>NC_142146.1:11482500-12107500 GCF_024610735.1 Ursus americanus | reverse complement strand
CCACCCAAGCCTTCCAGAACACCATGCTTTTGGTGCCTCTGTGCCTTTGCCTGCTGTTCCTTCTTCCAGGAATGTTTTCCTCTGCACATTGCTCGGGGGTGACTTTGTCATGCTTTCGGGCTTGAATTCATATCAGTCATCCCTTCTGGGAAGACTTCTGGGGGCCTCTGCTGGGGGTCATAGGCCCAGAGTGGGTGTCAGTGAAAGTTGGTAAGCAAGAGAAACCGAGCTCCTCTAGGCCTTTCCTGCTTAGACCTATTCCTGACTCTGGGCCAGAGCTGGCCCTTGACCACAGCTGATCTCTAACTGCAATCCTGGGCCTCCACCCGGAGTTACCCATGACCGCAGACTGATCCTTGACCCCAGCCTGACCCCTTACCCTTATCACGGGTCTCGATCCATACTAACCTTTGACACTGATCATGGATCCCAGCCCAGAGTGGCCCATGACCCCAGGGTGATAGCTAACTCTGATTACAGGCCTTAGGTCGCTTGACTTCTGACCCAGGCTGACCCTTGGCTTTGATTCCCGCCACAATCCACACTGCCCGCCTGAGGGAGTGAGTGTGTGTGGCTGGCTACTGGCAGGCTGTGTGTGAGCTGCCGAGTCCACAGGCCCTGGTCGAGGGCCAGGGCCTCAGAGCTGGGAGCCTTGGGGCACCTGGGAGCAGTCCTCTACTCATCCTTCCTCTCTGGCTCCCAACCCAGGGGGTGCTGCTGACCTGGCAAGAGGCTCTGAGGCCAGGCACCAGGGGAGGGGAAAACTGGCCGGACAAGCCCGCGCCTCTGTTTGCACAGGTCTGGGTAAAAATAGCCTCAGTTAGCAAGTCTCTCTCACTTCCTCCTTATCCTGGATGCTGCCCAGGCCCAAGTCACTTGCCGGCTGTATCTGCCCCTAGGCCTCTTCTTGCCTGGGTTGGGACAGGGGTCCAGGAAGCTTCAGTAACTCTGCTGCAGCCCAAGTAAACCCTCACATGTGCTGCTGCCTCTGGGAAGCCACCCTGGATTGACTGTCAGCTCTCTTGCTTCGTGGTGGCTCCACATGAGACTACTTATCTCCCCTTGGGGTATATGTGACATGTGTATCCTCTGCCTTGAAGGGGGAGGATCCGGTTGGGGAGAGGAAGCAAGGAGGAAGCCCAGCTCCTGCCCTGGGAGCCCCCAGGGTAGTTGGAGAGGCCAGAATCCTCTATAGGGATGAGTCAGAGTCTAAGTGGGGACTGCAGGCCAGGCTTGGCCTCTTGGGGTAGTGCAGGCCAGAGGGAGGGATTCAATGGGAACCATGCACTGAAGGGAACGGAGGACCAGGGAGGGGTGATGGAGGTGATGATGGAGGAGAAGTGTGTGTGTGTGTGTGTGTGTGTGTGTGTGTGTCCACGTGTGTAACCTACAGTGGGGGAATAGGAAGGAGCCAGAGAGCAGAGGCCTTGTGGGCTGGAGCCGAGGCCACATCTGAGGGTAACTGGGCACCACCAGAGGACCATCAAAGGGGTTCTGCCCCAAGAAAGTACAGAACTGTGTGCATTAAAGAAACGTCCCACCGCTGCTCTAGGGGAAGTGCCAAGTCGCTTCACCGGGGGCCAGAACGGGACTGGGGTCTTGGTCTCCCCTCCACATGGATGGGCTGGCTGTGTTTTACCATGGCCAGGCTGCTCTCTCCTGGCACACGCTGGCCATGCAGCTACCGCAGTCATTTCCTCAGTCCTCCGCCAGTGTGACACCTATAGAGCACACACCCATCACCGTCCAGTGGCTTTTGGGTAACAGCCCCTCGGTGGTTGGGGTGGAAACCACCGCTCCTCTACTCTTGGCCCGCGCGGCTCAGCGGTTGGGTGGGGTTCATGGGCCATTCTGGCTCCCGCTGTGGGTACGCATGCCAGACTTGGCCAATGAGAGCCAAGCTGATGGTCACATGCCTCAAGCTGAGCCAATGACCATCAGCCCCGGGACCTCCGCCAGAACTTTGGGAAAGAAGGCTGCTTGTTTTGGCTCTTACGCCAGGAAAATGTAAGGCCACGCTGTGGTGGCCATCCTTACCCGCTTGCGATTTGAGCCAGTACACACAAAACCGGATCCAAGAGATGGTGAGAGAGAGATTTCTGATGACATTATTTGAGTGCCTGGACCCAACTGCCCCGTGAGCCTGTCTCTCCGTTTCTGAGCTATACGTTCCTCTTTCTTAAGCCAGTGTAGGCTGGCTTTCTGTCGCAGGAATCAGGAAGAATTCTAGCGCTGCAACCCGCCTCCCCCCAGTGCCCGAGTTGTTCCGGGAGAGCAGAGCGCAAAAGCCCACCGTGGGGAGGAGTGAGAATGTGCCTGTGGCTTGTGTTAGCTCTGACCCGGAGTCGCATTTCCTTTGCATCTTCGTGTTGGCCCCGGCGCCTGATGTGGGGAGCCTCTCCTGCCTCTGCGGAGACTTTCCTTTCTTTTTCCGTAGTGAGATGCTCTGCTGCCTCTCCGTATGGCGGGTAGGGCCGGTGGGCCCCGCTGCTTCTCCCTCAGTCCTGCCCGGACTTGCTGCCCTTTTCAGGGCGAGGACAGCAGGGAGCTGGCGCTCTGCGTCTCCTCCAGCCCAGTCCCGCCTGATTGTCCCGTGAGGAAGCGCTGCGAGTCTGCGTGTGGAAGGAAGGTAGTCTTCCCATCGACCAGAGTGCAGCTCTCCATTTATTTATTTCGCGGGAATCGTTTCCATGAGTGCTGGAGAGAAGGGAGGACATGTGGGAAGGAAGTTTTATTTATTTTAAAAAATTTTTATTAGTATTTTTTCCTGCGGGGAAGAAGATTTAGATGTTGGACCAATCAGGGTATAGCTTCAGCTGCATGTGATAGAGACCAAAGGAACAGTGGCTTAAATAAGATGGAAGTGTGTTTCTTTGGCACATGGAAACCAAAGCTGGTATGGAGGTCCTCCCTAAAGTGTTAAGGGCCCAGGATCCTTCCATTTGGCTGCCCTGCTGTCCCTTGGCTGTTTTCCTGGGTCAGTCACGGCATTAGTTTGCGAGGGCTGCTGTAACACAGGACCACAAATTGGGTAGCTTTAACAACACAAATTTATCTTCTCACAGATCTGGAAGCTAGAAGTCTGAGGTCAAGGTGTCATCGGGGTCAGTTTCTTCTAAGGCTGCCAAAGGGAATCTGTCCCATGCCTCTGGCCTAGCTTCTCGTGGCAGCTGGCAATCTTGGCATTGCTTGGCTTGTAGAAGCATTATCCCATTCTCTGCTTTTGTCGTCACCTGGTCCTCTCCCTGGGGGAACGTCTGTCTCCAAAGTGCCCCTTTTATAAGCACACCAATCTTGTTGGGTTAGGGCCCACCCCAGTGACCCTGCTTTAACTTGATTACCTCTATTAAGACCCTATCTCCGAACAACATCAGATTCTGAAGTATTGAGGGGTAGGACTTAAGCATATGAACTTTGCGGGGATGCAAGTTAACCCATACCAGTTATCCGATGTTGTGTAACAAATCACCCTTAAACTTAGTGGCTTAAGTAAATCATTTATTGTCTCTCCTGGCTTTGGCAGGTCCGGAATTTAGGAGCAACTTGGCTGGACAGTTCTGGCTTGAGGTCACTCATGGGGCCACAGTCATCTCCTCTCCCCCCAGACTCATCCACAGGGCTGCTAGACCGGGCCTCACGGCACGGTGTCTCACTTCCTCCAGGGTGAGGGGTCCAGGAGACCAAGATGGAGGAAGCTACCATGCCTCTTCTAACTAGTCTTGGAAGTCACACCCAGTCACTTTTGCCACATTCTCTGGGTCACACCGGCCACTCCTGATTCACTGCAGGAGGAGGCTACACCATGGCGTGCATACAGGATGCAAAGATCCTTGTCCACATGGCTCACAGGGGCTCACCACCACTTCTGCTTTCCAGTCAGCGGGAAGGAGAGGGCACACCTTCCTGGCGACGGAGTGACCTGGAGGTAACACAGTCCCCTGGAGGGACATGTCTGCTGGCTTTCTGGGGGATATCACTTGCCACAACTTAGTCACAGCCACATGCAGTGACAGGCACAGCTGGAAAATGTGGTCTTTATCAGGGGCAAGCATGTGCCCTGATTCAAAATACTGGTACTGCGTGTCTCAGTGTGAGTCTCTCTGAAAGCAGAACCTGGGACAGTGGATAGAAAAAGCCAGGGTTTCCCTTGTCAGTAGGGAATACCCCAGTCCTCCACTCCTTGCGGGTCTCCTTTACCACTCACATGAAACACTTCCCTTTGGACACTTTTGGTCACCAAGGGTTGGGCGGGGTTCCCTACCGAGGAATTCTGTGACATCAGCTGTGTGTCCCGCAGTTTAACTCCATTCTGACACTTCCACCTGAAGATAGCCTCAGATCCGACTGGTTAAGGGCTCAGTCCCACAAGACCACCCACCACACTTCTGATGCCAGTTTGACCAGTCCAGGTGGTCACCTCTGCTTCTACTAATTAGCCATAAATCAGGGTTCCCGTGCCCCCTTCTTGTGCTGGATTAAATTGATGAAGAGGCTCACAGAACTCAGGGAAACACTCATATTCCCCAGTTTGCTAAAGGATATGGCAAATGATTCAGGTGAACAGCCAGAGGAAGAGATAAATAGGGCGAGGTCTGGGAGGGTCCTGAGGGCAAAAGCTTCTGTCCCTGTGGAGTTGGGGGACGTCACCCTCTGGTGCGTGGATATACTTGCATACCTGGAAGCTGGCCGGACCCTGGGCTTTGGGATTCTTTTTTTTTTTTAAGATTTTATTTATTTATTTGACAGAGAGAGACAGCCAGGGAGAGAGGGAACACAAGCAGGGGGAGTGGGAGAGGAAGAAGCAGGCTCCCAGCGGAGCAGGGAGCCTGGTGCGGGGCTCGATCCCAGGACCCTGGGATCACGCCCTGAGCCAAAGTCAGATGCTTAAGGACTGAGCCACCCAGGCGCCCTGGACTTTGGGATTCTTATGGAGGCTTCATCACATGGGCAGGATTGATGGATCATTAACACCATTTTCAGTGCTTCTCCTTCCTTTTTTTTTTTTTTTTGTAGATTTATTTATTTGTGTTTTAGAGAGAGAGGGAGAGAGAGCATGAGTGGGAGGGGCAGAGGGAGAGGGAGAAAGAATCTCAAGCAGACTCCACACTGAGTGCGGAGCCCAAAGTGGGGCTCGATTCCACAACCCTGAGATCATGACCTGGGCAGAAACCAAGAGTCAGACGCTTAACCGACTGCACCGCACGGGGCACGCCTCAGTGCCCCTTCTCAAGAAAATGGTGAGCAGGGCTGAACATTTCAAGTTGCTAATTACGGCTTGGTCTCTCTGGTGACCAGTCCCCATCTCGGAGCCATGCAGGAGCCCAACAGAGTTGTCTCACTAGAACAAAAGTCACTCCTATCCCCCAGAAAACTCCAGAGCATTTAATACTGTGTTGGGAACTGGGGTCAAAGTCCAACTATTAGAACCAAAGATGCTCCTACTGCTCTTATCACTTAGAAATTCCAAGGGTTTTAGGAACTTTGTGCCGAGAACCAGGGATGAAGACCAAATGCATATTTCTTATTATAAGTCACAACATCACAGGTGGGAACGTGGGTGCAGTTTATTTGGGAGGTGATCCTATGGGGCTGGAGGAGGAGGGCAGGGAGTCTGCTATCGAGATCTCTGCTTTAGGAGATGGGGGCTCAGTTCGGCAATCTATCTGGGCTGTGAGATTTGAAGGCCTGCTGTCAGCCCCTGACTCCTTAGGGCTGGTACCGTGGGCTTGCTCTAGTTCCTGTCCTGGGGCTTACTTCTTCGCTCTGTCTCACCGACCCTGAGTGACAGCCAACATGGACCATCTCCAGGAAACCCCTGGGCTTAATCATTCCCTGACCCCCAACTGGGAAACTGAGGATTTCCCTGTGGGCTGCTGGCCATCACCTAAAACGCCAATCCAGGGGACCACAAACGTGCCCCTCCGGCTCTCACCTTCCACTCCATCCAGCTAGGAATCCTCTTCTGCCAAGCTCCATGCTGGGCACAATGGAAACATTCAGAAATGGAAGCCATAATGCAAGTTAAGAAAAATAAGTAGAAGGAAGAGATGGAATAAAGCCCTCTGCTAGTCTGGCTGCCCAGCTCCCATCCCAGAACACTCACTTCTAGCACTCCCTCGTCCCCCTCTGCAAGGGTTGAAAGAGGACCCCTCTTGACTGTAAGTCACCCCTTCCCTCTCCCCTGGGGTCACTCCATGGCATGGGCTGGGACCTTGTCATTGCCACGGACCCTCTGGTGAAGGCTGTGGACTCTGGTTAGGATGATGTTTTTAAAGCATTAAAAATAAAACATTAAGGATTGCAAAGGAAATCAATCTAAATTGAAAACAAATTTGTGTCATAGTCATACCTATATTTCTTAATTCATGTATCAAATGACAAGACCTAGTGACAGGCTGCATAGCTATAGTGACTTTAGATTTTTTTAAAGGTTTATTTATTTATTTTAGAAAGTGGGGGAGGGGCAGAGGGAGAGGGAGAGAGAGAATCTGAAGCAGACTTCCCTCTGAGTGAGGAGCCAGATGCGGGGCTCGATCTCATGATCCTGAGATCATGACATGAGCCGAAATCAAGAGTCAGATGCTCAACCGACTGAGCACCCAGATGTCCCTTTTAAAAAAAAATTTTTTTTTTAAAGATTTACTTATTTGAGAGAGAGAGAGTATAGTGACTTTACAGCAGGGATGAGAGTAGGTGACATTTTGAGGCCTCTCCACCAGTGGGGAAATGAAAGGAGAATATCTGGGATTTCTGTTGGTGACTAAGTCACAGCTCTTGCAGATGCGACTGTGTGTTCTTGCCTACATTCAGAGTGGAAGAAAATGCTAAATTTCAGTTAAAAGTTAGAGGGAATAAAGTTGTCATTTTCTCCCACCCAAACATATGGACCCTCTGATTTCTACTTATGTATTCTTTTGGGGGGTCAGTAGACCAAGGGATAAGATGCCCTGTTCTCTGGGGAGCCTCACCTGAGGTGGGTCACTTTCTCAGGCCTCATATACCCCCTTGGAGATCCCCTCCCTGCTGGGCTGGTTGCTGTTGAGCCAGTGAGGTCAGGAGAAATTCCAGCTCATGCGCATCCAGACCCTGGGGCCAGGGAAGAAACTCTAGCCTCATGACCCTCATGGCTTCTAGGCAAGGGCAAAGCTGAGCGAAGTCAGCCCCCACCCTGGGGACTTAGTTGAGAAGGAAAGGAACGTGGAGATCTTGCTGTCATACAAGGTGAATGCAGTCAGGGCCACCATAATGCTGAGCCTTAGGGAAAGGAGAGAGGGCATTTTTGATGGGCTTCGGAAAGGTGTCACTGGGACACTGGCCTGTGAAAGTCAAGTGTGATTTGCAGGGTGGTGGAGGATAGCCTCAGCAGGAGACACAGCATGTTTCTGAGAGGCTGCTGCTGGAGGGTCAGGGAAGGCGGGACAGTAGGAAGGGAGGCCCGGCCAGAGACAGGCACGGAGATGAGCAGGCAGGCAGCCTGGGCCCCAGCTCCACAGTGCTGAGCCCTCAGGCATTTCCTCCTGTGGGCGCCACCGGGAGAGCCGGTCCAGCCACCAGTACGCGACTTGGCTTTAGGACAGCTAGACGCAGAAGTGCCAGCTGCCAGCTCCAGCTGGAAGCCATTGCCCTCATGAGCCGGTGTGGGATCAGCTGCTTTGAGGCTCAGCGGCCCAGATGTCTTAGAGGTTTGTAAATCGCCAGATTAAAAAACGAATTGCAGCATTTGCCCTAAGCCTGGCTCATTTCTGTCCATGTCCAGTGTTGTGTGATTTCTGGTGGGGGCTGAGGAGGCTGCAGAGATAGGTCAAGGGGACCCAGGCCAAGGGATGGGGGTGGGGTCTGTGCTCTGGTGGCACTGGCTGTGTCTGCCTCCCACTTGCACCTCTGAATGCACTTCCCAGGAGCCTTTGGAGGAGGAGGGAAGAGCATGCCCAGGGATTGTCTGGGGGCTGTGGACAGGAGGCCCAGCCTCCTTCAGCCTCAGCACCCCCTGAGAGGTGACAAGGCTCAGGGACCAAACTGGATCACTTCAATCCACCCCTGGCCCCAGAGATGCTTGCTGGCCTCGGTGGCTTGTTATCAGCATCTTGGCTCTGTCTCTTGTCCACTCCCCAACCCGTCTGCAGGTGCCTGGCTCTGGGTGTCCCCTCTGACACCTCCATCCTCCACAAAATGCCCCAGCCTCCAAATCTTCCCACACCCTGCCTCCCCGTCCTCCCTGCTGTCCTGTCAGAGAGGGCTTTCCAAAACATACAGCAGATGGTGCCACTCCTCTGTCCCCCCAGTTGAGGTCTCCCACTGCCCAAAGAACACAGTTCCTCAGATTGACATCCCAGCTCCCTCATTCTTGAAGTCACGTGGCAAAATGCCTTAAAACTTGGGTGGGGTGGGTGGGGGAGCAATGCAGTAAGGCTTCTTGGCTTGAGTTCCAGCTCTACCACTTATCAGCTGTGTGACTTTGGGCAAGGTGCTTCACTTCTCTGCACCTCAGTGTCCGCATCTGTAAAATGGGGATAGGAATAGTCCCACATCCTGGAGTGTGTGAGGGTTAAATGAGCTAGCATGTAAAGCACGTAGCATAGTGCTTGGCACATAGTATGTGCTCTGTAAAAGGTAGCCCTTATCACCTGCTTCATGCTGCCCTCTACCCACTCCCACTGCCGCTCAATATTTTGTCACCTGCTAGCCACCCTCAACTCTCCCAATATTCAGAAGTTCCATTGAGACTTCCCATTGCAGCTCTCTATTCATTTTCTATTGTTGTGTGACCAAAGACCACAAACTTAGCAGCTTAAAACAATGAACGTTTATTATCTCACAGTTTCTGTGAGTCACGGGTCTAAGCATGGTTCGCTGGGTCCACTAACTCAGGGTCTTGTGAAGCTGCCATTAAGCTGTCAACCACGGCTGTGGTCTTATCTGAGGCTTAACTGGGGAAGGATTTACTTCTGAGTGCACAAAGTTAAGTTTCTTGTAGCTTAGAACTAAGGGCCTCATTTTCTTGCTTGTAGCTAGAGGCCCCTGCAGGCTGCTAGCTGGAAGCCGCCCTCCACTCCTAGAGGCTGTCTGGGTTCCTTGCCATGTGGCGTTCCCCAACATGGCTGCTTGCTCCCTCAAAGCCAGGAAGGGAGAGAGACGATAGCAAGATGGGCGCTACAATCTTTTTTTTCCCTTAAAATTTTATGTATTCATTTGAGAGAGAAAGAGAGAGAGCAAGTGCACAAGCATGAGTGGGGGGTGGGAGGGAGGGACACAGAGAGAGGGAGAAGCAGACTCCCCGCCAAGCAGGGAGCCTGACACAGGGCTTGATCCCAGGACCTGGGGTCATGACTGAGCCGAAGGCAGACATTTAACTGACTGAGTCACCCAGGCGCCCGTGAGATGGACACTACAATCTTATATTACACACTCACACACTTTCCGTCACCATGCCTGTGTGCTATTGGTTAGATGCAAGTCACAGGCCCCACCCAGACTCGCAGGTAGGGGATCACACTAGGTGTTAATCCAGGAGGCAGGGATCTCAGGGGCCACCTGTCTGCCACAGGCTTCAACTCTCTCTCTCTCTGCTCATGCTGCTCCTTCTCTCTGGAAGGCTCTGTGCATTTCAGGGTCCAACTTGCTCCCTCCCTCCCAGTGTTTCCTGAGCACCTACTCCATGCCAGCATCTGAGCTGGATTCTGGGGGTACCAACATGACTGAGACAGTCCAGCCCATCGAGTGTTCCCTGCCCAGAAATCTCAGCTCATATGTTTAATATACTTGCTCCATTGCCATGTGCAATGCCATAATTGCACATGATTGATGTAAACACTTCTGTCTTGATGGGCTCAGATTTCTTTTGGGGTCGTGGCCTCTACAAGGTCAGGGCCAAGTCTGGGTCAGGGTCAGGGATTGGTTGAAGGTCAGGCTTGAGAATAGAGCTCTGAGGATGTTACAAAGGGCTGGGCTTTTTTTCTTTTTCTTTTTCTAGGTCTACCAATGAGAATGGATCAATTTGTTTCAGAAACGAGCACCAATTTTTTCAGAAGCAGCGCGTTCAAAACAATTGAGACTCTGTATTCTGTCCATGATATACGGTGGCTGCTAACTGCAGTGGGGGCTGGAGGTAACAGCTGACAGCAGGGGCTGATTTTCATACTCAGCAAAGCTCTCCACTGATCTAGGGGAATTGCAAGTTATTCAGGGGCTGTTCAGTCCCTTTGCCCGTTTTGGCTCAGAAAAAGGAGTGCCCAGTTCCTGTTGGACCAGACCCTTGCAGGTGAGGGCTGTGCCTGGGCTTGATCATCACCCTTAAGATGGAATTCCAGGAATTCCTTGTGAGAAGGGGTCAGCTGGCCCAGTTTTCCCTGTGGTGTGAGAATAAGTAGAGGGCGATAGATCAGGGAACTACTGGGGCAGGGAGCAGAACTGAGCAGGTGTTAAGTGGAGTCTGGGCCAGGCCCTGGGCAACGTGTATGTTTGTGCCCATTTTACTGGTGAGGGAACTGAGGCCGGGGAAGGGTAAAGGTCCTGGGGAGGGTCATGTGAGGACTCAGGCTAAACATAACCAGTCCCTGTCCTCACTCCTGCTATGTGATATCATGGCCCTTAGACCCTCTTGTGTTCTTGGTGTTTTTGTACCATTCTGGAGAAATGAGATGTGGCTGAGAGATCCAGGTGGCCCCAGTTACTTTTGGGGAGTTGCAAGATGTCTATGCTTTGGAGAGGGCTGGGGGTTTCAGGCCCCAGGAAGACACCTAGTGATTTGGAGGAGGATTTAACCCCCCTGGCCACACTCCACAGAGGCAGAGCACAGAGCAAGGTGATGCTTGGGGAGCCAGCAGAAGGCAGACGTGGTAGAGCCAAGAGGTAGTCTCCAGATGAATAGCCCAAGAGATTGTCTGCCCACTTCTGAGGAAGCCGAAACCCAGAGACGATTCAGAAGATCTCCAAGTACACAGAGTAGGGCTGGGCTAGAAATTGGGGTTCTTTCTCCTCTTCTGAGGGCCTATCTGGAGGCCCAGGGGCCCAGGATGCACCCACAAGCCCCTGACCCACACGGGAAGCTTCTCCCTGCTGGCTGATGAAGTTCTGGGTAATTGAATGTTCTGGTTAACAGAGAGCTATCATTTGACTATAGATGAACTCAGAGCCCCACAGAGACTTACTGCCCTGGAGGATGGCTGAGCTTTTTCTGTGGAGGTGGCCAGGTCCCATAGCCCTGGGAATACCACCACCTACTGCCCTGGGGGTGTGTGGCAGTGTGGTGACATGTTGGAGGGTTACCAGCTCCTGTCCTTGCAGGGCTATGGGCTGAGGCCTGGAGTATCTGCCCTGAACAAAGGGCGCACATGCCGCCTGGGAGGGCGGGGTGCTGACCAGCCCCACCCACCCACACCCACACGGAGCCTGAAGTTGTACAACAGCTTTTCTTTGGAGCTAGAGGCGACTGGCTGGAAGGGCCAGGAGTGAATTAGGTTTGTCGCAGGATGAGTTGTTGTTTTTTGCTGTCAAGGGCCCAATCGGAAGGGATACGAGGCAAACCCACCCTCCCTGGAGCCTAGTTTCAAGGTCTGGGTTTCTCCTAAGTGCCAGGAAGGCGTCAAGAGCTTCTTTGTGTTCCAGAATGGGAGGCTGCCTGGGAGGGATGGGCTGCCTTTCAGACACCTCTGAGCAGGCTCCCCAAGGAAACCAGATGAAACTGGATTGTCCAAGAACAAGGCGGGTGGAGACTTCGCTTTGAGGGTCAGGCTGGGGGTTGGTGAGCAGACTGCAGGAAGTGTTGAATTCTTGGGATCTTAAGCAGTGGGCCGGCCTCAGGGTGGGGGGCAAGGCCAGTGGGTATAGGTGAAAACCAGAAGTGAACGCCCTCAAGCTTAAACTTTTACTCCCTCCGTGGGACTTGGAGGTCCCAGGGATTTGGTGATCCCTGGGCAGAGGCCTTGGTAGTTCGCCGCACTGAAAGTGTGGTGCCCACCCAGATCTCCTTCGTTAGACCCTCCATCTCAGCTTCTGTAACTGTGGTTCCCGTGGCTCACAGCCTTTTCTGAGAATTGCCTTACGTCAGTGGGAACTACATCGCTTAGAAGGTTACACCTCCCACCCCCGAGGGGCTTCTCAGGGCCAAAGACCAACCAATACAGGGGATTAAAAAAAAATAACCTGCCTCCTTGCCACCAGTGCGACCAACTCTGGTGCATTTCCCACGCCAATGCTCCTGTGGGGTCAGGCTGAGCTTGGACATGTTGAAACCATCCTTGCTCAGCTCCTCCCCTGCCCCATCCTGCTTCACCTGTTCCTCTTCTCCTGAGTCCCTCCCTCAATAAACCCTGTCTCAGGCTCCACTTCTGGGGACTCTGACCTGACATTGACCGATATAAAACTTCTTACCCATCTTAGTGAGTGAGTTTGAGTTTCATGAGTATCATTTCATGAGTATCATTTCATTTATTGGCCATTTACATAACATTTTTTGAGAAAATTCTATTCAAGTCCTTAGCCCATTTAAAAATTTTTTTGGGACGGTGTTGAATTTTAGGAGTTCTCTATATACTCTGAATCTTAATCCCTTATCACATATATGATTTGTAAATATTTTCTTGCATTTTGTGGGTTGTCCCAGTTTGTGCATTTTTTTACTCTGTGGACAGTGTCTTTTGATGCACTAAATTTAAAAATTTTCATGAAGTTCAATTTTTCTAGTTTTCCTTTGTCGCCAGTGCCTTTGGTGTCGTTCATATCCAAGAAATCATTGCCAAATCCAATATTGTGAAGATTTTCCCCATGTTTTCTTTGAAGAGTTTTGTAATTTTAAGGCTTATATTTAAGTAAACTGGGACACTTTTTAAAAAAAAAAGATTTATTTATTTATTTGAGGCAGGGAGAGGGACAGAGGGAGAGGGAGAGAGAGTCCTAAGCAGACTTGGTGCTGAGTGCAGACCCCGACATGGGGCTCAACCTCACGACCCCTGGAGCGGAAACCAAGAGTTGGATGCTTAACTGACTGTGCCACCCAGGCACCCCAAACCGGGGCAATTTTGAGGCTGAAAGGGGATGCTTTTTAGAAAAATTTTTAATTCCAATATAATTAGCATAAAGGGTTATATTAGTTTTAGGTGTACAACTAGTGATTCAACAATTCTATATGTTACTCAGTGCTCATCATGGTAAGTGTGCTCTTAATCTTCTTCACATATTGTGCCCATCCCCCCACCAACCTCCCCTCTGATAACCACCAGTTTGTTCTCTATAGTTAAGACTGTTTGTCTGTCTTTTTTTTCCTTCGTTCATTTGTTTTGTTTCTTAAATTCCACGTATGACTGAAATCATATGGTATTTGTGTTTCTCTGACTGACTAATTTCACTTAGCTCCATTCGTGTTGTTGCAAATGACAAGATTTCATTCTTCTTTATGGCTGAATAATATTCCAGTGTGTGTGTGTGTGTGTGTGTGTGTGTGTGTGTGTGTGTGTGTGTATCACACCTTCTTTATCGAAAGAGAAGACTTTAGGGGTGCCTGGGTGGCTCAGTTGGTTAACTGTCTGCCTTTGGCTCAGGTCATGATCCCAGGATCCTGGGAGGGTGCCCCAAGTTAGGCTCTCTGCTCAGTGGGGAAACTGCTTCTTCCTCTGCCTGTCCCCCGCTCATGCTCTCTCTCACCATCTCTCTCTCTCAAATAAATACATAAAGTCTTTTTAAAAATAAAATAAAACCCCCCACAAATTACATAGAGAAAAAAGATACCTTTAGATGGTAAAACCTGGGAGATACCACCTTAGCTAAGTGATCAGTGTTAACATCACCAGTAATGGGGACAAGTTGACATCATTTGCCTCCTGATGTGATCTTGGAAACATATCGTTTATGTAATATTCTTGCCAATAAATAAATGCATTACCTGAATCATGACGGAACAATCAGACAAACCCAAACTGAGGGACATTCTGCACAAACAGTGGACCTATACTCTCAAAAATGTCAGTCAGAAAAAAAAAAAACAAGAGTGAAGATTGTTTACAAATTCCACTAAATAGACATGGCAGCCAAATAAAAGATTGTGAATTAGATCTTAGAGTTAGGGAAGCAATTGCTCTAAAAGCCCGTTATTTGCCAGTTTTGTAGACAAAGACGAATCTGAACAGCATTTGGGAAAGAAACAATATTAGAACAAAGCAGCTCAGTCTCAGATGCTCTAAAGTAACTTATTACTGCTCTTTAGAATAACTAGAGACAAATGTGAACAAAGACACTCAGAAGCACATTTTCTTCTCAACTCTACCTACTTGTGACATAGGCAAAGGAAGATGACTCAAACTGCATTTGAAACAAACAGTTATAAGTGGAAACAAGCCCAGTCTCAGAAATTCTTCTCAAAAGTCACTACTTATTGTTTGTCAGAAAACAGATACGAATATAAGCTTGATCTGGGCAAAAAAGCTAAGAAACACATTGTTAGCTGGCTTTTTTTAAATTGTGAATTAGAGCCAGTTAAGATGAATCTAGATAGCAATTTTTATTTTGGTATTTGAAAATGTTTTAATTGAATGTCTTATTTCAAGATAATTATAGATTCACATGCAGTTATAAGAAATAATACTGAGACATCCAGTGTACCCTTTACCCAGTTTTCTTCAACGGTAACATCTTGCATTACTAGAGTGCAATGTGGACCTTGACCCCGTTTGTTCACCCCAAGAATCTCTCCAGTGGCTCTTTTATAATGATACCCACCTTCCTCTCTCTCCCCATCCCGTTCCTGATCCCCATTCCTGGCAACCACAGATCTGTTCTCCCTTTCTATAATTTTGTCATTTCAAGAATGTTATATAAATGGAATCATACAGTATGTAACCTTTGGGATTTTTTTCCCCTACTCAGAATAATTCCCTGGAGAGCCATCTAAATTGTGGAGCATATCAAAAGGTCATTCTTTTTTTATTGCTGAGCCGTATTTGAAGGTATGTATGTACTAAAGTTTGTTGATTTATCCACTCATTAAAGGACATGAGGGTTTTTTCCAGTTTAGGGTGAGATTATAAATAAAGCTGTCTGAACATGTGCATATAGGTTTTTCTGTTAACATCAAATTTCACTTTTCTGTGATAAATGCCCCATACTGCAATCGTTGGGTCTTTCAGTGGTTCCAAGTTTAATGTCATAAGAAACTGCCAACCTGTTTTCGCTGTGGCTCTACCATTTTGTATTCCCACCAACGATGTAAAAGTGATCCAGTTTCTCTGCATTTGATGTTATCACTGGGTTTTTTTTTAAATTTTAGTCACTTTTTTTGTGGATGTCCAATTGCTCCAGCATCATTTGTTGAAATAATTTGTTTGTCCCCTTCTCCAGCGAATTGCTTTTGTGCCTTTGTAAAAAATCAGTTGGGCATATGTGTGTGGGTCTATTTCTGGATTCTCTATTCTGTTCCTTTGATCTACATGTCCATCGGTCTCTAATACCACTACTGTCTTGATTACTGTAGCAAGCCTTGACATTGAGTAGAGCGATTCCTCCCACTTTATTCTTCTTTTTTCAAAATTATTTTAGCTATTCTAGGTACTGTGTCTTTCCGTATACATTTTAGAATAAACTTGTCTATAAAACACTTGCTGGGAATTTTGACAGGAATTGCATTAAACCTATTTTAATATGTTGAATTTTCCATTTCTGAACATAGTACATTTCTCCACTTATTTAGGTCTTCTTTAATTTCTTTCGTCAGTACTTTAAAACTTTCAGGATATATCCTGTGCATGTTTTGCTTAAGCTATATCTAAGTACCGTGTTTTCTCTGGAATGATTGTAAGTGGTACTATATTTTTAATTTCAGTTTCTACATGATCATTATTGAGATATAGAAATGCAATTGTTTTTTGTTTATTGATCTTATGTCCTGTGACTTTGCTTAACTCACGTATTAGTTCAAGAAGTTTGTTTTTTGTTTTTAGATTGTTTGGGATTTTCTACATAGACAATCATTGCAAATGGGAACAACTTGATTTTTTCTTTTCAGTCTCTATGCTTTTATTTCTTCTTCCCTTCCTGCAGTAGCTGGAAATTCCAGTAAGGCGATAATTGGCAGTGGTGAGAGCAAACATCTTTATCTTGTTCCTGATCTTAAAGGGAAAGTGTTAGTCTTCTACCATTAAGTACGATGTTAGCTGTAGACTCTTTATAGATGTTCTTTATTGGGTTGAGGAAGTTCTTCTTTATTTCTAGTTTTCTGAGAATTTCATCATGAACGGGTGTTGTATTTTGTCAAATGCTTTTTCTATGTATATTGTTATAATTGTGTGTGTGTGTGTGTGCGTGTGTGTGTGCTTTTTTTTTTTTAAAGCTGATTGAAATGGTGGATTACAGTGGGTGATTTCTGAATGTTGAATGTTGAACCAACCTTGCGTACTTGGGATATATCACACTTGGCCTTGATGCATAATTATTTTCACACATTGTTGGATTCAATTTGCTAATATTTTGTTGAGAATTTGTGTGCTTATGAGAGATAGTGGTTTGTAGTTTTCTTTTCTTATAATGTGTTTGTCTGGTTTTTATCTCAGGGGTAATACCAACTTCATAAAATAAATTGGTAAGTATTCCTTCCTCTTCGATTTTCTAGAAAAGATTGGTAAAATGGGTGTCAATCAGAAACATTGGTAGGATTCTCCAGTGAGACCATCTGCACCTGGATATTTCTTCTTCAGGAGCTTCTAAATTACACATTCTATTTCGTTAGTGGTTATAGGACTATTTGAATGATCTATTTCACCTTAGTTAAGTTTTGGTAGTTTGTGTTTTTAAAAGAATTGGTCCATTTCTTCTAAGTAGTTGAATTTATTAACATAACGTTGCTTTTAGTATTTCATTTCTGATACTGGTAATTGGCGTCTTCTCTCTTTTTATCTTTGTCAGTTTTGTTAGAGGTTTATCTTAAAAAAATTTTTTTTTCAGAGGCACCTGGGTGGCTCAGTTGGTTAAGTAGCTGCCTTTGGCTTAGGTCATGATCCTAGGGTCCTGGGACAGACCTTGCATTCCATCATTCCCTTAGACTCCCTGCTTAGCGGGAAGCCTGCTTCTGCCCCTGGCCCCATCTCATGTGTGCTCCCCCCACGCCGTGTTAAATAAATAAACAAATAAAATCTTAAAAAAATTTTTTCAAACAACTAGCCTTTTGTTTCATTGATTTTTCTGTTTTTTTTTCTTTTTTCAATTAATCTCTGCTTTTATCTATATCATTCCCTTTCTTTGGCTTGTTTGGGTTTATTTTTCTCTTCTTTTTTTTTTAGTTTCTTCAAATGGGTGCTTAAATTATTGTTTTGAAACTTTCTCTTTTTTCTAATGTAAGCCTCTAGTATTATACATTTCCCTCTCATTTCTGTTTTAGTTGAATCCTCCATATTTTGATATGTCGTTTCAGTTTAATTCAGCTTTCCCTTTTTATATATATATTTAAAAATTTCCTTTGATACATGGATTATTTAGGAGTGTGTTGTTTACTTTCCAAGTGTTTTGAGAGTTTCCTGTTATCTTTTGGCTATTAATCTCTGGTGTGATTCCATTATGGTCAGAGGACATATTTATCCTAATCTCAGTTCTTCTACATTTGTTGAGGTTTGTCCTATGGCCCAGGATATGGTTTATCTTGGTGAATACACCCTGTGTGCTTACAAGTAATGTGTATTTTGCTATTGTTAGGTGGAGTGTTCCACCCTAATACTTTCAACCTACTGGTGTCTTTGAATATGAAGTGAGTTTCTTATAGATACTCTGTCAATATCTTTTTATTTGTATATTTACATTAATTGGTGATTTGCTATTTTATCACATGTTTTCTGTATTTCTTATTCCTTTATTTGTCTTTTCTTGGCTTCTCATGTATAATTTGAACATTTTTTTGAAGTAGGCTCTACCCCCAGCATGGAGCCCAACACAGGGCTTGAACTCATGACCCTGAGATCAAGACCTGAGCTGAGGTCAAGAGTCAGATGCCTAACTGAGTCACCTAAGCACCCCTGAACATTAAAAAAAATTTTTTTTTTAAATTTGAACATTTTAAGTCTTCCATCTTGATTTATTTATAGTGGTTCCGAGTATATTCTGTATAGTTTTCTTAGTGGTTGCTCTAAGTATGATTTTCTTTCAGTACTTGAAAAATGTGACATTTTCACCTTGTAACTTAGTTTCAAATGAGAAATTTGCTGTCATTTGAATTTTGGTTCGTTCATTAATAATGCATTGTTTCCCTCTGGCTGCTTTTAAGATTTTTTTTTTCATCTTTAGTTTTCAGAAGTTTAATGATGATGTGTCTTGGCATAGATTGATTTGGGTTTATCCTAGTTGGAACATGCTGAATTTGTAGGTTTATGTCTTTTAGTGAATTTGGGATGTTTTCAGCCATTATTTATTCAAACGCTTTTGCACGTCCTCTCTCCCCCTCCTCTCTTTCTGGGACTCCAACGGTATGATGTTATGTCTTTTGCTATTGTCCCCTTGGTGCCCTTCCTCCCCACCCCCAATCTATTCTCTCTGTTATTAAAACTGGGGAAATTCTATTGATCTGATTCTATTTTCCTTCAGCCCCATTCTATTACCGAACTCCTGCAAAAATTTTCTTCCAGTTATTGTTTTTCTCAGTTGTATAATTTTCATTTGATTCTTTAAAAAAAAAAACTTTGATTTCTTTTGCTGAGATGTTTACCTTTTCTTTTGTTTCAAGACAATTCATTATTGCACACTGAAACATTTTTTTTATGATAGCTACTTTTTTTTTTAATGATTTTTTATTATATTATGTTAGTCACCATACAGTACATCCCCGGTTTCCGATGTAAGGCTCGATGATTCATTAGTTGTGTATAACACCCAGTATGATAGCTACTTTAAAAATCCCTCTCAGGTAATTCTGACATCTGATTTGTCTCAGTGTTGGAGCCTGTTTATTGTGTTTTCTCATTCATGTTGTGATTTGCTTGGTTCTTGATATGATGGTAGATTTTCAATAGTCTCTTAGATGTTTAGAGTATCATATCATAAGATGCTGGGTCCTGTTTAATCTTTTCTTTTCCTCAAAGATTTATTTATTTATTTATTTGACAGAGAGAGAGAGAGAGAGGGAACAGGGGGAGGGGCAGAGGGAGAGAAACTCAAGACTACTCCATGCTAAGGGTGGAGCCCAATGCTGGACTTGATCTCATGACCCCAAGATCATGACCAGAGCAGAAATCAAAGTCAGATGCTTAACCAACTAAGCCACCCAGGCACCCCTAATCTTTTTTTAATCAGGGAGTCCCTCTGTTTATGTGTAGCACACAGGCTGGAAGAGTGTTACGTTCTGCCTCCCACTGGGCCTGGACAGCATCCATCCTGGCAAAAGTGGGCACTGGCTTGTTGCAGAGAGATGGGGTGGAAGGTCAGTTTCCCCTGTGCCTCCCTGACACAGAAGAAGTGGGGCACCAACTCACACTGTCTTGTTGCCTCTCAGTGGGAGTTTAAGCTCAGCTCCCCCCTGGGTTGCACGGCTACCAGGGAGTGGGGGAGAAGGGAACTGACCTATACCACTTTATTGCCACAGGGTGGGTGTGGAAGTTCAGCCCCCCCACTGGGTCCTGATAGCACTTGGGAAGGTGGTACAGTGGTGCTGACTCACCCTGCTTTGCACTGCCTCATTCAGTCTCACTGCTGCTGGGTGCCTGTGGAGGTACAGCTCATACCCGGGCTTCCCCGATAGCTGGAATGGAAGGAAAGTGGAGGGACGACTAGCCCCAACTTGCAGTGCCTTGTCTGGTTGCATCGATGCCAGGTGTGGGTGGATGGAGCCTGAGCTCATGGCTGGACCTGGCTGACACCACCTCTTGTGGGAAACAGAATGCTGCCTGCTTCTGCAAGGCAGGGAATGGAATATTAGCTTCTTGCTCAGACTCACCAACGCTGCTGACAGAAAAATCAGATTGTGCTTCTTACTTCTGTGATATGAGGGGGTGGGTGGAAGATCAATCCCTCTACCCCCTCATGTTTCTACTCGAATTGCCAGGACAGGGTGCGGTTTTTAAATTGGTGTTTGATTAAATTGGGGCAAATATTGCCAAAGATTTCTGTTGTTGGACCACTTTTTTTGGGGGGCGGGTGGTCCTTTGGCTAGAGAGAACAGGATTTTCTTGGAGTTTTTATGGCTGTGCCTGTTTGTAGTTCTGGGCTGGGAGCTTGAGCAATACCAGAACATGTGAAGAATGGAGGAAAAAAACCCAGGGGTCTCACCATGGTGCTGATCAAGTCTAGGGGTCTCTAGGCAGTCTGTGTTCTTCTTTCTACCCTTCAGAGTCTTCTTATGCTTGTTTGTTGTATTACGTCCAGGGATTTTTAGTTGTAAGAAGGAGGAGCGGGGAGAGTGGGTCAACTCCATCTTCACGGAGCTGGAAAACTGCATTGTTGTTTTGCAACAAGACGGCATTAGTGCAAACAAGTTCAATCTCAGAAACCCTTTTCCAGGGCAACTTCTTCTTACTTGGCAAAATGATCTGTAAGGGGCATCAGCATTACATGAGCAAAATCTGAAAATACACATTCCTGTCGACTACACTGATAAATCTCAGCAGTATATGTGAAAACAAGCTCAGAGTCACACATTACTCTAAAAAGGAAACTCTTATTTTGAGTTAGAACAAACAAGATAAATCCATGCAGTATTTGTGAAAACTAGCTCTAAGTCACACAATGTTCTCAAAAGTTTTAAAACAGGTTAAAACAAATCCAACCAGTATTTGTGCAAACAAATTAAAATTAATCTGGCAGGCTTTGGTATCTGGATATTAAACCTGGACATCATAACTGGACCTGTATCTTGGTCATCATCGTTGTTCTTATGGACCTTGGACCTGGATTTAGATCTTTCTTTTGTCATGGGCTTGGACCTTGGATCAGCATCTCTAATCTTGGAACTGAAACTTAGACCTACACCTCTAATCTGGACCTTGATCTGAACTTGGATATGGACTTTGGCTCTGTACCTTGAACCTGGGAATGGACTTTGGACTGGAACTTGGACTTTAACCTCTAAACTTGGAGTTTATTTCAGATGTGGACATCAGACTTGAACTGACACATGACTATGGATGTAGGTGTTGGACAAGGACTTCTGACATGAACGTCAACCTTGGATCTAGGCTTTAGACCTTGCTCCTGAACTTTGGAGCAAAATGGAATTTTGACTTTGTTCCTGGACCTCAGTCTTGGACATATTCCTCAGATCTAGGCCTCAAACCTAGACCTGAACCTCAAATGTAAACTTTGCATCTTGGAGTTGGACCTAGGACCTGTACCTTAGATGTGAACCAAGACTTGGACAATGGAACTTTGGCCCGGACCTCCAAAATTTGACATGGATCATAACGAATGTGGATATTGAACCTGGACTTTGGACCTCTGTAATGGATTCTGATCTTGGATCAGTAACTGAGACTTGGACCTGGACTTTGTACTTGACACATAGACCTAATCCTCAGACCTAGGCCTTGGTCTTGGGCCAGGATCTTGAAGATGGATTACTTACTTACTTCTATTGTACCAGACTTCAGCCTTTGAACTGGATCCTAAATCTTAGTCCTTGGCATAGCCGTTAGATATGGATTTGGGCCTTAGATAGGACATAAGATCTCAATTTTGGCTTTCGATTTTTCTAAGACCCAGAACCTTAGATTTTGTCTTTGGTTATGGACCTGGATTTTGGACTTGAATCTTGGACCATGACATTTACCTTGATCTTGGAGCTCAGACCTGGACTTGGACATGATTCTTAACCTTGGAACTTGGACCTGGTACTCAATCCTGGACCAAGGCTGTGGACCTGAACCTTGGACCTGGATCTTAGACCTGAACATTGACATGGTTCTAGATGTTGAACCTGCATTCTGATGTGAATATGAATTAGACCTGGGACCTGGATTAAGACATGGACCTTTGAACTGTGTCTTGGACCTTAGACCTAGACCTCTAAACCTAGGATGGATTTCAGACCTGGCATTCAGGCTTGGACCTGGAACTAACCTGGGACACTGATTTTGGACCTGGAATTTGGTCATGGATTTTTTCCAGTTCCTGGATCCACTCTTAGACTTGGAGCTTGAACCTAGATTTGGATCTTACACTTAGATATTACTCTAAATCTAGACAAGGACTTGGACCTTGTCCTTGATCCTCTACTGTGAACCTGCATTTGGGTCTGGGATCTTGGACCTGGAACTGGACTTGAACCTTGAAAGTCAACCTTGGATCCTGGACCTGTGTTTTAGACCTGGACTTTTAACTTAGACTTCAAACCTAGACTTTGGATCTAAACTTTGGATTGCAGCTGCAGACTTCAAACTTTCTCTGTTTTACTTTTGCTTTTATTTTACTTTAATTTTTTTAATGTGCTTTTATACCTGGAAATTGGATCTGAACTTGGATCTTGGACCTTGACATGAATCTGGACCTTTGACTAAACCTAGACTTTGGATCTCTGTCCTGGATTTGCATTTGGATCTGGATCATCGTCTGGAACTGGACTTGGGCCTTTAAAGTCATATACCTTGGACCTAAACCCAGACCTGGACCTTAGAACAGGACCTTGACCAGAACCTGGATATAGTTTTGAATGTGGTTGTTAGAATTTGAACTTGGACCTGGACCTGACACTTAGAACTTGTACTTGGATGTCCACCCTGAACTAGGATCTTGGACTTTGATCTTGTCCATGTATCTGGATATTGGACCTTGGCTTGGAATTCAAACTGGACTTTAAAACTTGGAATATGACCTGGATGTTGAACTTGATATCTGTGGGAATCAGAACTTGACCTTGGACCTGCATTTGTCCTGTACCTTGGACCTAGACCTGGACCTGGACCTCAGACTTTGAAATATAAATTGGACCTTGGACTTTGTCTTTCACCATCAGTCTGGTACTAGGTTTTGACCTTGAACCTATATCACTGACTTCAAACTGTTGCTCAGCTTTGATCCTGGAACTTGGACATGCAGTTTTTCTGGACCGTGGAAGTGTATCTTGCATCTTTGACCTTGACGTTGGACTGGGCTTCTGATCTAGACATGGATGTTGGACCTGGACACTGAAACTTGGTTTTCCTAGTTACGTGGATATGACCTTAAGCTGGAACTTGAATGTAGGTGGACCTGAATGTTAGATTTGTACCACTAATCTCAGATGTTCACCTGAGCCTTATACCTCTGTCATGGACTTAGACTTGACCTTGGGTATGGATGTGGGATGTGAACATGCTATATTCATCCCTTGGATATGGATCTGGATGTGGGATCTGGATGTGGACCTTAGACCTAGTCTTTGGAATAGTCTTTGTCTAGTTCCTTGGATCTTACCTTAGACCTGGAAATTAGACTTGGAGCTAGACATTGGCCTTGGACTTGGCTCTGTCTGGCTTTGAACCTAGGATCTGCAGCATGGACCTCTGTGCTGGACCTGAATTTCAATTCTGGACATTGGATCGGGAACTCTAATCTTAGACCTGGACTTTAACCTTAGATGTGGTTTTTGAAACTTGTACCTAGACCTTAGCCCTTGATCTTGGATCTTGCTTTAGTCTGGACATCAGGCCAGCCCCTAGACCTGGGAATCGGACAGAGACCTAGCCCTTTGACTTTGATATTAGACTTGGACTTTGATATTGGTACTAAGAATTTGACTTTGATTCTGAGCTTGTTTTCTTTCTCTTTGTACACTTACTTTCATTTAACTTGCAGTAAGACCATACTTTTGAGAACAGTGTATGAGACTAGCTTGTTTACACATTTGGGAAAATGGGAAAATGATTTGTTTTCCCATACACTGATCTGACTCATGTTTATTGGTTCTAACTTGCAATAAGAAAGTAACTTTTTTTTTAAACAATGTGTGATATGGGGTACCTGGGTGTGTCAGTTGGTTAAGGGTCCACCTTTGGCTTGGGTCATGATCGCAGAGTCCCAGGATCAAGCCTTGCATTGGGCTCCCTGTTCAGCGGGGTGTCTGCTTCTCCCTTTGCCCCTAACCCCATGCATGCTCACTCTCTCCCTCTTAAATAAATAAATAAAATCTTTTAAAAAACCCAACGTGTGATAATGGCTCTTTACATAAATACCATTTAGATATACTTTAACTCACTCTAACTTGCAATAGGAACTCTTGAGAATTCTAGATCTAAGGTCCATTTCCACTGTCCATCTCCAGGTCCACGTCTAAGGTCCTAGCAAATTCATTCCCGAAGATCAAGTCCATGACTATAGATGAGATCTGAGGTCAGGTCTATGTACATTCAACAGCTAATATCCCAAAGAGAAAATCCACAAAAAAACTAACACTGCCTTTTCTGACAACTCTTTTTTTCTTCTTAAGAGCAAATTGCCTTTCTAGGTCACATTTAGTCAATTAGCCAATTCAAGGGCAAAAAATATGACTCTATGTTCCACAGACTGTAATTTTTGCTTTTATAAACCCTTCCTTTGTCCTTGTATACATGATTGATCTCCCTTGATGACATGTAAATTTTCAGCTGTACTTCGACTAAACATCTCTGAGTTATTCTTTGACAGTTTCGGAGGTAATACTAAGTAAGATACTGACCTCTCTTAGAGCTGAGCAAATGATGAGCCTGCCTGAATGTATACCTCATTGATCCCTTGACTCCTGCTTCACTATCCTTTAGTTTCTCTGGTAAGTCTGATAATCAAACTCTTCAGCTCTCAAACATTGAATATGGCTCTTGGTCACATCTGATTCTATTCCGATTCTGTTTTGCACATGGCCATTCTGTTTTTTTCCTGGTAGTGTCAGCAAGGTGATTTGTTGTTATATTTTTTGACATTTTGCTTGAGGATTATGATATCTTCTGCACTGGGGGCATTTGTCTATCACTGGGTCACAAAGCTTTGATTTAGATTGTTAGCTGGTCTCAACCACAGTGTTGAGATGTAACTTGTGTACTTACACATCATAAATTATTTGTCTCTTTGTCTGCTGTAGTTTGGGGTTCTCCGAGACCATGCTCGGGTGCAATAATTCACTACAAGGACCTGCAGAACTCAGCAAAGCTGTTATATTCATTGTTATGGTTTATTACAGCAAAAAGATACAGACTAAAACCAGCCAGGGGAACAGGCACATAAGGCAAAGTTCAGGAGAGACCAAGCATGAAGCCTGTAGTTGTCCTCTCCAAGTTAGCTCTCCAAGTTAGAATCATGTGGGTAGTGCTTATTTCTCCCAGCAATAATGTTTGAAAATATGTGCAAAGTACTGCGAACCCACAAGGCTTACTAGAACCTTAGTGTCCAAAATTTCCACGGGGGGTTGGTCATATAGACATGGAGGACTACATGGGTTGCTGACCTTAGACTCCAGCCCCCACTGCTCAGAAGTCTAGCTCCCACAATAAATCACATTGTTAGCACAGACAATCTGTCTCTGGGTAAACAAGACATTCTCTTATCAGGCAGAACATTTCAAAGACCTCAGAGTTTACCTTTCAGGAGCCAGAGGCAAAGGGCCAAACCCTTCTTTGGGCCAGGTTAATCCTTATATCCCAGCAGTTGATAGTGTCCTCTATGTTATTTGCTTGTCTGTGTAGCAGTATGAACTTAAATCACTAACAAATAGAATTTGTGCAAATAGAATTTTTTGCAAAGCAAGCATCTGGAAATGGAGAACAGCCCCAGATCAAGAAATATCACAGCAAAGGCACCTTTGAGATCTTTGGTGTCTTCCTGCCTTTCCTTTGTGGAACTGCTTTACTTACTTGTGAGTTTACATTGAGACCCAACACCTTGTTCGCATTGTCAGAGTGGACGACCATTTTCAGATCTGATGGGCATTACTTGTCTGTTAGATATAGTTAGATGTCTTCATCTTTCACATGTTAGAAGCAGGAACATCTTGGTCCTGTGGGCCATGACTGTCTGCCAGAGAAAGGCTGGCAGATGTGCACTTGGATAGTGGGAGTCTAAAATATTCTGGTATGGTTGTCTCCTGAGTGAGAGCCTCGCAGACCTGGGTGGATATCCATCATTCAGTTTAGAGCCTGGAGGCTTGGAATATGTCCCTCACTGTGGTGCCACTGTTTGTGTGTGAAGATCTATGGAAGCCCCCATAAGGCAAGCAGAATAATTGGCTTAGGAATTGCTTTTGATGGATGTTTCAAAAAGGAGATTGCTAGTTCTCATTACCTATCAATAACTATCTTCCTCCTTCCTCTGTGTGTATTTGTGGCTGCCTCTCTTTCCTGGGGGGAGAATTTTAGAGATTAAATGGTCCTAGGAGCTTGTCATTTGTATGCACCATACGTATGTCTAATTCATGTAGCCAACCTGCCATCAAAGGGAGGAATGGATATGAAGAATTAAACAACTGAAATTGGTTTCATGTGATGGAGAGAACTGGAAGCTGTAGTTTCTAAGCAAGATTACCTCGTTTGTATAAGAACTGTTTAAATGAGCCTAAATATGTATTTAAGAGTTCAAATCTCAAATGGAATAGAAATAAAAGGAGGTCATGGCATTTGGCTTGTTTAGTTCATGGCTGCCATCCTTCTCAACCTCCTGTCTGAAACTTCTAAATACACAACTTTCCTCTCTTTCTTTTTTCTTAAATGTGAAAACTTCTCAAAGCAAATGAATTAAAATATCTTTCCCACCCTCCAGAGGGAATCAATAAGCTAGATGTTAAAGTCTCTCAGATTAAAACATTTATAGAAACTAATAAACAATTACCTAAATCTAACAGAAATCCACCATTTATTTGTGACTTTAGCCCAAATAACAAATGAAACACTCAAGCCGCAGGAGCTTAACACCGTATATCAGACTGTATTCATTGGCTCAAGAATCCTAGAGAGTAGAACTTCCTTTGACTATTTTCTAGCCAGCCAAAGGGGCTGGAGCTAATACATCTTGTACAATAGCTAATAAATTTTATAATTCCTGGGTCATCACTAAAGGGGGGAGCAAAATAGTCAAATGAGAGAAAAGGACATGTGATTTTTGGCCAATTGATCTCATTCTCTTGGTGAGGGGTAGGCTGAAGAGGAAACTAGATATGAAGTTTGAAGATATGAAGACCATAACTACAGGGGTTACTTTTTTCTTATGGTATTTGCAAGAATCTTTCTTCTTAATTCTTCTTACCTTATTCTGCTCTCTATCTCCCAACACTTAAACGTTACCGCAAGCTGGCCTCTAGCTGACAGTACTGTGTCAAAAAGAAACAGTGGTCCTACTGACCTTCTCAGCTACTCAGTGAGCTCAGGCTGACCAAATGGAACATTGAGAAGTCATAATGAGGGACATGGAGAGACTACCTGCTTACCTAAGGTGGAGACACCAGTAGAAAGACACTGGTCACCATGAGAGGCAGGGATGCTATCTGTACTGGCAGCAGAGCTCTCAGGGCTTCTCAGAAATCCCACAAAGAACTAAACTGCCTTCCCTAACCCTGCCAGCCTTCTCAAGGGCACACCTCCCTTCCTGAGCATTTGCGGCCAACCATCCTACCCAAGGACAAAATTCAAGGCTCTGTTCATATGCTCTCCATGAGTTTTGCTCTATAAATCCCGTCTTTGCCTTTGTTTAGAGTGACAATTTATACATGGTTGTGCTTTCCGGTATATGAATACATTTTCAGCTGTGTACAAACTAAATGCCTTTAAGCTATTCTTTGGTATCCTTTGTTCATTTGGCTGGTGAGCTTCTATGCTCTTTTAGTTCCCCGCTACCTCTTTGGATCTTCTTTCTCAAGCTCCTTTGTTAGTTCTCTCTCATCTTGCTGACTTCTAAACCTTCCAGTGTCTCTGGTCTCAGTATTTGGACCGCTTTCCTTCTCCATCAGTCTTGTTAATCTCCTTCAGACCTACAGCCTCAAATACTTCTGTATATAATAATGACTCTCTAGCCCAGGCTCTTCCATGATCTCCAAATGTATCTCAAGAGCAATTCTGAAATTCCACTGGGTAGATCTTGTGAGTGCCCCTATTATGGAGTTGAGGAATTATTTTTGATTATACCTTGCTTCTTCTTTATTATCTTTGGTTAATCTGAGGTGGGGCTTGGGAATATATTCTCTTTGGGGGCTGCATAAATTTCTTAGCTCACTTCCTGCTAAACAAAGGAAAGTTGGGGGCTGCGGGGTCAGTGTAAATCTTGAGGGGTCACAGAATTCTTTTAGTCCAGAACTATTTCTTTGGCAGTTCAAAAACTTAACAGATTTATTGTCAATTTGATCCCAGCCAGTTCCATGTCATTGAAACCATAAATACAGTTCTTTCCAAGATCTAGTTCTCAGATCACCATATTTCTTTGCCTGCCTCCCCCCACCCTGCCCCATGCCACCCTGCCTTGTGCTTACTCTGAAGAGGGATAGTTTGAGGCTATCAGGTTTCCATGGGAAAGCTCTACTGCTAGTCTGATATTCTCTGAATGTCTGAGTTTTGGTGGGCTTTCTCAGTTTATCTTCTGGTAATTAGGGTCTCTAAGCATTTGGCTTTTTTGGTAATGTGAAATCCCCAACTTTTGAATTCTTTCTATTCAGTTTCATTCCTGATAGCAAATGATTTCTTAAGTGCTTGTCTTTATTGTATCATCTTGCCCATGAGGTCAATATTACCGGATACTACTGTTGTTTTAATTTCCGACCTTCCCCTATAGCTACAAGTTTATTAGTCATGTGAGCTACCTCCCAAGTTATTGCAGGGATCAATTCTCTCAAGTGTTTTGCCGCTATATAACTTGGAGTGTCATCTTCCCAGCCTTCTCTATCTATTTCCTTGCTATCCGTGGGCTGACTGTTCAGCTATTTCTTAGGTTTGTTACAGCAGCACTTTTTTTCTGGTACTGATTTTCTGCATTAGTCAGGATTGGCTGGGTTATGCTGTGATAACAAAAATCTCCCAAATCTCAGTGATTTAACACAATAAAAGCCTGCCATATATTGGTGGAGAGGGGGGAGACTGCTGCATTGTCACTCAGGGGCTCAGGCTAACAGAGGAACCATCATTTTGTAGTTGCCACATCTAGGACCAGTGGCCAATGGCTGAGGGAAGAGAGAGACTGGAGAACTGTACATGGGGTATTCTTTGCCTCAACCCTGAAATGTTACATGTTAATATCACCACTGTTCACACTTCATATGACCCCCAAATAATAACAAGGAGGCTGAGAATTGTAGTCTTTCCTAGACATTATCTACCTCATTCCATCTGTCATTAAGAGTAGTCCTTCAGGGGCGCCTGGGTGGCACAGTGGTTGCGCGTCTGCCTTTGGCTCAGGGCGTGGTCCCGGCATTGTGGGATCGAGCCCCACGTCAGGCTCCTCCACTGTGGGCCTGCTTCTTCCTCTCCCACTCCCCCTGCTTGTGTTCCCTCTCTCACTGGCTGTCTCTATCTCTGTCTAATAAATAAATTAAAAAAAAATCTTAAAAAAAAAAAAAAGAGTAGTCCTTCAGTCTATCCGAATACAAGATTTGGTTTCTTGTTTATTGTGCTTTTATTTTGTCTTTTGTTTAATGCTATATCCTTAATTTCTGGCACAGACTAAGTACTTAATAAATATTTAATGAATGGATAACTGAATAGACTAAGATTTCTCAGTTGAGCTTAAAGAGAAAGAAAGAGAAAGAAAGAAAGAAAGAAAGAAAGAAAGAAAGAAAGAAAGAAAGAAAGAAAGAAGAAATAAAGAGAAATCTCAGGTCCTCACACCCATGGCTACAGTGGTGAGTTGGAGTTGGAACTGTGTGATGACCCAGGAGATGGGTGGATGTGGACAAAATGCACACTTCAGGCAGTGGAGTGTATAATTCCTTCTCAGGGAAAGTTGCTGAGGCCTTCCCTGGGTGTGCCAGGGAGTCAAATACAGAGCTGACATGGTGGTGTTTTGCCTGAGTTCTCTAAACAAGAATGGAATCTCAGCCTGGCAGCCTAGGATTTGGGGCCAGAAATGGTCCCTGGGCCATTACTGCTTGTGTGTATTGGACTAACTTCCCTGTGCTCTGGGATCCTTGAGCCAGGAAGACAATTTAAAAACAGATCTGAGAAGCCTTGTATGTGAATGTTCTTAGCATCTTTGTTTATAAGCCCAAACTGGAAACAATCCAAATATTCAAAAGAGGAAAATAAATACACAATTTGTGGTATATACGCCCATTGTATGAATTGGGTCCTACCCAGTGATTAAGAAAGGACAAATTGGGGCACTTGGGTGGCTCAGTCAATTAAGCATCTGCCTCAGCTCAGGTCATGATCCCAGGGTCCTGGGATCGAGCCCCACATTTGGCTCCCTGCTCAGCGGGGAGCCTGTTTCTCTCTCTCCCTCTGCCTGCTGCTCCCTCAGCTTGTGCTTTCTCTCTCTGTCAGATAAATAAATAAAATCTTAAAAGAAGAGGACAAATTATGGATACATCAAAAACATGGATGAATCCCCCAGGTATTATTTTTTCCCAAAAATATGTTAAATGAAGGATTCCAGACATTAAAAAGTACATACTATATGATTTCATTTATGGGAATTTCTAGAATAGGCAAAGGTAGTCTCTAGTGATACAAATCAAAACAGTGACTGCCTGTCTCTTGGTGGGGTGTGGGATTGACTGGAAAGTTGCACAAAGACACTCTTTGGGGTGATGTAAATATTCCATATCTTCATTGGGGTGGTGGCTACATGGATATACACTTGGGCCCAAACTTAGTGAATTCTATATTTTAAATGGATATATCACATTGATATAAATGATAGATTTCTAAAAAAAATGACAATATAAAAAATTGATTTAACAAGACAGAAATAAAATGGGTTCTAAGCTGGTGAGCTCAGTGGGGAAGAGGCAACTGCAAAACATGTTGGAGTTGACACTACTGGTTGTGAACCCACCTGCTTTGTTCAGACCCCCCACCCCCCGCATTTGACTTCATCACCAGCTCCAGGTATGGCCCAGGAAGTCTAAGTGTGAGTTCATTCCTTTGGTGATTGGTTCACAAAAGGACATGTTATACAATTCTGGCCAAGAGGAAATAAGGAGAAGTCTGTTGGGAGTTCCTCTTGGAACAATTTCCAAACTGCTGTAAAAGGAAATGTAATGGGATTTTTTTTTTTTTGGTCTCAGTTTCATCTGAGGACCTAAGGCATTCAAATTCTCACGCTGTCATCTATAGCTAGGTGCCTCAGCCTCCTCATCTTTAAAATGGGGATGACAATAGCAGCTTGGCGTGACATTGTTGAGATTTATTCATTTAGTTACAAATAATGGTAGCTATTATTATAAGAATGAAAAACAAGACCCCAATGTTCTGTTAAAGCGTCATTTTCCAAAAATGGTAGAATCATCACTCTCATACAGATATAAACATGAACACATGTTAAAGATTTTATTTAGCTTACTAATGAGAAAACTGGTAAAAATTTCACAACCAAATCAAAGGAGAATCCAAAGAACAGAGCCATTTATAGATGGATTGGGAATATTGAAATAAATGTACAAGTGGATGCAAGACTGGCTTTTCCACAGAAGGGAAGGTCACCCCTCCCTCGCACAGAATTTATTTACATGTCTCTAGGCAAGAATGATTTTGCATTGCCATCCATTGTCTGCGATTTACAGAGTTGCAAATTCGCTCACATAAAATCAGGATTAGATAACCAGAACCAGTATGCACTAAACAACACATAGTTTTCCACCAAAGCACACCCACATCTTCAGTTCTATTGGCCAAGTGGGTTTTCCATGTCAACTCAAAGGACTTCTGCAATTGTAAAGCAAAAGAGCAGGCAGTGTTCAAGGGGTTCTGGGTATGATGGAGGAACATGCCAGGAACTGCAGAGTGGTTTTTCAGGGCAGGCTTCAAGGAGGAGTTGATACTGGAGCTGTGTGAAAAGATGGGTAGGTATGAGCCAGGCATACCACAAGGGGGGAACATATCAGTAAAGGCTGAATTCCTTATAAGTAATAGAAACTGACATGAGTTTGCTTAAGCAAGAAGTGGGATATATTATGTCACAAGGCATCTTATGGGGCCTAAGGGCAGGGGTGAAGGTGGAGGAAGGAAGCCGGGACTTGGGTGCTATTAATGCTGGTCCCCGTTTCCCATCCCCACTCCCCACTGGATAGTTGCTTCATTTCTCTTGTCAAAGATAAAGCTGGATGCTGATTAATGCGGTAAGGATAGACTTTATTCAGTCATAAGCATTGCAATGGGGAGGGGGGTCCAGTGTGAATGGAACTCAATTTTGGTTTGTACAGAGATGACTGGGAGTTTTGAAAGAAGAATGAGGGTAGCTAGAGCAGAGACTGGGTTTGTTCATTGGTGCTCATCTGGTGGAGAAGCAAACTTCTCACATCTTTATGACAGGAGGGAGTGCAAATTAAAGCAAGGAGCCCAAGGAGTGAGAGGGAGAATTGGCTAAGAGGGAGGCAGGAGTTATTCCCTAAATGTTTGCATTTCAAAGAGATAGCACTCAGGTCCTTGAGAAGACAGTTCTGGTGGTGGAATTCCAGATCTACATCTCAAGGGGGAGAGAAAGGATTCACAACTGCAAGCTTTCTAAAGTAATTGCGCTAAGGGTGGGGGGCTAGGTTTCAGGGACCTGTCTATTACCAGGTTTTGGCTAAAACAAGCAGTGATTCCCTGGCAGCCTTGAGCTCCCTCAGGCAGGTGCTTTAAGGGGGGCCATCCAAGGGATGCAGCCTTCAGCTGTTGGAGACTACATTAGTGTTTGTTCTTTTGGCATGGAGATGGACAAAATCATTTGTGCTGAGGGTCTGCAGTTGTTATAGGACAAAGTTGAGGACTAGTCAAAAAGCCATCTAAAGTTTGGTCAAGAAGAGAATCTTTGCCACTCTCTTCCCACAGACTGGCTTCCTTGGTTTCTAGTCCATGTGGTAGAACATGGTTGCCTTGAGTGGGTTCCCTAGAAGCAGAGCCTGAGATGATTTGGATGATCTGTGGGGGGTAGTATTCTCAAGCAAAGCCTATAATGCAGGGACGAAGGAGGAATGGGAAGGAGAGGGCCAAGCAGGGTTGGTAGAGGGTCCTCTGGGATGCAAATCCATTGTAGGATTCTTGTGCCTTGAGGCTGGCCTTTTGTATTTCTGTGGCTATTGGCTGGGCTACGGCAGCAGCTGATTTTCCAGAGAAAAGGTAGCTTTGGAATGTTGGCAGCCCACACAGCACCAGGCAGATGGGTGCACCCACCCTGGCAAAGGAGATGTGGTCAGGGCACCATAACATGCAGTTTAGGGCTACTACCCACACTTTCTTTATCTGGCATCCCCACCAACCTGATTTTGAAATCTCATATCAATTTCATATTTGGGGGTTGGGAGGTGTCTGACTAGCTCCATTAGATTTTGGAGCCCACACTAGACCAATCAACTATGACCTGGAGGTCAGGTCATAGTTGTGAAGATGACTGCCCACCACAATTGCATGGACGGTAATGGCAATGGCAGGCACTCTGCACGGTACACAGGCACCCCTCATCTTGTAATCTATGGAGTTGTGCCCCAGGGATGCCATCCATATAGAATACAGTGTGGAAGCTACTCTTGGAGCATGTAGCATTGAGGCTTTAGTGCTAGGGGGTTGAGGGGTTCCAGAACATTCCACCCCAAAATGTACCTTTTGGTGTATGGATTATTTTGAGGCCACTGAGAACCAACAGGTACAGGAAAAGCTCTAGAAACAGGGAACAAATTTTCCTTTGGTAAAGTAAATTTGCATTTATTATAAAGGAAATTTCTATTTGTAGAGAAGTTTCCCTCTCTTGTACCAGGAAGAGGAGGACTCTTAACTACTCTTGCCAGTGGAGTAGACACAACTTCTAAAGAACCTTTCTTTACCATTCTTCTGATCACCTTCCCATAACTTGCCTCCCCCCCAGAAACCCCAAACTCCTTTTCCTTTAGCCTAAGATGGCACATAAACTCGAAACATTCCCTTGAGTTACTCATCTCTGGGTGCTCCCGTATGTTACATGCACGATGGATGTGTTAATAAACTTCAGCTCATTTTTTTCCTCTTGTTAAGCTCTCTTTTGTTACAGAGCCCCAGCCAAGAACCTAGAAGGGTAAAAATAAAAAGATGTTTTTATCTCTTCTACAGGGATGAAAGAGATGTCCCAGAAAGTAGGTTTGCAGGGAGCAGCCCAAGGAACAGCTACCCACCAAACATGGAACTGCCCGAGGGTGTGAAGTGGGGCAAGGGACAGGAGGCTCGACACGGCACAAGATCCAGAGCCCAGAAGGCTTTGTATTCCTCATTAAGAATTTTTACCCACCTTCTCCCACCCAACTGGGGGAGCTGACAAAGAAAAGCCAAATGGGGACAGAATGATAAAAAGGGCTCTGAGTTCAGTGCCCCCACGCAAATCCAGCCTCCCTGGGGGAGGCCCGTGCTTGAAGCCCTACTTCTGGATTGCATCTTCCCCATTAAAACTTATGTGAGTCCTGTGTTCCATCCCATGACCCTTCTGTCTCGTTCGTAAGTCCATACCAACTTTGGCAAGCATTTATAACAAAATGCCTTTTCTAGAAGAAGAGATTCTAATCATGAGACTCCTGAGCCCTCTGGGGACAAAGCTTCCAGAGAGGCTTTGGGAACCTATCATATTCCATTGGTTAGGCTGCCCTGGCGTGGTCCTTCATTCTGAGGACGTGTCCTTCATCTCTGTTCTCTTGTCTTGCGTGGGAGGCCCAGCCACAGGCCATGTGGCCACATCACCACCAGGTGGCAGTGGCACCACGCTCCTAAGTCCTCAAGCCAGCACTTGGCCCAGTCGCTTCATAGGATGTAAAGAAGAGGAGTAGGGGTGTAAAGCACGGAGCCCCAGCCACTCAGATCAAATGGAAACTACTGCTTTGCGACTTAGAGACTCCAGGCCTTGGGGAAGGGGCTGGATTTGTGCCTCAGTTTCCTTACTCAGAGTAACCAGAAGAAATACAACTAGAAGAAATGCAACTAGTCCCTGGTACGTAGCAAATGCTCTGCAAAGTGTGGGCTTTTATTGTGGTGGCACAGAGGGACACACACACACACACACACACACACACACACACACACACATGCAAACAGTGCCTCTGTGTGTGTGTGAGAGAGAGAGAGAGAGAGAGAGAGAAATCTGGTCTCGGTGACACTGTCAAGCTGCACTGGCGCTGCCTGAGGAGAATGCTTCCTGCAGGTGGCGGCTGCGTCCTCCTCATTGGACTTCTGGAACCTTACCCAGAGCCTTCCTCAGACGCAGAGCCAACATTTTCCTTCTGCGACTGGCCGTGGGGCAGCGATGTTCCCAAGGCTGTCCCAGTCCCTCTGTCCTGCAGCCCTTCCTTGCCTTGGTCTTTCTCATCATACTTAACGGTGAGGGGGCTTTCTAGGTTCTCCCCTGGGGGGTGAGGAGCAAGTAGAGCTGCCAGATTTAGTAAATGAAAATACAGGTCACCTGGTTAAATTTGAATTTCAGGTAAACAACGAGTGGTTTTTCAGTATAAATATGTCCCCAAATTGCATTTTATCTGGCAACCTTCAGTGCGGGACCCTCTCCCCTAGGACCCCCGCCCCTTTCTGAGGTCCCTGTTCTATTCTTCATTCGGTAGGCTTTGGTGGTGGGTGGAGGAGCCGGGCCACTTCCAGGGAACCCGCAGTGTCCATCTCCCTTGCAGCCTGCACCACTTCTCCGACGCTGTCTCTTCTCCCCTCCTGGGAACTTCCTCTCCTCTGGAGCTTGGAAAACTGGCTCTCACAGGTCTTCCAAGCTTCTAGATGATCTATGAATTATGCTCAGAGTCCTTCAGTTTCTTACAACTCCAAGCTGACTTTTGACCCTTAAAAGCTGAGCCATGGTTTTGACTCTTGTTCTCCCACCCTGTCCCTGCGAGAGGTGGTAGCTGCTGAGGCTGAGAAAGAAGCCAGATACATGAGGAAACGGCAGCCAATATTTCCAGGTATCTCCAGCAACACACGCAGGGGCTCATGTAAACGTCCCCACAGTCTTGTCATTATTCCCGTCCCAACCCTGTTCTTTGTTCACGAGGCCGCGGGGGTGGTTGTCGTTACAGTTGTCAGAATATTAAAGGACAGGGGTACCTGGTCCCTTCACATCCTCCTCCCCCGGCATCTGTCTGAAAATACAGCAATCGGCTCCTGGTGTGCCTTCCCAGAGGGGACTGTCATTGCGTCTGTCCTGTCAGGCAATGCCAGGTGCAACGCATGGGAGACGAGAGCTCGTCTCTCTGCCGCTTGCTGGGGACTGAGCAGAGAAGACAGAGGAGGCTGCCGAGGCTTTGGAGAACTGAGAAGTGCATTATGGCAGCCAAGCACACCTCCTGGCAGATACCTGCAATGCCCTCGTGTCCTCCGACCTGAGCATTGCTGAGGAACCAGCCTGCTCCCTATAGACACGTCCAGGAGATGGAGGGGTCCCGCGCACAATGTTCATGACATTCCCGGCACAGCAAACCGGTGAGGGAAGTGGGGATTTAATTCTGGCCAGTTGCTCTTCCTCAGCCATCAGGCTAAAAATGTACCCATTTGTGTAAGACACGGGCCTTAGTCACCGAAGAGAGTGAATGTGTGACGGAGAGAAGCGTCCTACACTTGGCCAACGTGCTGAGAATTCACACTTCCTGAATCAAAGCCCCTGACATTTTCAGAAGAGCCAAATTTAATCAAGGCGTTTTCGAAAGATCCAAACTGAATCAGAGAGACAGGAGGCCCTATTAGCAGCATGAATCTTGATGACTGCTTGGAATTGCATTTGCTCGGAAGTCTAGCTTTCACGAGAAGTGAGGAGAAATCCAATTCTGTATGGCTTGGGAAGAGGGCCTATTTCAAGCCATGGCATTGGGATAAAATTTGGAAAGAACATTGATGCCTGAGACGCCATGTTTGCCCCAAGAGGCTCCAGTACTTTCTGAGCAGTAGGGTCCAGCTGGTGGCCTTGTTCAGTTTGGATTCTCTGCATGTTTATTGCAGACACTGCTCCACCTTTCTGACCTCTGGTTGGCACCTGGTGAGTTTCCCCTCGTTTCACATTTCTTGGGTGATTTCAGGGGGTAGACAGGAGATGGTCACAGCCCTCATTGGGGTGCCTCTCCATCCATCAGGGCTTCCATCTCCCCGGGTCCTTCCTCACACCCCTAGTGACAATACCAGGCACGAATTAACGTCTGCCCTTGGATTTGACTGCTTTTATTTTTCTCAAAATATTCAGGTTGAATAGGCTGACCCCTTTCCTCATACCCAACCCTCATATTCCTTTTCTACCAACATCTGCACATTCAAATGAGCACAGAACAACGAGGGAGTGACAGGTATGATGACGGTTGCAGGGTCCCTTATTCAAAGCCCACGCAGGGTTCTAATCTGTAGATCAGAACTCCCTCACAGTGCAGTAACATTCCAGGCTGTGAACAATAATGACTTAAATATAACTGAAACTGGTCTACTGAGTAAATACAGCTTGTGTCATAATCAAAATGCAACATTATTTTTTGTCAGATGGCCCTTTTACAATTTTTCAGGGGAGTAACTTTCCCCAGCCTCTGAACACGAATGCAACATGTCTCCTACTCAGTCCTACATCATAGACAGTCTTTAGTCACTTTTTGTTAATAATGAGGATGCATCCAGTTGAGGATATTAATCAAACCTCAGTCTTCACTTGTTCTGAAATGTAGGTTTTGTTATTATTCAGATGTGGTGAGGCCAACAGATCGGGAGACTGCCATTGAAAAAATAGTTTGTGACACTCACAGATCCCAAAAGAAGGGGACACACCAGGCCACAGGGAGCCACGTGTGGAAGCACAGGGTAAGTAAGAGCCTTTACTGTAGTTTCTGCGAGGCTGGGTAAGCAGGTTTAGGATTGGCTGGTTTGCATAACTTCAGTAGGCTCTGGGGCACAGGAGCTGTCCCTAGTTGCCTGGTACCTGGCCCTAGGGTGATTAGGCTGGTGGATAGTGGCCCAGTGTGTGAGTCTGACTGAGGAGGTGGGTGTTGGGGTAGGGGCTCTGGACTGGTTGGTTTGCATAGAAAACATACTCTTTGGAAGTCAAGTCTTTTTTTTTTTTCACTATCTCAAAGAATTGGCTAGCCCTGGCAGTCCCTCCAGGGTCAGCAAGGCCCCAAGATGTCAAAGCACCAAAAAACACAGAATAGAAAGACACAACTAATACATCACTCAAAGGCAAGACCTCTCTCCATGCTGAGACCCATGGTTGGCAGCTACCTCCCACTGGGAAGGAGAAGTGACTTCTGGTCATCTCTTACCCACCTCTCTCCCACATGCAAGCTGCTGTTTGAGACTCCACCAAGTTGTAGTGCTTGGAGGTAGGTTAGCAAAGTTGATTCCAAGTGCCACCGTCAGCGTGCCCACTTTTCACAGCTCTCATCCTGGGAGGCCCTGGTCCTCCCTGTGGAAGCCTTGAGCAAGGCTTAACATGGCCCACATCTGGTACACATCTGGTAGGCACAGCCTTGATTGCCTGGGCAGGAGTACAACTCTAGGCCATGTTGCCCCCCCTGCAGAGAACCCAGAAGAAGCCCTCTCGATATTCCCATCGAAGCCACTCTCTACAGACCAGAAGCAATGGAAGTAGCATTCCGCCCAACCCCTCAAGGCCCCAGCACAGTTTTCTGCAAAGAATTGCTCCTCCAACCTGATCTCCTTCCACACTCTGATCTTGTTTTCACATCCCTGATCCAGCTGAGGGTTCCCATTTCCTTGGCACATCTCCATATGGGGAGACTGTAGCTCCGATTTCCCTGCCTATCTGGTTGGCACAGTGAAGCATCCTCTGAAACTGAGGCCAGAGGAGCCCTGCTTTCACATCCCACTGAAGAGGCATCAGGATTGTGCAGCTGCTCAAGCCTCCTTTCTTTTTTGCCTCCTGCCCAGATGTTGGAGCTTCAAGATTCACAGAACCAGTTCCACTTCTTTAGAGAGGAATAGGATCACAAGTAGCGAGATGCCATTTTCCATGAACATATGGCGAGATGTTGCTTTCAGGTCCTGTGAACACTTTTGTCTGCCCAGAGCTTCCTGGAAAGGGCCAGAGCTGCTCAGACGATGATTAGCTCCACCCAACCTCTTTTATTCTCCTCCTTCAACTTTTTTACAAATACTTTCTACATTGAAGGAAAGCCCCAGAGGGCTGGAGGGGAAGGCAAGATGGTGGAGGGAAGATGTGTTGGAGAGATCTCTGGGGTCACAAATCTTGGGTAGAACTGAGGTTTCTACTCGGATATTTTATCTGTTCATCTCCAGGAATCACTCATGTCCACCTGATTTCTAGGTTGGAAGCCTGTATTTAAATTCACAAAAGCAGGGGCACCTGGGTGGCTCCGTCAGTTAAGCGGCTGAGTCTTGATTTTGGCTCAGGTCATGATCTCAGGGTTATGGCATCGAGTCCTGCGTCAGGCTCCACACTATCTGCAGAGTCTGTTTGGGATTCTCTCCCTCTTCCTCTGCCCGCCCCCCGCCCCCCCAAATAGATGAGTAAATCTTGAAAAGAAAATTCACAAAAACAGATCTTCCTGTGTCTTCCTACCCAGAAATTATAGGGAGGAAAACAAGTGGGGGGTTGGAACAGAGGTGTCAAAGGCCTGCCATCCCTGATAAGATATATGTCCAAATAGGTTTCTAGTTTCTCAAAGCTTTTGTGACTTCTCTCTCTGCACACACACACACACACACACACACACACACACACACACACAGGCATTTGATGTTTCTGAAACCCAGCCTGAAGCAGAACCTTAAACACATCTCAAGTTGTGATCACAGAAGCAGTGGGCTCCCCTGGGGTTGAGGTTCTGTAGGGCATTTCATGAAAAATTAATCAAAGCCACAGGAGCCAAAGCTTTATAAATAATTTTGGCATCCTTCATTACTCATTATTTGCTGTTAGCCTACTGGGGGCAATTAGTCTCCATAGAAAGGAGAGGCTTCCCGTTTACACAGTTGCATTCACAGCACTTTTATTTTTATGAACATTTCATTTCCCCAGTCTCCAGATGAATTTTTGCAATGTTGGAGATTTTTTATTTATGAAAACTGAAACAGCTGTGCTGCAATGGAACCTGAGGATTTATCCATCTGTTTCGGAGTCACCTGCAAGCAAATTGCACCCCCAATGTGTGCTGGGCACTGTGCCAGGAAGGGGGTGCAAAGCCTATGCAGACGTGTCCCTGGATAAGAGCTGGGGAAATTCACAGAGGTGAAATAGGCAATTAGATTTCAGTGGGAAGAAAGCTGACACGGAGGCCATGAAGAGCAGATAAAGGTTAAGGGGAGGACACCAAGGATGGTTGAGTTTTGAAGCATGTATAGAAGTCAGACAGATACAGAAGGAAGGGTTTTCCAGGCATAGGGAACAGCATGTGTGAAGGCATGGAGGTCTGAACCAGCATGGAGGTCTGAGAGCCGAGAGTACCTTTCCCGCTTCTGGTGGATCCTGGGGAGGCAGTAAGATCTCCGAAGAAGGAAGGTCTTGTAGTGTGTTCAGATAGAAGAGACTTGTTCCCTGGTGTTTTTGAGAGTAGAACTATAGGACCCCTGATGGGTCGGCCATTTAGAAAATATTAAAAGCTGAAAATGCATTTTTTGCCAATAATATAATCACAGCAATAAAATAAAAATTTAAAGCAAAGAAAAGGAGACTAATGTTGAGGAAAATGAAAATCGAAACCATGCCAGGAGGTGCTCTTTTGTGTCTTGTTTGTTTTGCTCAACAAAATGCTTGTGAGTTTCCATGATCTTGTTGCATTCCTGGTGGTCTGTTCTTTTTTATTGCTGGGTAGTATTCCCGTGTATGAGTATACCACACTCTGTTTATCCATTCTCCTGTTGATGGACATCTGGGTTGTTTCCAGGTTTGGGCTGTTGTGAATAAACATGCTACGAACATTTCTGCATATGTTTTTTGGACATGCGCTCATTTCTTTTAGGTGTGTGCCTAGTTGTGGAGTGTCAGTCTGAAGTCGTTACACCAGTTTACATTTCCACCAGTGTTAAATGAGAGTGAACTATATTTTCAAGATGGGTAATTCAACTTCAAATAAGTATGCCTGATCACTCATATTTTGGAAGACTTGCTAAAGGACCATAGGCTGGAGGTCAGTGTCCCTAGGTCTGAAGTTCTCACCCTGCCACCCAGCCCTGTATATCTTGCTGATCACCTCATTTTCCTGTGTCTTCATTTTTTTGTAACAGAAGTGGTCTGGACCTTGATCTCCAAAGTCACTAGAATTCTGTGGGTGGCAGTACAATCTTTAAATGTTTTTTCCTGTTTCTCTCTGTATTTCCTCCCCTGATCTCCCACCACTATGCCAGTTTGGCCAGCAAGGCCCTTCATCATTCCTGGCCCTCAGGGAAAGGAAGGCACAGCAGAAAGTAGATAAGAAAGTGGGCTAGACTCCTGGCTTTTGAGATCCAAAAGCCAGATCTTTGGCAGGGAGAGGGATGAGCTCGGGCCTCAGTAATTTGAGAGACCACATGATGTGTAGAAGTAGAGATTCTAGTTCCCTGCTCTGTACAGTCTTGGCCCTCAACCAGCAAAGATTCACTGAAGGGGGTATGAATAGAGATAGAAAGGCATAAAGAAATCAGTGATGTTGCTGAGAAAGAGTAGCAGCTGCTTAAAACAACAACCGTTTTTATTCTATCTCAATTTCGTAGGCTAGGAATTCAGGCAGGGCTCAGCTGGGCAACTCTTTTGTTCCATGTGGTGTCAACTGGGATCACTCAGTAGTATTCAGCCAGTTGCTGGCTGGTCCGGAGGGTTCCACGTGGCTTCATTTGTGTGGTGGTGTGTTTGGCAGGCTGGGCTCAGCTGGGACTGATGACTGGGGCACCTCCATATGGGCCTTTCTAGTATGGGGGACTCGGGGTGGTTTTAATTCTTACATGGTGGCCTAGAGCTTCCAGCAAGAGTGTTTCAAGAGGCAGGAAACTGCTAGATTTATAAGGCGTGGGGCCAGCAATGGGTAAAGTCACAGTGTTACTTTTGCTGTGGTGGATTGTTGAAAGCAATCACAAAGCCCACCCACATTCAAGAATAGGGGACATAAATCTTACTTTTAAGGAGAGGAATATCAAAGAATTGGTAGCCATCTGAAATCTGCCATTGAGGGACTCTGAGTCCTGCTCCCTTTCCCAGGCCAAACTGAAGGAGGAGGAAGGACCCAGAAATATCTAATAGGTTTGTAGGATCTGAAAACAGATTGGTACCACTTCTGAGGTTGAGCCTGGGGAAATAGCAAGACCCAGAAAAGAGATGGCTGTGTGGTGTGCACATAAAGATGGGGCTTTAGATAGAGTCCCCAGGGTCCCAGCATGGAGTAGGAGCAGAGGAGTAGACTCCTTTATGTCCAGGAGCATGGAAGGACACACATATAAAGAGGTGAGTCCCAAAGGCTGGCAGAGACCCTTGGGGCTTGACTCTGCAGGGACTAGAGTGAAAAGATACTTGAAGACCAGATGGGTTGTTGGGCATCTTAATGGTGCAGTGTAGGTAGATGCTATTAAAAACTGTATCGTCATTTCCCCTACCCTTACTTGATGCCTTGAGTTTATGATGACTCCTGGAAATCAGGTATAGCCTGAAGATAGCACAACGGGGCCTTTCCCAGGTTGGGTTCCCTGGGCAGAAGATCCTAGGATGGAGCTTAGCCTGCAGGATGTTTATTAGTGTGTGTCCTTGAGATCAACTCCTGTGGAGGGGAGGGGCTTGAAGCAGGGCTGGGCAAAGGGAGAAGCCAGGTTGCAATGCAGTCCCATTGGAGATCTCACCCAACTCCATGGGCAACTCTGGAGTTAGGATGGAGCTTTAGAGTTATTCTGAGTTGGGGTAAAGGGGCTGAACCTGTACACCCCTGCACTGATCAGGCATTGGATGCAGCCACAGGGGAAGGGAGCATAACCTTGGGTGAGGCAGCTCCCCTCGGCTGGGCCAATCCCCAAAGGGGCTGACAGCTGGGACCGTCTGCCAGCAGCACTGCCAACAGCTGGAAAAATGCTTTCTTCATTCCTGAGGGGAGATCTGGAAGGCACGTCCCAGCATCCATCACAGGACTTATCATAGAAATGATCATGATTCATACAGTGATCAAGAAAATTACATTGTTTACCTTCTGAATTTGTGTGACTTATGCCCCCAACATGTGAATTCCGTGGTTTTAAGAACAAGGGCCATACGATGTGTTACTCTGATATAAGACAGATGGCCTTCTATGTGCCTTTTAGAAAGAGGGAAGGCCCCTCATCTTCTTTCCCCACAGACAAGAACATAAAATGAAGACCCAAGTAGCTGTTTACTTGAACACTGTCACATGCCACGTGCAAATCAGAGGTTGTTCTTATTTTGTGTTCCCCATTGAAAGGCTTAAAACAAGAACTCCTTATTTATTGGTTTTCCAAGAGCCATGAATCAGACAGGGCAAGGGTGGAGCCTTCGACAACTGCCCTCAGTAGCGAATGAGCCCTTTGCCACATTGTCCTGAGTTGTGAGATGTTGATCTGATGCCGGTGGCTGTTTAGAACTAAATAATATGCTGTATCTTGGACCCTTTTACATCTTCACAATGGAGAGACTGGTTGTGTGCAGCAAAGACAGAAAATAAGCTGGGTGTGAGGGTCAAATCGGCTGAATTCAACCAGCAACATATTGCAGGGATGAGATCTCTCGGATCCCACGGGCAGAAACACTGGGGATCTGTGTCCAGCACGGAAGAGAAAAGATTTCTTCCTGAGGAGGTCATTGGTCCATTGGTGCTGCTCCATAGAGCTTTCTGTGCCGGTGACAACATTTTGTTCTGCTCTGTGCAATATGGTGGCTATTGAAATATGGCTGGTGTGACTGAGGAAGTGAGCTTTGAATTGTATTTGATTTGGCTAGTGGCTACTGCACTGGAGAGTGAGGCCCAAAGTCTTGCTCTCAAAATATGGTCTGGGAAGCAGTAGCACTGACATCACCTCAGAGAATGAGGCAAAAATGCAGATTTTCAGGTCTTCTTAGAGACATGTGATCCAAAATCTACATTTTGGCAAGATCCCCTAGGGAGTTTGTGTTTCCACTAAAGATGGCTTTTAAAGGATGCCCCTCCTCCCCAGCCTCCCATTTGATCATCCCATGATTCAGTATAGAGGAGAGTGAATGGAGCACTGGAGAATATGGCAAGGCCCTGGGCTTCAGAATGAAAGACTGGGTGTAACATGGGCCAAGTTTCCCCACAGGGTGGGCAGGAGTGTTCGGTGAAGGGGCCAGCATGAGACTAGCCCCTGTGAAGATTTTGCTGACAGCATCCGGGAGGGTGGCTGACCTACCCTGCATGCTCTACAGGGACAGCGGGGCTGTGATCAGAATCCTCTGGGATGATCTCCCTCCACTCTTGGGCATTCTAGATGGTGGGGGACAGCCTGAAAATGCTCCCCCCACCCATCTTACCAAATTTAGAATCTTCCCAACTGATTGAAAAATATCTTTTGTGCTCTTCTTTTGGATCAGACACATTTTATTTTATCTTTTGGGTCTCAGATGGTTTCTTTTCTGTTTCCCACCCCACCCGCAATTTCTACTTTAGTTCTAGCTGTCAAGACTGTTATTCCAACTCATTCCTACTTGTTTTAATTGCTGCCTCAAACTTCTCTTGAGGAAACCAAAACTTACTGTGATTTGCTCTTCCTCTCCCACTTCCCCACTAGGCTTGATGTCTGTCTTTTTTTTTTTTTAAAGATTTTATTTATTTATTAGAGAGAGAACATGAGCAGGGGGAGGGGCAGAGGGAGGGGGGGGCTTGATCCCAGGACCCTGAGATCATGACCTGAGCCGAAGGCAGGTCACTTAACCGACTAAGCCACCCAGGCACCCTGATGTCTGTCTTTTTCAACAAGCTCCTCTCAATTTTGTTCTTTCCCTTGGGGCTTTGTGGTTGTTTCCCCCTCCATTTTACTTTCCTTGTGTTCCTGTTATTTATCTGTAAGAGCTATTGAATCTGAGGTAATAACCCTTGCCCACGATGCTCAGCAGCATTGCGCTCTTGTGTTCTTCTTGAGGGTCCCATGTATCTTTGAAGAGAAGCTCATGACCATGTCTCATTTCTCTAGGATCTCTCCATTAGCAAAATGGCAAGGCTTTTTGCAACCCAAGCTGGGAACTGGGAACAGGGAAAATTGCCGATGGCGCCAGCTGAGCACCCCAAAGTGTATAGTGCAGAGCCACTCAGTGTGGGCTTTGGATAAGACATTAAATACCATCCCACCTGTTCAGCAAGTGCCCATTCATTTATTAAACATGCAATCCTGAGCTCCTACTGGGGGTTGCAAAGAGGGTTGAATCATAGCCTGGATCCCAGAAGCTAACAATTACAGTGTCTCCTGGGCAGGGATGGGGTGATTGTCAAACAGAGGTGTCAGCCAGGCTGTGGGAGCCTAAGGGAGGGGAGTTGGTGACTACTGTTCTCACAGGAAGAGAGGAGCAGTGGAATGAGACTTTCTCCTTCCCCCAATCTGAAGACTGAGGAGAAGCCATTAGCGAGAGCACTCTTCATTCTGGGGTTGATGTTTGTGGTTTCGGGCTCAGTGCTGGAGGATGGGGTCCTGGGAACCAAATAGTTCTGTAGGAAGGACTGGTAGAAGGGAAAGGAATAAAGGAATCAGGTATTGGGAACAGGCAAATTACTCAACAGGGGAGGTCCGCATGAGACTCCAAGTCCTTGGGAGTATCTCAATGAGAAACTTTAGGAGGCCTAAACTCCTGTGTAGTATGAGTGGCCAATGTCTGGGGATATAGTGCCCAATTGGCTATGGAATAAACACACAAACCCCTTTAATGGAGAACTGTTCAAATCTTCAGTAAGGATCAGGGTGTGTTCCTTTCAGGGAAAAATAGGTGAGGGGGATTGAAAACAAAGTCCTTGGAAATTGGTGTATGGAATGACCAGTCTCTGAAAGCTAATTGTTCAAAATAATAGTAATAACAGCAAATCTTTACTGGATGGTTCTCTGGTGCCAGGCACTTTTCTAAGTATCCTGTTAACTCATTGTATCCTCCCAGCAACTCAAATTGGCAAGCACTCAATGCTTGAGTGGTTACAAGTTTCTACCCTGTACTAAGCACTGTACCAAGTATTGGGGATACAACAGTGAGCAGCACAGAGAGAAAACACTGCCCTTCTGGAAACTACATTCTAGTGGGGGCTCTGAGGGAGATCAGAGGCAAATATTAGAAAAATACATAACAGGTGATAGTAAGTGAGGGGGGAATAAAGATAGGGATTGAGGAAGCAGGAGTGAGGGAGGACTGTTCGTTAAATCCTTTAAATTGGGGCACCTGGGTGGCTCAGTCGTTAAGCATCTGCCTTTGGCTCAGGGCATGATCCCAGGGTCCTGGGATCTAGCCCCACATCAGGCTCCTCTGCTAGGAGCCTGCTTCTTCCTCTCCCACTCCCCCTGTCTGTGTTCCCTCTCTCACTGGCTGTCTCTCTCTCTGTCAAATAAATAAATAAAATCTTAAAAAGAATAAATCCTTTAAATTAAGTATAGGGCAATTCTCGGGAACTGTCTTACCTCAGAGTCTGAGATAAGAGTATGTTCTTTATTTTTAATGGATTAGAAATGTTTTGGAAAAGAGAAACATTCCCTGTTATTTATGCTGATCATTGACAATGGGACATGTGCAATGTCTCACCCTCTTGCTCTCCAGAGCAGTGGGTTTCACCACTCACCACTCCAGGTTCCAGCCATTGGTGTGGATGCCTGTGTTCCAGAAGGAGAATGAAGGGTGGGGGGAGGAGACAGTGGGAGAGAGAGAGAAAGAGAGAGAGAGAGAGAGAGATAGCATGTGCAGTGGGGCTTTATTTTAAAAAGCTCCCAGATGGGGGCCCCTGGGTGGCTCAGTCAGTTAAGCATCTGACTCTTGATTTTGGCTCAGGTCATGATCTCAGGGTTGTGAGATCGAGCCCCATGTCAGGCTCTGTGCTGGGTGTGGAGCCTGCTTAAGATTCTCTCTCTCCCTCCGCACCACCTCCCTAAAAAAAAAAAAAAACAAAAAAACAAAACAAAAAAAAAAAAACAAGCTTCCAGATGATTCTGCAGCTACAGGACTAAACTCCAGGAAGAACAGCCACCAGTTGCTGTGGGACAACCCTTTGATATGGTGGCAGGATGAACGGAGGTCCCCAGTATAGGTGGAAGAAACACTGGGGGTCACCGCTGGGTTGCATGAACATCTCTGGTTTTGCTGAGTGGGGTGGAGAAGCTGTGACAGAAAGTGGAGTATCCTGGGCCACAGAGGGAGGTGAGGAGGTGGGTTTGGGGAGGCCATAAAGGGAGGACAGATGTGGCCAAGCAACAGGGAGGAGAAGACTTGAGTGAAGCATGGGTGTCTAGTGGGAACATCTGAGTAAGTTTTGCTCTCACAACCCGACTCTCCATCCTGCTCCTAAATCTTCAATAAAATCTGTATTACTCACCAATGCTTGGGAGACTTTTCGACTTTTAATTATAGGATATTTCAAACACACAGAATTTGGAGAATACATATTATGAACACACATGTACCACATGTTGACTATATTCAACAACAGTCAATATCAATATTCCCCACTCCCAATCCAGATATTTTTGGGCAGCAAATCCCAGAAATGCAAATTTTTTACCCATAAACATTTCACAGTTTATCTAAAGGTAGTAAAGATTTCTATTTAAAAACATAACTCCAGTACCATTGTTTTATCTTGAAGTTAACAATTCCTCATTACCTACACTCAGCATTCAGATTTCTCGATTGCCTGCAATTTATTTTAGAGTTGGTTCATTTCAATCAAGATCTAAATGAGGTCCATGTGTTCCAATTAGTATATGTCTTTTAATTGGTAGTTTCCTCTTCAACCTCTCTACTCTTTCTTGCAACTCATTTGTTGAAGAGACTAGGTTGCTCATTTGTAGACCTTCTCATGATCTAGATTTTGTTGATTGCTTCCCCAATGTGACATATGTAACAGGTTCCTCTGTCCCCTGTATTTCTTGAAATTTGGTGGTGTGATAGAGGCTTGACTGGATTCCAGTGCCATGTTTTTGGCAAGACCACTTCATGGGTGGTGCTATTTTCTTTCAGGAGACCCGTACTATATGGAGCTCTCTTCTTTTGAGGTGTGAGCAGTCATTGATGCCCAATGCCCACATCCGTTAGTTCGTTAGGGGTTTCAAACTGGTAATGTTCTAATTCCATCATCCCTTCTTCATTTATTAGCTAAAATTCTTCTATAAAGGGAAATTCCTGCTCAACTTCTTGGTTTCTCTGAGTTACAGTGTGTGCAGGAGAAGCATGACGCATGCTTGATTCTTTCTCTTTATTAATTTTCAAAACGGTAAGTAGGGGCCCTAGTACTTGGGAATTTATCTTTGTGGATGACAAATAGTTGAACCTGACCTCTGCAGGGGGAGGGTGGAGACTTTAAATTCTCTTAGTAGCTTTGAAGGAGAAATGTTAATACTCCCATTTTTACAGATGGGAAAATGGAAACTCAGAGGTGGTCCAAGTTAGTGAGTGGAGGATCTGGGATTTTATCTCAGGTCTGCTCAGGTCCAGAGACCAAACTCTTTACTGCATGGCATGGTCCTTTTTGTAGGACTGTAGGGAATTCACCTAAACCTGGGATCGGGCTGGCAGAAGCCTCTTTCTGTTTGGCTTGCTAGAAATAACATTCTCTAGTCTGCAAAATGACATGTGTATCCTTGAGACCTAAGAATAATCTTCCTTCAGGTTGCATTTAACCACAATTATAGCAATGAATTGTTTGATTTCAGAATACTTGTGTTGTAAAGTAGTTTCCCAAAGGCTGGACCCTAAGCTAGGCTGCTTTAGTCAGATTTATGTATTTATTGTGATATGATAAGATATCATGATTTGCAATTCTGTGGTAAATGATAAACATCACTGTACATGGAAGTGAAGGAACCTTATGTCAGGAGGGGTTTATTTATAAAGGAGTTTGGGAAAAGCTGAGGATTAACCGTAGGAATAAAGGGATTTACTGAAACTGAAGGCCAACATTAGGTCATAAAAAACATTTGTATGGTGACATTATTTGTTTAATTGGTAGTTATGTGAAGAACCATCAAAATAACCAATGAATTAATGAAGATTATCCATCGGAGTGCATTCTGTTGCATACAGCTCAAACTGGTTTAAGCATGGGCTTACAGGATTTATTTGCTAAACCATCCAGGGATAGATCTGACAGGACTTCAGGGCTTAGATGCTGTGTTCAGAACCAGGTTTCTCTTCATTTCTGGGCTCTGCTTCCTTTACGTTGAGTCCATTTTCACAGAGACTCTTCCCTGTGGTCCCAAGATGGTAACTGCCAGCTGCTCAGTCCCATGGCTACAGCCTTCCTGTTGTACATTAATAGGAAAGAGGAAAGGGCCTTCCCTTAATTTTCCTTGAGTCTTATCGGTTCTAAGTGGGTCCATGTGCCTATCCCTAAATCAATCACTGAAGCCAGGGAAATGGGATGGGTTGTAGGTACAATTGTGGGTACAAGTTCACGTCTATGCCCATTTTTCAGGGAGGTGGTCCACAGCTTTGATGAGATTATCAAAGGCCAATCCAAAGAGGTGGCTATTCTGAGAGACTGTTAACTATTGAACCAGACTGAATTGCTTTTTTAAAACCGAAGCTTCGTATTGTACTGTCTTCTTGAATGTTTTCAATATAAGGTGTAGAATCTGCCTTTTTGCTGCCTTTTGAGTGATGGTGGACTTATTAGGATTATCAGAGATAGTAAATACCGATCAGAATTTAGTTTATACCATTTCTTCGGGTTCTAGATGTTATGACCCCTTTTCCCTCCCAAGAAAGCCCTATGCCTGGGGACACAGCAGAAGTTGCCCCCAACTGTGTCCCGGGGAGTAAGCTCACGGCCCTGCTCGAGTCCCAGACACCACCTGCGCTCCTCGGGTTTGCTCAGGGACGGAGAGCTGCTCATTCTGGGTGAGGAAAAGCTCTTTGGGAATTATTTCCCGGTAATGATTCCAAGGCCTCACGCAGGATGATATTTTTCTGCTAATCCCAGCCCAGGGCCCAGCGTGTGTGTTGTTGACACCAGATAATGTTAGTCCTCCGGCTGATACTGTGGTGGATGAGCAAACATCGGGCGGCCGGCAGAATCCCCGACTTCCTGAGCGTCCACAATCACAAATTCATTGAAGTTTAAACACACAGAGACCTATCACCCTTGCCCTTTGCGTTTGCCGGGAGATGAGGTTATCCGTGGGTGTTTGTTGTAAATAGCCACCCCTCATTTCCCCCTCCAACTTGCACTTTGGATTTTAAGCATGTTCAAAGCCTGCCTGGCATTTGGCTTATTTTCCTCATCCGTATGACCCACACGCTAGTCCAGGGATGCTTAGAATTTAATGTGCCTCTGAATCACTGAGGGATCTTGTTCCAATGCAGAGTCCCATTAGTAGATCTGGGGTGGGGCCTGAGATTCTGCATTCCTAACAAGCTCCCAGTGATGCCTGTGTCCTTCAAGGTCCACACATCTAAGGCAAAGGACTAGGCTAATGGCTTTCAACTGTGGCTGCACATCGGAGTCATGGAAATTCTAATGCCGGGTCCTACTCTCAGATATTCTGATTCACTTGGTTTGCTCTTGACTATCCAGGTGATTCTGATGTGCAGCCAGGATTGAGAACTGCTGGTGGACCCCTCAGCCTTCAGCCTCTGCCTGCTAGCTCCTCCTCACCACTGGTCTGGCCTGCTCACACCACCTCTGCACTGTGCTCCTGGATACCCCTCTCCCTTGTCCTTGACATTCATGAAGAGCTTATTGTGGACTGGAACTTTCCCACACAGCCCGATGAGGTTAGCACAGCTTCTCTCCCCATTTTGCAGGCAGAGAAACTGAGGTTTAGAGAGTAAAGTATCTTGTCCCAGGTCACACAGTTATTAAGGAGCAATGTCAGGACCCGCCCAGGTCTTCTGTCTCTAGAGCATAAAAGTAGCAGAGGGTGGGTTAAGAGGCTGGCCTCTGGAGCCAGACAGATGTGGGACCCACCACTTACTGTCAGTGTGACCTTGGGCAGGTTTCACAGATCCTGCAAGCGTTAGGTCCCCCCTTTGTAAAATGGGGGTGATAAGAATACCCACTTCTCAGGGCTATGGGGAACATGTAAGTCATGCGCTAGAGCCTGGGCCACAGGAAAGGTCACCGCCATTTCAATGCCACATGCTGTTTCCACAGCACTTGCCATGAGCCCATCTTTGGCATGGGGCCCAGGCTTCCAGATTATAACTCTTCTGTGTTCACATCAACTCTTCAAATAGAAAGCAAGTTCCTTCAAGGCAGAAAAAGTACAAGTATAAAATGTGTGTGAATGTGTTTTTTTTTTTTTAATTCATGGCCTCAAATGGGTTTCCTTCGCCTCATGGGTTCTAGCAGTGGGAGGCAGTGGATTAACCGGTGTTTGTCAGTTGATGTAATTTATATGTTAGTCAATGGAAAATAATCATATTGGAAGCAGAGACAGCATATACATATAAATGATCATATTCTGTTGGAGTCATTCATTCATTCGTTCAACCATCCACTCATTCATTGTCTTCTAAGTTCACTCAGATGCTATGGAGTGACTGAAAACAGCTCAGCCTGAGTGCCCCAAACGGCACTGGCTCTGCAGCTATGTCCCCCATGGCACAGGTGGGACGGTTGGGGAGTGGGGGCTCTTTCTCATGCGTATCTCCTGCATTCAAGGAACTACTTTTTAGAGAATCCGCACCTAGGGCTTTCCTAGTTTTAATACTGAAAGTCCCCCATTCCTGGAAACCCCGCAGTGCCAGACTAACGGGCCTGGCTCGTCACCCCACCACCACTGCACAGGTCGGGGGCCATGTCCTTGCCTTTCACAAACCTGACAGCTTGTGCCTTTCAGCCTTCCTTCTTCAGAGAGGGCTCTTTGGTGTCAGGTGGTTCCTGCTGGCTTTTCTTATCCCTTTTGTGATGTGGGTCCACAAGCCCCGGAGTCCGGACCAGCGTTGCTGCCTCCCACCATGCCTGGACTTGTGGTCGTGGTGGCTGCCCTGCCTGCTCCCTGCTCAGCATGTCTGTCTGCACAGCCTGATGTCTTTCTCCTTCCATTTCAGTGCTTTGTGGGCAGCCAGGGAGTCTTTGTCCTGACACGGTCATGAGAAGAGTGTTTATAAAAGAAAACAGCTCCACTTCCTTCCCCCTTTCTCAAGGCTGAGAGCACACTTTGCTCAGACAAGCGCTCAATGAGTACACAAAATTGGGGCTGTTTTCTTTCTGATGCCATTTCAGATGAAGTGGAATATTTTTAAACTAGGCAAGCAACACCACAGCTAAAAATGCTTGGATTTGAAAATAAATGTGTGGCAGATTTACACCAATCCCTTGAATCAGAGACACTTTCAGCAGCAAGCTCACTAGGTGATTAATGGGGGCTCACACAACAGAGTTTATTTTCCTGTGGAAGAGGAAGTCTGGAGGCAGGCAGATGATGATATTGTTTTAGGGATCAGTGATGTTGGGTTCTGATTTGGTACCAATGCCCTTGTCTTGGTCCCCTCATGTCAAAAAATGGCAGCAACAACTCCAAACATCATGCCTTGGCAGCTGAGTTCAAAAAGGAAGTGGGGTGGTCTAGAACAGGGACTCCCTCCTTTCTTGCCTCTCTCTTCTGGGGAGAAATCATTCCCAGAAGCCCCTCTTCCTACTCTGTCTCCCCTGTACACTTCCCCTCACATCCGACTGTCCACAGGGGCAGGTCCTATCTTCTTTGTTGTCTCTGCCCAATGCATGAAATGTGGTTCTTTTAGGGAGAGTTGGCTTTGGCTGGATGACCAAACATGAATTCCTAGCCCTCTTTCTCAGGGACTCTGAAGCCTTGGGCTCTGGCGCTCGTTCTGTTTCTGTCTTGCTCAGATGTGAATAACGTGGTGATTTGCACGCACCTTCCTCAAGCCTCAATACGGCCCCTCGGCTCCACTTGCAAAGCAAGCAGGGAAGGCAAGCTAACTGTGGGAGTTTCTGCATGAGATTGCTTTTCACCAGTGGCTCCATGGCAAGAAACAATCTTGGAAACAGGTGAACTAGATCCTTTCAGAACTTCTTCCTCGGACGTTTCTGAGCGTCTGCAGGATTGGCTGGCCAACATGTTTTCTTGTCTCCAGGCATTTTTTTTTTTTTGCAGACCCTACAGATATAGATGCAGATATTGACAGATACAAATATAATTATAGATTGTGTTATCTGGTGGTGTCTGCAGAACAGATGGAGTCCCATCTGTTGGGGAAGGCTCAGAAGTCCAGCCAGGTCCAAGGGTTGGGGCAAACCGAGGGGCCTCAGCCCCAAGAGAGTAAGTGAGATTCAGGGATTCAGGGCTGGCTCCCCATCTCCCAGTGAGAAGTGGCTGAGGCAGGCCCCAGTTCAGGGCTCCTGGCTCCTAAAAGAGACTTGGGACTTGAACCAAGCAAACTGATCTCACTGTTGGATTGTTGTTGACCAACGATCCTTTTAAAAACCAAAGCTGTAGTGGAACACCTGGCAGGGCCCCCCATCCCCACCCCGATTCACATATGTCTCTGAATTTTGAAGCTAAAGGCAGTCTGCCTGTATGTGCAGGTGCTCCCCACTTGTGGAAGGAGGGGTCTCAGCAGCTTTGCTGGAAGACTTGAGAACAAGGAACATGGAGGTTAATGACTGATGTCTTTCCCTGGGTTACCAGGTCTGGGGGAGGATGAGCAGCCAGTGGTTCTACAGCTGACACTAGTCTATCTCTGATATTTTTCAGAAAAGTTTAGAGTTGGGGGGCGCCTGGGTGGTTGGGTGTCCGACTCTTGATTTCAGCTCAGATCACGATCTCAGGGTCATGGGATCAAGCTGTGTCAGGCTCCATGCTCAGCGGGGAGTCTGCTTGAGATTCTCGCTCTCCCTCTGCCTCTACCACCCCACTGGCACATGCACTCTCTCTCAAATAAATAAATAAATCTTAAAAAAGAAAGAAGGAAAGAAAAGCATGGAGTTGGGAAGTTAGTGTGGTGGTAATTAAGCAGCATTCATTTATGGCTTTGTTATATGCTTTGCTTTTACAACTTAGGATATCCTCCAACTTGCCCTGAGAGCTTTGAGGCAAAACCTTTCCCCAAATCTAGATTGTCCTGCCTCGGAGAAACTCGGTCCACCTCTCTGGGTGGTAAGCATGCTCCTCTCCTTTTGTTCCCTCCTGGTCAAATTGTGTCCCATGTATTGCTGTGTTGGAATACCTCTGCTCAGAGAAGGGAAAGGGAAGCAATTTGTTCCCCTCCCTTTTCCTCCTTCTCCTTCTCTCCCTTCATTTCCTCCTCCTCCTCCTCCTCCTCCTCCTCCTCCTCCTCCTCTCTCTCTCTCTCTTTACCTTCTCCTCTAACCTTCCCCTTCTCCTCCTTCTTCTCATTTTAATATTAAAAGGACTAGTTATTGGTTACCTACTATGTGCCAGGGGCTGTGCTAAGCATTTTACATAAATTTATCCCATTTAATTCTCCAGCAAGTCTATGAAATAGATTTTATGTTCTCCCCATTTTACAGGTGAAGAATCAAAATGAAAGAAAATACATTACACACTCAAGGTCACATAGCTAGGAAGTCACAGAGCCAGGACTGTCTGACTTTAGAGCCGGGTTCTTTTTTTAGCCTTTTAAAATATTAGCTTATTTTTCTAGTTAGAAGGGAGGTGTAATGAACACCAGTGTGTCCCTTGTCAGATTTTCTGGCTATGAATGCCCTGCCACTCCCACTCGATGTCTCTCTCAAAACACACACACACACACACACACACACACTCTCTCTCTCTCTCTCTCTCTCTCTCTCTTTCTCTCTCTCTCTCTTTTTTTGTGCCAAATCATCTGGAAGTTGACTGAAGACATAATAACATGTTACCCCTAAATATTTCAGTTTGAGTCACCCAGGAACGAAGACAGCTGCCTTCCTAACCTCAACAGCATTACCACCTCTAAGGAAATCAACTTTATTTCAATTACACCATCCAACGCACAGTCCGTGCTCTAATGGCCCCTGTGGTCCCATGCACAACCTCTATAGTTACTGTTTTTCAATCCAGAATGCAGCCAAGGTTTATAAACTGCCTTTGGTGATAATGAAACTTTAGTGTCCCCCAATGAAATGCAATAGCCTGCTTCCTTCTGCTCTTCATAAGCCTGGGTCCTTTGGAGATGTTAAGACCATTAGTCTTTAGAACATTCATGATCAGGAATTTATTTCTTCATGATCTTTCATGTTAACTTTTTTCTGGTAAGAATCCCCCAAAGTGACATTGTGTATCTTTCCTGTGAGGTATCAGGGGAAATAATGTCAGGCCATCCCACTACTGTCAGTGCCAAGCCTGACACCTTGGTGAGAGTGGTGTCCTCTGGATTTTTCCACATAAAGCACATTTCCCCATTTGTAATTAATACAGGCCAGGGAGGGAAGGAAACTATCAGACAAGAATTTTTGGTTGTAAGTCACAGAAAAGCAATTCACACTGGCTTAAACACGTAACAGGAATTTATTGTCTCCAGTAAGTAGTTAAGTCCAAGGGTTTTCTTGCTTTAGGTTTGCTGGGATCATGTCATCAGGGGTCAACTTGCTTCCTCCATCTCTTACTCTTCCTTGTTTGGCTTCATCCACAGGCAGGCCCTTCCTCCATGATGGGAAAAGTGGTCACAGCTGCAGGCTCATAAACCTTTACTGTTAGCCGTGCCAGAAAGAGAGAGCCCCCTTCACAAATGGTTCCAGCTGACGGTCCTGAGCTGACCCTCCCCAGCCTGGCTGGAGTCTTATCCCTCAGTCATTGATTGGCTAAGCCTGCATCTTCTCTCACCCTTGGAGCCAGTTAGCATCTGTAGCCTTGTTCCTCTATCTTCTTTGTGCCCCATCCTGAAGAAGATAGGAGTATAAATAAAGACAGTTGCCTATGTGGCTTGACATCTTGACATAAGAAGCCTCAAGGAGGGCCCCTGCCCCTGAGTCATCCTTGTCATGGGTAGTGCTGGCACAGGTGCCTGATGACCTGGAGCTTAGGACACCAGGCCCTGTGGGGTGTATGTGTGTGTAGTGGCAGCAAAGGGAGTGCAAAGTTGATAGGCTCCACAACAGAGGAGATGGACCCCACAACTGTGGAAGGCAAGGCTTGGGATTGGGAGGTTCGAGGCCTGACTCCCCAGTTACCTGGCCCTGCAACCAGAGGCCTCTGCTTATGCCATGTTTCCTTATCTGTAAAAGGGGATGAGGCACCTGATGTGCTTTCCTTCAGGTCCTCTCTAGTAAGCACCCAAAGAGATTGTGGGAATGTAACACTTGGTAAACATAAAAAATGTAAAGGCATTTCAGGTCTGTGAGATCCTCATTTCACACAGACAGCTTTTGAAATCCTGAGGGCATAGCCTTGGGGGGCTTTGGTGGGAAGGAGGGGTGAAGTCTCAGAAGAGCCCCTATAAGGCTGGGGCTCCAAAGAGCTCTGCACCCAGTGCAGTGAACTAAGCATCCTGTTCTGTAAGGAAAATTGCTTATCCTAAAGCTGGGCATGGAGTGAAGTGGGGAGAAAGAGCTTTTATTTTCTCTGAGAACTCTTCACCACTAGCCAGCTGGAAAGCAAAGATAATAGGGTCATACCTGCTCAGATCTCTTTGGAATAATAAGTCCCAGGATTTTACAGGATGTAAAATCAGTGTGCTTAATATGGTTTCAAGAAAACAAAGGTGAGGTTAAAAACATGAGTAAGGAAAAAACAGATTTGAAAAAAATATCAAATAGAACTTCTAAACATAGAAAATTGAATTAGTGAGTTGGAAAACTATGTTCTTGGATTCAACAGTAGATTCAATATACCTGAAGAGAGAATTAGTGACCTGGAAGATAGACCTGAAGAAGTTATCCAAAATGCAGCCCAGGGATACAGACACGGAAAAAAGGAGAGATTAAGGAGCATAAGGATGGGATGAAGTGATTGTGCCTAAAAACTTTTTGGAAATAATGAAAGTTGTTCATTATCAACAGATTAAGGGATTTTAAGTGCGATAAATAAGTTAAAGGAAATCTACATTTGGAGACAGTGGAGTGAAACTGAAGAAACTGAAGGACAAACAGAGAGAAGCAGCATGCTCAGAGTACTGTCTGGAGTGGCAGGACAGCAGCATGCTGAGGGCATGGCTCTAGAATGGAGCCCAGTCACTTACCTGCTGGTGACCTTGAACAAGTTATTCCTAAGCTTTGGCGTAATATGGGCAGAATAATCACAATAATATTTAACTGTTGGGGAGGTTGTAATGATTAAATGACCTAATTCATATTATCACCTTAGCTGACTGCCCAACATATTACCAGGACTCAAGAAGGGCCAGCTATTGTTTTAGGGGTGGTGGAGGTGTCAATGTTTCCAAAGACACTTGAGCATGATAGTGCTGGTGGGTAGGGGATGGAGACAACAAAAGAGGAGCAGAGGCAGAGCTCATGCACACTCTACCTTCTTCATCTTGCTGGTGACCTTCTTGCCCATTGTCTGAGACTGAGTTTCCACATCTCTTCCTCAGTACAGCCTTCCTTGCCCCCATCCTGCCCTACTCCAGGCAGGTTAGGGCTCTCTTCTCTTTGTCCCCATAGAACCATGAATGGATCTCTATTATGGCATTTGTTAAAATGCTCCTGTAATTTTTTTTTAACCTGCTTAAGTACTCCACTATACTATGAACTCTTCTTGGCATCCCTGGCACTTGGCACAGTTTCTATCACATATTAGGGTATACTAAATATTTTAGGTGAATAAACATTACACAGAATCGTACGCTGTTGATCTAAGGAAGAGAAGACTCTCCCCAGTTTACCCAGTGTATTAAATCCCATTGGTAACACCAAACCCATTCCATCCAGTTTTGCCCATGATTCAATAAGGGCAAATGATGGAACGGCAAACTCTGGTGTCTTTGCCTGAGGTGGCCCCTCATCAAGAGGGCTTCTTGGTCAATTTTTCTGGCAAAGGTAAATGTGGTCATATAAGGACAAAAAGGAAATCCTCTCCACTGTGGAAATTATACCTTTGCTGGAGGTTGTGTGATTGCAGTATCAGCTTGACCAGCCAGTTCTGCACAGTCAATAGGGTGGCTTGTCAATAGGGAACAGGAGCAGATGGCCAATGTACTAAAGGCTCAGACCAATGGTTGCCTAGTGACTTGAGCCAGGGCAAGAGCACAGAGTGGAGAGGTTGTGTCAGTTATCTATTGCTGTGTAACAACCCCCCCCCCAACTTAGTGGCTTAATACAAGAGTCATTCATTATTGCTCACTAGTCAATGGGTCAACTGGACGGTTCTGCCTACCTTGACAGGACTTGGTTGATTTTGGCCATCCTTGTTCAAGCATCTTTGGTCAGCTAGAGGCTGGCTAGTCTAGTTGAATTTATTCATGTTCCTAGCAGTTAACTGGCTGTCCACTGGGACAACAGAGGTAATGGGTGCCAGTCATCTGTTAGAAGATGAGGCCAGGCTTGTTTACATGGTGGTAGTAGGGTTCAGAGTGAGCAGAAGCTGCAAAGCTCTTCAGACCTGGGATCAACACAGACACCACATCACTTCTACTAACTTCTGTTGGTCAAAGCAAGGGACAAGGCCACCTGAGATTGGAGGAGTGGGGAAAGAGATCCCTCCTTGATGGGCGGAGCTAAAACTCACACAACAAAGAAGCATGGATACAAAGAAGACTAGAATTGTGACCTTTTTCTTTTGGCAAATAATATACCACAGTAGATGAGGGGAAAGTTTCTTTTTTGATAATATACCTTTTCAGAGATGGTAATTTTTGCAGATGGGATATTTATTGATTAGCTTATAGTTGTGAAAAGTGCTTTGCTTCTTGGTCAACCAGTCTCTAGGCTCTGGAGCCATTCTTGAGCTGCCCCTTCTATTGTATTTTACCTACATCTGAGTTCTCTGAAAGGTCTCCAAGGCCAAGGGTGCTGGGTCTTGTCAGAAGTGAGCCCCAGCTCATGCTCTCACTGGCTCGTGAAAAAGGGGGGAAAAAAAGAAAAAAAGGACTCTTTCACAATAAGCCAAGGAGATACCCCTCACCATGTCAGCATTGACTGACGGTTGCATAGGTGGGAGGGGTAGGCTGGAGCCACAGTAGTACCTCTGGCTGCCCAGAAAGCTGAAAAGACAAAGAGTGGTGTCTAGTATGGTCTCTCAAGGACCAGCATGATGGGGAGGAGCCTGTGAGACTGAAGAGCCTGGGAATGGGACATGGCAGAGATTCTAGGACTGCAGGAGAGAATGTCTCTCAGCAGTGCACATTCTTCAGAACCAGCACATTCCCTCTTAACCCCAGAGCACATAGAAGGTCCAGATAACAAGAAGTACATATAATGCTAATTCCCAAAGCCACCACTTTCTCCCCATGAAAATTTGGTTTGGGTCATGGCCAATGAAGAAGGCATGCTAATGAATCATTCCCAGGAGGGGCATATGACATCAGAGCTTCTGGGGATCACAGGAACCTACCAGACCCCCCTCCCCCCACCCCCTGGAAAACCAGAGGCCTCCCAGCAGTAGGAATGTGGGTGTCTCATAAGAAAAATGAATATACCCTTACTTCACCAATCCAGGTGCATAGGCAGAAGCTTGTTTGGGGGTAACTCTGAAGGACATAAACGTCAATCTGGCCTTGGGATGAATTCTGTGTGTGAGGAGCATCAGGTAAATCAATAATGATCCAATTACTTTCTGTTTTTAGAGTAAGTTAAAAAGCCAAACAAGGTGAAATAAGCCAAACACAAAGGCTAAATATTGTATGCTTCCTCTTACATGAAATACCTATAATAAGCAAATTCTCAGAGACAGGAAGATGAAAGGTTACCAGGGGCAGGAGGCAGGCAGGAATAGAGAGTTATTGTTCAATGGGTACAGAGTTTCCGTTTCAGTGATGAAAAAGTTTTGGAAATAGTGGTGATGGTTGTACAACATTGTGGATGTAATTAATGCTACTGAATTGTACACTGAAAAATGGTTAAAATCACAAAAGTTATGTTACATGTATTTTACCACAACTTAAACAAAATAATGTAATATTCCGAAGCCATCCAATTGTATATTCTAAATGGGTTGATAATATAGAATGAATTATATTTCAATGAAGTTGCTTTATTTTTGTTTTCTTATTTTTATTTTATTTATTTATTTTTATTTATTTTTTATTTTTTAATTATTCATTCTATCCCTGTCATTTTTTTATTTATTTTTATTTATTTTATTTTTTATAATAATTTTTTATTATGTTATGTTAGTCACCATACAGTATATCCTTAGTTTTTGATGTAATGTTACATGATTCATTATTTGTGTATGACACCCAGCGTACCATGCAATATGTGCCCTCCTTAATACCCATCACCGGCCTATCCCAATCCCCCATCACCCTCCCCTCTGAAGCCCTCAGTTTGTTTCCCAGAGTCCACAGTCTCTCATGGTTAATTCCCCCTTCTCTTTACCCACCCCCTTCATTCTTCCCTTCCTTCTCCTACCAATCTCCCTACTATTCCTTATGTTCCACAAATGAGTGAAACCATATGATAATTGTCTTTTTCTGCTTGACTTACTTCACTTAGCATAATCTCCTCCAGTCCCGTCCATGTTGCTGCAAATGTTGTGTAATCGTTCTTTCTGATGGCTAATATTCCATTGTGTATATGGACCACATCTTCTTAATCCAGTCATCTATTGAAGGACATCTCAGCTTCTTCCACAATTTAGCTATTGTGGACAATACTGCTATGAACATGGGGGTGCATATGGCCCTTCTCTTCACTACATCTGTATCTTTGGGGTAGATACCCAGTAGTGCAATTGCTGGATCATAGGGTAGCTCAATTTTTAACTTTTTAAGGGACCTCCACACTGTTTTCCAAAGTGGCTGTAACAACTTGCATTCCCACCAACAGTGTGAGAGGGTTCGCCTTTCTCCACATCCTCTCCAACGTTTGTTGTTTCCTGCCTTGTTAATTTTTGCCGTTCTAACTGGTGTAAGGTAATATCTCAATGTGGTTTTGATTTGAATTTCCCTGATGGCTTGTGATGTTGAACATTTTTTCATGTCTCTGTTAGCCATTCGTATGCTTCTTTGGAGAAGAGTCTATTTATATCTTCTGCCCATTTTTTGACTTGATTATTTGTTTTTTGGGTGTTGAGTTTGAGCAATTCTTTATAGATCATGTGTCTGTATGTCTTCTTTGGAGAAATGTCTGCTCATGTCTTCTGACCATTTCTTGACTGGATTTTTTGTTTTTTGGGTGCTGAGTTTGATAAGTTCTTTATAAATTTTGGATACTAGTCCTTTATCTGATAAGACATTTGCAAATACCTTCTCCTGTTCTGTAGGTTGTCTTTTGGTTTTGTTGACTCTTTCTTTTGCTGTGCAAAAGCTTTTTATCCTGATGAAGTCCCAATAGTTCAGTTTGCTTTTGTTTTCCTTGCCTTTAGAGGTGTGTCTAGTAGAACTTGCTGTGGCCAAGGTCAAAGAGGTTGCTGCCTGTGTTCTCCTCTAGGATTTTGATGGATTCCTGTCTCACATTTAAGTCTTTCATCCATTTTGAGTTTATTTTTGTGTATGATGTAAGAAAGTGGTCCAGTTTCATTATTCTGCATGTGGCTCCCCAATTTTCCTGACACCATTTGTTGAAGAGACTGTCTTTTTTCCATTGGATATTCGTTCCTGCTTTGTCAAAGATTAATTGACCATACAGTTGTGGGTCCATTTCTGGGTTTTCTATTCTGTTCCATTGATCTATGTGTCTGTTTTTGTGCCATTATCATACTGTCTTGATGATTGCAGCTTTGTAATACAGCTTGAAGTTTGGAATTGTGATGCCTCCAGTTTTGGTTTTCTTTTTCAACATTCCTTTGGCTATTTGGAGTCTTTTGTGGTTCCATACAAATTTTAGGATGGTTTGTTCCAGCTCTTTGAAAAATGCTGATGACATTTTCATAGGGATTGCATTGAATGTGTAGATTGCTTTGGGTAACAGAGACATTTTAACAATATTTGTTCCTCCAATCCATGAGTATGGAATGTTTTTCATTTCTTTGTGTCTTCCTCAGTTTCTTTCATGCGTCTTATAGTCTATAGTTTTCAGAGTACAGATCCATTACTGCTTTGGTTAGGTTTATTCCTACATGTCTTATGGTTTTTGGTGCAATTGTAAATGAGATCGATTCCTTGATATCTTTTTCTCTTGCTTTGTTGTTAATGTATAGAAGTGCAACTGACTTCTGTGCATTGATTCTATATCCTGCAACCTTGGTGAATTCCAGTATCAGTCCTTGCAATTTTTTGATGGAGTCTTTTGGGTTTTTTACATAGACTATCATGTTATCCGTGAAGACCAAAAGTTTTACTTCTTTGCCACTTTGGATGCCTTTTATTTCTTTTTGTTGTCTGATTGCTGAGGCTAGGACTTCTAGTACTACGTTGAACAACAGTGGTGAGAGTGGGCATCTCTGCTGTGTTCCTGACCTTAGGGAGAAAGCTCTCAGTTTTTCCCTATTGAAGATGATATTCACTGTGGGTATTTCGTATATGGCTTTTATGATGTTGAGGTACGTTCCCTCTATCCCTACATGGCAAGGGGTTTTTATCAAAAAAGGGTGCTATATTTCGTCAAATGCTTTGCAAAATCCAACAGTACATTAAAAGGATTATTCACCATGACCAAGTGGGATTTATTCCTGGGCTGCAGGGGTGGTTCAACACCCACAAATCAATCAATGTGCTACACCACACAAATAAAAGAAAGGACAAGAACCATATGATCCTCTCAATAGATGCAGAAAAAGCATTTCACAAAATACAGCATCCTTTCTTAAAATTATTTTTTTTAAAAAAGGCAACCAAGGGTATTGTGGGTTCCCTAAAGGTCAGCTGAAAGAGAAATGAAATCCAATTACTGACACACAGAACAACGAACTTTAAATATACATAAACACAGAAAAGGTCCTTGTCACCCATGAGAGAATTCAGGATGGAAGGTATAGTCCTGTTCTTGGCCAAGCTGGAGAGCCCTGAGCTTTTCTCATAAGGTGAGTGGGTCAGAGCTACTCAAGACACAACTGTAACTGCATGAAGCCAAGAGGAATGGGAAAGCCCTGAGCTGGGCTCGCTTCAGGTACAGCCACATCCAGAATTCAAATGATGTCACCAGGATTTAGTTTATCTTTGTTTCTTCACTCTGCCAGCTGTGGAGTTGGCTGCATTCTCTGGCTTCTCACAGTGGCCTTTGGCAGCTGCAAGATCAACCCTCACAGTTACACAAAACTTTCAGAAGCTCACCTCTTCTCCTGGAAGATTTGTGCACACTGGGGTATATCTCTTTTCCAGAAGTTTTTATCAAAATCTTAATCCTCTCTCTGATTAATGCAGCTTAGGTTACTTGATCGTTCCTGAACCAATCGCTGTGCCCAGAAGAATGTGATGTGCTGATTGGCTTAGGCCTGATCATGTGCTCATCCCTGGAGCCATGCATGGAGCCCTCTGCAGATGGTGGGCAAATGAGGGATGGGCATGTCCAGGTAGAAAATTTAGGGTGTTCACACTATGGAGGCAAAGTATGAATCAACCTTACAGAGGTTGTGAGCACTCTAAGTAATGACAGATGCAGACTTGTCCCCAAGAGATGTAAGTTTAGCACAAAACAAGTGGCAGAATCTTATCTCTCTTTTTTTTTAAAGATTTTATTTATTTATGTGACAGAGAGACAGTCAGCGAGAGAGGGAACACAGCAGGGGGAGTGGGAGAGGAAGAAGCAGGCTCCCAGCCGAGGAGCCCGATGTGGGACTCGATCCCGGAATGTCAGGATCACGCCCTGAGCCAAAGGCAGATGCTTTAACGACTGAGCCACCCAGGCGCCCCCAGAATCTTATCTCTTTTTTTTTAATGATTTTTTATTATATTATGTTAGTCACCATACAGTACATCCCCGGTTTCCTATGTAAGGCTCGATGATTCATTAGTTGTGTATCTTAACATTACAGTCTGGGCTTGCTGCCTTGAGGCTGTTTTCTTCTGTGCATACTAACCTTTCACTTCCTCTTTGCTAGGCTTACTAACATTTTATTTTTTCAGGTATGTCCTCCCATTAGCCTGGCAGTTCCTTTAAGTTTAAGGACAGAGAATGTGTCCGATTCCTCCTTGAGCCCACCCTAGACCCAGCACATAGTCTGTGCTTAATAACTGCTCTTTTAATGATTGAATGAATAAGGAAATATCTCGTTATAATCATTGTCTAACTTGGCGGGTCAACTAGTTAGTTGTGCAGGTCTACGCAGTTTTTCCTAATTTTTAAAACAAATTCGTTCTAGAAAGTTCTAATTCCATTCATGTAGCCACGTTGCTCAAAACTTGTTTGATAGAGCATATTTTGTGTGTGTGTAAAACTCCCACTGTGAGAGCAATTATTCAAAGTCTACTTTCTGCTCTGTCATTAAAACCTTTTAAAATATTTTGTTTAATTTTTTTAATAGGCAATTTATTTACTTGTTTTGAAATCAAGGTCAAATAAATTTCTTGCCTATCTTTCTGTATACATAACAAGCAAAAATGCATGTATATTACTCTTTTGCAAAATGATAGCATACTGAGATATTGATTTGAGGTTTCTTCTCATTTAACAATATTTCATAAATATCTTTCCATATTAGTATGTGGAGAGCTGCCTCCTTGATTCTCAGGCTGCAAAGAATTTCCATTGAATGAGATCACTTCATAACTTATGTAATCAGCCTCTATTGATAGAAATATAAGTTGTTTCTAATAGTTTCCTATTTTAAACTAACACATGAATGAATGGGGGTGACTGTGTTCCAATAAAACATCTTTGCCCAACCCCAATAATAATAATAAATAATAAATAATAGTAGCATGTTTTGTGCTTTCCAGGGCACTCTAGTGAATGCACTGAAGTCTCGCACAGGAATGGAAATCTGGACAAACAGTAGTGGAGGTGTGGGAGAGACAGAGGAGGGCTAATAACCAGACCTCCCCTAAAAGACCTCTGATTCCTTCTCCCGACTCTGGGAGAAGAGGCACTGTCCCTCTTGACTAGAGGTTTTCTGTAAAGCATAAGAATTCAGGATTACCTTTGAAAAACTATTTAAAAGTACATAAAGTTGCAACATACTCTACAGTGATGAATAGTAGTGGTGACTTTTGCAAATTCAGTTGAAGATTAAAAGAAAGTAGGTATGTGCCATTAGTCCTGATCTGTCAACTATGCGAGTATAAGGCTTTGTCCAAACCAGGACAAATTGGACATTCCAGCTAAGTTAATAATCAAAACTTTAAGATGGGTGCTTTGAAAGACTTGAGAAAGGCAAATTATTAAAAAGCATTTTACTAAAGGGATAATTGTGGGTAATTTAACTAAGAAAGTTTAGAAAAGTCTTGAAAGTTTAGAAGGGAAAAATCTAGGAGCTATTGCTCTGCTTTATGTCTAGAAGTTCTTGCTTGGCTTTAAAGTTATAGAAACTAGAAATGGAATATGGGAATATGGCACGGTATGATTTACACGAGAACCTTAAGCATATCTAAGGAAACTGTATCCCATATCTAAGAAAAGCCCATCACTAAAGATTGTTGAGTCAATGTGCATTTATTCGTTTAAGTTTCAGTGTTTATGGCCTGTTTCTTTTATGATTTTCTATTTTGTCACTTTTAATTAATCAACTGATTACCAGTCATAATTGAGTCAGCCAGAAGGACTTCGGTGTTTCAAAAGGCTAGCATTATCCTCAGGCATTTCAACATCTTTTAACTCTTTGGAGCTAGAAATGATTTTAAAGATAATCCATGCCACAGCTGAGGTTGCCCAAGCTCCAGAGAAGATGTCCTTGACCATGGCCCCATCGTGAGTAGAGGAGCAAAATAATGGCTTCTCCCACTGCTCTCTACTAGAAGGCAGTTCTGTGGGGGCCCAGAAGAATGCTGTGATAGGCAGAATAATGGTCCCCTAAAGATGTCCATGCCCTTACACCTGAAACCTCTGAACACGTTATTTGCATGGCAAGAAGGACTTTACAGATGTAATTAAAGTAAAGGACCTTGAAATGGGGAGATTATCCTGGATTGTGTGGGTGACCCAATCTAATCACACGAGTCCTTATACGTGAGAGAGGATGCAGAAGAGTGAGTGAGAGATACAACAATGTAAGAAGAGGCAGGAGGGACTCAAAGCATGGGAGGGTTTTGATCTATTATTTCTGATTTTAAAGATAGGGGAAGGGAGATGGAGCCAAGAAATGCAGACAGCCCCTAGAAGCTGGGAATGGCCCTCAGCTGACAGCTAGCAAGGAAACAGGATCTTTGTCCTACAGCTACAAGGAACTTTATTCTGCCAACAACCTGAACGAGCAAGGGAGTGGGTTCTCCTCTAGAGCCCCCAGAAAGTAGTCCAGCCCTGCCAACACCTTGATTTTAGCCTAGTGAGACTCATGTCAGAATTCTTTTTTTTTTTAAGATTTTATTTATTTATTCGACAGAGATAGAGACAGCCAGCTAGAGAGGGAACACAAGCAGGGGGAGCGGGAGAGGAAGAAGCAGGCTCATAGCGGAGGAGCCTGATGTGGGGCTCGATCCCATAACGTTCGGATCACACCCTGAGCTGAAGGCAGACGCTTTAACCGCTGTGCCACCCAGGCGCCCCTCATGTCAGAATTCTGATCTATAGAACCTTAAGATAATAAATTCGTGTAGCTTAAGCTGCTAAGTTTGATGTAACTTGGTACAGCAGCAATAGAAAAATAATACAATGCTTTGGTGACAGACCCCCACTCTGCTTCAGAATATTCTGGTGCATAGCAACTGATGTCATAGAAAAGATTCTAGAAGAGCAGGTTATGGAGAAGCACTTGTGGCTTAGAAGCTCTTGGGTGAAGGTAAGTGGGTTATCAAGGACGTGGAATCTGAAAAGTCCAGGGAACTGAGTGCAGGGAGAGCAACTTTCCTGCAAAAGGTCAAAGCTGCTGCAGTGGCTGCTCCTCTCCTCCCCTGAGGAGCACCTAGGCCTGCGGAGGGGCTGGTGAACTGGTAAGCTGATACAGGATGTGCAGGAACTGGGACAGATATGATGCTATCCAGGTGCAGGAGACACTCAGCAAATCCATTTATTGCTTATACGATGACAATTCTGTTGGGAAGAGTTGGCTTTTTCCTATTCATTCATTCATTCATTCATTCATTCATTCATTCAACAGAGATTCACAGAGTGCCTACTATACACCAGGCTCTGTTCTAAGTTCTGGGGATAAAGCAGAGAACAAAACAAACCAGGTTTCTGCATTCCTGGTGTTTACACACTGGTATGAGAAAGAGACAAATAATAAATGAACAAGGTAATTTCTGAAATTGACTTATGAAGAAAGCAGAAATGATTTTCTGTGATGGAGCAGTGATCAGAGAGTCCTATTAGAGATGCTGAGCTCGTTTTTGACCTGAGACCATGACCAGAAAGAGCAAGCTCTGTGGTGATTGGGGGAGTCATGTTCCAGGCAGAAGAAACAGCAGGTGCAAAGAGCCTGTGGTGGGAATGAGGTTGGCATGTTCAAGGAATAGAAATGTGCAAGGTGAGTGTAGTGGTATGAATGTGAACAAGGGGGAGAGAGGCATGAAATCAGACTAGAGAGGTGTTCAGGGGCTAGGGCAGGAAGGGTCTTGTTGGCTAGGCTGAAAAGTTGGGATCTTATTTAAAGTGCCAGGGGAACCTATTGCAGATGGGTGATGTGACTGGATATGTGTTTTTAAAGAGGACTTTCTAGTTACTACATAAAGTGATAGGGGGACAGGAGAGGATTGTGCAGTGTCAGAGTATATCTAGGAAACTCTACAGAAGTCAGAGGCGATGGTGATCTGGACTGGGATGATGACACAGGAGATGGTGAGAGGTGGATTGGTTTTGGAAGAACAAGGGACAGGGATCCCAGTGATTTCACTGCAGGGGAAGAGGGAAGGAAGGAGGACTCAGCATGCCTTTTATGAGTATGTCTGGCAGACAGATATCATCTGAAAACATCATTTGCTCTGCTGGAAAACGTGAACATGAACTTCTCTCCGAGTATGCATTGGAATTCAGTTATTAAGCTAAGGGCAAGCATGTGTGACCATAGCTCAAAAGACAAGTATCTGCTGGGGACTGAATATTTTGTCTATTTAACTCATTACTTTTCAAATCAACACAATTCAGTGAGTATTATATTAATCATTATTTAGATGAGGAAACCGAGGCACAGAAAGGCTGAGAAGCTGTCTTAGATCACTCCTGGGATCCCTAAAATCCCAGCTATTATGGGGTAAAGTCAGAATTTGGACCCAGGCAATCTGACTCCCAAGTCTGAGCACTCAAATGCTAGGCCCTCCTCGACAACGTATTTGGTATAATGGTGACATCTGTAAGTAATTATGCTTATAATATAAACATAAAGAGTTCAGACAAATGTTTAAAAGTGAAATTCTTCTAATTCAGGAATATACTCATTTATTTCTAACTCTTTTGCAAGTTAGACATTTAGATCATTGGTTCTCAACAGGGGACAGTTTTGTCCACCAGGAGATGTTTGGCAATGTATGGAGACATTTTTGTCTGTCACAACGGAGAGGGAGAAGCTACTAGCATCTAGAGGCCAGGTGTGTCCCTAAATAAACTTGAGTGCACAGAAGAGCCTCCAGGACAAAGAATTTTCCAGCCTAAGTGCCAAGGTCAAGAGCCCCTTGTGCAGGTGAATGGAGGCTGGCGGACATGCATACTCCTGTGAATGATGACAAACAGGGGGGTGTGATTAGTTGTCCAATTGATATATATTTATGCAGTGTTGGGGGCTGTAGGGCATGCCAGGAAGACGATATGTTATAATTTCCAATTGCACTTTCTAGTCTGAGAGATAAGACATGGCATAGAACAGGACAATCACCTGCTAGGTGTTCTGGAAATGATTCTGAGGGCAGTAGGGGGCTCAGAGAGGGAATGTTCATGCAGGATTGCATCAGGCTTCAAGGAGATGGCACCTGGAGTGGACACCTGAAGATGGAGCAACATTTGGGTAGGGAAAGGCATGGTAGGGCCCTGTGGATTGGGAAGAGCCATGTGTGGAGCAGGAACATGAGCAGTGGGGTGTGGGGTAGGAAGGTGCAGAGAGGAACAGAGAAGGAGCAACGTGGGAATTCAAAGTTGACTGAATTGATTCCTCCTGATGGAGGGAGGGCAGGGTTAGGCCAGATTATGGAGGGCTCAGAAAGCCAAGTGTGGCTTTGCTATCAGGAATAGGGAACTGACAGCATTCCCAAAGTGACATTGTGTACGTGCTTTGGGGACATTGAAAATACCCACCTGGAGGGGTTGCCCTGGAGGAGTGGACACCAAGAGGCTGGGCTGTGACTCAGCCTGCAGTGATGAAGTGGGTTTAGGTGAAAGTGATGAAAGGGGTTTAGGGGATAGAGTTGAGAGGGTTTAGAGGATGATGACAAGGAAGGTTTAGGGGGTAGAAATGAGGGGGGTTCAGGAGATGATCATGAGAAGGGTTTAGGGGATGACAGTGAGGGGGTTTTATTGGAGTGGCGATGAGTGGAGTTTAGGTGGTAGCAACAGAAATGGAGAAGGAGAAACTCAGGAGTCAATTTTCTGAGCACCCCACACATGACCCGCTCCCCTTTACACAGACGAGAAAGCAGAGGCACCGTGAGGCTAAGGGTCTTGCCTGCTGTTGCCAGTGATGACCCCCTACTACGTGGCAGGTCTGAGCCGGACTGGGGTTTATCTCACTGTGTGGACAGGCAGAGAAAAGCTCCACGGAATTCGATTTATAGACAATCTGGAGACAAGACTGTGGCCAGGGTGAGACCACAGCTCTGAATATATTCTAGGGTAAAAGGTGATGGCGGAAAGAATTCAACATAAGAGTAGTGCTTGTGCTTGAGTAGTGGGACCTACAGTGACATTTGTCTTCCTCTTTCTGTTTTCCAACATGTACCTAATGGACAAGTTGTACTTTCACAATAAAGGGGAAGAGAGGATTTGAGCTTCTGTATCTAGCGTGAAAGAGAAATGAGTGAGAAGAAAATCAAGCAGAAGCCACTGGGTTTTGCTGCAGGGAAAGAATGTGTGTTGGGGGGATGACCTTCACGAGAGCAGTTTCCTTGGAAAATGGGGGTCCAGAAGAGGAGGAGAGGCAGGGTTTCAGGTGTCCTGGGTTTGCAGTGACACGAAGCTGAGGATTAGGGTGGGAAGAAGTATCACGCTTAAGCCAGGCAGAGCTCCCTTTTTTCTAAACACACTGAATTGCACGCCCCCACCCCACAGTGCCCTTCTTTTCCTTCAGAGAAACCAGTGTCCCTGGGATCCCGGCAGGACTTCTCTGTGACTCTGCCGGCTCCTCTGGCCACTATTGACCTGAGCTGCCAGGAGCCTGAGAAGATGAAGGCATCCATGTTTCTCTCCCTCATTGGCTACCTGGTGGTTCCCAGTGGTGCTGCTATCTTGGGGCGCTGCAAGGTGGCTAAGAAGCTCTATGAAGGAGGCCTGGATTATTTTGAGGGCTACAGCCTTGAAAATTGTGAGTAGGCCCTTCTTAGCCCCATCTCCCCTCACCTCCTTTTCCTCTGGCCCCTGCCCGGGCATCCCCAACTCCACCCTCCTCCGAGCCACCCACCTCCTGTTCCGTCTTAGGGGTGTGCCTGGCTTATTTTGAGAGCAAGTTCAACCCCACGGCCATCTACGAGAACTTGCCCGGTGGCTACACTGGCTATGGCCTCTTTCAGATCCGCAGCCATGAGTGGTGTGACAAGGGCAAGAACCGCTGCCACATGTCCTGCTCCGGTAGGTCCCGCCCCCGTCTGTCCCACACCAGGGCACTGGGGGCTGCAGCACAGAGCACGGAGGCCAGCCTTCCGGGTGGCCAGCGTTTCTAGGGTTGGAGCAGGGAGGCGGAGAGCCTGGCAGGTGCGGGGCCAGGGAGGCTGAGTGCAGCACACCAAAGCGTGCAGGGAGAACGGGCTGTGGGTGACGGCCAGGCACAGAGTCATGGAGACCCCCATCCAGATGGGCAGGATGAGAGGAGGCGGGGAGGAGGCTGTCAGCATCAGAACCACCCGAGCCTAGAGGGCTAGAGCAGAGGGCTCTGCATGGGCCTCATTTCACCCACACTCCGCCACACACTCTTCTTCAAGGCAAACAGATGCTGCCACTTAGACAGGCCCAAGGGGCACTGGGAAGAGACAGGAGCATGGGAGCTTTCCCTGCTGCTCTCAGGGGTCCCAAGTACCTGTGTCCAAGAGGATGCACTGGCCCAGGTTCCCTCATCCTAGCACTCACTGAGCACCCACAACGAGCCGGCCTCCTGGAGCGGACATTCCAGTGCTTGCTAACCTCAGGGTACTCCTTTAAGCTCTTCAAAGGTCTGAATTCATCTAATCTTCACAAAGACCCCCATGACGTGGGCACTGTTATTATCCCGTTCTATGAAGGGGGAAACTGAGGCCCAGAGAGGGTAAGTGCAAGCCCAAGGCCACACAGTTGTAGGTGGTGTTGTTGAGAGGCAAGCCCACACAGGGAGCCAATAAGCTGCACAACCACACCAGAGCTCTCCCTGACCCCGGAAGCTTGCAGGAGGGTCTGAGGGCCTGGCACTCTCAGGGTCTCCCTGATGGGCGAAGCTCCCTCCCCCATGGTGAGTGAGAAACATTCCAGAACCTGTGGCTTCTGAGCTGGGTCTTTAGGAGACAGAGTGGAGAGGTCATGGTAAAGCTTGTAACCTTCTTATATGGTCCAGGAGAAAGCTGCTTGCTCTTGGGCCTCATGCTTGGCCTGGGGACTCCAGAGAGGAGTAAGATGGTTTCCAGATTCAAGGAGAAGCAGAATTGCAAAGTAGGAGGGAAGGGTGCAGAAAACACACAGGAACCCAGTGGGAATCCCAGCCATTCCCATTACAAGTGAGCTCCATGAGCTTGTGTAGGTCTCTTCTCAGAGCTTCCTCATCTGTGAAGTGGGGATGACATTAGCTACCTCTTAAGGTTGCTGTGAGCATTAAATGGGATAATGTATGTAAAACACTGTGCAGGGCCCATAGGAATCACGTGATCAAAGTCTAGCTGAGACCTACACATTAAGAATATAATTTAATTACTGTGATAGAATATTCAATGTCACCCTGAGCTTCCAGGCAGCCAAGGCAAAAAGAGAAACCCAGTAGGCCCATAATTTATATCTCATAAGAAGAGAGATTGATTGATTGACTGCCAGAATCTGACAGAAGAAACAAATAATTATCTGTAGTGGAGGTGGTACCGAGTGTTGTGATGAAAATAGGGTGGATTAGATATCCTAAAAAACCCTCCCACTAGATAAAATTAAAAAAAAAATCTGGAGCACCTGGCTAGCTTGCCCAGCAGAGCGTGCAACTCTTGATCTCGGGTTGTGAGTTGAAGGCCCATGTTGGGCACAGAGCCTACTTAAAAAAGAAAAATAAATAAATCTTCCATAGTACCTGGGTAAGATGGCAAGAAAGTAAAATCCCTAAAGGCTAAAATGAGAAGCGAGAATCCAGACTGCTAAGTGAAGATTGAAGTTGATGATGACCAGGTGACATCTGCTGTTTCCCTGTGGCCTAGGGCACAGGTTTGAGGTCGTTGTGTAGACAGGGCCTGAGCAAGATAAGGCGATGCACTGGAGACTCCACTGAAACCCAAGACCCCAGGGAACTGCACTGTCAGCTAAAGGATGAGCTAGAAAGCCCTGAAAGCAAAGACATTCTAAATAGAGAGGAAAACAGTCTCCTTGGGAATGTGTCACCACAAGCCAGTAGGACTCACAAGGAAGCAAGGTGCCATTGAGAGGTACTAAGCAGGCCCTGTGCCAAGTCCTGAGGACAGTTCAGAGGAATTGTATACTGTCCTTGTCCAGCAGGGTGAGGGACAGAGAGAGCACAGGCTTTGAGGCCAGACAGAATCTTGGCTTGACCTCTTACTAGTTATGTGATCTGAGCCTTAGTTTTCTTATCTGTAAAGTGGAGGTAATAATAGCACTTATGTCACAAGGCTTTTGTGAGTTTTTAATATACTACAGTGTATATAAAGTGCTGAGCCTGGTGTTGGGTATACTGCTTGGTGTGTGATGAATACAACTTCAAAGAATTTACAAAGTAGCTGGGGATTAGGATGTGCGTGTGTGCATGTGAACATGGACGCACGTGTGTATCTGTGTATGCACATATGTATCTTTGTATATATGTATTTAACAGATTAGAGCTGAATTGAAGTGACATTTTATTCAGAAGAGGGGAGAGGGTGCAGTGAGCTAGATGGTCAACGACAGCGTTTTAAGGACTGTCCTGTTTAGATGAGCAGATCCAGGTTGGGCAATGAGTGTGAACAAAGTCCAGGAAGAAGAGCTGCATGTGATTCCCAAGCTGTGGGTATCAGGAGTGGAGCACCCACCTTCAGGGCGGGTGCAAGCTTTGTCTCCTGCCCCTTGGGAGGTCTCTAACAGGGGGGGGGGTCATGGAGGAAGGCAATGGAAGGTAAGGTGGCAGAAATGGAAAGGCATGTTGGGGAAAGGGTGGACTAAGCCAAGGATTTGGGGTTCTGTTTTACAGGCAACTGGGGGCACTGAAGTCATCTTTTAAGGAAAAGCAATCAGACTGGATTAGGGAAAGGGAGAGACTGAAGTGTAGTCAAGAAGGAAAGTATTGCAGTAACCCAGGTGGGAGGTGTCCGCTTCCACATTCAAAGGAGAGAATGGAATGTTGGTCCCTCAGAGACACTTCTAGGCCATCTCCAATGCTGTTTCTTCTGCCTGGAAGAAGGCAGTGATCCCTCTGTGAGCCCCTTTTCCTTACCTAATCTTCTAGATGTCACGTGGCCCAATAACCCTTCCCTGACCCTTCGAGTCTGAATTGAGTGCCCCCACCCACCGCTCCCACATCAAGCTCCATTCCCCCGTCACTCCAGGTATTCTTTGTATTATAATTGTCTAGGATCTTTCTCTCCCCCTTTCAGACTGCGGGCTCTAGGAGGACAGGGACAGATTTACTGGGTTCACCGTTCTACCTCCACTGCTTCTTATATTGCTTAGCACAGAATATTTGCTATACATATTTTTAATGAAAATATTATTATAAGAATTAAAAGAAGAAAATCGATAGATTTGGTAAAAGATGACCACAAGCGACTATCTCCCAGTGTTGTCTGAAAAAAAAATCTAAGGATAGATTTATCTTTGGAATCACACGGAAACCTCTCTAATATAGGCACCCTGTATCTTCCCTGACGTCACTCTGACTTAGCTGCCAACTTGTGGAGTTGTGTTTTTCCCCTTTATTTTCTCCACAGCTTTACTGAACCCAAATTTGAAGAAGACAATTGAATGTGCCAAGAGAATTGTAAAAGGAAAAGACGGTATGGGAGAATGGTAAGTGGTACATTTTTGAACAGTCTTGTTAATGACCTTCACCCATTATCTTTAATCATAATCTCGGCCTAATCTTGGTCTCTGCACATCTATAGTCTCAAACTAGCAGGATCTTACTCACCAAGCTAAGCAGTAGAACACTACTGAGTTCTGCAACCCCAAGGTCTCAGAAGGAAGGACATAATTATCAGACAAATTGCCTTAAATTGAATATATTTTTCCTTCTCAAATATTGTTTAGGGTTATTCAGGAAGCTAGGATGAACATCCTTGAAATAAATCTCTGTATATATTTCTGATTATTACTTTCATCTAAATACTTAGGTTCTTAATGCATGTTGTGAAATGACTCTCCAGCAAGTTTGTACCAATTTACAGTAATAGTAAGAGTGTAGTGAAATGCCTATTTATTGCACTCTCATCAATTATAAGCCTTTGCCATTTGAAAGGTAGATAACAATTTTATCTTCTTTTGCATTTTGTGATATTCCATTGGGGTTTCCCCGCTAAGTTTGTTATATACTTATATTATTTTGTGATTTTTTTCCCCTGCTCTTGTCCTTTGCTTATTTTTAAAATTCAGATCATCATATTCATTTGAAAGAACACTTTTTTTTAATTAGGTGTTAGATGTAGTAACAGATAGTTATATATTTGTATTTTTTTAAATTTCATTGAAGTTCATGTAAGTTGAAATAACAAACACACAACTAGATTATCCATCTTATTTACATATTCTTGGTTACTTATTTGGCACTATATTGAGACATCTTCTTGGTTCTTTTTTTTTTTTTAAGATTTTATTTATCTGACAGAGAGAGAGCGAGAGAGCACAAGCAGGGGGAGCAGCAGAGGTCTGAACCGAAGGCAGACACAACTGACTGAGCCACCCAGTTGCCCTGATAGTTATATACTTGTTATCAAAAATAACTGCAACTCTGATTTCTTCTTTACGCAGATATTTGCTTCGAAAAGCCATCTAAAATTTACAAATGTTTGGGCCTGTGTTTGACCTCTTTCACTCAATATTTGTTCATATTGTTGTGTATAGTTCTAATTGGTTTGTTCTCATTGCTGTATAGTATTCCATTATATGGATATATCAGTTTATATATCCATTATTCTGTTGGTGGGCATTTGGGTAGTTTTCACTATTTTAGTGTTGCCATGAACATTCTACAGTTTTCTTTTAGTGAATATATAAATGGATTCACATTGATTATACCAAGGAATAAAATCACTGGTCATAGGATATGCATATTTTCAGATTTGGTGTATTCTACCAAACCTTTTTCTCAAGAGATTCAATTTAAACTTCCTTTTTTAAATAATTTAATTTAATTTAATTTTTAATTTTTGTTTATTTTTTATTATGTTATGTTAGTCACCATACAATAAATTATTAGTTTTTGATGTAGTGTTCCATGATTCATTGTTTGCATATAACACCCAGTGCTCCATGCAATATGTGCCCTCCTTAATACCCAACACTGGGCTAACCCATCCCCCCACCTCCCTCCCCTCTGAAACCCTCAGTTTGTTTCCCGGACTCCATAGTCTTTCATGGTTTGTCTCCCCCTCTGATCCCCCCCCTTCATTTTTCCCTTCCTTCTCTTAATGTCCTCCACGCTATTCCTTAAGTTCCACATATGAGTGAAACCATATGATAATTGCCTTTCTCTGCTTGACTTATTTCACTTAGCATAATCCCCTCCCATTCCATCCATGTCCATGCAAATGGTGCGTATTCATCCTTTCTGATGGCTGAGTAAGATTCCATTGTATATATGGACCACATCGTCTTTATCCATTGCTCTACTGAAGGACATCTCAGCTCCTTCCACAGTTTGGCTATTGTGGACATTGCTTCTATGGACATTGGGGTGCATGTACCCCTTCTTTTCACTATATCTGTATCTTTGTGGTAAATACCCAATAGTGCAATTTCTGGGTCATAGGGTAGCTCTATTTTTAACTTTTTGAGGAACCTCCATACTGTTTTCCAAAGTGGCTGTACCAACTTGCATTCCCACCAACAGTGTAAGAGGGTTCCCCTGTCTCCACATCCTTGCCAGCATTTGTTGTTTCCTCCCTTGTTAATTTTTGCCATTCTAACTGGTGTAAGGTGATATCTCAATGTGGTTTTGATTTGAATTTCCCTGATGGCTAATGATGTTGAACATTTTTTCATGTGTCTGTTAGCCATTTGTGTGTCTTCTTTGAAGAAGTGTCTGTTCATGTCTTTTGTCCATTTTTTGACTTGATTTTTTGTTTTTTGGGTGTTAAGTTTGAGAAGTTCTTTGTAGATCTTGGATACCAGCCCTTTATCTGTAATGTCATTTGTAAAAATCTTTTCCCATTCTGTGGTTGCCTCTAAGTCTCTTCAATAAATGGTGCTAGGAAAATTGGACAGCTATATACAGAGGAATGAAACTGGAGCATTCTCGTACACCATACAGAAAGATAAACTCAAAATGGATGAAAGACCTCAATGTGAGACAGTAATCCATCAAAATCCTAGATGAGAACATAGGCAGTAACCTCTTTGACATCGGCCACAGCAACTTCTTTCAAGACATGTCCCCAAAGGCAAGGGAAACAAAAGCAAAAATGAACTTTTGGGACTTCAAGGTACAAAGCTTCTACACAGCAAAGGAAACAGTCATCAATTTACACTTCCATCAGCAGTTGTAGTTTTCAGTGGCTCCAAACTATTGTCAGTGCTTGGTATTTTCTAGTTTATTTTTGTGACTGTGTAGTGCTATTGAATTGGGTTTTATTTTGTATTTCCTTGGCAATTAATGAGATTGAGCACTTATTCAAATGTTTATTGGCCATTAGATATCCTTCTATGTGAAGTGCCTATTCAAATCTTTTGTCAGTTTTTCTATTGTATTTGTCTTTGTCTTATTAATTCATCAGAAATTATTTATATACTCTGGGTAAAAGTTTTTTGTTGGATACAAGTATTACAAACATCTTCTTTCATTCCACCTTTTCACCTTCTTAATGGAGTCTTGATAAAGTGAAATTCTTAGTCCTAGTACAGTCTAATTTATTATTACTTTCCCTTTATGGTTATTTTTGGTAATTTTAGAGAAATATTTGCCTATTCCTAGGTCATGAGAGATTCTTCTTAACTTTTTTTTCTAAAAGCTTTATTTAATCTTTCACATTTGGCTCTACAATACCTTTTTCTTTCTTTTTCTTGGTTTATTGCATTGGCTAGGATCGCCAATAAATGTTGGCTAGAAGTCATCCTTGTCTCATTCCCAATCTCATAGGTAAGAAGTTCAATATTTCTTTATTAAATGTTGTATTTTCTTTAAACTTACTGAGATACTCTTAATCAGGTTGAGTGTTCTTTTCCATTTCTAGTTTGTTAAAGGTATTTATTTATTTATTTATTTATTTATTTATTTATTTATTTATTTTAAATATTTTATTTATTTATTCGACAGAGAGAGAGACAGCCAGCGAGAGAGGGAACACAAGCAGGGGGAGTGGGAGAGGAAGAAGCAGGCTCATAGAGGAAGAGCCTGACGTGGGGCTCGATCCCAGAACTCCAGGATCACGCCCTGAGCCGAAGGCAGACGCTTAACCGCTATGCCACCCAGGCGCCCCTGTTAAAGGTTTTTAAATCATGAATGGGTATTGAATTTTGGTTACTACATATTTAATATCTTTGTAATTCTGTGTTAGCCTATCCATCTTTTTTTTTTTTTTATTCAAGTTGTTGCCTTTTTCATCTCTCTTCTCTTCCATGGCTTTCTCCAGAGGTTATGCCAGTTACATCTTATTGATGATGTCAGTTTTATAAAATTTACTTCTGGATTCTGTAGTATGTTATTCTCCTAGGAACGCTCTTCTGAATTTAATGATGATGCCCCTTTTCTTCTACTAATATTTTCCCATAAGTACCATGTTAGTTACGCATATTTAGTATTTGCCAAATAGGTTATGTGACTTTTTCTTGTTTCAGCTCACACTTTGGTAATGGTCAGACTCCCTTCACAAATGCTCTTCTGGGCATAGATTGCTGTGCAAGTCTCCTGACCCAATATCCACTTTGGAGATTTTCCTGACATGTGTGTCTAGTTCTCTCTCATAGGCTGAGTCAGTGGAGTACATGAAAACCCTTCATTCCCAGCATGAACTTCTACCGCCTCCACGTTTATCATGGGCCTCCACTATCCAGTAGACACTGTCTCACCACCAATTTCCACCTTCTTTTGCCTTTTCCACCCTCTCCCTGTCCCACATTTCATAATTGACTGCTTGGTTATTGCAGGATATTGTAGTTACCAGTTAGATCTAGAAACAATGTCATATTTCCTCAGTTTCAGGTTGTATATCTTAATATTTTTGTATTACAGTTTATCCTATAATCGATGTGTCCTCCAGCAAAAGTTGTTAATGAATCATTAACATATTTTATAATAGAAGGTATCTTACAATAGAGGAAATTCTTTAATCATAGCTGTAATTTCTTTACTTCTTTGGTATGTAGGCTTTGTGTGTTTACATAAACATCCTTATTTAACCCTAAAAAATCCTTATGCCATGAGTATTCTGCTTCCCCATAAAATGAGGAAGCAGAGGCACAGAGAGGCACAACAAGTTACCCATGGCCACAGTGTTGGAATTAATTCTAGATCTGTGTTATTCTAGGCCTCAGCTTTCACAACTCTCCTAGAAGAGATGAGGATGGTTGACCTGGGAGATCTGTGCTCTGGTCATGTGGAAGACAGCCAAAGCACTCTGTGCAGTTCTGTGGGGGCAGACGCAGGGTTTCCAAACAGAATCAATGAGTGCAGGAGGGGCAGACCTGCAGGTAGATTGATTCAGCCAGTGGAAGTCTTGAGTGGTGTTTCTTACAGTGACCCTCAGGGCCTGCAGGCAGTGGAGATCTTGTTCAGAATCTGGCAACAGGAAGTGTGTCAGTCTCAGAGATCAGCTTTTCATTGTTGCTTTTTTGTCTTTTCTGTGCCTTTTGGTGCTAAGTTCAGTCAGAGATTTTTGTCTGTTTTTCTTGCCTCTATATCTCCAGCAACTTGCTCTGTGCCTGGCATATAATAGGTAATCCCTAAATGTTTGTTGCAAGATTAAGGCTGCATTTGAGCTGTTACCTAGAAGCCATTAAAAATTTTTAAATTTATCATTTCTTATTTCTCAAAATAAAAATAAGACATACGTGTTTAAAAATGAAAATCAAAAAATAAACTTCTTGCTTTTGTCAGCAGCCTCTTGAAAGTCACCACTATTAATGTGTCTTGTAAATCAGAGAAAAATATGTGTATTGAGAATGAGAAAAATATTTAAAAATACATGTGAGGGGTGCCTGGTTGGTGCAATTGGTTAAGTGTCTTGGGGTCAGGTCATAGTCTTGAGGTCCTGGGATCAAGCCCCAAGTCAGGCTCTCTGCTCAGTGGGGAGTCTGCTTGTCCCTCTCCCTCTGCCCCACCCCCTGCTTGTGCATTCTCTCTCTCTCTCTCTCAAATAAATAAAGAAAATCTTTAAAATAAAATAAAATAAAAACACATGAAATCCCGACATACACACTGACCTGCACCTAAAATTTTTTCACTTATTAATAGAGCTTGCAAATCTTGGCATATCCTACCTAGAGGTCTCTGCCCTCCGGATGCTGCAGGTAATTACCTGCCAGTCCCCTATTGATGAACATTGAGACTGTTTCCATTTTCTGGGCCTCTTGGGTGCATTTAAATGTTGGTAGAGAGATTGCTAAACTGGCATTCAGAGAGTGGGCACCTCCAGATACATTGCATGACGGGGCCTGGGTTCTAGGTTGTTCATCTAGAACAATAAAATTTGTGCAGTTTTTGGAAATTGAGACTTATGATGGCATTCTATTTTGCTTTGCTTTTTTTTTTTTTTTTTAGATTTCATTTATTTGCTTGAGAGAGCGAGCGAGAGCGCATGATTGTGGGCAGGGAGAGGCAGAGGGGGAGAGAGAGAGGTAGACTCCCCACTGAGCATAGAGCCTGACATAGGGCTTGATCCCAGGACCCCGGGATCATGACCTGAGCCAAAGACAGACACTTCACTGACTGAGCCACCCAGGCGCCCCTGCTTTGCATTTTTAAACTACAAAGAAGTTGAGCATCTTTTCATGTGTTTGTTGGCCATTTTTCTCTGAACTGAGATGATAATGTTTTCTTTTGTTTTTATTGATTTTATATGTGTCCTTTATAAATTAGGGTAATTAGACCTTTGTCCGTGATATCTATTTGAACTACTTTTTTTCAGGTTTGCTATTTGTATTTTGACTTTGTAGTATTTTCATCATGTAAGAGTCTTATATTTTCACAGAATCAGATCCCTCAATATTTTGTTTTGTGGCTCCTGAATTTATACGAAACTATACTCTAAGTTTGTAAAGAAATGAAGCCATGTTTTCTTCCATATTAGAATGGTGTCTGGCACAAAATAAGCCTTATATTAAGTTTTTGTTAATAAATTAGAAAATAGAATTTTCACGGTTTTATGTTTTTATCTTTAAATTGTTGGCCTTCTTGGAGTTTATTTTGGTATAAAAAGTGAGGTAGGGATCCAGCTTTATATTTTTCAAATGGTTAATCAGGGTTGTCATACCGCTTATTCATTAATCCATTTTCCTCACTAATTTAGGAGATTGCATTTTAAAGTGGGAGTCCCCTTACTAATGTGTCTTCCCAGTGTTTAAAATATCTTTCATATAGTCTCTACTCTCCAATTAATTGAAGCATGGCTGGCTCTCTAGGGTGAGCACTAATGAGCTAAAATCATCTTTATTGTACAGCACTGAGTAGAGATATGCTGGGCCAGGCTGATTAAAGCCTTCTCACTTGCTCAGGACTCCCAGCAAAGTGAGCTCTTATTAAACTAATAAGCACCCACGTCTTTTCAAAGCTCAGATCAAGCAGCCCTGCAGAGTTGAGGCAAACAGGAAGTGAGAAGACCAAGGGCCTGCATGCCCACAGGATTCCCTTCTGTAGTGCCTGCCCCAGGCTGTGGGAGAGCCTTGCAATTTCTGAAAACAAATATGTGTGTGTTTTCTCTGCTGCTTTATAGCTGTGAGGGGCCAGGGGTCACAGCCCCTTCTTTCACTGTGGGACCCCTTACCCTGGAAGACTCACGGAAGCCTGTCTAGCTGAGGGATGGCCTATCTAAACAGGATTTCTAATGGCCTGCAGCTGAGCTGGTGAACCCCACAGCCTCTAGGTTGGGAGAGGAAGACCTGGGGTCTGGGTGCTGGCATGGGGGCTGGGAATAGAAGGATCACTCTTAGGAGAACAAAGAGAAAAGTTTTGAGAAACTCAGTCTAGCTGGCCTAGGCAGGGTTGAGGAACTAAGGGTGAAGCACGTGCATGGGAAGGTGAAAGAGGCCCTGGGTCAAAGTCAAGGATTCCCATTTCTGATCAACGGTCTGCCTAGGACTCACCATCTGAGCCTGGGCAAGTCATGGAACTTCTCTGATGCTTACTTCAGAGAAGTTAAGAGTACTTCTCTTGCTGGGCTGGGGGATAGCTCCCCAGTTCACGGTGTGGGATTTGTGGAAAAGAGTGGGGGGGGGTGGGAGCATGAGGATCTAAGGGGCACCAGCTTTCATGCTAGGATGTGTTAGAGTCAGACAGAGGGTCATACTCTAGAAGCAGAAAAGCCTTCAGAAACATGCCTGCAGCAGTTGGGGTGGTGAATTCAAATGCTTCAAGGCTGGGGTGTAGATGGGCCGGGTCGGCCGGGGTGGGGGGGAGGTGTGGAACCCTGCAGATCCTGAGCTCAGACACTGGGAAGCCCCCTCTTGTTCGCTGTCCCTGCTTTCCTCTCTACAGGCCCTCCTGGTCCCTGAACTGCCGGTTCGCAGACAATCTGGCGCGGTGGTTGGACGGTTGCAGGCTCTAGCTGCAGTGGCGGCCCTCACTACACTCTCCAGTGGGCACCTTCCAAATGAAGATGCTTTCCTGTTTGCTGCCTTCACTCAACCCTGTTGATTATCTCACCGCTGGACAGCTCCAGATGGAAAGGGACAAAAGTTTGCTTCATCCGGGGATGCGGAATGCAGAATAAACCAGCTTCTTACGCAACCTGGACCCAGGGTCTCCACTTGTCTTATTATACTGTGATCGTTACTAGCATAACCATGGAGGATCTGAAGGAAGGAAATTATCTGGAAAACAAGATGTGTCCATGATTGTCAATATTAAGTAGGGAAGAGAAGAAAAGATACAGTGGAAGAAAAGAGGGGTCAAAGGCAAACAGGGACACCAGTCCCTGCCTGTGCCCCTGATAGGACACACAGGTGGAAGTAACACTATAAAGTCCTCCTTGTACTTCTATGGAGAGAATCCAGTGACGGTTGCTCTTTTTTATTTTTTTAAATAAAAAGTTAAGTTTCAAAAAAATGACCAATAGCACATACTTGCATTAGAGAAACAAAAATACAGAAATGTTAAAAAAAAAAAAAGTTCTCCCATGATCTTAGCTCCCAAAGGCAATTGCTGTCATGCTTTGGTTACATTCCCTTTGGGTTTTTCTTCCTGTAGAGGGGTTTTTCTTTTTCTTTTTTAAAAGATTCATTATTTATCTGAGAGAGAAAGAGCGCGCACACACGCACAAGCAGGGGGAACGGCAGGCAGAGGGAGAGGGAGAAACAGACTCCCTGCTGAGCAGGGAGCCAGACCCGGGACTTGATGCCAGGACCCTGAGATCATGACCTGAGCCAAACGCAGACGCTCAGCTGACTGAGGCACCCAGGCACCCCTCTTCTTTATCAACAATGCTCTGATAATGTTACAGGTTGAGTTTGGTACCTCGTGTTTTAGAAAGAAAAAAAGCATGGTAATAAATCTTTCCCCTATGTGGATTGTGATTTTAAAGAGAAAGGGGTTTATTTCTGAAGCTTAGAGGCTTACAGAATCCTTGCACGGGATGGAGCAGCAGAGGCCGGGCTGGGCTTTTAGAGCATCCCTGCCCAAGCCATGGGAGCAGAAGCAGAAGCAGAAGTAGCTTCTCGTCGGAAACCAGGTCACCTGCCGGGACCCAAACGTGGAGAGCACAATCCCTAACCTTTCAGCCTTGCATAGGAGGGAAAGAACTGGAGTGGCATCGAGAGAGGCTGTCGGCAGCACGGGCTTCACCATGGGTGTCAGAGTTTCTGCAAAATGAAATCTTAGTGCTGGCTAATATTCCACTTATGAATGCACCATATTTGATTTAACTTCCCCCCTACTATTAGATTTTTAGATATTGCCATTTTTAAACCATGACAAAGAATGCTATAGTGCCGGCTTGTGGCTGCCCCTCTTTCATTTTTTACACTTTTAAAATTACATGAGCCACATATATTTAATGAGGAAAACTTGGAAAGTACAGATAGTCATAAAGAAGGAAATTAAAAATACCCGTCATTCCCTGCTGGAAGCAGAAGTTTGCATCATTGCTATGCAGCCACGGTTGAGAGCACTGATGTGGGGATGGTGTCAGTGTGTACCTTTGCCTACTTCAGTGCGTTCATGTGCACGTCGGGTTCCCTCACAGACATGGACCACCGCGTATATACAGCTTGTACCTTGCCTTTTCCATGTAATACTCTGTGGCCTGATATTTCCAAGTTTACCATAGGAAACCCAGCACTGTTTTTAACCACCTCACAGCATTCCTGTATGTGGACAAAATGTAACGAATATAACCTTCCCTTGTTACTCTGCTCTATCCAGACACAAAGTAACTGACCTCGGGGAATCCTAGCCCCTGGGAGTCAGGCAGGACTGAAAGCAAATCAGCCTTTCTTTTTTTCTGCTTCTTGGTTGCTTTCCGAGGGGAGGAGAAATAGCTATAAGTTAGAAAATCAGGGGCAGAACTTTGACTCAAGTCAGTAATGACTGATCAGCTTAATGAATTGGTTTCATGTCGCATTCCCCCCTTCTAGAGAAAAGGGTGTTCCGCAGTTCCCGACCACAGGGCAGGAATCCTGCAGTAAAATCCCTGCTGCTGGCTGCACCTGCTGTTGAGGCAATGAGAAGCCTCTGAGACCCTGAGAGCCACTTCCTTATTGAGCTGGGAACCCCACGCTGTTTCCGAGGGTGGGCCCAAGTGTGATAATGCACCTGACCTCAACGCAGCCTTCGCCCAGACATTAGTGACAACCTGCAATTGATTAAAACGCTATCTCCTCAAGTGCCAAATCCAGCGTGCTGTGCCTCCTCCTTCCAGCCCATTACTTGGCCATGGCTCATCATCGGCCTCTAATGGCCACTCTGTCAACAAGGGCGTGAGACTGGAGGACAAAGCAAATGTTAGTGTATTGATCGGAACAGTCTCTCTGGGATTTCCCAACATCAGCTCCTGGCTTGGGGCTTTCAAACCCACTGATAGTGGGCATTGTGAAGACCACTCACTCTGGGACCAGCTCTCCCTGTCTGGAATAGGGATTGATGAATGCTTCATTTCTTTTTTTTAAAGATTTTATTTATTTATTTATTTATTTATTTATTTATTTATTTATTTATTTGACAGAGAGAGCACCAGCCAGCGAGAGAGGGAACACAAGCAGGGGGAGTGGGAGCGGAAGAAGCAGGCTCCCAGTGGAGGAGCCTGATGCGGGGCTCGATCCCAGGGACCCGGGATCATGCCCGGAGCCAAAGGCAGATGCTTAACAACTGAGCCACCCTGATGAATGCTTCATTTAAAAATCTCAGTGGTGACTCCCATTACTATTACTTCTAGCACCAGCAGCTACACACAGACACATATATTACACATAGGCCTTTACATACAATATTTTCAAACCTTGCAAAACCTTCCAAGGTAGGTATGAATTGTAACCATATCACAGGTGGAAAAACTGAGGCTCAAATGGGCTAAACAACTTGGCTTCACTCTGTCCTGGTAAGGGATGAAGATAGAATAATTATCTCCCCATTCTGCACACAGCCCACTCCACACACATCACCTGTACTGATGTGAATTTTTCATTCCATTCATTAGCTAGAAAATTGGTCTCCAGCTTTTCAATTAAGACTTGGCCCTGAAGACGTGTTAGGCACAACTGGCACAGAACAATGGGTCATTGTCACAGTGCACAATTCATGGGCTGGGAAATCGAGGTCCTAAGAAATGAAGTAACTTTCTCAGCTACACAAAATAAATCAATAGAAAAGGCAGTGTGGTGACCTGCCGTGTTCCCAAACTTCTGTCATGATGAAAATCTGTTAACATGCTGATTCCTGGGCCATGGCCCATATCTGCTGAACCCTATTTCTAGGTATGGGGCCCTGGAACGTGTATCTTTAAAAAAATGTCTCCAGATCTATCTGATCTTTGGGACACAGGAGAAGCTGGGTAGTGGCAATAGCATGGACTGGGAAGACTCAGAAGACATTGGGTAATCAGAAGGGGGAATGAAGCATGAGAGACTATGGACTCTGAGAAACAAACTGAGGGCTTCAGAGGGGAGGGGGTGGGGGAATGGGATAGGCTGGTGATGGGTAGTAAGGAGGGCACGTATTGCATGGTGCACTGGGTGTTATATGCAACTAATGAATCATTGAACTTTACATCAAAAACCAGGGATGTACTGTATGGTGACTAACATAATATAATAAAAAAAATATTAAAAATACAAAAACAAAAAAACTGGAGGGCATGTATTGCATGGTGCACTGGGTGTTAATACGCAAGTAATGAATCATGGAACACTACATCAAAAACTAGGGATGTACTGTATGGTGACTAACATAACATAATAAAAAATTATTACTAAAAAATTTTAAAAATTAAAAAGAACTGCAAAAAAAAGAAGACGACGACATTGGGTTGTTCTTGGCTCTGACTGGTGAGTCACTTCGCTCACTTTCTGAGCCTCATTTTTCTAACCTGTAGGCTAAAGTGAGTGACCCTGGCTGGGCCAGCCACATAGTGGCAATGTTGAGGGATTGGGGGAGGTCTTCCCACTCCCGGGCCCTTTGCCTGCTTCCCAGTGCCACACTGACGTGAATGAGCAAAGATGCTGTGGAAGCTCTGCCATTGGGAAGGTTTGGGGTGGTGTGTGCGTGTGGGTGTCCCTTGCCATCTGGTGCTGTAGGTATCCCGCAGCATGGCTAGGCCAAGTCAGTTACTGGAGTTGAGAAGATTGTATCTTGCTCACTCTCAGGACACGGCTTTCTAGAATTCCCACGAAGTGGTGGCTGGTTTTCGTTTTGAATCTCAAATTCTACTTACATCTGGGGTTAGAGGCCAGGTGGTTCTTACTCCTCATCACTGCTTCTTCCTTCCTCCCTAGACTTCTAGCTCCTTTGAAGCCGGTCTTCTCCTCCGTTCTCCTGTCTCCTGCCCTGAAGGTTTTGGCTCCTGCCTCCCTGTTGTCCACCACGGCTGAGGTCGTCATTCTCAGTGGCCTTAGTATTTATGTAGACAAGCCACCAGCACCCTGACATCTCAGTTTCTCAAGGTCATTGACTGCAAAGATCTTGTTCCTGACCTCACTTCAGCCCCCACCCCCATGGCCATGCATGCCTCAGCCTCGTCATTACTAGTAGCTCCAACACCTCCAGAGCCTCCGTCTTAACACCATGCTCTTTGAACACCACCTCATAGCGTTCCCTCATTCCCTCCCACAGGTCTCCAAATCTGACAGTCCTTTGAATCCACTGGAATCTCAAAGAATTGACCCTCTCCCCCTTGCTCTGTCCCTCACCTTTACTTGTCTTCTGCCCTGGCTTAGATTCCAGGGCCACCATCATGATATCAGCATGAATCCACTCTCCCTTGCTCATCTTCCCTCTCTCTCACAAACCCCTCTGGCTACTCAACCTTGGCTAAACCTGACTCTCCACCTGCCCCATGTTTGCGCCCACGTAGCTCTATGTATTTGGAGAAGAAGGGGAAAAAAAAAACCCACAACACCATGTTGACTGGTGTCACTTTAAACTCTTGCCAACTATTATCAAGTGGGCCTTTGCATTTCCAATCTATTTCACACTTTCTCCTGTCTCGTTAAATCTCCAACATCTCCTCCCTAATCCACCCTCTTAACGGATGATGTTGCTTCCTATTTCACAGAGGAAATAGAAGCCTTCAGATAAGACCATCTGCAGGCTCCCACCACACCTGCCCCCACATGCTCCTCCCTCCCGTCTGTGCTCATGGATGAACTGCTGATGCTCCCAGTTAAGGCCAACCTCTCCACTTGGGTCCTGGATACCACCCCCTCTCGCTTACTCTCCAACTGTACAAGAGACAAGTGATACTGCACTAACATGTTTTTTTCTTCCCTTCTTGATTGCTTTCATCCTCATAAAAACATACTGTAATCTCTCCCATTAAAAAAAAATCCCTCTCGTGACCTCTCATTTCCTGTCATTTCCTCAAACACTCCTCAAAAGAATTGTCCAAGTTCCCTCTCTTCTCTGCCTTACTGCCCATTGTCTTCTTAATCCAGCTCCTTGGAAACACACCTGTTGCGGTTATCGATGATCTCCATATTGCCAGATCCTAGGATCAATTCTCAGACCACATCTTGCTCTCAGTAGCGTTTGACATTGTTGATCACTCCTTCTTAAAACACTAAGTTCACTGTCATTGGGCCACTATACACAGCTGGTGCTTCTCGCATCTCACAGGACACTCACTCCTTCTTCACCTCTTTCGTTGGTATCTCTCCCCCTCCTGTTTGGTGTTGGAGGGACCTTGCATAGGTCTTCAGGCCTCTTCTCTGTTTTCAGCTACTCCCATGTTAAATAACATCGGTATTCATCGTATGCAATGACTTCCAGATATGTCTATTTCCTCCTTGGTATTTCCCTCAAAACTTCAAATTCACATGTAAAAATACCTTTTTTACTTCTCCACTTGACTATCTAACAGACATGTGTACATCACAGCAGCAGTAGAAAATAAATATGAATATGAAGAAACCCAGAGATCTCAAGCACAGACTTCTCTGTCCTCAAATTTCTGGGTCACATAGGACATACATGACTGTAGGCATGTGGAGCCCCTGGTACTAGGAAGCCTGCTCATGGCAAGGTATCTTACAGTAAGCTGGGCATGCAAGCATGCTCTAGCTATATGACCAGCCCTAATCCTTCAAACCCGCCTGCCTGCTATCAGAAGTAGGTACAAACCACCAATCTAATTATTTTACTAAATAATGCTGACAGGCTGATTCATCTTGTTCCAGAGTGAATCTCTTGTCTTTAGTTAATACATTCTATATCACTGGGCAAGAGTCGTTTGTCTAGAGACAGGCATGCAGTCTAGACCATTTGGGTTTAACCTGTGCTCTGCAAATAGCATGACAACGAGAAAGGCTTTCTAAGCCTATGGATGGGAAAGCTGACAGAAACACTGCAGGTAGGACAGGAAAATATTCCAGCGAGTGTATAATAGCTGCCCCCACCATGATGGAAGAGGTCCAGGATAATCAACCTCCCACCAAGTTTCCAGCTGGTTCCTCTGGGGAATGGCGTTATATCAGGGCCATAGGCAGTGGTCTCTGCTCTGGGTAGGCTGGGCAGGTCAGTCTTGGTAAGGAGCAATCCATGTTGTTGAGGACATGCATGAACTCCATCCCTGATACTGTAGCCACTTGGTTTGCTCATCAGGTGTGGCTAGAAAAGAGGCTGCTGCTATCCGCAACCCTTTCTGTTAACCAGATTATTGAAAGCTCCCTCTGACGTGGGTGCCCCGTGAGAAACATTCACACAGGACCCAGATATCTTTATGCTCTGTACCCATTCCAAGAGGTCTACCTGCAAATCTCTTTCTCAGACCTCTTTGTTACCAGTCTTCCATTTTTGTTCCTCCTGAATCTCTGGTCACCCAGCCAAACCCTTGTTACCTCCCATGAATCATCACAGAGCTCTATCTCTGACCATCCTTCTTTCTTTCAAGTAGACGACTCACTGTGTTGCTTAAAATTCTGCCCACAGGGAAAAATCTCTCTGTAGGATGCTAGAGTGGTCTACATCTCATGGATATGGCATCCTGTGTAGATCCATCCATAAACTGGGACTCAGGTTTGTCTTCCCCAAGCACCTCATCATAAAGGACTCCCCACAGAGCCATAGGTGAGGCTGGAGGGAGCAGAGGGCCGATAGGGATCTGAGCCTGAGCACCTGCTAAGCAGCTTTCTTGTGCCTTCAGGTCCTGACCGAGCCCAATATTAGGTCTGTCACTTTTCCTCAATGATGGTGTGCTGCTGAGCGCATAGAGCCACCTTTGTGGCTTGGATAATCAGAGAGCGCCTAGTTCACAGTGAGCGGTTGCGATCACATGGTCACTTGGTCTCCTACAGTCAGCCCTAGTAGCAACAGAGGAGCTGCTTCTCCAAAGGAAAGCAGTTACTTCTGGAATAGAGCACAGCTTTGCTTTGAAGCCCTAGGGCGCTAAACTGTGATTCTATCAGGGCTTTCCAGAGGCTCCAAGGAATTAGTTGCTCAAGAGCTAATGGAGCAAAGCCAGCCATCTCCAGGTTCACCACTGCAGTTGGGGTACAAGGAGGCAGAAAGTTGAGGCTTCCACTAGCAAGTCTGGAACTTGCAGGAGACTGCTTGCTGCCAACTTCCCAGCAGCTCTGCAGCCATGAGGGAGGTGGCTGGCAGGGGAAGACGTAGCCTACTGCAGGATCTCTGGCCTGCCGAGTCTCGACTTGCACCATTCCAGTTGAAGGTGAGTCTGTCACCTCCCTTCGAGATCTCTAGGACTGTAGCTCAGCGGTGAAGCCTACACTGCATCCTCACCCCATTGGCACAGGTACTCCTCCAGGCCCCTGGCAGAATAGGGTGGTGGGTGTCCTGCTCGGCATACTCTCTCTTCCTCGGTAGGACATTCATTTCCTTGAAAAGAGACAAAAGGACTGTACAAATCCTGAGAGAGAGCTGACTTAATTGGGTTAATTTGTTAAGTACTTACTGCAGTGAAAAACATTTAAGTGAATGCAATTTAATTGTTTCTTTTAATTATTCATTTTTACATCAAGTTATATAAGCTCATGATTTAAAGAGCAAAATAGGTTTGGCTGTGAAAATCATCCCTCTCTTATTTTTCTCACCTTCCTCGGGGAAAAAAAACCCAAACACGTTCAACTCTTTCAGCTGATGCTTTGGTATTTACATCCCATTCTCTGAAGAATATGCTTTTATCTTGCTCCTTGGTTTGTGTAAAAATTGGGGGTCTCCTTACAAATAGGGGATGGAGGTTCAATTCTCTTTTGCTCTTTGTCCCCACCACACACATGAAGCCCGCATGACCCCCATCCTACCAATATGGTCCAATTATAATTTGGGTTCTTGCAACATTTGGTCTTCATCACGGTTAGGAAAATGCTTTTTCACAGCTGAGCCATGGTGACTAGTCTGTGATTACTTCTGTTTCCTGAACAACGTGCCCCCCTCTTTAGTGAATTGTCTGTGTTTGCTTCGTTGCTTAACTACTTCTCACTCATCAAGCCCCCAACTTTTCCCCAGTTGTCCAATTCTTCTCTCAGAATGGGCAGATTCACTAGATTTTCTTTCCATTTGTCTTCCTAAAGAATTCTCTCTCCTGGCGCCTTCTGACTGCTTCAGTCTTTACTGGTATTTTGTCTCTGACACACCAATTGTTCTAGAATTTTCCTTTACCACCATCACTTTTGCCTCTCTCTGGGTTAGATCTTTTCTTTCCTAAAGCTCATGACTTCCTCCTTCTTGGTTTATTCCCTTGTTTTATTGGAGCCCAGCCTCCATAAGTTTTCTTAAAAAGAATGAGTGGAACTTTTTAGAAGTTTTTTGAAGCTTTGTATGTCTGAAAATGTCTTTGTTCCACCCTGACACTGGTTGATATTTCGGTTGGGTGTAGAAATCTAGATCAAAAATAATTTTCCTTTAGAATATTGATTTCATTGCTCTTGATTAGTCTGAAGCCATTCTGATTCTGGTTCTTTGTATATGACCTGTATTTTCTTTCTGGAAGGTTGTAGGACAGTCCTCAGTACTCTGAAATTACATGATGACATGCCTCAAGTACTTTAAGATCCAGTATAATGGAATCTTTCTGGAAATCTATGTTCTTGAGTTCTGGGCAATCATCTTGGACTATTTTGTAACTCATTTCTTCTTCTCTGGTTTCTCTGTTCTTTCTTTCTGGCCTTCCTAGAATACGGATGTTGTGCATCTTGTATTTGTCATTCATTCATTTAATCAGCTGTAATCAGCTCCTTGCTTTCCCAGTCTTACACAATAAGCAGGGATCAATACACATTTGAGGAAAAAAAACTTTAAATAAATAACTAAAAAAAATTTATGGAGGAGATACTCTGCGCAAATAGTAGCAACAAATCCATCATAAAAAAGGACATATGTTATATCTTCAAAACAAGAATAGGGCACTAGAAGGAAAGAAAGAGAGAAAGAGAAAGAAAGAAAGAACATTCAGAGAACAAATAAAGCCCTTAGAAGTTAAAAAGCATGACAATAGAAGTGAAAAAATCAATAGAAGTTCTGGAAAAGAAGGTGAGGAGATTTTCCAGAAAGTAGAGGAAAAAATCAAAGAGAAAAAAAATGGAGAGAAATTATTATTAATTATTAAATGAGTTCTGGCCTTTAAAGTATTTGTGATTTGGGGTCACTTTTTGTCATTTCAGATAGATTTTCCTTCTAGAAATTTCTAGTTTATTATCCCAGGAATAAATTCTGGCTTCTTCCAGACGCACTGTCATTTCAATGTTGGCTTTCATTTTTTCCAGCTTCTTTCAAAGTTCAGAATCGTATGCCAACTTTAAGCCAGTTGGCTTTGATCTCTCTATGTGGCCAGCAAAGAAAATGGCTCAGCTCATCCCTTTTTCATTATTTTTAAATGAAATTCTTAAACAATCTCTTGGTTTAGTTAACTCATTAAAAAAAAGAAACTTTCTTTAAATGAATTCATGTAGATTGAAATACTGAAATCAGACAAAGACAAATTCGAGATTTTATCCAGGTCTTGAAGTAGGCATTTATAAAGAGGGTCAAGTTTAAAGAACGGGAAGGTCCAACATTGATCACTGTATCAGTTACCTCTTGTCACGATAATGCTATATAACAAACTATCCAGATGTCAGTGGGCTCTAAATGTAGGTATTTATTTTTCTCTCTTATGTCTGCACGTCATTGGGGGCCACCCAATTTAAGCTCAGCAGGGTTCAGCAGGGCTCAGCAGGACTTCACTGTAGCTCACGGTTGGGTTCAATTCTGCTCCATTAATTTTTCATTTTTCTGGGACCACTGACCTACCCTTGGAGCTCTTTCCATGATGGCAGCACAGGAAGGCAAGCCCAAACACACAAGCATATTTCACTCTGTTTACATCACATCTGCCAACATCCCATTGGCCGAAGCAATAACATGGTCAAACACAAAGTTTAAGGGCAGAGAAGTACACACCAACCTTGAAGCCAAAATAAGTCACATGACCTAGCCCAACATCAGTGGAGCAGGGCAGTAGACTCCTTCCACGGAGGCATGGTGGGCTGTGTAAATTTTTGCTAAACAGTGATTCTTTTTTTTTTTTTAAAGATTTTATTTATTTGACAGAGATAGAGACAGCCATCGAGAGAGGGAACACAAGCAGGGGGAGTGGGAGAGGAAGAAGCAGGCTCATAGTGGAAGAGCCTGGTGTGGGGCTCAATCCCATAATGCCGGGATCACGCCCTGAGCCAAAGGCAGATGCTCAACCGCTGTGCCACCCAGGCGCCCCTAAACAGTGATTCTTGACCGATGTACCCCAGAAGCTCTGAGAAAAATAAATTCTATAATCCAGATGTCTGTTCTTTCAGACTAGTGGTTCTCACAATGTGGTCTCTTGACGAGTAACCACAGCATATGGGACCTGGTTAAAAGGTACATTCTTAGGCCCCACCCTAGACCTACTAGCTCAGACGCTCTGAGGGTGGGGTACTCATACACACAGAGAACACTCTGACTCTTTGACTTTAATATAAGTGGAACAAGTTTACATTACAGAGGGAAAGATTATTTAACATGGCTCAGCTGACCGCCAACCACTTTCATCAAAGGAACTTGGCAAATCAAATCCCATGGCTGTCTAGCTCTGAATTTTATTCACTCCAAGCCTCTATATGGGACGCAGAAAGATCCTGGGCATAAACCCTGCTTCACAACTGACCAGTTATGTGACTTTGGGTAAATGACTTACACTCACTGAATTTCAGTTTACTCACCTGTAAAACAGGGCATTAAATGTATCCCTCCTTTGGAAAGAATGTCTGAAGGGTAGGCTTAGGCCTTCGGCCATTGGTGATGAATCCAGCGTCGGCACCTGACCCCAGTGCGATACTCTGATTACCTTTTTGAGGAGTTTGGGATTTTGCAATGAGAAGCACAGCAGTTGGAAAACAGCTGGGCTGAGTCACTCTGATGGCACAGTTCTAGAGACATCTGAGGAAATCACTCTTCATGCTGAAGCATTTGGATTTTTGGTTGGTTCCTGCCCTCCTCCTGGAATCCATGAGATACCACGACTACTTCCAATAAACATCCCCCTCTGCTTAAGCAAACATGGTAGATTTAAAATATGGCCCCCAATTCTTTGACATTCCCCAAGCCCCTGTGTTGAGGGGGAAGCCCAAGCTGCCCATAGAAAGGCCTATATGGAGAGAAACCAACAACCAGCACCATCTTACCTGCACTATGACTGAAACACTTGGGAAGTAGATCTTCCTGCCTCAGTCCAGCTGTCCCAGTTGATTCCATGCAGAGCAGAGACAAGCCATCCCTGCTGAACCCAAACCTGTAGATTTGTGAGAAAAGTAAGTGATGGCTGCTAGTGTAAGCCACTCTGTTTGGCTGCTTATGCGGCCATAGATGAATGGAATTACCATAACCAATAACCACAGCTTTGCTTGTTTTCCTTTCTTTCTTTTCTAGAAGCAGTAGCATAGAGATTAAGCACTTAGATCTGGACTCAGGTTGTCTGGGTCCCAATCCGTCTCTGCCATTTGCTAATCATGTGACATTTCTCTGCACTTGAATTTTCTCATTTGTCAAGTGAGAAGAGAACTAGAAAAATAGTCCCTTATCCTCTGGTTGTTGTGGGAATTAAGGGAGGTTATGCAGGCAAAGGATTTAGTGTAGTTCTGAATCTGACCAAGTTAGCCTCTCTCATTCTTTTTGATACAGAACTTGGTTTGGGGGATGGACTGCGAAGTAACAGAGCTTCCCATGTGGAAGCAGTCAAATTGAAGTGGGGCAGGAAGAAGTCGGGGATATTGGCAGGGGCAAATACCGTCCATTAAACTACCTCTCTTTGTCGACTTGGGGCCAGACCGTATGGCCAGCGGGCCGACCAGCAAAATATCAGAGTGTTACAGCAGTTGGAGATCATCAACAGACTTTAGTACATGCCTCCAGAAAGAGATAAGCTCCAGACAAGCTTGACTGACCACCTGAAAACAGAGTGACAACAACAGAACAGAGACTCGGAGCCGATGCTCCGAGGCCAGTGGGGGGGTCATATAATCATGCCTTGCTAAATTTCAGAGGCTACACTCTGTGCTGCCCCTAAATGAGTGGCCTGATGAACAGGCAGTTCTCTGGAAGAGAGAAGCCCGGGAGAAGCCTAAGAAGGCAGGGGTGCTCTTGTTGCGCACATCCCGGCACCCTCTGCTGGGTCCCTGGGGACTTTGCCACCACTGCCCCTCTGGGATCATGGATAAGTCCTCATTGGTTTTGTCTACACTGCATGTCCCCGTACCCTTGGTGCTCCCGGACAGATCCAGGGAAGAACCCAGTCTTGCTCCGTCGACCACATTCTCTGTCCTTGAACTGAAGGGCCAAGATGGCAGGTTGCTGAGTCATGGTAAGGTCAGTGCAGCAGAGAGGCAGTCAGCAAACCCGCTGCCCAGTCCACAGCCCTGCCGTTGTTGGCTTCTGCCCTCTCTCCAGCTTTGGGATAGCTTTTCCTCTTTTTTCTGTGGGGTCCAGCAGGATTTATCTAGTAACGACTGTTTTTTATTTAAGCTTCTCTCTTGCTTGCCACCCTAAGAAACAACGTAATGGAGATTTTAAAAGGACAGCAAGACAGAAAACGATCACTCCATGGGCACATGGTGATGGTTCAAAGAACGATACATAGTCAAGGTTACCAGGCCTAGGCCTGCACGCTCTCCCTTCAGCCCTTTCCTTCTCTTGTATGCGCTCTGGAGACACACTCATTATCACAAGAGGCCAGACTGCTCCGTCCTCTTGCTTCGGGAGCCTGTAGCCCTCTGCCCATCTCATCTACATGCTAATGCAATTTCTGAGCATGATATATGCTAAGCTTGGCTACAAATCCTGGGAGATTTATTACGTTTCTTAGTTCTATAGATCAGGGATGATTTTTTATAAATTCTTGCTTTTGCTGAACAATTTAATATGCCATTGTCTAGGCAACAGAATTTGCCTCAATTAGATTTTCAAGCTAATATGGGGAGGAACTTTCCCCCTTCCTCTCCAGCATTATTAGGAAAGGCCATAAGTCCTGCTCAAGAGCAAAATTTGCTGCGGCCTTGCGAGGAACTTCAAACCTGACTCTCTTTGGCAGCTGTGCTGTGTCCTCCCTTCAGCTCCAGGGCTGGCATCTTGTAGAGGTGGTTGAGGTTGCCCGTGGGAAGAGCCCACAGCCCCAGTGGGGGGCTGGGCACTGGCCATGAAGAGAGGTCCCCCCCAGGGGACATTGGCTTTGGAGAATGAATCACCACGCGCCCTGGGGTCTGGTCCTCAGCTGTGTAAGCTCAGAAATTCAATCTTTGAAGTCCAGAAGTTATTGGATGCTTGAATCAACATTGCCAATGAGGGACCCGAGATGAGAACAAACCAGAAAGAAAATCACTAATTTCAAGCAGACTGGAGGTTCACATCAGCAGGGCGAGCACATTCTGTCCCTGGGAGCATCACTCCTCAGGAAGCCAAGTTATCCAATGGTGGCTTGGTGAACGTGAAACCCGAATGTGAACTTCTCATGGCTCCAGCCTCCCCTGGGCAGAGGGTGGGCAGGCCCTGCCTATGTGCAACTTCTGTCCCTCCCCGTTCCAGCTTCTGTGGTTCATCAACCTTCATCGAGGGACCCATTCTCCTGCAGGAGGTTGATTCTTTGTGGGCCTGGGGCTTGTTCCAGGATCTTTACTCTTCTGTTCACTCCACCGTGAGCTGATTCCCGGCTACTCTCAAGACATCCTTAATTTCTTCCTTACCACACTTGCGGCTCTATTAGTCACCATGCAGATGGAATCTTGGCTTTGACTGTACTTGAGAGGCAGGAGGGAGAGGTCAAAGTTGACTCAGGTGATAGATCTGGATGACATGCTGGCCGGTGGCACCATCTGGATCAGAGTAATAATAGCCATGGTTTGTTAGAGTGCTGTGCTACAGGCAAGAGAATCATTAGCTCATTTAATCTTCCGAAGTACCTTCAAGGAAAGTATGAGTGTGTTTCCCAATTAGCTGAACAGCAACTTTGATAAATTTACTTGGTTTGTCTAATTATGTAGTTTTAATTGACCAGTTTTCATTTTGTGCTTATAACAACATTTACACAGAGCACCCACTGTGTCCTTGCTCCCACTTCCTCTGCTACTGCTGGGGCCTAAGGGTGGAGAGAGGGGAAATGGAGGGAGAGAAAGAAGTGTAATATATTCTTTAATAAGAAGAATTTGTATGAGCGTATTCTTCACTCATGTTTTCTTATTCATAGGGATAACGTATTTATGAGTCTTTATAATAAAGAATGCAGTCCCCTGAATGTATTCTTTTTATGTTTCCCCACCCCTACCAGCCCGCCTCTCTTTTGTCCTCTCTCTTCCTGTCAACCTCCCCTACCACTCTGTCTTGGCACCTCAGTCTCCAGCTGTAGCAGCAGAGAGCTGGGGGAGACAATAGGTCAATATTCCATAAAATCCTGTTATGGAGCCAAGATGAACTGATCAATGAAAACAGAATACATTAGAGTCAAACGATATAGTGAATTGCTCATTTGGCAGACTGGGTCTCAGTGTTTTGGGTGACTTGGTCATTTGGTTAACTATCCAGTTGAAGTGACCTGGAGTCATTTTCCAAATGAGGAAGCAGAGGCTGGAGAAGCAATAACAAGTGTTAGATCCACAATTTAAAAAGGCTTGCCTGGGGGCACCTGGGTGGCTCAATCGGTTAAGCATCTGACTGTTGGTTTTGGCTCAGGTCATGATCTCGGGGTCATGAGATAGAGCCCTGCATCAGGCTCCATGGTCAGCATGGAGTCTGCTTAGATTCTCTCTCCCTCTGCCCCACCCCCCTTTCTTAAATAAATAAATAAATCTTAAAAATATAAAAATAAAAAGGCTTGTCTGAAGGTGAGTTGGTGTCTCTGTGCCATTCAGCAAGACAAGAGCACAGAAGAGAGGACAGGATAAAATTCAGGATGTTTTCCCTGTGTCTCTAAAGAACCGTATTGGGGGTAGTTGATTTTCAAGTGTCAAAATTGCAAATGCTTAAAAAGGCCAGGAAAAGTGAGGAAACAATTGGCAGGGTAAAGGAATTAGAAAAATCTAATTTACTCTAAAAAAACAAAACAAAACAAACCCCCAAACAGTGCAAAGTGTGATGCTACATGGACCCACCACTTGACACTAATGACAGGGAGGCAGTAAGGACAGGTGGGGACTGTGGTGAACTCAAGAGGGAGCGCCCGTCAGTGTTACAGATCTTTGGTTTTTTCCAAAAGAGCTGGAAATCACAATTTTGATGTCAAATCTCCCAAGTTGTAAGTGTAATTTCAAATTACTTTAACAACACCATGTAGGTCAGTCGAAGCAAATCTGGAGGCTGGATCTGGTCTATAAATTTGCAGCCATGACAGCATGGAGACATCACCAGATCTGGAAGCTGAGTCAAAACCATGGATTCCATGTGGCTGTGGGGGGGGGGGGGTCTGCAAATTCTGATTATGATGAAGTCAAGAAATGATCTCAATGCTTCCAAGGATAGCATTTTACCACCAAAAGGAAATCAGTTTCAAATACATCACCTGGTATGTGGCATGAAGAATTTAAAGAGCAGGGTTTGAAAACAGAAATCTTGTGCTGAATCCCAGCCCTACCTGCTGCGCAACCTTGAGCAAATCAGTTAACCTCTTGGTCCCTTTATTTCTTTCTGTCTGAATTCTTGTGAGGCTTTAATGTGGTAAGATATGGAAATCTAGATAAGTGGCAGATAGGAGGCTTTCAAGAAACGGTACTTGCTAAAATAGCAATAGTGATGATTACCATTGATAATCATGGTAATTGTTATCAATACATATATTTATAAACTCCAAAGAAAGCTTTAATGGAAAATTGGCTGCTAAAAGGTCTTTTCGTGGGTGAATTTCTGTGAGGTTGGCAAGGCACTTTGAAGTTTCTTTCTCATTTCATTATGTTCACATTGGAAGTCACAAAACCTAGCACCTTTTTGTAATTCTATCAGAAAACCATTCAGGTGACTCAAATAATCCATTCAAACCCAAACTCAGTGGGAATTTCTGACACTTGACTTACAAAGCCTAAGGTATCGCCAAATACTTCTATCTGCTGGCCATTAAGGGAGGCTGTGTCTTGGGAGGATTCACACAGAAGTCGGTTCCTTTCTCATGCCTAGGGCTCCTTCACTGGTTTTCCATCCCTTCCACACTGCCCATCTCTTATTGTGCTATTCAGCTCAGCCCAGGTTGAAATCACTGCACTTGATGAGTGGTCGTCCAAGTGGTCGTCCCCTGCATCATTCTCCCAGGACCTGCATGTGCGGGCGCGCACATACACACACACACACACTCTTCCCCAGCACTCAGTACTTAGCTTATGCCTAGTATGGGAGTGGGGGAGAGCATATGTGGGAAACAGGCACCCTTATGTTTTGAATGAGTGAGAAAGGCTCTCAATGCAATCCCAAGTTGCCCCGGGTCATGCTAACAGAGAGAAATCTGACCTGCCTCACAGTGTAACCAGCACCCAGGAATGGGGGACTTGGGCATCCGGGACAGTTGATGGCAAATGTCCAGGACTCCAAACATCATTTCCGACTCACCCCCCACCTCCACGGGCTACCCGCACCAGCTCTTGACTTAGGTTTGGCATCCTGGTCTAGCCCAAGCTCAGACCTGAGGTGACAAATGTGGCTTCTCCTGATGAGCTTTGGGCCCTTGCAGCAGATGCTGTGGGGGCCCCACTTGACCATTCCCTTGCACGTGGGCCCCAGGATGTCCAGTTTCCAGCAGTGGCAGCTTGCTGCCTGAAGAAGGCTCTCTCTGGCTACTGAAGCCCACTGAGCAAGCACCAGGAGCAAGCTGTGTTGGGGGTTAAGCCTCACACCCCCCCCCGGTAGCCCTCAATCAATGATGGATGGGAGTTGGGGTGAATAAATACTCTAGCCTCTTCACCCTGTGCAGGAGAGACAACTCTGAACACTTCTACCCTGTGTCCCAAAGGTCCCGAAGGAACTCCAAATGCTCACAGGGGTAACCTGCATGTTAGAGCACCCAGTACCTCTATCATCTCTTTTTTGACACATTCCCTGCCCTCATACTGATGTTTTCTAGGAAAACCTCCCAAATAAGCTTGACTCACGGTCTGCTTCTGGGGTGGCGCAGTCTAAGACAGCTGTCTCCCTTATCCTATAGAGTAAGGTAACACTAACCACCTGATTGTATCAGCCACAATGTTTACCTCACCTTAGCTCCCTGAGAGGCGCCATTTCTACTTCTACTATACAAATGAGAAAACAGAGGCCACAGGGCCAGCAAGGGGCAAAGGCAGGATTTGAACTCAGAACTTTCTGGCTCTAAAAGTTCTGCCTGCCCCATCATATGACACTCACCTGGTTCCTTCCATCCTGGATCTCTTTCCTGCCTAATCAAGCCTTGGCTACAAGGACAGAAGTAGGCATGACTGACCAGTTACTGTGACACCAATTATTGCCACAAGTAAAAGAGCAGGAAATTATAATTCAGGAACTGAGTGTACCAAGACAGCTGCTCCAGCCCACAGAGGCAGGCAGCATTATTATTTTAAGAATCCTCCCGGGCACAGAAGAGCAGCCTTTGTGTCTGTGGAGGTTGGTACAGGGATGGTGATGCCCTCCCCATCAACAGGCTGTGTAGGAAGACCCATGGGAAATGGAAAAACCCAGCTTGGACCCTTTCTGGTCTGCTACTCCTTGTAAGAAGTAAAGGACTAACAATCTGGAGATCTGGCTTCCAATTCTGAACTGTCTGTGTAAGTTTTGGCTTATTGCTTCCCCACATTGGGCCTCAGTTCATGGGTTACATGTACTGGACCTATGACGGTCCCATCAACGGCAGCAGGCCTAGTGAATTTTAAGTGTTGGATGCTTCATTTGGATGTTTTCCCACAAAGTTTGGCCTGTGGCTGACCCCAGATCCAACTGCATCTTTGAATAAAGTAAATAAGATGATAGTCATGTCCCATTTTGGGTTCAAAGGAAACATGTCATTGGACAAAAATAGATTTCTACTATGTGCTTATTCTGGCCTGAGATTCTAGAAAAGATGGACATTTGTTCATACCTGCATTCAAATAACCAACACTACTTTAGAGCATACCTTTGTTCTAGGACCTGAGCTTGGAACCACGGGTTCAAAAATAGGTAACACCAGACTATTACCCCAAGGGTCAGGAAACACTGGAAAAAGACTAGCAGGAGTGAGTGTGAAGGAAAAGAATCTGGACAGTCTCTGCTTCCCCTGAGAGATGGCCTCAGCGAGTCCCCCTCTGGTGGGGAATAAACCATAGCAGCGTTGTCAAGGAAGGTAGGCTCCATCTGGACTAGGGGCAGTTGCTTCTAGTATGGCAGAGGGGAGGGTCTCCCAGGAGAATGAGGGAAGACTTCATAGAGGAGATTATGTTTGAGTGGAGCCTTGAAAGGGGTGCAGGACATCAGCAGCTGGAGATGGGAAGAGGATGTTCCAGGCAAAGCAAATGTAGGCAAAGTCCCTCAGACACCATCCAGGGTGCAAATTGTTTTAGTTGAATGCCACAGAGGCTGTCTGAAAAGAAAAGGCTAAGGGAAAGGAAGACTGGGAATCGACTCCTCAGATCATATGAAGAAGCTTCTAAATTCAGACCAAGGAGTAGGCGATTCCATCAGGAATTGGTAGGTGAGCCCTACCAGTTAGGGTTCTGAGTTACAAGCCACAGGAATCAATTCCAACTAACTTTAGCAAAGAGAAGATGTTATTAGAAAGATACAATAAAGCTCATAGAATTGAAGGAAAAGCTGACCAACCAGACCTCAGAAAATCCAGGGACCAGGAAATCTAGAAGGAAATAGTGATAAGGAGTCATGAAGAGTGTAATAGTCAGGTATTGCTCCAGTAAAGCTGCTTAACAAATAGTCCTCAAAGCTCAGTGACTTATAACCAGAAACCTTTTGTTTTTCTTGCTCATGGGCTTGAAAGTTGGCTGGGTTGGCTCTATTTCAGGCTACAGGTAAGTTCAGGTGTGCAATACATGTCTCCTCCTTCTCCTTGGACAGTGGCTACCTGGGGCTTGTCTTTTTATAACAGGGGGTAGAAGAGCAAGTCAAACCACCAAAGAATATTGGAGGTCCTGCTCCTGTCTAGGAATGCTGAGTAATATTCCCTTGGCCAGAGCAAGTCCCATGGAGAAAGAGAAGGAAAAATAAGAAGCAATGGGAATCCATGATGGGTGTGTAAGTGTGTGTATGTGTGTGTGTGTTTTTTGAGGATGGATTGCTTCAAGATACTATAACTAGTAAATAGGGGCAGTCTGCCAGTAGGATTACAACACTGGAGGCCAGAAGTTTCTGCTTCCCTCAGAAACTCAATGAATCTAGCTTTTCCCCACTTCTGGCCACACATCTTCAGACGATGGACAATGGATGCCAGATACCCTGGAGGTGTTAATATAACCCTTAACCTCACAGTGTGGGAGCCCTGGAGAGGTTTTTACACATTCTTACTCTGATCCAAATGATAAAACTGACCCCCTAGGGAGCAAGCCCTCATGCCTACATTCTTGAGTAAAGAATCGAACTTTGTGGCCTCCCGGTACTGACTCCTGGGGAGGATCAGGGATTCCAAGAGATGAAGCTACCTATCTCAGCAACTCAGGGGGTGAGAAATAGGGGAGCACTCATCTTGTCACCCCTCAGGCTGGGGAGCAAAGCTTCCAGGGGTTTTACCTGAAATCATCCCTCACCCCTTCTCTGTGAACCTGGGGTTCCAGGACATCTGGCCATGACATTTCACTGGGTGCTAAGCCTCTGGCTGGTCTCTAGTTCAAAGCCAAAACTTTTCATTCCAATGGGTGATTTTCCTCTCTTGGCCAGGCTGAGGCTCATGTATCTATAAGCAGAGCCCTGGTTGCTAGGTGACATCCTGGCTCCTGGTTCTGGAGGCTGCCGAGGCAGACGTGAACCGAAGAGATTTGAAGCTTCCACTTCAAAGACAGAATATGAAACCTAAAAAAGGAGATAAGACCCTAACTTAATTGGAGGGTTACATAACAACCAGACCTGGTTCTGATGTCCTCCCCACCACCCTGCCAAGACCAGTGGGATATATTTAAATGTATTTTTTTCAAAATAGGAAGAAAAGTAGGAAGTTGAACTGATAAATATAGTTGGCTCTTTGGATTGGGAGAGGAAACTCCTAATTACATCTCTTTTCTAAGCTCCATCAATCAGATCTACACCTTCATTAGCCTCTGAGTCATTAGTGGAACTTATTAAAACAATTAGATCTGCAGAGAACTGCAGCCATCAGCATTTCTGACAGCTGCGTCCGGGATTTAAACTTTTCATTAAAATTGGATGGAGCCTCTTGCAAATCAATAAAGAATAGATGAGCATTCCAAGTGAAAAATGAGCAAAGAACGTGAATAGACAAATCACCAAGGAACCACGAGTGGCCAATAAACAAATGAGAACTTTTCCAAACTCAATAGCAACTGCGAAAAATACATTAAAACCATTGTGATAAAGCATTTTTAATCTATTAAATGACAAGTATTCTTTAAATGATAATATACAGTAAATCTGCTATTTTGACGTGCTATTGGTTTAAATGCAGTTAAAGGAGACCTTTCTGGAAAGCAGTTTGGCCACATACAGAAAGCCTTAAACATAGACACAACTTTCGGTCAAGCCATGTGGTGTCCTTATTCACAAAGATGTTCGCCCAGCATTATCTATAAAAAGTGAGAAATTTGAAAAAAATAGGTACCTAACAAAGCAAAAAAATCAGTTAATTACACACAAACATATTCTCAAGATGGTGAAAGGAGAAAAGCAGGTTCTAAAGTCGGATACACGTTCTGAGTCCATTTTTGTAAGATGAAAAGGAAAATTGTTTATGCTTATACAGAATACTATTAGCTGGGGGTTCCCAAACTTTCTTGATTCACGGAACCTTTAGTGGTGCCTCAGGAATTCTTTTATGGAGCTCTGGACACTGGCCCCTGCCCCGAATAAAACCTGGCAGTTTGGTTTATTAAGTAGTTAGGTCCAAACAATTGAACAGTAGTAGTTTGTACAGTGTGGGACAGACATTGCTATGTTTCCGTTGGATACTTAAAACACCTGCTGGCAGCCCTGTGGGTTTCCTGCTGCGCCCTGGGGGCTCCTCAGCACACACACTGGCACTGCAGCAGCCCTACAGTCAAAGGTTACCTGTGGTTCAGTCCTGGAACCTGGGCTGCCTGTGTTTGAACATGGGCTCCCTCGCTTGCTAATGAGTGGCCCAGTGCAGATCAGCTTTCCTGGGCCTCAGTTTCCTCATCTGTTAAGTATAGATAACACAAGTACCTTCCTCTCAGGGTTCTTGTGAGCTCTGTGAAATGCTGGGTGCCTGGCTCTTGGCAAGAACTTAGTAAAAATATCAGCCCCCTTTAAGCCTCACAGGGAACCGTAGGTGGCTTGGACTTTTTTCTTTATATGGTCTTTGTTTTTCCAAAATGTGACACAATAAGCATGTGTTACTTTCATAATATAAAAGCTCTTTCTTTATATTTAAATCAGAGAAAGTAGCATCATCAGCTCCGCCTGTCCTGAGTGCTGTGCAGGGGCAGGTGAGAGGGTGGGACATGTCACACGCCCTGAAGGCATTCAGGGCTTTCCCCTTCTGCAGATGAATGGTGCCTTGGTAATTATGCATCATAAATACTAATGAATCGTTGAACACTACATCAAAAAATAATGATGTACATATGTTGGCTAACTGAACATAATAAGAAAACTTGGAAAATAAAAAATGTAGGAAGAAGAAAAAATAAATAAAAATTTAAAAAATTTAAAAAATTTAATAAAAAGAATGCCCCTCTCTTCGGCCTTGGGAATCTTATTTACCATAAATGGTAGACAGCACAGATGCCTCCCCAACCCCAGATGTCTTGGCATTTGCCTCTGCTCCTACTGTCCCCTCTGCAGGAAGCACCCTCGCCCCTCCTTTGCCCAGCTAGTTCCCACATCCCGATCCAGACTCGTTCCTCCTAATCAATTCTGAATGAGCTAGGAGGCCATCCCCTGATGACCTCTAATTTACTGAAATTTTCCTTGTCTATGTCCAATCGCTGCCTCCCCACCTCTGCCTGCCCCACCACTGCCTGCTTCCTTGAGCCAAGAGCTACATGAGTTTCATCTGCCTGGCATTCAGTGGGTGCTTCATAAATGCCTGTTGATTTGAACATCTCCTTCATGGGAGGGGGGAGGCTGTGTCATAGGGGGATTTACATTTGTTATTATGACATTCCTTGGGAGGAAGGTTACTCTTGGCATACCCAACTTCTATCAGACTTTTATGAGTCCTGTTAGGGGGTCAGGTGTGGAGCTGACTGTCCCCTGGGGATACGTATGTGGGGGCACTTTATGGGGTCATGGGGGCCTTCAGCGTGGGCCTGGAGAAGCACTGACTATTTCTGAGAGTGACTAGCTAGCTAGAAGGGACTGAGCGCTGGGACACGAGGCTTCGTGTCCGCTCACGAGCCATGCACATGTTGCTGTTGGCTCACTCAGCAAACGATGACCAGACACCGACCATAGACACAGCCCTACACCAAGAACTAGAATATCGGCAGGTGGGGTTTGAATCTGGAGGGGGAGACACATACACCAGCAACTCTAAGACGTCAGGCCATGGCTGCTGGGACAGAGGCGTGAACGAAGCCCTCTGGGGACCAAGGCAAGTGACGGGAGAGTCTAGAGGAAGGAGGGGACTAGTGTGGCATGATAAGTAGTAGAGAATCTTCCACGTGGAGAGGGAGAGAAGAAGGGGAAGAGGGAGGAGAAGGGTCCCAGGCTGGAGAACAGCAGGAACAAAGTCAGGAGCGTGAGGCCTGTCGAGGAGGGAGGGTCCCAGTGCAGAAACAGCACAGCTTCTGCCTGGCCTCCCCCATGTCGCCCCCTACTCAGGAGGTGTGTCCAGGGAAGAAAGACAGCCCCAGGCCTACTCAGTGCTCAAGGCTCTGCTGAGTCGAGGGCAATGGGCAGGGGCTTCCAAAGGTGGAATCTGTGAGCTAGATTCCAAAAGGGGTCAGGTCGAAGTGTTGACATGTAGGAGACACAATCCAGAAGCCCCCTAATCCAGAAGCACTTCCTGGAGGTCCTGAGACAAGCCTCCAGGGACAGGCTATGAGGGACACTGCATCTCTACCTCCCACCCCCCTCCCAGTACGGACAAACAGGGCCCTTCGTCAAGTGTCTCGGGGAGAGAAAGTGTCCTTCCCCTACTGCTCCTTGTTCGCCCTCCTGTAATAGCCGCCCCCCAGCAGAGCAGCCTCCAAAAACCTAGGTACGCTTAATTAAACAGAATGAAATTTTCCTAGTTTATATGGAATGCGGATTTGAGGGATAAAGAATCGGAGTAGCTGTTTGTGTACTTATTAACCTTTAAATTAACTTTTTCATTATTTCAATATATAATATACATTTATTATGGAAAATTGGAAAAATGCCAACACGTAAACATGAAAAAATTAAGACACTGCATTTGTACCATTTACATATTACTGATGTCACTTCATCCAGAGTGTACACTTTTTGGGGGATTAAATTGTTGGTCCTGATTCTCTAATCCCCCATAGTAGTATTAAATGTCCACACCTTGTCATGGCCTCACAGCAGGTGGGCTAAACTACCCTGCCCCTTGATTTCAGACCTTGCTTTGGCCAATGGGATGTGAACAGACGTGACACAATCAATGGCTTGAGGTGTGCTCATGGGGCAGGGTTTTCCAATGTACACTCTCGCCTTTCACCAAGAGAAGGACCTGCCTCAGGTAGCTGTTGGTCTAAGGAGGAGGAGAAACACATGGCATAGACCCAGCTCCGGCCTGAAGTCCTACCAAGGCCAACCCAGATAATTCCAGATGACTCGCAATTGAGAGAATGAGGAATAAATGCTTATGATTGCACACCACTGAAACGGTCGGGTTATTTTGTGCATTATTGTGGCAGCTAATGACCCATACACTCTTTGAGATCTTTTTCTATACACAATTTTTGATCAAAATGAGATCATACTGTACAGTTTTGTAGGCCACTTGTTTCGATTCTATACTTAGATACATTTTTATCTTCTCTAATACTCAAACCATACCCAAATTTCTCCGATTGACAAAGAAAATACCCTTTACAGCTGGTTTATCCAAACCGGTTTCAAATCAAGGCTCTGACACTGCATCTGGTTATGTACTTAAATCTCTTTTAACCTAGCACAGTCCCCTCTGGGATGACAGTGGCATGTTGAAGTTGAACATTTTGGCTCAAGTCTGCCATGGGTAACGTCACATGCTTCAAACTGCTTTGGGAGACCTTAATGTCTGGATGACCGTTTTGCCAAGCTCTCACATACATAAAATAAATCAAAGCCAAGGCTAAGGCCCAACTGATTGGATTAGTAAATGTACAAGCCCATTTTGATTTAGACAGGATTACTTGCCATGATCCTTGCCCACATACCAAAAGGGACGTGGGCAGGTGATCATGTGCAATGCACAGGACCTGGTTGGCGGACCAGCCAAGCGCAAACTGCAGCTGAGCAGGGGACACCTGCCTCACCAGGATTCGGAGGCAGGGGGCAGCAGGAGTGGAGCAGAAGACCCTCAGCAGAACCTGGGAGGCAGGGAGAGACTCTTTCACGACAGCCTCCCCAGGGAGATAGGGAGGCCGGTGGGAGATGGCCTCCTGGCCGCTCCCCACAAGCCTCTCATCCTGTGTTCTGAGGTGGTACCTGCGTGGGTACATTCAAGGTCACCACGACTCTCAGTGGAGCCGTCTTCCTACACCTTCCTGAAGGATCCTAAGGTTGCCTGTCGAGTGAAAGTGACGATGGTCTGAATCCCCCACTAAAATGATCTGTGAGATGATCCTATGGCACTTAAGAATGTTCACTTCCCCATCAACCATTCGTCTGAGGATGGTGGCAGCAATGAATAAAGTTTGCCTAATGAACCGTTGTAATAGTGTTGGCGAAGCTATGATCTGCCCTTCCTTCTGCATCTGTTAGCTGGCATTCTCCTGGGAAGTAAGCTTTCCTTCTGCCCCCGGGGCTCTCCGCACCTCTGAAATCAAGTTCCTACTGAAAATGGGGGATTGATGCTTGATTTTTACAACTGCATATTCCAATTTTTAGTTTGGCTTGGAAAGGGGTAGACTAGAAGCATTAAAAGCATGTGGGAGACTTTACTAATAAGGAAGGCAAGAGTAAGTGTCACCTGGTGTATAGTCTGGTCCCATGTTTTGACATTTAATTACTTTTATCATATCAAGTTCTCAATTTTATGGAAAAAAAAAGTGTTGTCTCTTCAGGAGCTTGAATTTGAATCCCCCCCCCCGTTTTTCCCCCTCTTTTGAATGTTTACAGTACTTTGTTGGTATTATGACATTAATAACATTCCATCTCCTACTATGGTTTTGCATGTTCCCTTATACCTTTCCCCAATATTTGTTGAAATTTTGGAGCATTGTGTGATTATTTTCTGGATATTCAGTTTTTTATTCAAGAAATATCTGTGAAAGTACTTGTAATTTTTAACAAATGCATTATTATTTTATCAGGTATCTTCACAATTCATGTTGTATCAACAATTGGATAAATTAATATTTGCAGACGAGCTAATGACTAACATTATGTGTATCTACCCCAACCCAAAGTTTGGGCATCTCTAGTCTCCTAAGCTCGCTCTATTCATAAATAAACCAACAATGATCAGGGGCATTTCAGTGTAAATGTCTCCCTAAATATGTACTAGACAGATAAGTCCAAAAAGTTTGGTGGCTTTTTTCACCCATAAAGAACACTGACGTATTTGAATGGTATATATATATAAAGGCTCAAGATTTGAAAAAAAAAAATTCAAAGATACACAAAAGTTGAAAGAATAGTACTGTGAACTCTCCTCCACTCACCGCTCAGATTGAAAAACTCAACATTTACTGTATTTGCTTTATCTCTGTGTGTATATATTTGATTTTGTTGAAAGAAAATTGCAGACATCATGATACTTCACTCCTTATTATTTCAGCAAGCATTTCCTCAGAATAAGGGTATTTTGTTCCATAAACATAATGTCCTTATAACTTCTAAGAAAATTAACTTTAATCTCCAATATTATATTCATAATATAAACATATAGCCTAACATTAGACTCAATTTTAAATTACCCCCATTGTCCCCCAAACATATTTTATATCTTTTTTTAAACAAAACAAAACATAATGAGAATCCAATCAAATGTCATGCATTACATTACTGTTTACTCTATTTTAGTCTAGGTAATCCTCTTCTTTTTCTCCAGTAGCATTGGTTTTTTTAAGAGACTAGGCCAGTTGTCTTGTAAAATGTCTCAGATTCTGGATTAATGTCACTGGCTTCCTTAGGGGCCACGTGACTTCCACTTCCACGGATTTCTTTCAGATCCAAATTACATACAAATGCTTGATTGCATCCAACTTGAATATTTGTGGCATCCACGGGTAATGTTGCGTCCATCATACTGCGTCTTTTCAGGAAACAAGTAATGTCAGGTTGGGGCACTGTAAGGGGTGCTGCGTTTAGGTTAGCGATGCCTGTTTAGGTTAGCAATTGACTATGGAGGTTAGCAATGACCAGATTTCTCCATTGTGAAAGCACGTTTCACCTTTGTGATTACTAAGTAATCACTGGGGTGATACGTTGGCAGAATGTGAATGTGCGTTCTCCAACAGCCTTCACCGTCCGGTGCAGCAGCCGAGAATGATGTCGGGCCGTATGACAAGGGAAGCAGATGTTGCAGGGAGGCATCTACAAACCAAGGACGCCAAAGACTGCCAGCCCCCATCAGCAGCTGGAGGAAGCAAAGAAGGATTCTCTCTACAGGTTTCCAAAGGAGCGTGGCCGAGCTGATGCTTTCATTTCTGACTTCTGGCTTCCAGAGCTCAGGGAAACAGTGTCATCTAGAAGAAAGTTTGCTGCATCAGGAGTCCAAGATCTGGAGTCTAACCTTCTTACCAGCATCCCATCTCGAGGTCTCTGTCTCCTGGTCTATGAAATGGAGCCTACACTCGTGTCATTTCCTTCAGAGATAGGGTGTAAGAATAACTACCTATCCGTGTGTCACAGGAGACATTGTCTTCGTAGGAAGTATGTAAATCAATAAAGGCTAAAGATGAATCAGTAATTATATAGGTGGTTGCAAAATGATGCTTTGCTCTTCTTCTCTGTTTATTAGCTGACTTTTTTTCTGTAAGGAAGAGCTTTCTCTCATCAACTAGGGATGAACTAAAGTTCCTACACACACACACACACACACACACACACACACACACACACAAGCAGGGTAAATATCTTTTTTGTCCTTCATCAATTTTCAGAATAAGGACTTAATATATTAATTATCTCCAATGATGGCAATTGAATTTTTTCTTTTCCCCACTCTCGTTTAAAACTTATTAAGACAAACTCACATGTCTTTGTATATTCGATGTTTTATCATAAATTGCAGTCATTATAATTTTTGTTTTGTTTTGTTTTGTTTTTTTGATGCTCCGGTGGTCTCAAGATTGGCCAGTGGACTCAAGATTGGACAAACGGACTCCCACGACCTGCCCTGGTGCATACCTCATCATTACTCCCTTCACTTCAGTGTTTGTAATCAATAGAGCAATGCACCGCGAGTGAATCCCGATCTGAACTATGGACCTTGGGTGTTAATGACACATCCGTGTAGGTTCATCAGTTGTAGTAAATGTGCTCACTCTGGTGTGGATGTTGGTAGTGGGGGAGGCTGTGCATGTGTGGGGGCTTCAGGAAGGACAGGAGAACTCTCTCTACCTCCTGCCCAATTTTGTTGTGAATCTAAAACTGCTCTTACAAAAAGGAATTTTTTTAAAAAAGAAATACATTAATTTTTTATTATGAAACAGTGAGCAATTAATAATTATAGAGAATAAAAGGATCAAATATAGAAATATTTCCCCTCTGCTTCTGTCCTTCCCTCCTTCCTCTGTCTCTGTCCTGGCCCCCTTCCTGGACGTAATCACTGGGAACAGAGGACTATGCTACCATGGACCCGTGGTGTGCTATGTGAGTGTAAAGAAGAATGAGAAAGCCCTCCATGTGCCAATATGGAGCGATTATAGGACATATCATTAGTAGGGGGAAAAAATCAAGGTGCAGAACAACGTATATAAGATGTTGGCTTCTGTAAAAGGAAGATGGACGAAAAAGAATGTACATTAATTACACACCCATACCTACTCAGTTTTAAGCGAGTACTGGAAAAGCACTGGAAAGATAATCTGGAAACTAATAAAAGTGGTTGCTTGTCAGAGGTGGGATGGGGAAAGTGATGGAGGGATGGGAATGGAAATGAGGCTTCTCTGAATATAGCTTTTCATGTCATTTGGATTTAACTACATCAAAATTTTTGCATATTCACAAAATAAAATTAAATAAGGAAGAAAAAAGCAAACCTTAAAATTGAAAACAAATTAGGCTAGAGGAACTTAACTGCATAACAAATTAGTAATAGCAATGCCAAGAAAAATGTATTTCAGACATGTTTGACATGGTTCTCTGGCAGTGTGTCCTTTGTGAGATGTATTCCAAGAGCAGAAAGAACTACAGGAAAATATTCAACTTCACTTCATACTTTTATTAGGAACAGTGCTGTTTTCATTTGGGGATAATTTTAGGTATGTTGTAAGATAAAGCAAAGAAGTAAATACTGAAAACTATTTATGTATTTTGTCTTATTAGAGAATAAAGCAATTAATTAAACATATTCTAATATTACTAGGGATCAAACATTTTTGGGGTAAGAGAAAAGAGATCCAAATACAAAATAAAATAGATTTAATAGAAAATCTGCATTGTTAAGTTTGAGTTGGAGTACATATGAACCCATGATTTATATATGTGTACATAAATATATATAAAGTCCATAAGGACCTGACAGTGGGACTTGTCTCAGTTTTAAAACCGAAAGACCTGGAAACTCCCTCAATTATATATAAAATATGTCTATATTTAAATAAAATAAACAAAAATATAGATGTATTATATATAATATATATATCTACTTATGTATGATAGTTCTCTGCTTTGAAAGGGTCTAGAAGCAATAGCACCCACGTAAGCTGTGAGCACCCCAAGCACCTAGATCTTCAATTCTAAGCACCATTCCCACTCAGACAAACCAGGGCTCCTCAGTGTTAGGGCTGCGGCAGGGAACACTGAGCAGAGTCTGAAACGCCTTATCGGTCCAGGGAGCAAGCCAATGCTTAGAGACTGCAGGGGACAGTGTTTGCTGGGACTGAGGGAGCTCCCGGAATGCGGGACTTTTCAGTTTGAAAACTAAGACAAGTTGGTCATTCCATCAAGTCCTCTCTAGATAGACATTTAGATTGTTTCCATTTTTCGCTATTGTAAATAACGTCATGATAACAAACCTCTGGCATGCTCGTTTTGTGTTTCTGGATGTGGACTCCATCTTCAAGGTGGATTCCTGGTGGTAGAATTCCTGGGTTAGAAAGTAAATGCATCTGTGCTTTTGTTAGATAGCCACAAATTCTCCTCGGCAGAAGTGGAAACTGTACTGTTGGGCCTCTCGTTCTGTGCCCTGGTACTTGGACGTGACCCAGCATGGTCGGAACATCTCAGGCCGTAGCTAGGAGGAGGTGTGCAAATACCCCTGAGAATAACAACGAAGCGACTGTGATTTATTTCCGGGGAGTATAAATGATTGCCCTCAGCTTTTTCCTAGGTAACGGTTTGACATCGGGACAAGGGGCAGGGAGGAAAAGATGCCTTGACATCTTTGAGGGAGGCCCTAAGTCTGGTCTTCCCCTGCACTCCAGTTCTGCCTGGGTTTCTCTCACCCCGGTACCCTACTCAGGTGAGATATCAGACTCCAAGCCTACAATTCCAAGCCCATTCTCTTTCAACACCCAGACGGTCGTCACTAATTAACACAGGGCATTCACAGCCAGGTCTGCCCTTTGGGGCCCTCAGCTTATTTGGGCTGTCCAGTTGGTACCAGGACAGCACACAAGGACTCCCTTCTCTGTCCTAGCCCTCTTGCCTCTAACCAGGGCACCACGCTTCTCCCCTTAGCACTGTCCACACCTAGCACAGGACCTTGCCATCCATGTACGAAGCAGCAGAATCCTCCCCAGCGCAGCTGTTTGCAATAGTGTTTGTTTCCCTCCCAACAAATAAAACACGTACATCTGCATAAGCATATGCACGTTTTATGAAACCACCAATAAATTCTGCAAGGAAGTAAAGCAATTGGCATTACAGCTATTTTGTCCCAATCCTCATGGAAACATCACCTTCAGCTCTGGGAGGTTCTAGGCCTGGCTATGGCCCTGCTAGGACAGGCTGTGTCTGCATGACCCTAGGGGCTCCGGATGGAACACTGTCCCCTCCTTCTCCCACCAGAAAGCATGGTGTTACTATGAACGCGCTAGACTTATCAGCCTTTACAGGAATCAATCTGAAAGCGTAAAGTTGAGTGAAAGGACAAGTTGCAAAAAAGGAGATAGAATGTGATAGTATCTATTGAAGACGCAGGTAACACTACATGGTTCATGGAGACCTGTGTGCTGGAGCAGTGTGCAGGGGGTGCAGCTGGGAGAGCCGTCTGCTCGCTGGCTGGCTACCGCTGTGATCGGCGCCATGCCCCATGCAGGAGGGAAATATCTTGATCCTGTGTTCCCCTCCGACAATGGCAAAGTGTGCAAACAAGCTTGGAGAAGTACACAACGATTAGGGTGGTGGGTACTCACACATGGCAGGCAGGGAGGGAAAGGATTTGCAGGGAAGAGAATTTGGCTTTGCCTATAACTTACTTTTTCTTTCTCATTTCTGTTTTCAAGGATATGAAAAAAAAGATGTCCGAATATTAGCAAGTATGTGTCTGGATGCTTGGTACATTGTTCTCTCTATATTTTTCTCATACAGTTTGAATATTCCAGAATTGAAATATTTGTGTACATATATATTTTAGAATGAAGAGAAAGTCAGAATGCAGAAGAGTGAGAATGAATTATGGGAATGGACTTAAAACCCCTCTGACTTGTATAAAGAAGGAAGGGGAGAAGGAGAGGGAGTGGTAAAGAGTGAATTCATTCTCAAATACCTGCCTTTTAACTCTGTTAGTCACAAATTCCCTATAACCCCGATAGTCTATAAAGGGCCGGCTACACATCAGGTGTTCACCGGCCACGGAAAAGAGTGAAGTCGAGCCCTAAGCCCCGACACGGAAAATCTCCAAGATGAGACAAGCGAACACTGAACCACACTGAGGGTTGTCAGCTGTCCCCTGTGACTACCTCCTGAAAGGGATTGGGAGGGGCAGAGGGAGTGGTGGAGGGCTTCCGCATTTTGTTCTATATAATTGTGCCTAGTTGTGTTTAATGTTTTATAGTAAGAATGAATTAATGTATTGCTTTTTATTTTTTATTTTTAATGTGTTGATTTTTATTTTATTTTATTTTTTTATTTTTTTTAAGATTTTATTTTATTTATTTGACACAGAGAGAGACAGCCAGCGAGAGAGGGAACACAAGCAGGGGGAGTGGGAGAGGAAGAAGCAGGCTCCTAGCAGAGGAGGAGCCTGATGTTGGGCTCGATCCCAGAACGCTGGGATCACGCCCTGAGCTGAAGGCAGACGCTTAAGGACTGCGCCACCCAGGCGCCCCTAATGTGTTGATTTTTAAATTAAAATAATTTTAAGTGGCGAAGATCATAGGAGAGGTGCAGACAAAGAGGCTGAGAGGTTATAAGAAAGGCCCCATGGAGGAGAAGGAGGGGCCCTGAGGAATAGGTAGGATCCGGAAGACAGAAGTGGGGGAGGAGAAAGTCAGCAGGGCAGAGCCATCCAGGTAGGAAGTGGTGGTGGCCTCAAGAAGGGAGTATGGCACTCTCCTGGGAAGGACCTGGTACCTAGACTGGGGGCAGATTAGGCTGGACTTTGAGTTTTCAGACTGAGGGGTCTGACTCCATCTATCTGCACCTCCCCTCCCCCGAGCAATCAGACTACAGCCCAGAGGGGCTAATGGTTGCCCAAGCAGGGCTGGGCCCCATTACCCTGAGATGAGCTCTGCCCAGAGGTCACTGGGAGATGGGCCAAGGCAGAGGCTTCTCTGTCATTCTGTGTCTGCAATGGGCAGCCCTGGGTGTCACGTTCCCAGAAAAGGAGGTGGGTGGGGGAAGGAAGGCGGGAGGACAAGTGCATCCTTACTGAGCTATGATCAACTTCTGGGCACTCAGCTTGGGGCCTGGAACGAAACTAGAAAACCATTAATTTATCTAATCTGCTAATGAAGCTAATTGTCTGAACGGCACTTTTTTGTATAGTCATCATAAAGAGGCATAATGAGCATAGAAACAAAGGGTCCTTAATTTTTTTTTCATGTCTAATCATCACTTCAAACACCCTCCCTGCCCAGTTGCTATAATTACAGGCTCTTGGTACAGAAGTGAAGCTGGTTTTCCATAGGACATTGAGTTCACATCCCTGTTCTGCCAGAAAGCTGGCCCAGTCCTGTAGGAGCTTCGGAAATTAGGAATGCTTCTCTCTGTGTGCAGATTTCCTTGGAAGTCTTTTGATCACACAGAGAATGACCTTTCAGAACACCAAGAGACAGAGAGTCCTCTCCCTACGCAATGGGGAAGTCATATTGTGATAGAAAAACATGTTGCTCTTGTGGGCATCACGGGTGCTAGGCAGACGGTGTTCCTCTGATGACCACAGAGCAGAATGCAGGGCACTGTCACCATGAACCTGGAATGCTCTGGAACCCTTGGTAAGAGGCCTACTTGTGGGTGGTGATGGAGAAATAAGCAGAATGGGCAATTCCACTGTCCCCACCCTGCTGGACAAGCTCATCTCTAGGCAGTGCTGTCAGTGTTCACCCTTGGAAATCTTTACCATTTCTGGGCACACCATAAGCCTGACTTGATCAGCCATCTTTGTTGAAGGGCTACGCATCCAGAGCCCATTTGGCCTGCATCTGGGAAGGAGTGGGAAGAACCAGGGATTAGCATTTCCTTCGCCCAGGCCTTAAGTAATGACTGATGGGTGTGAATACCCCAGCTCCATCACCTGTGGGCCCCCATATCCCAGAGCTCCTTCTTAGGATTGGCTCCAGTTACTCACTGCGGTAGCTGGCTGAAAAGCACATTCCTACTAGCCCAAATACCTTTCTCCTTGGACTTCCCATGCTCTCTCCACCTTCCATGAAACTACTTGCACTCAAATCCTTAGCTCAAGATCTGCTTCTGGGAGAGCTCAAACCAAGACCGACTGTGCAAACCTTGCTGTGGGCAGCTCCATCCATAAACCGTCACATCTGCCCATTTGATTCAGCCCAGCTCCTCTGAGTCCTTGTGACCACGCAGCCTTCTAAACTTGGCTCAAGTTCATCCTCACCCTGAGCCAACCTGAACAGCTCTGCTTTCATCTGTTATACCTAAGGATTTAATCTGCAAAAAGGCTTCTGCTACTGCCACTAAAGGAAAAAAGGTGACAATCACCGAGCAAGCCCAGTGCTCACCCCAACATGAGCAAAGGGTCTCAGGATTTCAAGTTTATAAGCCTACACCTTGGCTGGCCCATCGGGTGTGGGATGTCACCATAAGAGAGGTCTGCTGCCCTTGCCCCATGCCTGCCACCCTGGCATCACCTAGCTGCCCTCACTTCTTGCTGCCTGAGTGAAGAATATGGTCCATTGTCATTGATGCCTTCTGTAGGGAATCTAGAAAACATCTGTCTCCTTTCCTGTATCTCTAACCCATAGTTCCATGTCTTCCCTCATACAAACTTCTTCCAACCAGTGAATGGACCATTCACTCTTCCTAATTTTCAGGGACACTTTCTTTTTTCTTTTTTTAATTTATTTTTTTGACAGAAAGAGAGAGAGAACAAGCAGGGGGAGGGGCAGGCAGAGGGAGAATCAGGCTCCCCATTGAGTGGGGAGCCTGATGCGGGGTTTGATCCCAGGACACTGGGATCATGACCTGAGCTGGAGGCAGATGCTTAACTGACTGAGCCACCCAGGCACCCCTCAGGGACACTTTCGTACCTTGTGCTTGTGTTAGGCAAAATCATGGCCCCCAAGGATGCCCACACTTTCGTTCTGGGAACCTATAACTATGTGACCCATATATGACTAAAGAGATTCTGCAGGTGTGATTGCATCAAGGATGTTGAGCTGGGGGATTATCCTGGATTATCCAGGTGGGCCCCTGTCATCACAAGAGTCCTTATAAATGCAAGAACAGAGAAGGGAGAGAGGGGAGGAGAGTTGGAGATGTGCTGGCAGAAGCAGAGCTCGGAATGATGCCATTTCTGGCTTTGCAGGTGGAGCGGCCATGAGCCGTGGAAAGCACATAGTCTCTAGAACACAGAAAAGGCAAGAAACTGGATTCTAGAGCTTCCATAAAGGAATGCAGCCCTTCTGACCCCTGGATTTAAGCCCAATGAGATCCATTTCAGACCTCTGACTTCCAGAACTGTAAGATAGTAGGTTTGTGTTGTTTTAAACTACTAAGTTTACAGCAGTAATAAGAAACTAAAAACAGTATCTTTGCTCTATGCTATTCCCTCTGGCCCAAACACCCTCCCATCTTCCACCCCCACCAAGCTCCCTACTTTCTGGGTGCCATGGAACTTCCCTTGTTCCTGCCTCTGCCCCCAGTGGTCAACCACCCCACAGGAATCTCTCAACACAATTCCTAACTTCCTCAGCCCCAAGCCCCAAGGCTGCTCTTCTAGCTTTCAAAAATGGCAGTCAACAGAAATGGTCTTTCCCTTTAGCACAACTGGTGCAGACTGACATTTTGAAGAATTTTACTAAAAGTGGAGGGTGGGAGGTTGGGGAATGAACTCTCAAAGCACAAACATGACAAAGATTAGTGACATACTCAAGTACAGGTTTTTAGTCTAACAATCCAGTAGAAGCAGCAAAAAGCTGCATTAGGATCCTGGGATCTTCTGCTTGGAGCAATCTAAGGCATTATCCTGGCTTCCCGCCCTCCTCCTCCCTGCCTAGATCCGTCCATGCCTTCCAGATGATATCTCAGCCTTCTTGGAGCTACCAGAAGCCCTCTGAAGACTTCCCTGTTTCTGGGCTCACACCTTCCAGACCTCATTAGCTTTCTCACTTCCAGTCTGAGGGTCTCGACGAGGTGGCAGCCCTCGGAAGGGCTGATGCTCACAGTGGCAGTGGACACTATATAGCTTATAATCTAAACTGTGACACTTTGGGCAGTGAAAGGAGTCATCAGTAATTGTGCTTGGTGAAATAGTGTATGGCTGTTATGGGCAAACCAGGCCATGTGGTCACCCTAGCAATGGGCAGTCTGACTCCCTGGTTTGGGTTGTCAGAGGACCCAGCTGGGAGACTCAGGGCTATAAACCTCTTCCCTTTCTGCCCACCTCCTAGAGCTGACAGAGGGAACAAACCTAACCTCACAGGAACCATTCAGACATAGGAGACTGACAGCCAGACACTGACAACACTAACCATTCTCAGTGGAAGATTAACTGGTGTTCCAGGGGAAAAAATGTGCTCTGTGCTCAGATAAGGCTGGGAAAGCTGGCTTACCTAAAAGTGAGGAAGTTTTGGTCTTTACATCAGGACTTCTCAGAACATTTAATCCTCCAGTGCGGGTCACGAAGCTCCAAGGAGAAAATACAGTATGCTTTGTTTCCCTCAGAAAAACCATGGCTACCTTCCAGAAATCCCATATGGCACCTTGAGGGATAGTCTGAGGCAGATCTGAAGTATCAGAGTGGCTCCTATTCTCGGATTCGGGAAATCCCAGTTTCCCCTTACTTGGGAAGGCTCCAGAGATGGGTGGCCTATCCCTGAAGAGTCCTCAGGATCTTGCAAGCTATCCTTCTCCAGATGTGGTAGGAGAGTGTGCGGGGCTGGGAGGGGGATTCTGAGGCACGAGGTGAGTGCACACTCATACCAAGTAAACTCCACAGAGTGGGGCAGGTATCCTTGCCTCCTGGCTGATGGCTGCTTTAGCCGTTGCTTCCTCTTTTGCTAAGAAACCCAGGAGATTGCAGAACATAAGGTGCTGTTCCTATTTTGGTCTCACCCTTGGACCCCAAACCCTAAAGATAAGCCTGCCTCTTGTCACAGATTCATTTTAACTGTCCTTCAAGCCCCAGAAAACAGCTGCTTCTAGATGATGCTTGAGCTGAGCATTGATTTGCTTTGGAGGAGTTAGTGTCCCTGCAGTCTGCACATCCACAGTCTTCATCCATCATTCAGGCATGAGCCTGGAGACCCAAAGCCGAGCTCATGCATGTGATGGCCCCTGTGAGCTGATTACCCATCCAGGAAAAATGAGGAACATTTCCCCTACATGATTCAGCATTTATCATCACTTTGTTTCAGCCATCATCCTAGGCTTTTATTCCTGTGCAACTTGGTACTTTAGAAATGAATCAAACTCAACTCATGTCAACCGGGAACAGCATACACACAAGGATTCAGAGGATGGGCATGTAGTGGGGGCAGGGGGGAGCACGGGCCAGGAAATTGGAAGATCCAGGACTGTCTCCAATTTTTGTCCCTTAACAGCTTTGGATCTCAGCTTGTATTTTTTTTAATCTATAAAATAAGATATTTGAATGATATAATAATCACGTGTCTGGTATATCATTTGTGTCAAATGTAGCTGCATCAAAGTTTACCCACCAAAACTCAGATAAGCATAAAATGTAATTTTTGTGGGTGTATATGTATGCATGTGTGTGTGATATATCTAAATATATTTCACCACAATTTGCTTTAGAGTCATTTATCTCTGAGGGCAAAAAACATTTACATTTCCCAATTAAAGGTAATTCTACCCCTTCTAATTTGAATGTCTCTTTTGTGTAAATATTCAATTAATTCTAAGTTCAAACTTCCTGTCTGGAATTTTGATGTTCACACCCAACGAGTCCCCTTACCCCTTTTCCTTTCCAAGGGAAACACAAATCAAGACTACAGTGAGATAGATGTCACTTCGTACTCACTAGGGTGGCCATAATCAAAATCACAGACAGTAACAAGGGTGGGTGAGGATGTGGAGAAACTGGAACCCTCCCCCACTGCTGATGAGAATGTAGAACAGTGCAGCTGCTTTGGAAAGCAGTCTAGCTGTTCCTCAGAAGGTTACACACAGAATTATCATATGACCCAGAAGCTCCACGCCTAGCTATACACACAAGAGAAATGAAAACATATGTCCACACAAAAACCTGTATGCAAATGTTTATAGCAGCATTATTCATAATAGCCAAAAACCAGAAACAATTCAAATGCTCATCAGCTAATGAATGGGTAAATAATATGTTCACCCACACAATGAAATATTGTTAGTTAAGAAAAAAGAAGAAAATATTGATACATGCTACAATATGGATGAACCTCAAAAGCCTTATGCTAAGTAAAAGACAATAATTATGTATTGTATGAGTTCATCTATAGGAAATGTCTAGGATAGGCAAATCCGTAGAAATAAAGTAGACTGGAGGTTGTCTAGGGCTGGGGTGGGAGCTGGGGGAAGGGGCACAGGGTTTGGTTTTGAGATGATGAAATGTTCCCCATTGATGGTGATGATGTTTGTATAACTCTGTGATTATGCTAAAAACCACTGGCTTATATAAATGGGTGAACTTGAAGTGGGGGAACTGTTTAATATGTGAATTATATCTCGAGAAATCTCTGACCACCCCCCATCCCCCCAGAAAAGGAGTTGCTCTCTTTCCTCTGATGTTAAGCTGGGACAGTAAAAACTTGAAACTGCTAGTGGCCAGATTTGCCTATCTCTGAATGAGGCCAACACAAAAGACAGCAGAGACAAGAAAGGTTAGGAAAGTTTCCTGTAGATGTTATTTGAACCCCTGATTCAGCCATGCCTGAAGCCAGGCACTCCCAGGACTTTTTGGTTATGTAAACCAATTAATCCCTTTGTTTTGTTCAATATATTTTGAATTTCCCCCACTTACAAATGAAAATATCTGATTGTACGGCAAGATGGGAAACCTGGTTTTGTAGGGCTTACCTTGGTTTTGAATCCAACTCTACTTTGGAACATGACTTCCAGAATCTTCTCAGCTACATAAACCCCAGGGTGGGAATGAGGTGCCCAACTCTGCACACAGATGTGCTGGGTCCAGAGAAAATCTCCATGGAGACCCCTCCTCACCCAGGGCTGAGCAGGGCTGGGAGCTCAGCATCTCAGGGACTTGGAGTCCCAGGTCACTCTGCAACATGAGGCTGACTTGGCAGCAGGAACAGAGATTCCAATTTCTACCACCTCTTGTTTGAATACATATTAGACCCTCAGACACAACGTGTAGAGTAAGTGACCTCATTAAAACCACAAAACATTGGATCTGGGAATAAAAAGTTACACAAAACCCAGTTTATTTCTGAAAAAGCTATGTGAAATTTATTCAAGTTATCCAATTTGCTAAAAGCTAGACCATACATATAAATGTTTAAGCTGGAAGACATCTAAGACATTTTCTGGCTCAGGGGTTCCTATTTTTACAAACTGAGTTAATGAAGAAAGGAAATGAAAAATACTTCCCTTCCTGTTCGTTTGAAATAATAGTATTAAGTTCTTATTTCACTCTACATAAGCCTAGGGTGGCATGAGAAGCCAGGTGCACACAGGTGGCTGTCACAGATGCCATGGATGGGCCATGCAGTGACTATGAAATAATCCCATTTTATTATTCAAGCTGAACACCATCATCTTATTGAAATTCACTTTAGAGCAGATTTAAAGCCTCATTTTAAAATTGAATTATGCAGATTGGCTCTGTCTAGAAGTGAGGATCTGAGGTAGACGTTGGGCTGCAGTGGTCAGGCTCAAGATGAGGGCAGAAACAGAGAGAAAAGGAAAGCTCAGGTGGCAAGAAGAGGAGTCCAAGGTCAGTCAAGGGTGGGAGAAAAGGGAGGAAAAAAATCAATCCGGTCTTGCATCCAGGGATTCAGCAAAAGCAGGAATGAAGAAACTCGGGTAGGAAACTAGGAAACAAAAACCTAGGGATCTGGACAAAGGTCTGGGTCCCCAGACGCCAGGAAGAGGACAGGGGCCTTGGAACCAGGTAGCACTCAAGGACAGAAGGAAGGACTCTCCCTTGAGCTAAGAGCAACCCGTTACAGGCAGGTGGTCCTGGGTGGCTGGGGAATGAGAGGCCAGTTTGGCCTGCACCCCAGTGTGACTCTCCTAAGGGCTCTCCTCCCACCTGGACCTGGACCCCATGTCCCCCAATACATGCTGTGACTTTGGCCCTGAGCCCTGCATTCAGAAGTTGGCATCTGATCTTCAGAACGGCCACCTTGCCCGACAGAGCTCTGCCCTTCTCTGTAACTTGCCCCACAGATTAGAGCTCAAACCCCGAGTGTTAACCAGGAGCCTGCCTAGCCCATTGCAGCTCGAGGGGACATACTTGGTTCATGATCTGAGCTGCTCCTTTAGCCCCCAGACTGCCTACGAGTGTTAGTCATCTGATTTGTGCAAATGTCTTACCTCTCCACTAGAGTAGAAAGTCCCTGAAAGCACATTTTTCACAGCCCTTATGCAATGCCAAATCCACATGTCCTTGATGCCCCATAAATGTTTCAATTGAGTGAATGAGGCCACTGGGTAAAGCTTTCTTTTCAACTGGCTTCCCAGCTTGATTGCAGGAGGCTCTTGCTAACAAGCTGTTCTAAATAATGTTGGTTCTGTGTTTCAGTATTTGGACTTGCCTACTGGGCTGTTGGTAAAAACAAAACCCAAGGGTGCCTTTTAAGTAAAGGACCCAATGTTTATAGTCCACGGTGAAAATAAAATAATGAATACCCTGGAGGAATCTTGAAGTCCGAGCTGGAATTTCAAATTTGTTAGAATTATTTTTCATCCAGCTTGAGAGCTATGAAAGCAACTCAGAATGTCCCTTAAATGTAATAAACAACCTCAACAAAGGGAATAGAGGGCTGTCCCTGGACCAGAGTCAAATGGGGAGGAGCGTAGGGGACACTATCCCCAGCCCAGGTGGAGAGGGTTTACCTTAGCAACAAGGGGCTGCTTCTTGGCCAGGAGGGGACAGAGAAAGGAGATGGAGAGGCAATGCTTGTTTTTGTAGAAAAGGGCCAGTTAGTAAAATAAACATAAATAACATTTGATGATATTAGATCATTATTGAGCATTTTTAGGTGAGATAATGGTATCACCATTATGCTTCTAGTAAAAGAATTCTTATATTTTAGAAACATATACTGACTTTTACAGTGAAGTGATAATGGTGGAATTTGATTAAAAACAAAGGATGGGTACAGGTAAGGGCTAAATGAGAAACTGTTATACTATTTTCTCTACTTCTGTATGTGTTCAAAAATCTCTAAAAAAAAGTGAAGATGAACAATAAAATAATCATAAACAATCCCAACTTGCTGCCTCCTATTGGTCACTGTTGGGCTTCGGGATTTCTCCATGAGCTGGGGTGGTGGGGCAGGGGAAGAGGGCAGCAGTGTGGTTGGCTGGAGTGAGGGCCAGCTGAGAAACTTGTGTGAAGTGTGTTTGCATGACAAGGGCACCCTTGACTTAGTGGTTAATTTGGGAATGGCCTGTTGACAGGCTAGGGCTATTATAGAAGGGGGGTTGGTAAAGTTTCCCAAAGACAGTCTAACCCTGGGAACATCCAGATGAGTTTTTTTCTTGGGATCCGAAACCCTTTGGAGCACTTGAACTGTGCCTGCAGATTTCAGAGCTTGGGGGAGGAAGAGAGGCAGCCAGACCACAGCTGCTGCTTCTAGCTCTAGTGCGACTTGGTCTCCTCCCGTGGTCTAGGCTGCTCTTGCTCTGTATGGCCAAGCACTGGACTCAGTGTTCACAGTATTTGTTGATTGATAAATTGATTGATAGACCAATCAAATGGTGGTTGCTGTAGGGCCATGTTACTGGAAGGATTACTTGGAGCACACACCTAGGCTAACTCTAGGTACGCTAGATAAATGGCCATCCCCTCTCTCTGACCTTGCACGTTATAGATCCCATGTGGATATCAGAAATGAATAGAGCAATGCCTGGAGACATTCTTTCTCATTTTCATTTCCCCTCTTTGCTCTTTTCAGGTTCTGGACTTAGTGCTTCTTTGGCAGTTATATTTTAAAAGAGTGGTTTTGGAGAAAATGTACTAAGATGCTACTACAACTACGTGTCCCTTCGTTTATATCCATATCTATATAGATAGATAGATATGGGGAAAGATATATATATTAGGGAAAAATATGCATACACACACGCACTCCCACTCACACTCACACAGTTGAGCTATAAACTGAGCTCAGGGTCCCGACAATGCAAGGTGAGCATTATTCACTCGTAATGATTATGGCAAATGCACACCAAGAGGTGCGCCAGGTCATTTTCTTCTCCATGAGGAGAACTTTAATTTGAACTTGCATGTGCTCATGGTTCTCAGTCCACTTCCCAAGACTAAGATCTTCCCCAAGTTCTAGGTCTATATTTCATTGGCCCACTAGGCATCTCCACCCTGAGATTTTCTTCACAAAACTCAGCTTAGAATTTCCAGTGTTCAATTTACAATTTTCCTCCAAACATGTTCCTACATTGCCTGACTTGGGAATTGGCCAGGCCAGAAACGCTGGTGTCACCCCATGCTCCGTTAAGCCTATCTCCCAAACACCTCTGGGATCTATCTATTCACTGTCTCCAATCTGAGGATCATTGAGAGTTAAAGCCCTCATCATTCCTCTCCTGAATCATGACAACTGACTCACAGCCTGGATACTTTCAAGCGAATGGATTCAGGGTATTTCTTTAAATTACAGGAGGATAGATAATCTCAAGAAGGTAGGCAGGGGCCAGGCCAAAGAGAGCTTTTGGTGCCATGATAGGGACTGGGTCTCTACTCATGCACTTTCTACCATCTTGGCAAGGTGGGTGTCCTTAGCCAAGCAGAAGAGCACGTGACACTGTCCTAGACTTCACAGATCGAAGGAGGATCAAGGAGACGGTCTTGGCCCTTGATTTCAGATAGTATCAAATGGGTATATTAGCTCCACAAAACATAGGGAGCTTTGCTACAAAGAAGTCTGGGAAATGCAGTTTTTAATTTTCTGGGAGCTGCACAACAGGAAGGCTAGCTGAAGAGGGAGGCATGTGGTGGGGTACTGAGGGAGTCTGTCTATAGTATCTGCCCTTACAAGAATGGCTTCCCAAACTCTTCCAGTGAACATTTCAGGAAAGTGATACAAGGAAAAAAGAAATACTAGAAAGATTTGAAGACAAAACCTAAAGCCACTCTCCACTACTCTAACATTTCTTTGACATCTCATGTTTGGTCTTAAAAATTAACATTGAGATTGCCTTCTACACCATAAGATGTCTGTTTGCTTGTTTATGTAAAATTGTAGGGTTTTGTTTTCCTGCAGTTTTTGACAAGATTGATGCTCCAAATAAAAGCAGCACTTCTATGTGACAACTGCCCTTCTTCCTGCGAACTGTGGTCCTCCACCAGGGGCGGGCCCGCCTGCCCAGCAGGAGAAATTGGGATGGAGTCCAATGAGGTAAGCAAGCGTCAGACACGTGCAGGCCCCTGGGGCTCACCCAGGCCCCAACGCCACCCACACATGGAACCAAGAATTCCCTAGTGCTAGGTTTCCACTCTTCCCTTCTGTAGGGTCAGGAGCCAGGCAGGAGGAGCCCGTGTGTGGTGGGGGATGCTGTCTGTTGCTCCTTCTCAGAGGAGCTGGGGAAGGCAGAATAGTATGGGTACTCTTGTTATCTCTACTTCTTTTCAAATGCAATTTGAAAATCACACAGCAGTTTCACACAGCTCCCTATCTTTTTGCAAATAAGTTCGACCTCTTTCCATAGCCGTGACTACTTCCTTTTGGAATTCTCAAGCCCTTACCTGCATAACATTTAACATTCTTATTAAAGCTTGTTTAAAGACGTCTTCCTTTGATAAAGTGGCAATTATCAGGTATATGGATTGTGCCTCAGGATCATTTATCATCCTACAATCAATGGGATTGATTTAGCTTCTGAGCGGTGTGCATCTGGATGTTTTCCAGCCAAGAGTAGAGTCACCAGCTGGTAGCAAAGTCATTGTTAGTACAGTAGTTAATAGATGAGCCTGTGACAGGAATGGGATTCAAGAACACAATGATTCCCTAGAGTCCTTCCTTCCAGGCTTAGGATCATTAATGGGAAATAGTCCAGATCCTCATTTTGCAGTTTCTGTATCTCTGCTCTGGGAACCCAAGGACATCTTTGTCAATGCTGCCTAATTCCCTAATTGCCTGGTTATACTTTTTAAAAGTATAAGTATAAAAAGTAACCTCAGATCAAGAGAACCATATGCATACACTACAGTATCTCCATACAAATCTGTAGAAATTTAAAGGAGTGTATCTTTAAAAAATTCATAACTATTTTGGAAGGCAAGAGAGGGTGCCATTCGTGGACGTTATGAGGGATGCCTGAAAGTCAGAAGGCAGATGGGATCAGACTGAGGAAGGAAACCAAATCCCAAAACATGCAAAGGAGAGGACTCTTAAAAAGGAGGAAGGCATTCAAGGGGGAGCTCCAAGTTGGAGAGAGGCAAGTTCAGAGATCTGGAGGGTTCTAGATGGGATCTAGCAGGAGACGCAGCCAGGTGGTTGAGCCCCTTTTCCAACTTCCACAGCTTGTGCCAGCAGTAGATGACAGGGGGTCACTGACCAGGAGCGAGCAGGGAGTGTAGATGTTTAGGTCAAGGTAAGCAGTACCCTTCCCAGCTGGTGACTCAAGAAGCCAGCAGCCCCCACATCCAAAAACCTGGACCCTCCCTGGGAGCTGCATGTCACCCTTGCCTGTGTCCATGATGATAGACTGTGGTAAGTAATGCCACACACACCTTTCAGGTCAGCGCAAACCCAAAAATGAACACATAACCACAATTCAACAAACACCTGAAGAAAATCAAGCGCACCCAAGAGAGGCCCTGATAAAACGGACAGAGGAATAGACACCAGAGGAAGCACAGTCAATCAAGTGAACATCATCATATCAAGCAAGAGCAAGTTATCAAGAAAAAGACCCACACACCAAAAAAAACCTTAAAAAGAAAAAGAAAAGAAACACATGCAAGTACTGAAGAGAATAGAAACATGGCTTTAAAAATGGCACAGTGAACAGAGGAATTCCATCATAATAGAGGACAAAAGGACCCAAAGAGGAATTGTGAAAGAATGATCAAGAGATGGAGGGTGATGCAGACGTTGTCCACATCATCTAAGGTGAGTGCGGGTAAGTGACAATATAGAAAATGAAGGGTGGGCTCAGCTCCATTTGCACTTTGTAGCCAGAAGTGAGTGTTAGAACTGCAGATCTGGGGATCTGGGTGTTAGCAACAGAACTGCTTCCCCGGGGAATCATGGCCTCTGGTTCCCACCACACACACAAACAGCTCCAAAATAGTAATACTAACTGCATTCTTAACACGGGAAGGACAAGAAGTAAGATTTCTCTGTTGTCCTTTTGTTGTGATAGTATATCCACTAAGGGATACAGCCAGCACGCTGTGTTCATGTCACCTGATTGTTCCTTCCTGCCAACTTCTATCACCCAGGCTATCTCTACTTTGGGGTTTGCTTTTCTTTCTCACTGAATTTTTTAAAACCTATGTAAAACATTTACATTGTTCGACATTCAAGACAATGTCAAAAAATGCCCAGAAAAGTCTCCCCTCTACCTCAGGCACCTCAACCTCTTTCTTGCCTCTGACTTTTCCTTTGCAGTATGTCTTTTAGAAAAAGAAGCAAATAATTACTTGTCCTCTCATTTCCCTCTACTCCTTACAGAAAAAGGTAGCAAAACATTGTTCCTACTTGAACCTGCTTTTTCACTTGCCAGCTTTTTCTAGCAGTCACTCCATATGAGAACAAGAGGGACGTCATTCTTTTTTTACAGCTGGGTAGCACTCTGTTTTGTGGAAGCATCATGGTTCACCCAACTGGCTTCAGACTGATGGACATTTGGGTTGCTTGCAGTATTTTTCTACTACAAATAATGTTACAAGGAATAACTTATACATGGGATATTTCACATTTGTGGGAGTATATCTTGAGGTGGAATGGCTGGTCAAAGGGAAAGGACAAAATGCCACATACTATCATAGTCTCCTCCAGAGAGCTCATGCCTTTTTGTATCTCTTCTAGCAATGCCCCTCTACGTCTCATCAACAGGGTGTATTGCTGAATTTTGGGAGGTTGACAATGTGAGAGAGGAGAAATAGTATCTCAGAGTTTTTCCTTTTTTGAGGTATAATCCACATACCATAAAATTTATCCATTTAAATGTATAATTCACTGGTTTTTCATATATTCATAAGGTCTACTCCAGGTCTTTTTATTTTGCTCCATTGGTCTGTCTTTCAGGCACCAATATAATATCAGTTTAAATACTGAGGTTGGGGGCGCCTGGGTGGCACAGTGGTTAAGCGTCTGCCTTCGGCTCAGGGCGTGATCCTGGAGTTCTGGGATCGAGCCCCACATCAGGCTCCTCCGTTAGGAGCCTGCTTCTTCCTCTCCCACTCCCCCTGCTTGTGTTCCCTCTCTCACTGGCTGTCTCTCTCTCTGTCAAATAAATAAATAAAATCTTAAAAAAAAATAAATACTGAGGTTGCCTATGGCTGAGTAATATTCCATTGTGTAAGATATATATATATATATATATATATATATATATATATATATATATATATATATATATCTTACATCTTCTCTGTCTATTCATCTAGCAGTGGACATTTAGGTTACTTCCATATCTTGGTTATTGTAAATAATGTTGCAATAAACATCGGGGTGCATGTATCTTTTCAAGTTAGAGTTTTTGTTTTCTTTAGGGACAACATTGATGGACCTAGAGGGTATTATGCTAAGTGAAATAAGTTGGAGAAAAACAAATACCATTTGATTTCACTCATATGTGGAATATAGAAAACAAAACAAATGAACAAACAAGCAAACAAACAAACAAAAAACCCAGAAACAGACTTAACTGCAGAAAACACACTTGTGGTTGCCAAAGGGGAGGAGGATGGGGGGATGGCGAAATGGGTGAAGGGGATTAAGAGCTACAAACTTCCAGTTATAAAATAAATACATCCAGGGGATGAAAAGCACAGCACAGAGAATATAGTCAATAATACTGTAATAACTTCGCATGGTGACAGATGGTGACTACACTCACCATGGTGAGCACTGAGTAATGTATGCAATTGTTGAATCACTATGTCGTACACTTGAAATTAGTATAACATTATGTGTCAACTATACTTCAATAAAAAAGATATTGTAGACTTCCAGCATGTTTAAATATATGCTAAGGCTAGACTCAATCCCCCAGTACTTTTCTTCTTTTCAGGGTTTTCCTGCCAAATTTTGCCTCTTTATTTCTCCATAGAAACTTTTATATTCATCTTGTCAAGTTCCAGAAGGGAAAAAAACTTGGTGTTTTTGTAGAGATCACATTAAATTCTTTAAATAACCTGAGCAGGACTGAAATCTTTATGGTGTTGTCTCCCTGTCCAGGAATCCATTCCATCTTTCACTGTTAGATCTACTTCTTCGACTTTCAGGAATGCTGTAGAGTTCGGTATATCAAGGTGTGCACATTTCTTATTTAATTTATTCCCGGATATTTTATCTTTCTGATGCTGGAGAGTAGTGGCAATAGTTCTTTGCCTTGTTCTTATCTTCAGCAGGACTGTCTTCAGTATTTCCCCATTAAATAAGAAGTTGAACTTTGGGTTGAAACATGTCTACTTTATCATGCCTTAACTTTTGAAGTATTCTTTTAGCCAGATGAAGAATTATGTTCCAGAATTGTGGAAATTTCCAGAATTAAAAGAAAGGCATTTTTAGAGGATTGTAAGTAGTTGTAAAGAATTGTAAGTGTCAGGACTGTAGCTTGCCTGTAAAGAGAGAGGCGGGAAATGAGGATGGAGACCACTCAAGCACATATGATGAAGACCTCACAGGCTGTGTTAGGTACTTGGACTTTCTCCCGTAAGTGTAAAAAAACACGCTGAGAGATTTAAAGCAGGGGAATGGCATAACTAGACTTATATTGTACGGAGATTCTTCTGGGGGCAATGGCTGATGATTTCCATTGACAAAGCATTTCAAACATGATTGCAAATCAGACCAGACACCACCCACTGAATAAGCCAGGAAGGAGAACAAGTTAGGTCCAGAAAAACAAATCGTAGCCATGTCACTATTTTTTTTTAATGACTTAAAAATAATGGAGTCAGTAGATCTACTTAGGACTAAACAGGGGAGACTTTTCTATTTTTCTCTTTCCCAAACCTGGAAGTCCTTCTAGGGAGATTCAGCTCCAGGTGACTGTGTTGTCTTCATCTGACCTTGTCATGAATCAGGGCAGGCAGTGCTGTATCTTAAAGAGACCCCCAGCAACGTGGTGGGACCTGAGTGGCCCTTACAGCAAGCCCCAGAATCACTTCCACTTGCTGGGTACGTGACTCTTTTCTCTCCTTTTGTGTTTTCCTGAGAGGAGTGCTGGAAATAGTCAAGCACAAAGCACAGCACGGTGGACAAAGAAGATGGTGTCTGTGTTCATGAAAAATTCAACCCTAATTATACCTCTGGGGAGCCAGTGGGAGTTATGAAATAGTGTGCCCAGGATGTTCATCTTGTTAATAGATGCCAGCCGTGGGGTACTTATTTTCCACGCCATTTATAAAGACTTTGATGGACAGAAAAAAGCTGCTCGCGTCAGTCCATAAAATTATAATATATAAAGGATATTACGGTAATTCTTCAGGATGATTTTCATTTAGTATCTGGTCTATGAGAATGCCTTTCCTCCCATTAGTGCAATATTCCAGCAAATGCAATAGTCAGCTTAGCAGGAACTCTCAAAAGTTTATGCACTAATGCTGGCTCAGACACCAGAGATACATTTTGCTGCCACTTAAAATTATTTTTAATATGTTTGTTAAGGAAATGGTTTTTAAATTTTTTTTCTGACTCCCAGTTTAGGAGGGATGTCTCCTAGATATCAATCACATGGATTGACTGACATACAGAAAGTCATGGTGTGACCAACATGACAGCCAGAATTCTGAAAACAAATGAGCAGTCAGGGAAGGTGAACACAAAAAAAGTGAAAGGAGAAAACTAGCTAGTCCATTTGTTAGGACAGAGAATAGAGAAGCAAGTTTCTTTGGTCTAAACCAAGATCAGAAAGTCAACTTTAGTGACTTTCACCAATGTTTATGCAAGTTGGACCATATGCAAATCTTGATAGTCTAGTGGTTTTGACCTCCAAAATCATATTGCATATGATTCAACTTGATGCTTTAGGGACAATTTCAAGTCCACACCCTAGAACTGGGCATAACCTGCAATTGCTTTAACTCCAAAGCCTTAACTGCCTCACTGAAGCCTCCTGTCCTCCTAAACCTCTCATGCCCTCATTTCTTTTTTTTAATTATAATAATATTTTTTATTATATTATGTTAGTCACCATATGGTACATCCCTGGTTTTTGATGTAAAGTTCCATGATTCATTAGTTGCATATAACACCCAGCACACCATGCAATACGTGCCCTCCTTACTACCCATCAATTCTATAATGAATCCTTACCTGCAGCCTAGACCAGTTTGTAAATCTGCAAGCCTATAGAGCCAAAGTTCCCTGGGCATCTCGGCAAGGAACTCTCAACAATACCTCAGTGTGATAGTTTTGGGGTTTGGGGTTTTTGTCTTTTGTTTTTTGTGGTTTTTTTTTTTAACCTCACTGAGACTAGTGACTTATGGCTATTGAAGAGAATGAAGGAGAGTGTGAAACTTCTGAGGCTGAGTCATGGGAAGCATTGTGGCTTCCATCTGGGATGAGAAACAAGGAACACTCAAACAAGAGAAGGCAGAGAGGACGGTGATAATGAGTCTGTGCCTTTGTGAGTATCATAAACTCAATGTTGCCCTCCATCATTTTACCCTTTCAGATGCTCAGGTTGTGCTTTGTGGCCAGTGGAATTTGGCCTTGGTTTTTACAGACTCAGCCCTGGGCTCCTTCTCCATCCACCGTTCCCTTGACAATGCCACTGGGTTCTGTCAGGGCTTTAGACCCCATCCATCTCCTGATGATGCCAGTAACTCTATCTCCTCCCCAGCCCTCTTCTCTGAGCTCCCAACCCTTGCCTCCAGCTTCTAGCCAGTCTTCTGTCCATGCATTAATGTCTGAAAGGCACATCCACGCAAACCCATCATACCCCCATCTCACTGTAAGAAATGGCAGCTTCAACCTTCCATCTGCTCAGCTCAAAATCCTTAGAGGACCCTTGATTTCTCTTTTCCTCACACCACACTTTGAGTTAGCCAGTAAATCCTGTGAGATCTCCTGTCACTACATGAGCCAGTCTGACCCTGTTATCACCCTCATGGAACATATGCAGATCTATGCCCACTTCATATCTTGCCTGGATTTGAGGGACATCCTCCTACAAGTGCCCCCTGCCAGTACCCTTGCCACCAGAAAGGTCGTCTGAAAAGTGTGTCAGGTTGTGTTCCCTCCTTTCTTGAATCCTCTGATGGCCCCACCTCACTCAGAGACACAGCAGGAAACAAAATAAAGTTCGTGTCCTCGCAGAGATGGCACTCAAGTTGGGAGAGGCAAAATTTAACAACAACAATCTAACATGTAAGCAGGTGATGAGAAAAAATGAGTTCTTTGTTTGAACGCTTGAGCTTCCCTAAAGAAACATTTCCAGGAGTAGATGTCTTCAATATCGGGCACGAGTCCTGGCTGGATTCAGATGATGCCATGTTCCCAGGTTCCCTGAAGAATGAGGACAGGCTGCCATGGGAGAGGCCAGACTTTGGAGTCAGGCAGGCACAGCTCCAGCTCTGGCCCTGCCCCACATTAGCTGCAAGGTCTACCTATTGAATCCCTTCTCCTGTGAAACGGGCTAAAGAGAGTACCTACTTCAGGGTATTTTCAGGGGGATTAGGTAAGAGAATACAAAGCACCAAACACAATATCTGGTACCAAGTAATCATTCAACAGTTGGTAGCTATTATTGTCATTATTAACGTTAACATTATTGTCTGTCCCTAAGACCCAGATTTTTCAAAAAAATGGACAAGACTAGAAACCCCAGGGGCGCCTGGGTGGCTCAGTCGTTAAGCATCTGCCTTCGGCTCTGGTCATGATCCAAGAGTCCTGGGATCAAGCCCCGCATCGGGCTCCCTGCTCAGCAGGAAGCCTGCTTCTCCCTCTCCCACTCCCCCTGCTGGTGTTCCCTCTCTCACTGTGTCTCTCTCTGTCCAATAAATAAATAAATCTTAAAAGAAAAAAGACTAGAAACCCCAAACACAAGAAATCACAGCTTTAAGAAAACTTGAATAAAGGAAACTAAAGTGATAGGGTTTTTGAGAACTTCTTCAAGGAAGGAAATTTCTTTGAGTCGACCCCGGTGGAGGGGCTCAGGGTAAGAGGGGAGAAATGGCTCCAGGGCCAGAGTCTGACACTCTGTTCTTCCCGAGGCCACTACAGCTATGCTAGGGCAGAAGAGGCAGTTTGTTTAGACACTGAAAGACAGACATCAAGATAAAGGGTGGAAGGTGGTAAGGAGATGTGGGCCATCTCTAACATGCTGGTGAGTTAGGGGTCCTGAGCAACTTGGAACAAACTGAGTTAATCAACATGGACCTCACCCTGATGAGATGCTAAGTAAATTATCAACACTGTGCTCTCTATGGAGTGGCTAATTATTTGTATCAACCAGAGTTGATGTACAGTCAGAACTTTACCATGATTGGGTGCACGGTGGGCTTTTGGAGCATGGAAAGAGGGCTATGCTGAATGTCAGCCATTGTCTCCCACCGGGTTGCCAGTAGGATTCTGCAGATTGTACTGGGCACAAAGGGGCCCAGAGGGGTGAGTGGACAGAAATTCTGCCTGTGCTGCAAGTCTGTCATTGAGGTGGCTCCTTTTTGTAATTCAGCTCTTCAAAGGGGGCGCTTTTAGCAATATGCCTGCCCAGCAGGGGTGCCTTTTAAAAATTTGCCTTGTGTGCTATTGGGGCCCTGCTCACACCTCTGTCCAGGGAGGAAGGGGACAAGGCAGCAGGGGAATGTCACAGTCATCACTACCTCTATGCCCCTCATCCGGGAAGGTTGGGGTTAGGTTTCTTTATCCATACACAGCCAGGGAATATCTGTTTGAGCTCAAGGGAATCCAAAAATTGTCCTCTACTCCCAGAAGATATGCTACTCAAATTAAAGTGGAGATGGGGACAGTGTTGTCAGATATGTTTTGGAAAAGGAGGTGGTGTTTCCTCTTCTAGCAGATGGGAGGCCTCCATGGCCTGAGGGGGAGGCAGCATTTCCAAGTTCTGTGCCTGGGCTTCCTACAGGTGCATTTCCACAACTACCTTTCCAACATCCCTAGAAACAAGGACCAGGCTAATGTAGACATCCGCCAGAGGGCAACTGGGATTTTCCATGTAGCACCACCACACCCTTGATGGAGAATACCCAGGAAGAGAGGAGTGGGGGAAGGGCTGGTAGAAGAGGGCAGATGAGGGATCGAAGTGTCAGCAGAGAGAGCCACCAACTAGCTTGAGTGAACGGCCCAGGGTGCCAGCTTTGGGGAACACACTGGAGAAACGAGAAGCTGGCTTGGATAACAGAGATACTGCAAAATCACCCAGAGGGATGGGGCAGGCTAAGCCATGGAAGGGAGGCCCGGAAGGTGAAGGGAGGCTGACAGGGTAAGGCTGGATGATACAGGGCTGCAGAGTCCTGAGATCTTTATGCCTGTCCCTGGACTGACAGGGATAAGCATTGTCTGTGGGTCCCAATAAAGATGGCCACAAAGGATGCCCCTATGTCTGAGCAGAGGGACAGGATGTTTCCTGAGCAGAGTGAGAATGTAGAGCCAATGGGAGGGTCTACAGGGATGGCCTTTAAGAATAGCGGGGTAGGAGAACTCTGCTGGAGGGGGAGCCCCAGTCACTTTCCACAGTGTTCTTGCCTACACTCTCTCATCATGATGTAATCTGTGATTCTTGAGTATACAAATGAAAACCTGCACAATAGGGGGCCCCTAGTGTCCTCCTTGCCTTCTAACCTTGCCCCTTTTTCTTTTTGTTTGCAAGACCTTACACCTTGCAAACTTTGAGTAGACCATAAGCCACAAAACTTGCAGAAATACTTCTTGGAATATACCATTCTAATGGCGTTAGGATTGCACCAATGATCCTGGGCAAGGGGCACAAAAATAGTAACAACCTCCAAACTGAGTTTCCCTTGAAGTCAAAAACTGTTGCCTACACCGAAACTGCACATCTGCATACTCAGCTTTCCCCTATCCTATAGAAACCTTGACCCTACTTGAATCTGGGCTCACCTGTCCTTCAGGCACTCTCTGATGTGTATCAGTTGAATAAACCCTTTAATCTTTATTTAAGTCACCTAAATAATTATCTTTCGACACCTGATACTCAGAAAAATGGTCCTAGGGGCGCCTGGGTGGCTCAGTTGTTAAGTGTCTGCCTTCGGCTCAGGGCGTGATCCTGGAGTCCTGAGATCGAGCACCACATCAGGCTCCTCTGCTGGGAGCCTGCTTCTTCCTCTCCCACTCCCCCTGCCTGTGTTCCCTCTCTCGCTGGCTGTCTCTCTCTCTGTCAAATAAATAAATAAAATCTTTTTTAAAAAATGGTCCTAGAACATTATTTGGGTCATCTGTTCCAAGGCCATCTTGTAGCAAGTGTCCAGTGGTGTCCAGGGAGGGCAGGATTAGCCTCTCTCCACCATGGCACTGGGCTTGGTCGGAGATTGCTTTCCTGAGCACAGGGCTGCAGAGCACAAGGGGAGTCTGAGGGTGTGCATGCGTAAGCAAGTGCAAACCAGATGGAGCACTGCTGTAGGTATGACTGTTCACCCTGCAAGGGAAGGAACTGGTGCGGAGCAGGGACAGGAAAAGAGAAGTTTAATCTCCTTCGGTGTGTGCTGAGTGTAAATTTCATCTCTTGAACTGAAGAATTCAAGAATTAAAACTTGCTTTATATTCCATGACGCTACTTAACTTCTCACTCAAGTCCCCTTCTTCTGCTGGGCTGCAGGAAAAACAACGTCCATCCTTTCTGGGAAACCTCACCCTCTTGGTTGCCCCATGATCCTGGGTCTTGCACAGTGCCGAGGCACTGGGGTAGGGAAAGTTATTTGGTCCTTATTCCACAGGCCCACAATTGTCGTTTTGACTGCTTCAGGCCAGGCAGCTCTTGGTGATACTGTGCCAGGAGCCGATCTTGAATGTATCTCTCTCTCGGGTCTTGACATCTCCCCAGTCGGGCTGACAGGAAAGAGGACTGTGCCCCATCCACTCCTGGGACCACAGCCTCACTCTTCCTTCTCTTCTGCCCAGTCTGGAGCAATCTATTTTCAGTCTGGGGAGAATCCGTCTCCTTTTATGTTTCTTTGACTGTGATAATTCTCAGGAATTCACTTCTAAGTGTAAAGCCAACACCAGCAGGATTTTCAGAGTATGCCTATTTTCTGACTTGCCACATGCCACCCCTGAAGCAATGCACACCAAGCTGACTTAAATGAGGAGAAGGAAAAGGGGGAACAGATGGGAGAAGAGTACATACAATTATGTATCAGTGAGAAATCTTCTGGCTTCTCCTTGCCTTCCATGATATCTGCTCTAATGCTGAGGCTGGCAGCCTGGGGTCTGGAATTTGCTGGTTGGGCAATGTTCCCTGGAGCTGAGGGTGACGCCAGTCCTTACTCCATGGCTTGGATAGGGATGGGGAGGAAGGGTCTTCAAAGTGAGTGTTACCATAAGGGAGGGAATTAGAGTAGCTAGAAATACTTGGCAGTCTTCTGTGATATTTCCTTATTCCATGATGACTAGCTATTTCTTCTCTGTGTCCCTAGAATACTTCCCTCTATTGCCACGGACCACAGCCTACTGCAATGGATGGCTTCATTCCTGCCTCCCTCTTTAGACAAACAGCTCCCAAGCTGAGGACCTGTATTTGTTCATCTGTGCACCCTAAGCCCCTCAAAGGTAAAGATTGAGTGCATAACTCTTTGGAACGTTGTGAAATTCCTGTGCCTGTTGCAGGTGACTGGCATGCCATGGGTGACTGAGGCCTGGGTATGGAAATTGTGGACGACACCAAACTCCTGCTCAACAAAATTAGGATCAATAGATTGAAAGCATGGGCCAAAGAAAGCCAGATAAAATTTAATGCTTACATGAAAGTATAGACTTGAATTACAAAATTCAGCTGGGATAGAGGTGATCTGATGAAAGACTGAGCTCATAAGCAAGATATAAGGTTCCTAGTTGCATCCAAACTCAATATGGGTCAGTCATCTATATGGTTGACAAAGAACAACAATCACAACAAAAACAGGTAGTCTGGTAAAAGTCTGCATTAGGAGAAGTATGCTATCAAAAACAAAGGAGGTGACAGCCCTCTTCTGCTCACCGCATCCAAATCAAATTTTTCCGTAGATATAATGTCCAGCCCCATGCATTATGTCTCCTGAGACACATAACTATACGGAATACCTTCAAACAAAAGTAACCAGGAAAGTGGTTACATCTCAAAACCTTATCTTGTCTTTTCTTTAAATGGTGCTGTATGTACCAGATAAACATGTGGGAAAAAATGAACATACAGAAAATGAACACACAAATACAGAAAATTTAGCTCAGAATGGATCAAACACCTAACACAAAACTGAAAACTATAAACTTTAAGAAGAAAACATTAAGAGAAAATTTTTTGCAATGTTGGAGTTGGTATAGACTTCTTGGGGTGCCCAAGTGATTCAGTTGGTTAAGCATTTGCCTTTGGCTCAGGTCATGATCCCAGGGTCCTGGGATGGAGCCCTGCATTGGGCTCCCTGCTCAGCAGGAAGTCTGCTTCTCCCTCTCCCTCTGCCCCTCCTCCTGCTTGTGCTCTCTCTCTCTCAAATGAATAAATAAAATCTTTTTTAAAAAAGATTTCTTAAAACATAAAAAAACTACAAAAGAGAAAAATGACAAATGGACTTCATCAAAATAAAATCTTTTTTTTTTAAATTCACCCATAAGAAAATAAAAATGCAAGCCACAGACTGAGAGAAAATATGTACAGCACATGTATGAGACAAAGAACTTGCATCCAAACATATAAAGAACTCTTCAACTCAATAATAATAAGACAAAACAGTAAGAAAATGTGAGAAAGATTCAAATAGACACTTCACAAAAAAGATATATGAATGGCCAATGAGCCATGAAAAGATGTTCATATCATTATTCATTAGGAAAATCAAAACCAAAATACCATATACTTACCAAAATGGCTAAAATTAAAGATACTGACCATACCAAGTGCTGACAAGAACATGGAGCAACTGGAACTCTCACATATGGCTGGTGGGTATGTGAAATGATATAACTGCTTTGGAAAACAGCACAACATTTTCTTAAAACCTTAAACATACACTTGCCATACAAACCAGCATTCTACAACTATGTATTTAACCTAGAAAAATGAAAACATATGCCCACACAAAGACTTACACATTTGATAACAAGTCTTTATATGTAATATCAAAAAAAAAAGCAAAAACAAACCCTGGAAGCAACACAAATGTCCATCATAGGTGAATATATAAAAACCGATGGTATATCCATACTGTGGAGTATTACTCAGCAATAAAAAGGAACATACCATGCATACATACAACAACATGGGCAAATCTCAAAATCATCATGCTAAATGAAAGAAGCTAGACAAAGTACATGCTGTCTGATCCTATTTATATGCAATTATATATATGTATTTATATACACTGCAGAAATGCAAACTCGTCAAAAGTGTCAATACTGGTGCTGATGGAAGTGTTTGCCGACCTGATTATAGTGACGTATGCATATGTCAAACTGAACAAATAGTAGGTTTTAAATATGTGCAATTTCATGTATTTCAATTATATCTCTATGAAATTAGAGGAAGACTCTTCTCTTGGAGGAACATAAGACAACATCAGACGTGGCTGGCACTAATAATGGAAATTCTAGGATTGTTGAGCTAAGAGAATAGAAAAGCAATGCCCGGAAGGCCTGAGGGCTGCACTCAGTGTTCAAGTGTCCAGGGAGAAGAGGCAAAGGTTCTGGAGAAGGGGTCACTTCTTGCATAGGAGTAGATCCTGCAGCATGACCTGCTGTACGGTCGCCAAGTGTGGGCAGAGAAATTCAAGGAACAATGCCCATGGGGATCCTGCTCCAGAAGGAACCCACTGGAATTTGTTTTCTGGGCTTTGTCTGAAGTTTTCACATTTGTAGCCACCAGACCAATGTTTTCCCTGCCAGTTTTGTGATTGGGGCGGGCTCTAAGTGGAGGACTGTTGGCCAAACTAAATGTTAAATTCTGACACACACTGTGGCAGGGCCCTATGACCTGCCCCACACGACACAGCCCTGCATGACTTCCCCATCACTCTTCACCTGAACATCTGTACCTGTCTCCTAATGGTCAAATAATTCTCTGCCGCATGTAATTTCGTTTGACCTACCATGTAGTATTTAGTACAAGTATTTACTTAGTGTTTTGTGGTTTATCTAAATGGAGGGTTTTACCCCATTATGAACTGGCTTTAGAACTTGACACCCCCTGAGACAGGACATCCTTGTGTTTGTTTCAAGTGGACTGAGCTATGCTCCCTGCTAGACACCATCTGGGTTACTTCAGTGCAGTAGTGAATTGGAATATTCTTTTTAAGATTTTTTTTTATTTGAGAGAGAGAGAGCACGCAGAGGGGGGAGCAGAGGGAGAGAATCTCCAGCAGACTGCCCACTGGTACCTGAGGCCATGACCTGAGCAGAAATCAAGAGTCACAGGCTCAAACAACTGAGCCACCCAGGCACCCCGTAAATTTGAATATTCTTAAGAGGAATTAGCCCAGGAGTTTCCTTCACTTATACAGAGTGAAGGAAACAGGCTGTGTGAAAGGAGAGAATTCTAGGGTGCTCCTGGCTCCTTCCAGGACCTGTGGTTTCAATTGCCCCCCTCCCCGGGCAGGGGAGCATGGGGGTTTCCTACCTGAGGCTGGAGCAGTAGCTAGGGCAGGTCAGGAGGGGACTTGTGGGCAAGCCAATGGTCTATCTAGGCTGAGTACATGGAAGCAAGGGTCGGAAAAGGCTGGGAGGAGGGACAAACTTGTTGAAGAGGTGACACGGAGCACAGTTTCTTCTGCACTTCTCAGTAACTGCAAGTTACTACTGAAGACATTGCAAGGTATTAAAAATGGACGTAATATGAAATAATACGACCTACCCATGTAATTCATTTAAAAAATGCCCTTTGAAGTTGTAAATGGAATAAATATGTCAGTTCCCACACTAATATTGGAAGAGATGGGGTGGGGACAATAGTCACTAGTTGGCCAGCGGTAAGAGAAAGGGCTAAGATGGGTCCAGGGAGCTTGTGAATCATTCCACCCAATCCATTAAAACCTTTATTGCTAACATGAAAGTACTTGACTTTATAAAAGTGATAACAGTGCCAAACCCCACTTAGATGCAATAGCAATTAGTATCTTTTAAATGGTGTATCCAGAAGACAGGTGGTGCAGATAGGAGGGTAGTTAACCCATCTGCTGAATTAATTGCCACTTTCTTCATCATCTGAGCCATGAGCAGAGTGTTAGACAAATGGGAGAAACATCGCTGGTGAAAGCAAAAATATTAGAACCAACCTGGAAGTGTAGATGAATGGTTAAATAAATTATGTATGGAACTCTCTGTACTCGTATTTCCAAAGGAGGGGCTCCTTGCCATGCTCTGGGAAGGTGTGAGCGGTTCTCAGTGCCTGCACAGCGGAAGCACCAAGAAAATAATTATTAAGTAGGTGGATACATTGTTAAGTGAACAAAAGTAAACAGTACATACAACAGAATTCCATTTATTGTTTTAAAGGGGGCTAGATGCATTCAAAGATTTTTTTTTTTCATATCCGTATAAACACAGACTATCTGGAAGAACAGGTACCAAACTGCTACAGTGGCGACTTCTGGAAAAGAGCTTGGAAAGCCAGAGAGGGGATTTTCCAGTTCAGAAAAATGAAATCAGGTTCTAGAAGGTATGTGAAATGACAAAAGCGAGAGAGAAAACTTCACATCACATACAATCACACTTTTCTAAGACATCTATCATGTATATTCATTAAAAATTATAAAAGAACATGCAAAAAATTAAGAGCAGTCATCTTTAGATGGTGGGTCATGACTGTTTTCTTTGATGCTTTTTTGTGTGTTCCAAAATGTCTACAATAAAGGCTTATTATTTTTATTATTTTCATCACATACAGACCTATGCTTTTTTTTTAAGATTTTATTTATTTATTTGAGAGAGAGCACACATGGGGTGGTGGGGAGGGGCAGAGGGAGAAGCAGACTCGGGGCTTGATTGCAGGGGCTTGATCCTTAGGACCTAAGGATCACGACCTAAGCCAAAGGCAGATGCTTAACTGACTGAGCCACCTAGGTGCCCTGAACTACACTTTTTATTTTATTTTTATTTTTTTTAACTTTTTAAAAAAATATTTTATTTATTTATTTGACAGAGAGAGACAGCCAGCGAGAAAGGGAACACAAGCAGGGGGAGTGGGAGAGGAAGAAGCAGGCTCCCAGCGGAGGAGCCTGATGTGGGGCTCGATCCCAGAACGCCGGGATCACGCCCTGAGCCGAAGGCAGACGCTTAACGACTGAGCCACCCAGGCACCCCTGAACTACACTTTTAAAAAGAAAAGACTGTGGTGCCTGGCTGGCTCACTTGGTAGAGCATGTGACTCTTGTTCTCAGGGTCGTGAGTTTAAGCCCCATGTTGGGTGTAGAGATTACTTTAAAAAAACGATATGAAAGAAAAGGAAGTGAAGCAGCATCACCCCTGCTGAGATGTGTTAGTGTGAAGTCATGCTCCTTATCCCTGTAACTCAATTCCTAAACTCCCTGCCTGTAGAGCGAGGACATTTCTCCCCATGGCAGGCAAGGGAGGTCTCACCTAGCAACTCACAGACTGTGACTGAGGCTCACAGTTGCCCAGATAGAAATGGGACAAACCTCTATAACTGAGCTTCCCCAGACTGTCTCATTCCACCTTCAACTTCATTCATCCATGGGGCTCACGTGCTGTTGGTTCTAGTTCACTCACTGTGAGTGTCATCACCTGTCCCCAGGCACAGTGACTTCTGGCTCATTCCACTGCTCCCAGTAGTTTTAGAGATTAGTCAGCTTTGAAACAAAACCAGGCAAGTTTGAGATAAATAGGCAAATGTCACAAAAATCAAGTTCTGTGTGTTTTTGAAGGAGTGGAGCATATCCCGGAAGATGGTGTGGAGAGTAGAAAGCAAGTTCAAGGATCATGAACGATGGCCCCTGACAGCCAGGGAGTCTCTCCAGGCAGCTTGGCAGGCAGTGGATGGAGACAAATAGAAAGGAAGACAAAGGGGCATGCCACATGTCAGTTTGTGAACATAAGAAATATCAACACTTTGGAGAGCCTCCAAAATAAATGGGGGTCACCTTTTAGGAGTAAGTTCTGATATCATTTGACTGTCAAACCAATAGGCATTTTATCCAAATAAGGCTAAATTTTCAAGCAATAAGAGCAAATCATAAGGGACAAAAGGTTCCAACTTCCCTTTTAGGACACTCCATTCCAGACAGCAGTAAGGTAACATCTACAGCCATATGAGAGGTTAGTGTTATAAGCTAAGAACCTTGTAGTCACCCATTTTGCCTTTCACAAGTGAGGAGGAAAACAGAGGTAGCCTCATAAAAGCTTGTAGACCCAGAGCACCCAAATTTGGGTAGGCGGGGGGGGAATCCCCCACTGCATCTGTGAAGGTCAGGGAATCCCTCCCACACAGCTTATCTAGAAAACTTGGGGTAACACGTGTCTATTCCAATTCAAGTGTTGAATTAACAGTGCTAGGACCTGCTTCTCCTGTCGATCCCAGAAAGATTTATGTAAAGGGGAGGGAATCTTGTGTTACACCCATGTGTACAGAAAGAAATGACATAAAACAGTCATCCCCTTGTGGCTGTGGAAACTCGCCAAAAGTCATGTTTCAAAAGATACCAAGTATGTGATCTTATTTTCTTAGTATTTTTAAAAAGTCTACAATGAATATAGATTATTAATATAATCAGGGGGAAATTACATTAAAAAATTACTTGGAATGGGCCCAGAACTCCTCATTTTTAAAACTCCTAGATGATTCTAATTTATACTAGATTTTGCGAATGACTCCTCTAAACTTGTCCTCTAAAGCTCCTCTCCTTATCCAAATTTCAGTTATAATGATCAAAGAAACACAGCAATACAAAAAAATATAGCACCACTTGAAGGCTAGGAAAGGATACTGCCCCATGCCAGAAATACTTGGGAATATCTTTGAGATGTAGTGAGAGGAGACCAGACAAAGAGATGAGCTGACCACAAGTGAGAGAAAGCACATCTGGGGAGAAACCTAGGGGACCCGCTGCCAGGTGGAAGCCCAGTGATGTCCTGGGCTGGGGCTGGGAGCAGGGGAGGAGCACCTGCCAGCTGCCTGGTGCTTCAGATGCACTTTCTGGCAGATTCTCACCATTTTAAGAAAGGTCCTTCTAGGGGCGCCTGGGTGGCTCAGTCGTTAAGTGTCTGCCTTTGGCTCAGGGCGTGATCCCGGCGTTCTGGGATCGAGCCCCGCATTGGGCCCCTCCACTGGGAACCTGCTTCTTCCTCTCCCACTCCCCCTGCTGTGTTCCCTCTCTCACTGCCTGTCTCTCTCTCTCTGTCAAATAAATAAATAAATAAAATCTTAAAAAAAAAAGTCCTTCTATTTCTAGTTCGAGTGTTTTTAGTTTCCCTTTCTGGAATGAGTTGATTTTTATAAAAAAAAAAAAGTTGTTGTAATCTATTGAAATGTACATATGGTTCTCTTTTTAATGTGCTAATAAAGCGACTGGCATTAAAATTTTCCTAAGGTTGAATCGTATTTGCATAGCTAGTATAAGTCTTATTTTTAATATGCTGCTGCATTCAATTTGCTTTTTTTTAAATTTTCATCTTTATAAAGTGAGCTAAGCTTATAGATTTCTTCCCTCCCTTCCTCCTTCCTTCCCTCTTTCCCTCCGTCCATCCCACCTTCCTTCCTTTTTCTGATATTGGTATCAGGATTATGCTAGTCTTAGAATATATATTGGAAAGACGTCCAGATTTTTACATGGTTATGTAATATGGGAATTTTTAGTACCTCAAAGGTCTGGTTGAGCTTGGGGACATTTTTCCCCCCAGATTTATTTATTTATTTATTTATTTATTTATTTATTTATTTGAGAGAGAGACAGAGAGAGAGCTCATGTGTGTGCAGGGGGGGGGAAGATAGGGGGAGAGGAGCGGGAGAGAAGCAGGCTCCCCTGGGCTTGAGGACATTTTAATGTAGATATTAGACCACCTTTCCCATTTCTTCTGTGTTCATTGGTCTCTTTAAATTTCCTCCCTCTTCTTCCAATCCTGAGCATTTGATTCCTAGAAAATCATGTGTCTTTTCTCTTTCAAATTTATTGTTATAAAGTTGTATGTAATATTCCCTTCAACTTTAACAACTCTACTGTGTTTGCAAGTACAGTATCTTTATCACTCCCGGTGTTGTTTATTAGTGTCTTTTCTGATTTTGTCTTGATTGAACTTGTCGCACGGTGTCTATTTTATTTGTGTCCTCCTCTCTCCAGAAGAAAAAAAGAAACAAACTACTCATATGGATTCTATTCTTTCATTTCTTGGTTTCTACTTTTATATTTATTATGTACTTACTTTGGGGGATTGTGCTGATATTCTTTTCTTAGCTTCTTAAGTTGAAAGATCAGTTCATTTATTTTTTAAATACCTTATTTCCTGACAAGTGTATTAAAGCTATAATTTTTTTTTAGCGTGACTTCGGCTGCACCCTACAGATTTTTATATGTAGTGCCTCTTGTCACTTGTTTCTAATTTATCTGTAAGTTCCACTTGTTTTTTTTTTTCCCTACAACTCAAGTATTTTGGAAGAGTTACTACTCTTGCAGGCAAATGAATAGTTTTGGGGGTTGGGGTTGACCTTAGTTTTTTTCTTTTTTGCTCTCATCTGTTGATGACTAAATTCGCCTGTAAAGATTTTCTTTTTGCAACGAGTTGAAATTTGCTTTTAGGCCCAACATATGCTTATTTTTTGGAGAATGTTCCACATTTGTTTAGAAAGAATGTGTCTTCTTTGAGGTTGGGTACAGAGTTCTTTATATAGCTGTTATACCAAGCTTCATTACTGTGTTATTAAAATCCTTTAAGCCTTACTTCTATTTTTTATTGATTGCTGAGAGATACATGTTGGCCTCTGCATCAGTGAGCCATTGCTGCCAAAGAAACCTCTCAAAACTCAAGGGCTAAATACGGCCATCATCTAGGATCACTCATGTGCCCACGGTAAAGGGGGTGCAGAGGACCCGTGATGGGCTTGGCTGAGCACCTCTATTCCAGGCTGTGCTGGCTAGGGTTACTCTGGGGGCTCTGCTGCTAACTGCAGGTCTGTGTGCCAACTGGGGGTTGGGGGGAGGACTGTGGTTGTTGAGCTGATTCTTCTCCTCATGATCAGTTTGTGGGTTAGCTGGAAGCACTCTGCTCCCCAGTGCCTTTCCTAAGCTCTCGCTGGTCCAAGAACCATGACATTTGCAGATGTAATTAAGTAAGGATCTTAATGTGAGATCTTCCTAGGTTTAGGGTGAGCCCTACATGCAATGACTGAGTGTCCTTGTAAGAGACAGCAAAGGAGAAACCGCAGAGACCTACAGAGGAGAAGGTGATGTGGAAATGGGGCAGAGATTGGAAAGCGATACTTATAAATCAAGGAATGCCAAGAATTGCTGCTAGCCATCTCCCCCCCCCCCCACCAAGCTAGGAGAGAGACACGGAACAGATTCTTCCTCGGAGCTTCCAGAAGGAACCAACCTTGATTCAAGCCTTCAGAACTGTGAAAGAATACATTTCTGTTCTTTTAAGCCACTCAGTTTATGGTAATTAATTTCAACAGCCACAAAAAAGCTAATACAATCGGCTGCCACACATGCCAGGACTCTTGCTTACACAGAGCAGCACGCTTTAGAAATGTCCTTGAGGTGTAAGCGCTACACTCCCCATCCAGGCTGTGCTGGGATCTGACTCCAGGACATGAGGAGTGCTGGGAGCAAGTCAGGAAGAGAATTAGTATCTCTTTGGGAAGCTCCAATTCAAGTGAAGTCAGCATGGTCTCCAGGCAAGGGGAGGCGATTCTCCTCTGGCAGAGGGAGGGGGTTGCTTTTGCCAAGGGAGTTTGGGGACTCGGGATTGTTGGGTTTCGCCACCAAAATATTTCCAACCCAGGTATTTTCTGCAGCTCTGTCATCATAATCAAATCCCGGGTCTGATTTTCAGCACAATCTGATCTGTGACTGCAGCCGATAGGGATCTCCTTAAAGCTACCATACCGGTGTTAGAAGTCAGGATAACTGTATGGTGACTAACATAATGTAATAAAAAAAATTAAAAAAAAAAAGAAGTCAGGATAATAATTCCCTCCCTGGGGACAGGCAGTGATTGGAAGAGAACATAAAGAGAGCTCCTGGGTGTTGATAGTTTAATATTTATTAAATCTGAGGCCTGGCCAGATGATTCTGTTCACTTGACAGAAATTCCTCTAGTTCTGTGCACTTTTCTGTAGGTAACACTTAAATATAATTTTTTAAAATTTGTAAGCAATTGTTTTTAAAAAGTTAAAAAATAATAAAAATAAAAGCTGCTATAGAGGCTCTCTGGCTTTAAAAATATATTCAGAGGAGTGCCTGGATGGCTCAGCAGGCTAAGCATCTGCCTTCGGCTTAGGTCATGATCCCAGGGTCTTGGTTTCGAGCCCCAGTTCTAGCTTCCTGCTCAGCAGAGAGCCAGCTTCTCTCTCTCCCTCTGCTTCCTCCTCCCCCTCATGCTCACTCTCACTCTCACTCATGCTCTCTCTCTCTGTCTTCTGAAATAAATAAATAAAATCTTAAAAAAAAAAAGTATATTCGGAGTTGGAAGTTGATTGCCCTGAGCTGGTCATTCTCTTTTCATAAGTCCCTAGTACTGCCATAAATAGCCAGGCTGTTCCACATTCATTTTAATTAATATAATTTCCATAGCAATTAAGTGAACTTACTATCCAGTCTCCTAGGACTGCCTCATCATGAGTCCTTTGGAAATCAGGGTCTGAGGCAAGGATTAAAGTATTAACATTTTATCTGGGAAGGGCAAGCCCAGGAGAGTGAGTGAGAGGGGAAAGGGGAGGCAAAAGAAGGGAATTGAGGTGCTGTAAGGCAAGGGGGTATATCGCTGCACTGACCATCCAGCTCCACCAGGAGCCATAAAGAGACACAGAGGCATGGGTCTGGAGCTGACAATTTTTTTTAAGATTTTGTTTATTTATTTGACAGAGAATGGGAGAGAGATTGAGAGAAAACACAAGCAAGGAGAACAGCAGAGGCGGAAGGAGAGGCAGGCTCCCCACTGAGCAGGGAGCCAGAGCCAGATGCGGGGCTCAATCCCAAGACCCTGGGATCATGACCTGAGCCAAAACCCTGGGGTCATGACCTGAGCCAAAGGCAGACGCTTAACTGACTGAGCCACCCAGGTGTCCCTGGAGCTGACAATTTTTACCACCACCTCCTATCTTCTCGGTCCCATTTCCTACTCTAGCCACCTCTGCAGCAAGTCCTACATGGGTCCCAACCAATTTCACACAAGAACAACCTGAGAGTGTCTCCTCCTGCCCCGGTGCTGCTCTCATGCCAGGCTGGGAATATTTGGGGGAGCTCATTTAGCATTCACGCATGCACAACCTGGGAGGACCCGGGAGTTAACATCTATGGGGTAATGGCAGCTGATGGATAGATGTCCCCTTTCACGACCCAGAAGGGCTGTTCTGAGATGCATTCCACAAAGCTCCTTAGACCATCCCACAGCATTGAGCACCAGTCACTAGACATAGTGGTGTCAACTGAAAGCATCTTTGCATTGACTTTCCCTCCTGTTTCACTTCCCTTATCTCTTGCTTCTGTTCCTTGGGATCACTTCCCAAGTAAATTATCTCTATGCCTGCCTTGCCTCTGGGTCTGCTTTAGGGGGAACCAACAGGACAAAATCACTCATCAGGATGTTTGCCCAGCATGCATGATGGGTCCCAAGAAGGTGCCACACATTGGCGTGAGCCACAGGAGAGAAAGAAGAATTTATCTGCCTGGATTCCATTTGCCTCCCATTTTTCACTGTTCCAAAATTACCCCACAAGAAGCTAACTCCCAGTTCTTTTGCATTGTATCGTCCAGCTCCTTGCACACCACTCAGGAAATCTGATCCCATGTTTCACGGTGTGGGGTGGAAGGGTGACCTCCTGGGGTGGGTGCTGATTGATACAGAGAGAGGAGGGGATGGATCGAAGCAGTGCAATACAAATGGAGTGTCCTGTACAAGGGAGGAAACAGTAGTTGAGAAGCAAGAGAATTGAAAGTGGACAGAGCTTGACAGTCTATGGAATATTCATATAGAGGATCCATCCAGAAGCTACTAAAGCTCGGGTCTGACACTCAGAAAAGAGACCAGAGCTGAAGATGCGGATTCAGGAATAGCCAGGACACAGGAGGACTAGAAGACTGGCTGAGAATGAGGTCACTCTGAAAGGCACAGAGAGTCAGGTTCAAAGCTGGCGATCCAAGGCGGGTGAATGTACAGAAGAAGAGAAGCCGAGGGAGGACAATTCGAGTTAGGAGGAGAGCCAGGAGGGTGTTCTGTTCTAGAAGCCAATGGAGAGAGGGGAGGAGTAGGTGAAATGCTGTGAGGAGGTCAAGCAGAATGCAGACTGAGGAAAAATCTGTCTTGTCTGGCAATTAGGAAGTCATCTGTGAGCCCCATGAAGAATCTGCATCAGCAGAAATGTGGCCATGTAGGCCAGACTGCAGTGGGGGGAGGAGAAGGAGATGGGCCTCCATAGATGCTCTTAGAGGAGATGGAGGATGCTGGCAGGAAGGGGAAGGGACAGAAGTGGGGGAGAGGGAAAGGGAGATATCATTTACTAGTATCACATTGAGCACCCAGCAGGGGTCTTCCACATTATGTCCCTACTGACTGTACCCCCAGTCCTGGAGGGAGGAACCGTCCTGAATGAGAGAAGGGAAAACAGAGGCTCAGAAAAGTGGCTGGTCCAACGTCGGTGAGGGGCAAGCCTGGAATTTGCACTTGGGATTGCCTGCCTCATGAGTTTGCCTCTCCATCATCTGCTGGAGAGTGAAGCAAAGCTCCAGGAAGGACACTTCAGGTGGGAGGGACTGGATTTGTGTGCAGCCAGAGAAGGAGTCAGAGGAGAAGAAGGGCTGGCAGACACGAATGGAGAGAACTATCTGGAGGAGGTGGTCCCCGGGGGAAGCGGAGGTGGAAGGTGGAGGAGAATGCCATCAGTAAGTAAGCCATCACAAGACTCAACAAATAACAAAATCACGGACACATCTTCATTTCTGTCTTGGGCTTCCTTATTTTCAAGTCTCTAAGTTAATAGAGAGGCTTCTGACTTCCTTGCCCAGAAATTAGGTCGTGTTGCTCACTAAAATGTGTTGGGCCCAGAGAAGTGGGAGCAGGGGTGAGGGGCGCCTATGAGTCACAGGCCCCAGGCCTAAAATATTTCTCTCTAGGGATGAAAACATGCTTATGTAATGAACAAGAAATACCAGCACTGCTGTGAGAATGGCAAAACAATGTAAAAAAAAAGTATTTTTTCCTTTGTTTATAACTTTTTTACTATTTATGTTGAAATAATTATAGATTCATAGGAGATAAATCCATTTTTAGATGACAGATTATTTTTTGACACACATTTTAAATGACGTATTTTTTAAATGAAGTATTTTTTCCTGCTAACTGGCAAAAAAATTAAATGTTAATAATATCTAATATATGGCAAGGGTACAGCAGCTTTTTGGAGGACAGTTAGGTTGTAGCTTTTAATCAAACACCCACGAACACTTGGAACCGCCAGGTCCGAGTGTGAGAGAAGTACTCTACACACCTGCATGAAGAGGGTAAATGCCCATCACTAGGGACACGATATGTCAGTAAAGTAGAATTCCATTCAGTCATGAAGATGAAGAACATGTATGTTAGGAAGTTCTCCAAAAACATTGCTAACTGAAAAAAAAGTAAAAAACAGTTTTATGATACAGTATGACCTTATTTATTTAAATATCAAAACCAATACAAAAGCAAATTATTTGTGTCTATATAACTACAGTAATGTCGAAGGAGAGGAATGAGATTGGAGGATAATAGAATCAAGGTAGAATTTCATTTTATTAGTTTTGTTATTTTGCAATGAGAATATACTCATGTATCATTTGGGTGTTTAATTTTTTCGCTAAAATGAGAACTGCTGGCATGGTAATGACCGCATGAGACAGCATCTCCACTCCTCTCTTGCTGAATATCACGTAAAACTCCATTTTAAGCAAAAGTAGACTCCTACTCTTCTTATGCCAAATTCAGCAGTTTTTAGTAAACAAATGCTTCTCAATTTGTTGTGTGCCTTTGGTCTGTTCCAAAGCCCTGAAACAATGATTGTTTTGCAATAATTATTTTGTCCAGTTTTATAGTTGTTTCTGGAAGAGAGGATGTACCAACTTTTTTACCCGCCATTGCTAGAACTCTTTTCATTTGTACCTGAATTTGTGATTTTTTTTCTGAGCTACTGTTTTCAATTTTTATGGAGTCTATATAGTGTCCTGGGACTGCCATAACAAGGAACAAAAACTGGATGAGTTAAAAAAATTTATTTTTTCACAGTTAAGGAGGCCAGAGTCAGAGATCGAGATGTTGGCAAGGCCATGCTCTGTCTGAAGGTTCTAAGGGAGAATCTGTCCCATGTCTTTCTTTTAGCTTCTGGTATAGTTGGCAACCATTGGCATTTTTTGCTTATAGATAGATCACTCCAGTCTCTGCCTCTGTGGTCACACGGGGTTCTCCTTGTGTGTCTCCACATCATCTTCCCTCTGTGCATGTCTGTTTCTGTGTCTCTTCTCTTTTTCATAAAGACACCAGACATATTGGATCAGGGCCCACCTTAATGACCTCATCTTACCCTGATTACATCTGTAAAGACCCTATTTCCAGGTAAGGTCACATTCACAGGTTCCCGAGATTAGGACATCCCTGCACCTTCTTGAGGTGTATAATATAATCTATAACAGTTAAATATATCAATCTTATATCTTATGGTGTCTATGTATTGACTTCTGCCTCAGAAAGGTCTTCTTCACCCCTTTATGAATAAATACATTTTTATAATATAACATTTTACATTTAAATTTCTGAGACATCTGTGATTATTTTGGTATAAGGAATGAGGTAAAGACTTGACTTTGTATTTTCCATGCTCTAAAACGGTTTAATGATCCATTCTCTGTCATTGCTTTGAAACGCCATGCATCTGACCCAGGAAGCAGAAGAGCTGAAGAACCAGATGCAGTGGGAGCCCAGCTGTAGCTCCGTGCCAACCTGGTTACTCAGCAGATTGGTGACAACACGTGAGAGCCACCAGAGTGCCTCATGTCCTGCATCAGCCTCCGCAGTATAAAGGAACATGATTGTCCCCTCCCATCAGCCTTCCAAATCTTTTGAGAAATGTCTCTGGTGGCCCACAGTAACTTACAGCTATGTAGAAAAGGGAGTTCTGAGCTAGACTGACATATAGGGTTTGAATGGAAGGATGATGTGATCTAACTTGAACTTTTAAAGGATCACATTGACTGCTATTGCATAATCCAGGTAAGACATGCATGTGCCTTAGACCAGGGAGTACTGGGAAGTGGTCATACATTTAAAGAACAAGCAAAAGGACTTGCTTATAGATTGGATGTTGTATGTGAAGAAAAAAAGATCAGTTAAAATTTTTTGACATAAGTAGCCTGAAGAATGGGATTGTCATTAACGGAGGTGGGGAGAATCAGTTAAGATCCAAATTTGGGATACTGGAGTTAAGAACTGGGTTTTGGGTGGCACCTGGGTGGCCCAGTTGGTAAAGCTTCTGATTCTTGGTTTTGTCTCAGGTCATGATCTCAGGGTTCTGGAATCAAGCCCTGTGTTGAGCCCCGTGTGGAACCCAGCACTCAACAGGGGAGTCTGCTTAAGATTCCCTCCTTCCCTCTCCCTCTGCCCCTCCTTCAATGTTCATGCTCTCTCTCTCTCTCAAGTAAATAAATAAATCTTAAAAAAAAAAAAAAGAACTGGTTTTTGGTTATGTTAGATTTGAGGAGCTTACTGGACCTCTAAGTGGAGGCATTGTAACTTGGACTTAGGGATGGATGGTTGTTACTCTCTGGAATCGGGTGAGCGTGTTCTATGTATGCGGAAAAGGGTGCATAGGGATATTTGCGTAGCCTGAGTGGTGGATTATAGCAGAGAATGCTATAACTATCAATACCCAGCCTCATTTTCTTTCTTTAATAAGAGACTCCTGAGTGTTAGTTGAAAATTTCCAGCCTTCCTTTCAGTTTTCTGAAATTATACGATCTAGTCTTAGCTAATACGGTGATGGCAGAAGTAATGTAAGTCACCCGAACTCATACTTTTAAAAGGAATGGGTAGCAGATCCATTGAGCCTTTAAACTCTCTGGGATGCAGATGTGAAGGCCAGGGCTAAAGCATCCATCTTAGATCATGAGATAGAATCCAAATGTTGAAGACAATGAAAAGTTTTAAACATACCAAAACACGGAGAGAGAGTATAGTAAACCCCCATATAAACCCACCACTTATATTTAGCATTTATTAACATACTGCCATATTTCCTTCATTTTTGCCAATATATTTTAAGTAAAATACAACAACATGATATTTCATCCCTGAATTCTTTAGTATGCATCTCTAAAATGAAAGGTCATTTTTCTACATGATCGAAGTATCAGGATCACAATTAAAACAAAATTAGTAACAATCCCTTAATATATCATATTTATATTATATTTCTATTTCTCCAATTGCCTGCTAAATGACTTTGAAACTAATATGGTTAAATAAAGATGCCATCAAGGTCCATTCTACTTGTTGCTGTTTTAAATCTCCTTTAATCTAGAATAACCTTACTCTCCTCTTTTTTATTCTTTGATGATGGTGACCAATTGAAGAGACATGGTCAGATGTCCTATAGGATGACTCATCTTTTAAGACTAAAAGTCAATTCTAAATTTAGGTTAAAATTTGGGGAAGAGCATGTCATAGATTACACTGTGGACCTCATATCATGTCACATCAGAAGGCACAAAAAGTCTGGTTATCCCATTATTAGAGATGCTAAAATTGTACACTGATTCCAAAATCACTTTTTAAAATGACATAAAATACCTAAGAAAGATAAAAAGACATTGACATACTTTCATCCAATAATCCAATTCATGGAACTATGCTTTAAGGGAGTAATGAACCCAAAGTTTTATGAAGATTTTAGGCCCTTATCTCTTTTATGAAAAAACTAGAAACAATATGAATGTTAAACAGTAGTAACTCTGGTTCATTCATTCCTTTATTTAATATTTATCTAGCTCTTACTATGGGCTAGACACTGGGTTAGGGCCTAGGAAGCTAAAGACAAATACAGTATGGCCCCCAACTCAGGTTCTGCTGGGGGAACAGGCAAGCATGTACAAATCTGCTTCACACCATGAGGAGAACCACAATGGGGAGGATTTCCCATCTTTAATGATTTCAGGGTACTTCCTCCAGTGCCCTTGTACTTCCACAGATGAAGAGGCAGTCAAAAATAGATTTCCAATTCATTTGACATTAATGTCTACTATAACCGCAGTGTGGTTTTGTAAAAGATAAGCAGCATGATTTTTTCAGGTAGCACATATTGATCACCTGTAGCCCTGAAACATTGAAGACTTCCAAGATAGGAGAGATGATATTTGTTCAATAACAGAATGGCATCCATTAAGTTTTAATGGCCTGGGAGAGAAGGGATGAGGGGAAAATGAGCACGATGTATTTGTAGATGTCAATTGTATCTGTTTTTAATGATTTTTTTTTCTGTCTCTGAGTCTAAAATTATGTCCCAAAGATAGCTTACTCCATGGCAGTGGTGGGCCATGCGTTCAGCACCACCAGCCCCAGGCTAGCAGCAGGGCAAGCCCCTGGGTGCAGGTGCATGAACAGACCCATGTCCCACATCAGAGGACCTGAATGCGCTGACCCGTCTCAACACAAAGGCTTACTGCTACAGTCTCAAAGTGGAGCTGATCAAGTTAGGCTCAGACATTTTTAAATGTCTACTCAGCTACATCAGCTACCCCTCAAAGTCTGTTTCTATACAACACTTAAAGATTTTATGATTGAGGAGGTGCCTGGGTGGCTCAGTTGGTTAAGCGTCTGCCTTTGCTGAGGTCATGATCCCAGGTCCCGCATTGGGCTCTTTGCTCAGTAGAGAGCCTGCTTCTGCCCCTCACCTCTGCACATGCTCTCTCTCTCTCTCTTAAATAAATAAATAAAATCTTTTAAAAAAAGATTTTATGAATGAATCATATCTGGATGAGAATTTAAGATGTTCTTAGTCCATTCCTCTACCTTTCAACAGACCATGACTACCTCAACTCATCAAGATAAGGACTTATCTTATTTTTTAAAAAAAAATCAGTAATAATGATCAATGCCCCAAGGAGCAATTTCACCATTTCTGCTAGTAATTGGCTCTGTTGTTTACAGACATTGGCATTTAAGGGCACCCTCCCACATTCCTTGTGCTTCAGTTTCAACTTCGTTCCTTTAGTTCCAATCTTGGCTAAGATGAGGTGCCAGGATCATTCCCTTGCCCATCCTCATCCTCCATTTCATCCACCTTGGCTCTACTTAGCTAACTCCTATTGCAAAACTTCCAAATCACATGCCTCCATGGGCTAGCATACGGCTCATTTTTCAAACTCCAGAAATTTAGGCTGTGCGCAGTTTCCTCATGCAACTTGAGTAGCTCAGGGGAAATTCCCCCACCTGTTTTGAGGAGGCAGCACTGTCTTATCTAGATACTTTTTTCAACCTACTTTAAAATTCTTATTAGCAATTCCAGAAAATGTAAACAACTCTATAGTGACAAAACCAGATAGTGGTTGCCTGGGGATGGGGAGGGAAGGAGGAAAGGACACCAGGAAACTTTTGGGGGAGATGGAGGTGTTCCTTATCTTGACTATGGTGATGGCTTCAAGGTTGCATGCATATGTCAAATGTGATCAAATTATACATGCTAAATATATGCAGTTTATTTACATTAATTATACCTCAGTAAAGTTGTTTAATGAATTCTTTTTAGCTCCTAGTTCAACTTCTTTCAGATCCAGCCTAACTTCAGAAGCCTTGGCTTACTAATTTACAAAGCCAGATCCCTCGGTCAACACCATGTCCCTCCAATCCTCAGGGCTGGAAATAACTGCAGTAACATCTTCACACAAGCCCTGCTGTGTAAATCAGTGTTAGTTCCCTGATGTGATCACTTCACTGTCAATGGGGCTCAGAGAAATTAAGTTAATTACAGTCTGTTCCTGCCATGCTTGTCATTCAGCTGTGTGTAGGCTGCTCTGTGACATTGGAGGGGCAGACCTTGCTTAATACAATGGACATCTCATAGATGAATATTCTGAAGAGGACATTCGACTTTATGTATACGGACCACCACCCCCACCAAGATCTCCTCAAGACCATGACTAAGACTTGTCCATTCTGAATCTGGTTGTTGCTTTGGCGGTGCTTTGGGGTTCACCCAATGTCTCCTTCCCGGCAGCATCCAGCTATGTTTTAAAGGGAAGGTGACCTAAGGCTCTCCTTCCACATCAGTCCCCACCAGCCTTTTTCCTCTATCCCCTTCAAAAGGGAGCAGTGAAGAGAGATTGTGGGAACACTGAGCATCTCAGAACAACTCCAGAGCCTTCCAGAGCAAAGGCACCATCACATTTAGCTCTAAGGCAAGGCAGAATAGAGAAGATGAATAACACATGTATCCACATCTGAGCTGCATTTTCCAAGAAAAAATATTTCTTCTTCCATTCACCCAGGTAAACAAGGAAAGACCGAGTTTTTAAAAGTCAGGTTCAGATTTAATTGAATGTGACCAAATCCTGGTTCAAAAAGAGCCCACACAGAATTGTAGTTTATTGACTACTAAGACTTGGAGATCCAGTGGTGGGTCTCCTCAGGCACAGATGGATCCAGATATTGAAGGCTGCTGTCTGACCTCTGTCTCTGTCTCTCTGCTGTCTCACGCTCAGTCCTCTGTGATGGCTGCATTCTCCACCTGGAGGGTCACAGAACTTGTCTTCTCTTTTGTGAAACTTCTTGGTTCTCATTCATCTGGAGGAAAGGAGATTCTTCAACTCTGATGGAAAGGCTAATGCCCTTCCTTTGCCTGTGCTATCTTGCTTCTGCAGCAGGAGGAAAGGCCATTGGACTGCCCTCTCCATTCACAGGAAAATAATGATGCCAACTTGTAATTTATTCAGAGCGGAGATAAACTTGACCTTCACAGAGAAGAAAATAACTCTTGGGCGGGGGTGATGTATTGACAAATGAAATGTCATCATTCTTGGCCTTGACCTGTAAGGCTTAGATATATAGTAATAGACATTCATGGAGGAAAGGGGCACCTGTAATCACCTTCTATTATGTGCCTGAGGTTTATGTTCTCAGAAAACCCACAATTTGAGATTCTTTCCCTCCTTCTTTATTCAGTGTTATTCCACCTAAACGAAAGGAAATTTTAGCTGATATTGCTGTGATTCAAAAGTAAGTCTACCTTGTGCTAAATCTTCTGCTTTTACCATTGAACCCCTCACCTCCTTGGTTCCACCTCTGCCATATATTGGCTACATGACCTTGGGCAAGTATTTTAATCTCTCCAAGCTTCTTCTCTCAAGCGCTTCTTCTCTCAAGATTGGACAGTAATCTTCAAACTGATCTATAGATTCAACGCATGTCTGATCAAAATCCCTGAAGCCTTTTTTGTAGAATTGACAAGCTGATTCTAAAATTCATACAGATATGCAAAGAATCTACAATAGCCAAAACATTTCTGAAGAAATAAGGTGTCAGTGGGTGATTTTTATTCTCTAAGATTCTCTTCTTACCCTTAATCTTCTTCAGTTTTTCTCAAAAGTGGCTATATGTGGATTTATCTCTATCTATCCTACATTGGTTTTATTACTGACTATGAATCCAAGAACTTATGCCTTTCTTTAGTTCTAGAAAGTTCCCAGCATTTTCTTAGAGTATTACCTTTTCTTCTCCTTTCTAACTCACTTCTTCTGGAACTCTTTTTAGATATTTGTTAAAGACTCTCAGTCTAACTTTCTTTTTGTGTGTGTTTTATTCTTCTCTCTTTCCGTGCTTTTAGTTTCATTCTTTATGACTCACTTCCAATTGATTAATATTAGAGTTTGGCCTATTGAGCTTTATTTCATTGACCATATTTATTTCTAAGATTTCTAATTGATTCCTTAGCATATCTACCTGGTCTTGTTTCATTTCTGTTTGTTTTTGTTCAATAATTTCTTATTTTTATAATGATTTCTTCATCTCCTGAGAATTCTTAGCATAAAGTCTTTTTCAGATTACTCCATTATTTGTATTTTGTGTGGTATGAATTCATTTCTTGGTCCCTGCTCTCAGGAGCTGGACAGACAATACCTTAATCTAAAAATATATACAATACATTAAAAGATAACTAAAAGGAAAGCTAGGATACATGTATGATGGTCTAGGGTGATTAAGAAAGTTGCATTGAGTTGATGGAAGTTAAAAAGAAGATTTAAGAAAATGGCACCTTCACACCTACCTTCATGGTTTATTTCATTTACCCCTGTTGGAAAATGTCTGCTTAACTGCGAAATACTGAAAACAACTGTTTTTCCAGCAAAATAATATTTCTGCCTGGCTCAACAGTCAGAAATTTTATTAAGGTATGATAAGGTGGCCTAATATTATTTTATTAATCCCTAAAGCCAGAACACAGTCTCAGATACCATCTTTAAATTATGAAGAGCATAAACAATGTGACCAACTTTAATTTCAAGGAACTTCCCAGTCACCCAAGGTCATGAAATAAGGAAGACAGTAAACTGAAATATTCACCTGGAAACAAATAATCTATCCACAGCCCTGACACCTGGGGGAAAAAGAGAAGAATTTGGATCTACATTTTAAATAAGAAGTCCCCCTCAAACTGAAGATGACTTTAAGTGTTTTCGAACTAAAACCAACAGAAGGGGTAGAATCAGATTTTATTGGTGGATTTTTCCTTCTTTTTTCTGTATCTTACTTATTCCCTCACCATCACTACTTTCCACTCAATTTCTTTCTTTTTTTTTTTTTAAGATTTTATTTATTTATTCGACAGAGATAGAGACAGCCAGCGAGAGAGGGAACACAAGCAGGGGGAGTGGGAGAGGAAGAAGCAGGCTCCTAGTGGAGGAGCCTGATGTGGGGCTTGATCCCATAACGCCGGGATCATGCCCTGAGCCGAAGGCAGACGCTTAACCGCTGTGCCACCCAGGCGCCCCTCCACTCAATTTCTATCCTCATATCTCCCCATGGAGGGAAATGAGAAGTTTAACAAATTCAAAACCTCTGAACAAATTTTCCATGGATATTTTGCCATTGCTTTTACTTTCCCTAGTTCAATCCATAAAACAATAAAGAACCTAAATTAACTGTTTGTCAAAGTATGATCTAAGCCCATGAGTGAAACATGAGTGTCCATAAATGACTCCAAATTATAAGTCCTTTCTTCAGTTCTAGAAAAAGCATAATGTACTGGAGTTCTATAAAATTTGAAATAATTTAAAAAATAGTTCTTCATATACGTAAGCCACTGGAAAGGCATTTTACAGTTATCTCATTTAATTCTCACAATATCCCAAGAGAGTAGGCACTATCATTATCATTATCCTCATTTTACTGATAAGAAAACTAAGGGTCCAAGGGTATAAGTACCTTGCTCCAAGTCTCACCAGCTAAGGGAAAGAACCAAGATTTGAACCCAAGCATTCTGGGTCCAGAGCTTATACTCTGCAGCACTACACAGTACTTCCCTGGTAACCCAGAGCCATTTCTTACAGTTTCTATTTGTTTCCATTTCCATCTTACCAATCTATTCACTCATTCTGTCGATTTTTTCCTTTTAATCCTTACACATATTTTAACAACTCTTAAAGTCCTTGTCTTCTTACACTTCTATTCACTATTTCCCATTAACCTTTTCTTTTAAGTCTTGAAAGTGACTTGTAATCATTGTTTTAAGTCTTTTTCTGCTAATTCCAACATTTGGGTTGTTTTGAGGTGTATTTCTATTTGATCCCTTTTCTATTGAGTATGAGTCTTATTTCCCTGCTTTCCATATCTGATAATTTTTTATTATGTGTTGAACATTGTAGACGAAACATGTAGGAAGTCTGGACTATGCTGTTTTCCTTTAAACAGTGTTAGATTTTGCTCTGACAAGTGGCTAAATTACTGGTGGATCTTCTTGATCTTGTCAGGCTTTGATTAAGGCTTTGTTAAAGCCACCCAGTTGTGTCCATGTCCTAGAGATATGGCCCTTGATCTAGGATGTTTTCCTTACTCCTAAAGTAAGGTCTGAGGTCTCAGCTGAATGCTCAAAGTGCTCAGTTAAGATCTCTGAACCCTGACTACATAGAAATCTCAATGTTTCCCAACTCTTCACCCCTTCTTGTATCTCTTTAGCTCTCTGCATTCCAGCAGAGTCTCACCTTGCACATACATAGCTCAGACTGCTTCCCCTTGTGCAATCTCTCCTCTTTGGCATCCTGCTCTACTGATTTCAGCCACCCAGCCACTCCAAAGTTCACATTCTCTGACTCCTCCACCCCGCAAGACCCTTATGTTCTACTTGGACTCAACTTTTCTGCTGGAGTCTGGAAAGCATCCCCAGGCATAGGGCCAAGGGAAAATATGAGTTTCTTCTCTCAATAGTCAAGTCTTTCATGGCCTGCTGTCTTGTACTGAAAATAATTGCCTTATTTATTTTATCTAGTTTTAGAATTGCTTACAAGAAGGGACAATGAACAAAAGAAGTGTGTATTGGAGGGGCAGTATGTGCCTGTTATTTGCTAAGCATTATAATATGCCAAACATATTTTCTAGGCAAAGCCAGCCTCTGCTGTTAGTGACCTAGTTATGTGTCATTTCCAATATATCTTATTTCATAGACTTTAAGACTCTACTGATTGTAAAATGCACCATTATTTTAAGAACACTGAAGCAAAAAATGCTGTTGGTTAAACATAATTCCTTGATAGTCATCCTTTATGATGTGTATATCAATCACACCACCCCTTGTTGCTTTGAAATTTCTTTCATCTATTCTAAGGAATTTGGCAATTTCTCCTGTCTTCAGTTACATGGCGTAGAGGGTACTGGGCAATCATTTTGTTAAGTATCTTAATACAAAATGCAACACAGCTTTGTCTGATGTGGGTATCTTCCTTTATTATGACCTATATAAAGGACTTGACTATTGTTTGCTGAGAAAAATATAGAACTGCAATAATTTTTCTAACAATGCCTATTTGCTTCACTGACAACATCTCTAGGTTTTACTACTGTTTCTGTGCCTTTCTATGCACACAACAACCTTTCATTTCAACGTCAATTGTAGTGTAATCTTTCCAAAGTCATTCAAAATAGTGTTTAAAGCCAACATGCATAGGGGTGCCTGGCTTGCTCAGGCAGTGAAGCATGAGACTCTTGATCTTGGAGTCATGAGTTCTAGCCCCACATTGGGTGTAGAGATTACTTAAAAATAAAACCTTCTAAAAAAGAAGCCAGTATGCATAGCCCAACGATGCACATTTCTCAGTTGACATGGCACCAATGTGAATAACCAAGGCCAAGTTTGTGCATCTGTGTGCAACGACAATCACAGGCCACCTAGTCTCCAGCGATTATAAGATGCCACAGATTGTAACACACGTCCTGATTACAGAAATGTTAAAATGTCATGAGAGACTATGGACTATGAGAAACAAACTGAGGGCTACAGAGGGGAGGGGGGTGGGGGAATGGGATAGACCGGTGATGGGTAGTAAGGAGGGCACATATTGCATGGTGCACTGGGTGTTATACACAACTAATGAATCATCGAGCCTTACATCGAAAACCGGGGATGTACTGTATGGTGACTAACATAATATAATAAAAAATCATTATTAATAAAAAAAAAAAAAAAAAAAAAAGAAATGTTAAAATGTGAAAAAATATCTACTTTGTATAATGGATAAAATATGGTGCACATAAATGATGCACACACACGAATACTCATATGACATAAAACTATGCCCAAAAGGAAATAATTTGCTCATAAAGGGCCTTCTAATTGCTGTTCCCATTTTGACAGCTTCAAGCGCACTTCAAAGTTGCATCACTGTTGACCCGTTAGTTGGCCTAGTTTTGCAAATTGGACTACAATTTAAGCATACTTTTCATAAAATGAAAGTAATTACAGTGTGGGCATTCTGAAAGCCATCCCCTGCTCTCACCACACACACTCAGCTGGGAGAGCGTAAATCATCCTAAATGCATACCCTTTGTTTCAGGGACTGATGTTACCTGAAGGTTACCTTCTCAGGCCCAGCGACTACTGCAGAAGTCCTGTCCTAAGGATGAGGGGGGAAAACGATGCTCTTGGACTTGCAGCCTCTCTCGGAAGCAGGACCAAGGCAGTTCCCAGGCTCTAGGCTGGGTCCTGTGAGGATACCGCAGATGAGCACAGTGCTACACCTTCTCTCCCACCCTCAACCCTGGAAACAGACATGAGTGATACAGGCTCTTTAAAACTGACTTTTAGAGTATTTAGCCATTTAACTTTTCTAAAGCTGGGAACTATCTAGGCAAGATGTGAGTTTATATCCCAGAGCCAACCCTGGAAGTGCAACATCTTTTTTTTTTTCCAATTCTTTAGAAAATTTGTTTAAAAGATTTGGGAAATCCCAACAAGCAAAAAGCATATTTTAATCTTCAGTGATGGTGGCAGTAGTTGGCATATGTTATGAGCTGGTTATGTGTTATATGTTAGGACTTTGTGTGCCTGATCTAGTCCTAACAGCTACCAAGAGAAGTAGGTGTCATTATGCTATTCATTTTACAGATGAAAAACTGATAATCAGAGAGACAGAGTAACACAGACAAGGCCACACATCCAATAGGGGCAAAGCAGGAATTTAAAATTGAGATTGTCTGACACCAAAGCCTGTGCTCTTATGATTCAAAGATTGTCTTCCCCTTTCTCCCCAGCCTCTCCATTCAAATCTCTTTCAAGTATAACCTGCCATCTCAAGTAAAACAGTGCTCTAGCCGAGGGTCTGTCTGACAATAAAGGCTAAGATAATGCTTATAATAAATGCTAAGAATAAATGCTAAGCTCACACCTCAGAGTACAGAACAAGCCCACAATTGGCAGGAAGGGTCCTATCCTGGAGGAGGGGGAGAAGGTCAGGTTGTAGGCACCTCATTTTCCAAACACAGCAGACTTGGTCCACACCTGACTCGGCAATATCCCACAAAGTCTGTGGGTTACCAGCTTCCCATTTCCACTGAATCCCTTAAGCTAATGTTAGATTTAAAGGGGGATATGAGATTATGCCCTGGGTATGCTTGGGCCGCATGGGCCCTGAGTGTAAAAGGCTCCATTGGAAAATTCAGTCAACGGTGAGCAGTGAAAGGGACAGGGCCCAGGGTTAAAATGGAGGGCACCTGGTTAGAGAAACAGTCTTCCACAGACTCCCTTACTCTGGCTTGGTCCCAGATCTCAGGTCCAGAGAGAGGACGGATGCCAGCGAGGTGAGGAAACTGTGAAGTCAGGAAAATGTGGAGGTCACTACCAGAAAGAGCTTCTGAACAGCCCAGTTTGCAGTAATTTGTTGCACAGCAACAGATATTGGAAGGAAGGAAGGAAGGAAGGAAGGAAGGAAGGAAGGAAGGAAGGAAAGAAGGAAAGAAGGAAAGAAGGAAAGAAGGAAAGAAGGAAAGAAGGAAAGGAGGGAGGGAGAGAAGGAAGGAGGGAGGGTTGGATCCTGAGGCTATGATAATACCCTAGGGGAGAACCCATGAGGACCTAAACTATAGGAATTGAGAGGGAAAAAGTCACCTTTGATTTGGCCTAGAAACTCAGAGCCTCTAAACCTGGACAGACATGCAAATAATCCAGCAGCCAGAATCTCCACTGCTGAAGCTTTCCAAGTTGGACAACAAACCATCAGACATTTTGGTCGCTGCCGCAGATAAAGGTCCAGCATTTGTCACTTCTCCCTGAAAGGAAGAGCATATTTTCATTCCCAGCAGTGATCAGGTCCTGGCTGCATAGAGGCTTCATGGATCTCAATGACAAGCCCTTCACAAGACTGTCCCTGAGATGTGGCTGCCAGGGGACAAACACAGAACGCCAGAGATGAGCAGCAAGGCCTAGCAACACCTGGCATCCCATCCCACCCTTTCCTAAATTTCCATCTGCTCTTATTGCCCTTTTATAAAGATTCAAAAATGCATTTATTTTATGTAGACATAATTCCTTCCCCATCCAAAAGAAATAGTAATAATTCTGGTTTTCCCAGGACTGTCCTAGTACTTGACACCAAGGCAGCTGCTTAAAAATAATGGCCTGAGGGGCGCCTGGGTGGCACAACGGTTGGGCGTCTGCCTTCGGCTCAGGGCGTGATCCCGGCGATCTGGGATCGAGGCCCACATCGGGCTCCTCTGCTATGAGCCTGCTTCTTCCTCTCCCAATCCCCCTGCTTGTGTTCCCTCTCTCACTGGCTGTCTCTATCTCTGTCAAATAAATAAATAAAATCTTTAAAAAAAAAATAAAATAATGGCCTGTAAAGTGACTCTCTCTTATTCAAATAATTACATGAGCCTCTCCTGGGATTGGGATGTCCTTTGGAGTATCTGTGGCCAGGGGAGGAACTTTGCAGTAAGCATGGGGGCTCCTCCTTTGCCTCCAGCAGAGAGAGGCTTGAAGGAATCACTCAATCGTGCTTATCTAATGGCATGTGTGTGCGCATGCAAGTGCCCTAAAACTTACCCAGCAGACCCCCAGGAAGAATGAAAAGGCATGTTTGCACAGCTCAGTGGTGGGGAGATCTCAAAAGGACACCTGGAACTATCCAATGGAGCCATAACCCTGCACCTATCTTCTCCCCCATTTCACTCCTACTGTCTCCACTCCATGGAATTCACTGTAGTCCTGTGTAAGTGTCACAAGGGAAACAAAGGCAAAAATGAACTATTGGGACTTCATCAAGATAGAAAGCTTTTGCACAGCAAAGGAAACAGTCGACAAAACCAAAAGACAACTGACAGAATGGGAGAAGATATTTGCAAATGTCTTATCAGATAAAGGGCTAGTATCCGAAATCTATAATGAACTTATCAAACTCAACATCCAAAGAACTTATCAACTCAACATCCAAAGAACAAATAATCCAATCAAGAAATGGGCAGAAGACATGAACAGACATTTCTCCAAAGAAGACATCCAAATGGCCAATAGACACATGAAAAAATGTTCAACATCACTCAGCATCAGGGAAATACAAATCAAAACCACAATGAGATACCACCTCGCACCAGTCAGAATGGCTAAAATTAATAAGTCAGGAAATGACAGCTGTGGCAAGTATGTGGAAAAAGGGGAACCCTCCTACACTGTTGGTGGGAATGCAAGCTGGTGCAGCCACTCTGGAAAACAGTATGGAGTTTCCTCAAAAAGTTGAAAATAGAGCTACCCTACAACCCAGCAATTGCACTACTGGGTATTTACCTCCAAGATACAAACGTAGTGATCTGAAGGGACACCTGCACCCCAATGTTCATAGCAGCAATGTCCACAATAACCAAACCATGGAAAGAGCCCAGATGTCCACCGACAGATGAATGGATAAAGAAGATGTGGTATATATATAATGGAATATCATGCAGCCATCAAAAAATGAAATCTTGCCATTTGCAATGACATGGATGGAACTAGAGGGTATTATGCTAAGCAAAATAAGTCAATTAGAGAAAGACAATTATCATATGATCTCACTGATATGTAGAATTTAAGAAACAAAACAGAGAGTCATAGTGGAAGAGAGGAAAAAATAAAGCAAGACGAAACCAGGGAGGGAGACAAACCATAGGAGACTCTTAATCATAGGAAATGAACTAGAGGTTGCTGGGGTGGAGGAATGGGGTAACTGCGTGATGGACATTAAGGAGGGCGTGTGATAAAATGAGCACTGCGTGTTATATAAGACTGATGAATCACAGACCTGTACCTCTGAAACCAATAACACATTATATGTTAATTAACTGAATTAAAATAAACATTAGAAAGAAAGAATCACCTGCTGAAATGGACACTGTCTCTGTTCTACTCAGGTGCCCTTGGATCCCTTTTGTGGGTACTGTGCTCCCCTGCCCCAGCTTCTAATGGCTTCCACTCATGACTCTATCTAGAGGGCTGTGCTCAGGCTACTAGAGTCTCTCTGCTGGCACCTCCAGAGAACTGGAAGTGCCAGCGAACTTGCCTGCCCTAGCCAGTGACTGACAGGTGCAGGAGAACAAAAGCTCAGCCCCTTGTCTCAAGCAGGGACATCACTGAGATGTAACTTAAATGCCAGAGCTTCCTTGCCGGATTGAGAGGAGACTATGTGTGGTTCTATGTGTGGTTCTATGGGTTTCCGTCTGGGATACACCCTGCCTTGGCTTCCCCCATTCCTGCCCTGCTTCCCCCACTCTCCTACCAGATGCATTACTCAGGTTGGTTTCCGGGGAGTTCAGCCAAGGCATTTCAGGAGTTTGTCAAAAAGCACATGTTGGTCCCACCTTCAGAGGTTCTGATACAGTAGGTCTAAGTTGAAGCTCAAATTCTGCCTTTTTAGTAAGTACCACTCATGATTCTGAAGGACGGGATCAGTGGACTCTACACTGAGAATGACTTGTCCAAAATAAGTGATTCAGACTCAAGGAAATGTACACTTAGGGTTTCTCATGTGGTTTGATGGTCCTAAAACTGGACAAGAGTCCTGATGCCCGGGTGAGGCCACTGTGCATTCAGCAAATGCTTTGCCAAGTTATGCAAAAGGAAGCTTCTGCAACCTGTTAAGATAAATCCTAGTGTTCGGGTCCACAGTCAGCCCCTAGCCCCTGGGAGAAGTAAATTCTTCGAGGCCAGTGCACTCCCTTAGTTACCACAGCATCCCAAGACTGTGCAGGACGCCTAGCCACACGGGGTGCAGAGAGTTTATTGCCCATGAGAGGGATAAGCATGAGGAATATTTTTAACTTGAATATGACTCAGATTGATGGAAGCTGAAAATTCAACTCTCATAATTTGGGTATTCCCAGAAGAAGACCTAAGCAAAGGCTTTGAGAGCAAGTGGTTTATTTGGGAGGGGATCACAGACAACACAGGAATGGAAAGAAGGAAGTGAGACAGAGCAAGGAAAGCAGCCAGTGAAAGGAGCATTGCCGAGCATGGTACCACCAATGGGGCTGAACCCTGTCAGGGACCGATGGCAGCCATCGTAGAACATGGCTTAGGAGAGAGAGTTGGGAACTGTTCACCACTTCCCATGAGTCACTGGTTGAGGGCTGCTCCTGAAGCCCACCTCCACAGGGCAGAGCAGGCCCCTCCCACCACCAGAGAGAAAGCTCCAGCAAAGAGTCACAGGACTGGGAGCTGGAAGTCAGCCCCGCCCACAAGGCACCCCTGGTATCTGATGAAACATCTATATCAGTATGTGAGGGTCTGCCCTGTGAAAATAAGTTCTTTCCCGTTACAGTGTCTATTGCACGGTCCCTTTAAAAAAATAAGCAAATACTAAAATAAAATAAATAAAGCAAGAAAGCAAACAGCTATAGATCAAAGAAAAAGAAGCACAGCCATATCCTAAAGCCAGCCTCATTTCTCTAGACGAATCCTTTCGACCCATCTGTACCTTCCCAAGGAGAGCAGATTGCTTTGTGAGTTCCAGGGCTTTGGCTGGTGACAAGCCCAGCTCCTCGCTTCTGATTTTCCCAGCTGTGTGTACAGCACAAGCGAACGCCTTTAGCAGCCTGGCAACTCTTGCGGCAATCAGGGCTGCCAAGAAAGAGCTGAGCTATCACTCCTGCTCTCTGCATGCGTGATTTCTCTTTAAAATTAGCATCTTGTTATACAAGGGTCGTCCATGGCGAGCCCAGGAAAAACCTCCCGACACCTGACCGTTTTAGCGGACTTGAGCTTTTAGTGTGGTTTGACTTCAATGGAGCCACTGTTCTCGGAAAAGGGAGTAAGTGATAAAACTCAGGAGGCTTGGCACGGATCTGTGTAAGTGACACAATCCCAAAACGCCTCTCTCCTCTACTCCATCCTCCCATGAGTGTCTCCTCCTCCGTATCTCGTCCTGAGACCAGCCTTTTTGTTCCAAAAAGACCTGAATGTGGTAAAAGGCTAAAAATGCAAGTTTTCCTGTCTCGAAGACCTCACCTCACTCCACTAAGGTTTATCCCATTAAGAGCTCACGATGTTCTAGGAAGTGATTCCTACTCGACTGGACAGTTGTGCAAACCCAGGATCAGGAAACCAAAGTGGCTCACTCTGGGTTACACAAACCACGGCAGGGAGACCCACGACTTACGAAGTTACCAGGGTCAGAGAAGAAAGAGAACAGTACTCGGCATGAGAAAGAGGACATGTTTCTTGAACATTCCTCCAGGCAAAATATTTGTACCCATTGGTGCACATGTTCCCCAAAGATTAAGAACGAGATAGGAAGACTTGTGTGTTTTTACAGTTCCTGAATGTAACAGGGTCTGTTCTCAGGTTTGCACTTAGGAGCTGCAGGGGACACTGTTGATGCTTCACACATAGTCCCTCTGCCCATCTGAATACACCCGCAGCTGCTGGGGACAGTTCCCATATAGGCTGGTGGCTGTCTGCATTGACTAGCTGCGTCTCTATTCTCTGGTAGGTCGTCCCTGCCCCCAACCCATCACACAACCCTCAAACAAGAGGACACAGGAATCCTGGATTAATGCTCTGGTGGGGCACTTGTGAGGTGTTTCCTATACAGCTAGTCAGAGGGGCCCAAGCCAGACTGAGCCTCAGTCTCCCTCATCAGTAACCTGTTCATCCACCCACACTTACTTGACATTTCCCTCTTCCCAGACTCATTTTCCAACCTTCTCAGCTCAGCAATCTGAGATGCCCTCCCACCCACACTTCCTGCAGCGAGGTCTTTGTCTCAGGGTCTGTTTTGCGGGGGGACCCAAATTAAGACAGGGACCCAAAATATAAACTAACATTCTTTTTTTAAAAAAAGATTTATTTATTTATTTATTTATTTTAGAGACAGAGAGCACAAGCAGGAGGGGCAAAGGGGGAGAGGGAGAGAGTATCTGAAGCAGACTCCACACTGAGCGTGAGGCCTGACGTGGGGCTCGATCCCAGGACCCCAAGATCATGACCTGAGCCGAAATCAAGAGCTGGCCTCTCAACCGACTGAGCCACCCAGGCACTCCATCAACCAACATTCTTGCTCAAAGACTGAATCTCTTTTTCCTTTCCACTCCCAGCTCCAGAAACTTACATAAGAAACACAATCTGGCAGATAAGATCATATTCTCACTCCTTTACAAGTCCTCGGCAGCCTCTGGGCCCAGCACCCCGAAGCTCCCCACTCAGCTGGAGGCCCGTCTGTTGCCAGCCATCTCCAGGGAAGCCACAGAAGCTGGTAAACAAACTCTTTCCTTCACTCATCATCCCGGGTGCTAGGAAAATATATGCACATATCCCTCATTTCTGGGCTGCCAATTTTTAACATTTTGCTGCACACGCTACAGGTTTGTGCTATTCCTTAAGGAATGAAAATCTAAATAGAACTTTTACATTTATGGGACAAATCCCCACAGTTCAAATACCACTGCTTTTTAGCATGAAATGATTTCCTCTTTTTCTTTGGGCTACCGTTCCCACCAACATGCCCGTTGGACATTGCTCAAATTTCACCCTATGCAAAGTAGCCCAACCTGCTTTTTCTTTTTTTTTTTTTTTTGAGGGTCAAGTAATGTTTTTTATTAGGGGACTCAAGGAGATTAAAAAGCATTTAACACATATAATACATACATTTCACACCTAAAATTATTCATAAGATCATGCAGTTTGCAAGGCACTTACTAAGTGATGTAGGGTATGAGAAGAAGAACAAGAAGAAATCTGTAAATGTACTTTGAACCTTTGAGGGCATTTATGTAGAACGAGGATGTAATCATGAGACGTGTAAAATCACACAACTTTCTCTGCTTAAAGTTGACCTGTCCTGAAGGTCTTTTTTTTTTTAGATGTAATTCACATACCATAAAATTCATCATTTCAAAGAGTATGACTCAGTAGTTGTTAGTATACTCACAGATTTGTGTAACCCTCACCACTATCTAATTTCAGAACATTTTCGTTACCCCAAAAAGAAATCCCATACCCATTATCACTCATCTCCTTCCCCCCCACAAACAAGTCCCTGGCAAATTCTAATTTATTTTCTGTCCTTATGGATTTATACCTTCTGAAAATTTCATGTAAATTAAATAATATGGTCCAACCTGCTTTTTCTAAAACCCCAAATCTCTGCCCACCTCCGCACTGGAATCTGGGAACTCCCTGTCCAGCCTTGAATCTCAGGCTTGTCCACAAAGAGTGAGTACAGGTTGGATGGCGTAGTCAAGCCCATTGCTCAGTAGCATGGTCAAGAGGAAGAAATGCATACTTATGTTCTCTCTGCACCAACGTGGGGCTCCATGCAGAGCTCGATCCCAGAACCCTGAGATCATGACCTGAGCCGAAGGCAGACACTTAATCAGCTGAGCCACCCAGGTGCCCCCTAGGCTTGCATCATTATAGACAGGCTTTATTTACCTACTCAAATGTCCAGTGGGTCATTCAACATCATGTACTTGTCTCTCCAGGGGGTTGCCAGACACCAAGCATCCTGGTCCCCTTCCCCTCAATGCCAGTAGGCACCCATATTATTGTGCTCACCCAAAAGAAGTCCCCATAAGTTTCCAAAACCTCACCTATAGGGCAGTACCAGCCACACTGAGAAGCATTGCCTACCTTTGCCTCCTACATGTGCTGGAATTCAAACAGAACCATCACTCAAACTTTAAATCCCAGTCATTCAGTGAGGTCAGCTCTCCACCAACTCGGAGCTAATGCTCTCAGGCAGTGTGGCCGAGGAGCTGGCCGAGTACCTGGAGCTGAAGAATTAATAAGCAAGAAGAGATAAATACACGGTCCCTGACAGTTGGGAACAACTGCTGTGGAGGGGAACTTGGCAATATTTATCAAAATGTTAAATGTACATACCCTTTAATTCTGTAATTCTATAAATTCATGCCATCGGTAGATTGGTGCATGTGCAGAATGATGTATATTCATGGGGCTTCTGTTATAATTGGAAAATACTGGAAACTATTTAAATGTTTATCAACAGGGCACTAGCTAGATGAATTATGGCCCATCCATATAAAAGGGATATTCTATAAATATTGAGGTAGAATTACGCCAACAATACAGAGTGAACTCAATATATATTTTAAGTGAAAAAGGTGAAGTAGAGAACATTATGTAATACGTGCTTCTATTGGGACATGATCTGCGTGCATGCGTGGGTGCTTGTGTGTGTGAGTGTGAGAGAGAGAGAGAGAGACACTTACTTGATGTACTTGTATGTGCATGGACTCTCTGGAAGAATTTACTATGAACTAGAAGCACTCTTTGCCCCTAAGGAAGAGAAATTGGGTGGAAGGATGGGGTGAAGGGAAGACTGAGTTTCATTATATGCTCTTTTCTACCTTTTCAGTTGTGAAATACGTGCATTTAATACCTATTCAAACCATTTAAATTTATTTTTGAAAACTAAGAGCTTTCCTCAATAAGGGCATCCTGGACCAGCTGTGGCCCCAGGCATTAACTCAAAGGAGAGGAAATTACCTCCCTGGGGCACCAAATGGGCTGGTAAGATGGACCGAGTCTCTGCTGGGTGCTGAGACCACTGCAGGAACACACCCTTGTCCTCTGTCACATGGGCCCCAGAGTCAGAGGGAAGCTGGACTGGCAGGATTTCAAAGACTCCAGACCACTGGTCAAAAAACTTAAGTCTGTTCATTAACTTTTCCCGCGTATGGCCATAGAGGCTTCTTCTAAACCTTCTACAAAGGAAAGTGAGCCAAGGGACAGGCCTGAAGACATTGGCAACTGGTTTCCCCAGCAACTACCTTTCCTCTTGGCTTTTCAGTGTTAGTTTGAAAAGCAAAGACTTTTTCTGCGTGGAGATCAATGGCTGGGAGCTGACCTCTCCCCATTCCTATTAGCCATTGCTGAGGCCACCTCCTGTTTCTGGCAGCTCTTACATTCCTGGAAAAAAGAAATGGTGCTGAAAAAAATTGGGAGTCAGTGACCCAGCCAAGAGGCAGCCAATGGCTTGTCACTCACCACCAAACACCTTGTATATCCAGTCAATTGCACTAAGAGTTGTTTACTCAGTAAATGTTTATTGATCACTTAGCATGCATCCAGAAGTCGGTTCCTGTCCTCTGGCAAATGAGATATCCATATAGATGAAGAGGTCAGTCAACAGATTTATTGAGCAACTGCTATGTACCAAGCACTGTTGTAGAAAATTCAGGTTAAATATGGTAAGCTGTAATATTGAGTGTCTGTAAAGTGTTAGAGGAGTAAATCTGCAGTGTCCCTGCCCCACCCATCACCCATTGGGCCTGACCTTAATAGTGCCTGCGGGCTCAGCTTCCAAAACTAGCAGCTGCAGCTGTTGCCCTAAGGGAGCCGGAAACCCCTCTGGCCCACACGCCCGGCAGGCCAGGAGCACTAGGGAATTAATGCCCCTCTTCCGGGAACCACCCACAACTAGGGACTGACTGGAGTTGGTGTATAAATACCCCAGCTCCCTCACCCACTGGGAGAAGATAACTCTGAAGTGCGAGTCCTACACTCGCCCTGAGGGTTCCCCAGTGGGATTAACTACCACCCACAAGTGTCATTTGACATTTATCATTGTGATGTTGGTGTTGCTCTTCATACCCACAGTCTGTTTCGCTCACCTGTTGGTGCTTGGGTTTGGGACCCTTGAATGAGAGGTCCTTCCTCCCCAGATTAAGGGATTCCACTAACCTTACAGAAATGCCAGTGAAAGAGCATTTTTCCTCTTTTCCATGCAGGTTTGTTGCAGTCTGCTGTGGGCTAAATGTTTGTGTCCTCCCAAAATTCATAGGTGGATACCCTAACCCCCAATGTGATGGTATTAGGAGGTTGGACCTTTGAAGGTAATTAGATTTAGATGAGGTCATGAAGGTGAGGCCGTCATGATGTAATTAGTGCACTAACAAGAACTAAGTCATAGAGCTTGCTCTCTCTATCATGTGAGAGGAAGAGAGCTGTCACTGGGAGCCGACCATGGGGGCCCCCTGACTTGGGTCTTCTCAGCCTCCAGGCTGTGAGAAATAAATGTGTATTGTTTAAGCCACCCAGTCTATGTACAGTATTTTGTTATAGCAGCCCAGCTAGTCCCCTTGGCTCTCTGGTAGCTATTCCCACCTCAGCCATCAGCTTCTCTCTTCTCGACCTGAGAACTTTCTCTGGCCCTCCAGGAGCAGGGAGGTCTATTGACAAGTGAAGGGGGAGCTGACAGCCTTGGAGCAGCCCTCAACCTATGGGGCACGGAAGCTGGTGGGTAAATGCCCCAGGCTGTCCTCCCAGCCTCAGGTAGGCTTGTTATGAGACCTGTTCCGCAAGGTATCTCACAGAGACCCCAGTGGGACTGCCCCCACAGCAGGAACCCACTCCTCAACATGCATTTGATTGTCCCCTCTCTCCCCTGCCTCCTCATCCCTGCTTCCTTGAGATCACTCCCAAATAAACTCCCTGCTCCCAGGTGCTTGTCTCAGCCCTGACTTTGCAAGCACTGAAACTGAGACAAGACATTCTAAGGGAACTCATTAAGGAAAGGAAGACCTGCTCACAATGACCACAGCTACTTTCTTCTTTTCAATCCAGTCATGCCAGGTGATAGCAGAAACACTGGCTCTGTGGGTCTTTGAAAAGTTCCAGAACAAATAACAGCATTTCTAATACGTGTTGCAGGGGAAAAAACTCAAGACCCAAAAAAGACGCCTTCAAACCAATACATGTTGAATCAGAGCAAATAGTCTCCTGACCTCCTTTAAAAAAGAATTGCTTGTAACAAGTACTGTATGGTGACTAACATAATATAATAAAAAATCATTATAAAAAAAACAAGTTTAAATTCTTTGAATAATAAATTGGGAGGCTCTAGAATGTTCCTGGAAACTCTGCTAAGTTTTTTACAAGTGCAGAATGGATGTATGTCTTTGAGATACCTCCCATGGCTAAAAATCCTACATTGCAATGATCGCATCTGTTGCAAGGACCACTCTTTGGGGATGCCTCCCCAACTCTAAATGGAACTTTGCTTAATTCTTTTCACCACAACCAGATGGAAATTTCTAGCTTCTAAAACCAGTCACAAGTTTCCTCTCACCACTACACCCTCTCAAACGCCACATCTGGATATGGTTGTCATGCTTTCAGTCAGCCCCCTGCATGGCATGAAGGAACTTCCACATCATGGGCAGTTCTAGGCCCCAGCTGGTGAGCCTCTCTCAGTGGTAAGGGGGTGAGGGGTGGGCAGGTGGGGGACAGAGAGGGCACTGTTTCCTTTCCTGAGACAAGAAGATGGGCTTAGGGTAAAACTTAATTACCATCTCACGCTTGGTGAAATACAAAAACAACCTCCAAACGGGGTAAAATGCCATTACAACTTCCCTTGTGTTTATTTGTACAGAAAAGCAAAACCATTTCTCCCTAATATGCATAGTGAGGTCTACATATCAGAGAGCCTAAACAGAGGGACCTCAAGCAAGGTTTTGCATATGTTCCTGCAAATCTTCTGCCCATACCCTCTACTCAATCTACTTCTCTCAGAATCATTTGCACCCATCAATGACCTACCGCATACACAAGTATTTTTCTTGTTTATTATCTATCTCCCCCACTAGAAATGGAAGCACCATGAGCAGAGGGATTTTGTCTGTCTTGCTCCCTGTTGTATGCCAACAGTGATGAATGGCCAGTTGATACTTTCAGTAGGATTATTCTGAAATTAGAGAAAATCTTGGGGGCAAGTGGTTTATTTGAGAGATGATCCCAGATACAAGAAGTGAAGAAACGAGAGGAATAAGGGAGTAGAGGAGAAAAAGTCAACTAGGTGGCTCAGTTGGTTAAACGTCTGCCTTTGGCTCAGGTCATGATCCCAGGATCTTGGGATTGAGCCCCATATTGGGCTCCCTGATCAGCCTGGAGTCTGCTTCTCCCTCTCCCTCTGCTTGCTGCTCCCCTGCTTGTGCTCTTTTTTTCTCTCTCAAATAAATAAATAAATAAATAAATAAATAAATAAATAAATAAATAAAATCTTAAAAAAAGAAAAGTCAACTAAAGGGAGGTTATCAAGGCCATTGCTGGAAGCAAAGGAACTTTGAGAAGATTCCAGAAGCTTCTGGAAACAGTCCATACAGAGGATGGGAAATGGGCTCTTATCCCCCACCAGTTGAGGGTTGTCCTCTGAGATGTTAAGACCCTTCTACTTCCAGACTGATCCTCTGCCGGGGCTGAGCTTTGAGGCAGAGAACTGCAGAGGGGTGCTTTAGAAGCTTGAAAGGGGAACATTGTCTGAGTGCTCAAAGCTGCCCAGTCCAAACCCAGCTAGAGCCAGAGGTGGGACATGGAGTTGTGACGAAGGACATCAAAAGCATCTGCCTTAAGAGGCATTAAGCAAGTATCTTTCAGTGAAAAAATGGACTCTCCTTAATGCAGACATGCATATGCATTAACAGGAAAAGCGGGGGCCCGGGCCCGTCTTGCTTTAGAATGGTCAGTGTTATTAGTACCCTCTGACCCATTAAGAAGGAAGACTTGTTACTATGGTCATGGAGTTCCAGACGCCTTTTAACTTTTTATTTTCCCGGAGGATCTTCTATAACATATCCTGCTCAGAATCCCATTTCTAGGGGTGAAGTGGCTGCAACTTTATTGCAAGTTATAAAGGTCCCCTGCAGGAACACTTCTTTCAGCTGCTGATAATCCTTGTCACCTCTGGCTTCTCCTTCCAGCATTTTTACTCTGGTGTCTTGGCCACCCCTTTGCTGGTGCTCTACCAGCCCCTCTTCTCCACTCTCCTTCTTGGTCTCGCTCCTCAGGATGTGCCTAGCGCTTCTGCCCTCCTAGGCACTCCCCGTGACTCCCAGGCTGGCGGCCACCCCCACCGGAAGACTCTGCTCCACACCTCGAGTGCCTCTCTGTCCTGAGCCCGGGGCTCATTCTCAACCTGCTCCCGGACCATCCATGCACAAGCAATGAGCTCAATCCTACATTAGACTCGTTACCTACCTCACCCCCATACTCCAAACCTGCCCTCACACCTGAATTCCCGGTCTTGGGTAACACTCCATCCACCCCCTTGTCTCACAACATGGAGCCTCAAGGTCAGCCTTAGTCACCTAGTTTCATTGCCTCTACAGGCTTCTTGGACACCAAGAGGTTAACAGTGGCTGTCCCGGGATGATGGAATTTTTCTTCTTTTCTCTACTTTCACTGATTTTCTAAATTATCTCTGATGAACACATTACTTTCATAATGTTCAGTATGTTTCGTAATAACCAACAGGCTTCATAATGCATTATAATCCTCAGTGTAAATCTATCTTGATCCGTCCTGGCCCTCCTCACAGATCCCGATTTACAGCCTCTCCCCACTTGGAACACCTTGGGCATCACAACCAGACTCTTTCTAAAATCGGAGCCTCATTCCTTCGCTACCCATCATCAAAACATTTCTCTGGGTCACCTGGGTGGCTCAGTAGGTTGGTGACCGACTCATGATTTCGGCTCAGGTCATGATCTCAGGGTCCTGGGATGGAGCCCCCTGCCCAGGCTCTGGGCTCAGTGTGGAGTCGGCTTGAGGACCCTCACTCTCCTTCTCCCTCTGCCCCTCCCCGACCCCTGCCCTCGCTTGTGCTCTCTCTCTCAAATAAGTAAATAAATCTTTAAACACACACACACACACACACACACACACACACACACACACACACATTTCTCTGAGATCATCCCCCACGTCCTCTATCCTGATAGTCCCCCCAGTACATCAGAATCATCGGGGGGTGTCTGTTAATTTTTTTTTGCTCCCCCATTATATTGTCACCATTATTCATACTGCATCCCCAATGCCTGGCACAAAGCAAATGTTCAATAAACACTTACCAATTAAATGGATGGAAGGAAGGGCATTAAGTCACTAGCTTACCATAGGGAAATTCTATAGCAGTGATTCTCGAAGTGTGTTCAAGGGCCCACTAGCTGGAGCATCATTGGGGAGCTTGTTGGAAATGCAGATTCTTGGGCCACACTTCAGAATCAGAAACTCTGCCCTTTAGGTGATTCTGTTTTATAACAAGTTTATGTTCCCAGAAATATCTTGGCCACAGTCACAAATAAAACTAGTTTCTCCAACTGTACTACACAACCCTTAGCAGCCTCGTGGGAAAACCACTGGAAAACATTTTATCTGCCGCTGTTTCAAAAATGTTGACTGTAGGTTGCAGAAATACAGCTGCCTCTAGAGTTCAGAAAAGGGGATGCAACCAGAAGTGTCTCCCCGCCAAGCTCCCCCAGCCACCCCCCCCCCCAGATTCCCTGCAAGAGTCCTCGCGGTCCGGCCATCTCGGGACCCCACTGCTGAGCACAGGTGCCAGTTTTGAAAGAAGCACTTCCAAATCCTTCGTGAGGGAAAGGAGGGAAGGAATGGAGTGTTCCGGGACGGGAGGAGGGATGGATGCGACCCGAAGGTCTCGGACTGGGAAGCTCGTGCGCGAGGCGGCCAGGGGCAGGCAGTGGAGCCGCGGCTAGGCGCAGCTCTTCACGCCTCGGTTTGCCGTCTGGGAAATGGGATTGGCAGTGCCTTTCGCGGAGACGCGGAGAACTTGAGCACCCACCCAAACGGCCTCAGGGCTGAGACGGGTTTGGTCACCACGGCGCACTGAGACCGGTCGCCTCGCTCGGGAGCCAGGGGCGCGAAGGCATAGAGAAGGACACAGGGCGCCTCCCTCGGCGCCTCCCTTGCCCCCTGCGGGCGGTGAGTGACCAGGGCGCGGTCCTCAAGCCAAAGCCGAACAGCCGGCGCTGGGGCGGGGATCCGGCCCGGGTGTGAGTGCTCCCGGGCTGGAAGAAGGTGGGAGGGGCCGATGCCGCTGCGGAAGGGGAGCGCGGAGACTGGACTCTTTGGGACACTCGCGGGCGCCACTTGGCGACCAGGAGCCGCACGCGCCGCGATCAGGAGTAATTTGGCCCCGAGGAAAACACAGCCCTTTCCCAAACTCTGAGCAAAGTCCTGGGGTGTCATCCTCACTTTACGGCTGCGTGAACGGAGACCCGGGACTCCAAGAGCCAGCTGCGGCCGGAGCCGTTTCACTGACCGGGAACACCGGCCCTCGGAGTCCTGGAGAACCTCCAGGGCTTTTCATGGGTCTGAGAAGAAAGTGGAGACCCCTCCCTCCCCCAGGAAGCCCCCTCACTGGTCCAAAAATACCCAGAGCTGCCTGCGATGCTCCGAGGGGGGCCAACACCCCCTCCAGCGCCGAATTACACTTTGCTAACACCCAGCCCTGTCCAGTCAACCCCGCCCCGCTCCCGGTTTCCTTTCCGGTCCCTCCGGTCCCCAAAGCGGACACCATCCTGGAGGAGATTCCCGACACCTACGTTTCCCACCCTGGAATGGGAAAGGGAGAGGGAGCGGGACAGAGTTGGGAGAGGAAGCTCCTCCGACAGAGAGAGGGGCTGGACACCCGACACCCGCCGGGAGGGGTTAACCCAGCTCCACTGGGCCATTGCCCCCTCTCTCCCAGGAGCCACTTCAATCGGTTGTCGCCCCAGTGGCCGCCCTCTGAGCACGTGTTGCTGCCGGTCTGCGTCAACGCTGGGTAAACAGATGACTGGCTGACAGCGCCGGGAGGGGCTATTTAAGAGGCGGCGTCCTGCCGGCCCACCTGAACTTGGCTCGGCTCCCCGCCACTCCCGTAGAAACGCGAAGCCAGCTGCGTCCTACTCTGAAGGTAGGTTCCCCGATCTCCCGCGGGGGATCCAAGTGTCAAGTTGGCTTGAGAATGCTCTTTTCAGTTTTGTGCCCCTTCCATTTTATTTTTCTGTTTTCTGTGTCTTCTTCCCAACAGCTCGAAAGACATTTCTTGAAGTCAGAAACAACAGGGAGGTCTGGGTGGGTAGGGCTGCTTGAGAGACTTCCAAGCGCCTGCTTTGTTCTCTTCTGTATGCAACGCTGGAATATCTATCTGCTAGGATTAGCATGCAAATTGGGATTTGCTTGATGTTACACAGAGGTGCAGTGTACTTCGCAATCTCTTCAAATAAACTATCAAGAGGTTTTAAGATTTAAATTCATTCTCTAAATATTGCAGAAAAATTCAAGGCTTTGGGGATAGAAACCTGCGGGTGTCGTATCTGGTGGTGGATCTAAAACACGGTGGCGCTTTGCCAAGGACAGAAGACTGAGTGCATATTTCTGATTTTTTAAAAGCCCTTCCTGTGTTTTGCATGGTAGTTTAAAGCCAATTCCCGTATGCACCTTAAAAAACTTTATAAATATGGCTTTTCTTTTTTTGTTCCTTCATTTTAAGCTGTGCTTCTCTTTTTTCACCCTTTATTTCCCCCACTGAAAGCTTTTTAGCTATCGAGAGTCTCGTTTCTCCCACGGAGTCTTCTCTTTAGGATATTTCCCCAGCTTTAATATCTTGCTTTTCCAGTTAGAAGACAGACGCTTTAACAACACTTTCTGAAAACGAAAGGAAAACAGAAGACATTTCTTCTGCTAGCCAGGGCAGAAGACAGGGTCTCTGTTCGCTACCCGGGCACCGGGTGTGGTTCACCCAAAAGACAAACGGGGTGTGCCCGGACTCGCGTGCTGTGGCCACTTGGCTCACGTCGGCGCCTGGCTAGCCCTCGTGTTTGCACCAGTGAGGCGGGCCTGGAGCCCCGCGCCTTTGGCCTGAGCCCCCTTGTCCGTACCCTAGGTGCCTGGAGCCTCCGCGAGAGCCCGCGATGCCCCCCCCCCCACACCACCTTTTCGTTCACTCCCCTCCGCTTTGCTCTCTGCAGCCATGAACGGCGGCGTGTGCCTGTGCGTGCTGCTGGCGGTACTGGCGGCGGGCGCCCTGGCGCAGCCCATACCTGCGGCGGACCCGGCGGGCCCAGGGGCGCAGCGCGAGGAGGAGGCGCCCCGGAGGCAGCTGAGGGCAGTGCAGAAGGTGGACGGCGAGCCCCGAGCGCACCTGGGCGCGCTGCTGGCCAGGTACATCCAGCAGGCCCGGAAAGGTACGGATGCTCATTCATCTGCAGGGTCCTTACCCTCACTTCTGACCCCGCGCGGACCTCCCAATCCGGACCCTCTTTCCTGGCGTCTGGCTGGTGGAGATGGGTAACCCCTGGGAAGGAAACACAAGGCGACGCGTTAAGCTGAAAGGTTTTTCACTTTCTTTTCCCCTGAAGTTGCGGGGCGCCGGACAGTACGGTTTTCTGGACATCCTTTGTAGCAAACTGAGAGCGAATGTGGAGGATTTCATTAATTAAGGAAAACCTTTTTTAAAAAGCTTTCTTGAAACTAGTTTTTGGCACGTGTTGCTGTTTAAGTTCAAATCCATACTATGAAGACATTAAAAGATAATTACTGAGCAAATTACTGACTCTAAAGTGGTTTCCAAATCTACTGAATACCCAGTACTGTAAATGCAGAGGAGCCAGGAGCCCCCCAGACAGTGACACTTGGAAACCCCTAGCGGGAAGGGATCGATGCTGAGAAAGCTCTGGAGTTCTGGCTGCAACAGTTGAAAAAGCAGTGACAATGTGTCAGTTTTCACCAAAGTATGTAACAGGAGGAAAGAACCAGTGGCAGTTTTGAGTTCTCCTTGGCAGTGATGTAGAATGATTACTCAAGAGACCTGTTTGTTCTTATTTTGCTGTTGGAGAGATGGTCCCAATTGCAGCAGGAGTGCGCAAGCCAGGTTTCTCAGCATCAAAGTCTGTCTCCAGGAATAAGGTGATTACCGGGGGCTCACTAGCTGGGTGACACACTGACAGCCCTATCCCTTCTCTGGGCCTGTCTCATCTGTAAAGCAGGGATGAGGCTGGACTTCCCCCTAGGTCCCTTCTAGCTTTGTGTGATTCAGAGGGAAGCCCATGCATCTCTAGGGTCCTTGGGAACCATGAATGGGACTGGGGCGGGTTTTTTTTTCCACCAGCTTGATTCACAGGGACACTGATGGTGAACACACTGGCTGTGGGGCAGTGTGCTAACCTGGACCAACGCAGCTGGACAATAAACCATAGAAAATGCTGCTGGGAAGGGGGGGGGGGCTCCTTTCCCAGGAGGCTCTCTTACCCTCACATCTGCCAGGGTCTGGATTTGAACCTTAGCTCATGGCTTAACTAGACAAGGAGAAAATGATGGGCGTGGCTTTCCAGAGTCTACGATGGTTTCATATGAAGGTAAGATCGGAACTTTTTCAGCCAGGGGAATTCAGAAGGAAAAACAACAACAACAACAACAACAGAAGATGATTTGTTATATTTTGTCCTCTCTTTGGGAAATTGTCCCAGCTACCATCTTCTGTTCTGCTTTCTGGCTAATTAAATTGAGAGATGTGGAAATAGTCAGATGACAGAGAAAGTCTGAAAACTTTTTGAGTTCCTATTGATTGTCTGTGTCAAAGTAATTTAGCATCTGTCCTTGGATATAGGTTGAATTTCAGCCAGACCAGTCTGAAACATCATAGGTTTTTCATTGAGCTATAATCTGAAACCGCCTCCCCGCCTTCAGGAAAGAGCCACCAGAAACAGGTCTGGGAAAGAAGCCAGGTTCCAAACTACGTCCCCAGAACTGACACTTGACAGTGGCTTCACACTACAAATCTTAGTTGGAAGTTTCTTCCTAGCATCTCTTCTCAGCCACCTTCTCCCTTTGCCTTTAGAATGTTGTGCCAAACAAGCCCACGTGGGAATGGCAGCCCTGGGGACTTCAGCTGCCAACACCCACGATGAACACTAGGTGGAAAACAATCCTACTCTTCTCTTTGACAAATATGAACCAGGAATAAATATTTATACCCATATAGTTTCTTTGACTACTTTACATATTTTGAGATCATACTGGATATGTACTCAACTATAGTACTTTTGCTTGAAGATTCTAAACACAATAATGTAGTCTTTGAGGAGGGCTCAAGAGTTTCTCATTAGGAATTGTCTGCAGAACTTTCAGTGATTCAGGAGAAACAGTTCTATTGGGGGCAGGGGCATCTAGGGTACACCTGCCCCACGCCTGCCTATGGAAGCTCTAATGCTACATCTGTAACATCTTTACCATCTGTTAGTCCTCACACAAGCCCTGCTTAGTGAGTCCCTTTGTTGGTGTGGGGCGGGGGGAGTGCTCTATGAGAATGTGTAATGTACGTGACTTTGCATATTTCACAGTCTGCTCAAGCCCTGCCCTCGCAGGATGGTCTGGAAGCCATTCGGCTTCCCAGCTGTACTGCCCATTCAGGGTTTTAAAGGTTAAAGGAGCCAGGCCCTTCAATTCACTTCTGTAAACCAGTTGTAGTTCCTACTTTGTGTGGCACTGGGGAAGTGAGTGAGGACCCTGATAAATGCATAGAACTGCCTGTGGAATGGGGAAACGGAGGTGTGTAACTAGCACAGCTATCAGGGCTGAACGCCGTGCCCCCCATACCCCCACACAACCCGGGCTGCTTGCACACATCGAAGCTTCCACTTTGCCTTCGTTAACTGGAATTTGGACCTGTGCCCAGCCCTTGGCGGGGGCATTCATCAGCAGCAGGCAGAAGGATGGGCCTTATTTCCGTAACTGTGTACAAGTAACTGGATCGGCAAGGTTTTTTTGAATGCAAGGACTAATATTTCACCTGAAAATGTTGAACAATTAAATAGCCAGGTCTGTTTTCCTTTTGCATAGGCTGGAGATATCTGCAAAGGGGGCTGGAATGTGCTGGATTGACCCTTGATTCCAAGGCTGGGAAGGGATTGAGGTGGGGGTGGTGGGGACATTGCTCTGTATAATCGTTTCTGGTTTTTAACGTAGCTAGCTCTACTTGGTCATCCGATAAGACAAAGGGACTGCTCCTGCAAGGTCATTTGCCAATAAATAAGCCATGGTCTGACTCTTTGCAGCCTGTGGGCAGGAGTCGGCAAGGGCAGCCTCATACAGAAAGGCTGAATACCAGATCACACGCAGTGGTGGACACAGTGGCCCTGAGGAGCGATCTCCCCCCACTCTGCTCTTCCAGTCTCTGGGCTTTGCCCTTCGAGGTCCCTGAGGGACCTTTCTTGTCCCTTAGCTTGCACAGAAGAAGGCATTATACTGATTTCATATCCAGAGGGCCACTGTCTGTGATCTGTGGGCCAGGACTGTGTCACATGTCTCCAAAGAAACTGCTTCTTCTTGCCCCTGCTCCCTCAGTGTGAATTATACATGAGAATCATCCTGTTCCTGAGGACTTCACTCCCATCCCCAAAGGCCCATTGCTCATTCTGTTATTGCATTTTCGTCAAAAGGAATAAATGAAATAACCTGCTTATTACCTCTCTGCCCATTCTTCATTGAGTGTTACTGACATAAGATTTTCATCTGACAGTGTGCCTTTTTCTCAGTATCATTTTTAAAAAAAAAGGTAGCTTTCAAATTAATTTCTAAACAGTATTTGTCTAGCAATGGGACTTGACTCCATTTTTAAAAAACCATTCTAACATTAAAATATTGTAATTATGTTACCTTAACAAGAGTACTCAAGTATGCTTGGGATCCTAAGGGGCGAACTTCAGAAATGCGTAAGTACCAAGGAAATCCTTGCTGGGCCTCTGCTGAGAGCCAGCTACGTAAGAGAAAACACCCCTAGGAGAAGGGAAAGCGAGGCAGGTACCATAGTCAGTGAATCCACTTAAATCCTTACAGATTGGAAGCCATACCCATGGCTAGTAAATATTACCCTCTCTGATTACACAGACCTGGATCCTTCTCTTAGATTTTGGTCCAGCAATCCCACTACTTGATAGCTCCTTGATACCTTTAAGAAGGTGCATGTTACATATTGTCTGGCTTTTTCCATTGTTCTCCTTTACAGATTGAATTAGTGATGGTCTTAAACATAATGGCCCTGTTTCCTTTCCCCTGGCCCTTGTAGCTCCTTCTGGCCGAATGTCCGTCATTAAGAACCTGCAGAACCTGGACCCCAGTCACAGGATAAGCGACCGGGACTACATGGGCTGGATGGATTTTGGCCGGCGCAGTGCTGAGGAGTACGAGTACCCCTCCTAAGGGACCCCACCTTTGTCAGCACGCCAGGAAGCCAGCTCCTGGCTCAGAGGAGGCAGAATAAGAAAACAATCACTCTCATAACTCATTGTCTCTGAAGTTTGACATTTTAAGTATCTATTTATTATGTTTTCAATGTGAAACATATGTCTGTAAGATTGTCCAGTGCAACCTCACGCCTCATCAGAATTGTACGAATGGAAGACAAAACATTTCCTTGTCTGTGACACATGGTCCTAAAGCGTTGCTATGCTATTAAAATGATTTCATTCTGCCCCCTCGTTCCCTGTGTCTATCGAGCACAAAGCGCTCCATTTAATCCTCAGGACCTTCAAGGAGGGGAAGCCGGATACATGGTGCCCCAGGACAAATCCCTGCGGTAGATGGTTCCGGAGAGGGCTCGAGAGACGAGGGTTGGGCATCAGGCTGACTTCTCTGCTGCCGGGCAGAGTGGCCAGTGAAAGGGCCTTCCGGGTCAGCTGCATGGCCCAGCCCTGGCCAGCCCTGGCCCCAGCTGGGCTCCACTGCAAAAAGAGAATGTGCCCTGCTGGTAGTGAGCGCTCATTTGTCTGCATAAAGACCAGAAAGGCAGCTTGGGATGGACCCTTCCTTCCCTCTGTCCAGCCCCACAGGATGTACCAACCCCATCCCACACCAGGATTTCTTTCCGGGTTCTCTTGGCCTTCAAACAAATTATGGGGCAAGGCTGGTCAGTGCTTTCACATCCCTTGGATCTCTCCATGGCCCCGTGGCACAGAGGTCATTGTTCTTTTATAGATGGGGAAACAGGCCTTGAGAGGTGGAAGTGACTGGCCCACAGCTCCCCAGCTAATGAGATTCACAGACTTGATCGCTCCCAGGTAGTGTGACCTCCATCACCCCCCCCCCTTCCAGACTCTGGAGTACATATGAAACACCAAGGAATCTTGTAACCCACACATCCTGATTCAACAAGTCTGGCCTTGGGCCTGAGCAAGTTCCCGGGTGATACCAGGGGCCTAGACCACACTTGGGGTGGCAGTGGTCTAGAGAAGAGCCTGTGATTACAGTCCCCTGGGTCTCACCATATTTCAGAGACATATTTCAGGGCATGTTGGGTGATTCTAGCAGCTATCTGGAGCAGAAGCTCTCCTTTTTTGGGCCAGTCCCTCCACTGGGTCTCCGTAGAGATCCATAAAAGAAACTATTTCAAGGGGGCACCCAGAGATAATCTGACACCAGCCACCCACGGTGCAGCCTTGCCATGCCTCCTGCCAAGGCTTCCAGGAACCTCAGGTTCTTATCCAGCAAAGGCCCCAGGTGGCCTGATGCAGCCGGACATGCAGCCCCAAAGGAACAGATATTGGAAAGAATGTTGGCAAATCTATAATGGTCCCAGATGGGCCATCCTCAGCCCAGGGCGAGCATGCAGGCCCTTAGTGCCAGCTTCCTTGGTGGTAGAAAGAGGATGCCAGGAACGTCCTCAGAGGAAGAGGACTTTGCAATTCTTTAACTTGAACTGAAGTTAACATTCAGTGTAAAACTTAGACTCTGCATAGACAGCACATTATATTGTCCCCTCATGAGGTCAGTACCTCATTCAGTCCCTACAGTTTGGTCTTAAAGACTGCTTTGTATCTCAGGGGTCCAAGCGCTGGCCAAATACCTGATGCATATGTTTTTAGTGCAGAACACACACATCTTGCAAAAACCACTGGTTTGGTTTTTCCCCCCCTGGGTGTGTAGGGGATCTTGGGTATAGATGGGGTTGCGTGTGTGTGTGTGTGTGTGTGTGTGTGTGCGTGTGTGTGTGTGTTGGGGTGGGGGATAGTGAAAGACTTGGAATTTAATATTAAATCAGCAGTGGGGAATGGGTGACAAAGGTCTGATCTGAACTAGTGATTTATAAATCATCAGGGAAGTGGGTGGTAAAATATCATTTTCAAAGACAAAGACGTGAGTCATACAAATATAAATGAACACACATCAAAGATGTCATTTAACTAAAGAGACCAGTAAGATGTTATATCATTTCAAAGGGGAATCTGAAGGACAGACACATAGAAGCAGTCAAGAATGCTGAAATGAATTTACTTATAGACACAAAACTGGGTTGTATCTTTAGGCCAATAAAATGTAATGTTTGGAATAATCTGTTATCCAGGACAGAAAGTAGTTATATTTTTCGGGGACAATATTCGCTTAGGTTTCTATAGACAAGAATTATTTGCAGGACTGTCAGTTTTCTCTGGCTTACAAAGCAGCCCAGGCAGAAACACAGACTTCAACAGCATGGGATCAATGCCCAGAGTTCCACTGAAAGGACACCCACTAATCCCCTTTGCTTGTTTCAAAGTCTTTCGCAGTTCTTCCTCATGCAGGAAAGGGAAAGGAAAAGCACATTTTCTGACCTTCCCTGGGGGGCAGGACTCTGTACAAGGTGACTCGTGAGCACCAGCTCAGGACGTTGTCCCAACACTACAAGCAAGGTGACCCTGCTTTCCAAAGAGGAAGCTGGAGCTCAGAGAGGCTCAGGGACATGTCGTGCGCTCTGCCCACATGTGGCTGTGCCAACGTTGAAGCAATTGGTTCCCAACTTTTTATGAGGTCGTCTAGAGCAGACGCCTAGAGTCTGGCAGAGAAGGGGCTTGGAGACTCATCTGGATGAGTCTGAATGAGACTGAATTAGCTCCTTGAGCTCTGCTTCAAAGAAGCCTGGGAAACTCACACACATGGGAAAGCCATGATGCCCGCTTCCTCCCTCCACATCCTCCCCTCCAGCCTCCTCCCCACTCACTTCTCTCCACCTTCCTGTGCCCCTCACCATCCCCCTTTCTTTAGCTGATCCTCTTGAACCCCTTCAGTTGGCAGGACCTCTGCCCCAGTCCCTATCTTCCTGCAGGTGTTCCTGCTGCGTGCACCCCCACTTTGCTAATGAAGGCTGTTCTAAGGGCTCCTTTGTGTCAATCCATTGGAATTCACAAGTGGAGAAGGCCAATGGCTATCATTCTTGCCCAGCACACACCCTCCCCTACCCCGACTCCATTTTACAGATAATAAGCTCACACAAGATCACACACTGAATTAGTGGCGGAACCCGTAGTCATCTCTGGAATGAGCTCCTCGCCAGGCTGAGACAGAGCGAACTTCCCTGCAGGTTCCTGCGCTTGCTCAGACCTCTAGACCTTGGTTTAAGAGGCCGGACCTGGCCTGCCCTGACCAGGGACCACTCAAGTCTCAACAAGACCAGCAGCCACAGAATGGACAGAATTCACTATCCCAACATTTGCTTTAGCAAAATCTTGCTGTAACGTCTCTCTCCTACAAAGTGAGAAAACCTTTACACAATGCACCCCAACCGACAGAGCCCAAATGGCGTCTTTGTTCTCAAGTTCAGCCAATCACAGATAATAGGAAAGGGAAGATGAGAGAAAGATATTCTACGTTCATTTTTTTAACAAACAGAAGCATAAAAACACCATCCTTCTTTTCTGTCTCAGGTTGAAGAGCCAGAGGAAAGAATCTTGACCACTTAGCTAGATTTCCAGGTACCTTGAGTATTTCTTTTCAGCATTTTCAAATTATTGTGAGTCCTGAAGATAAATAAAGCAGAGGTCAAGCAAAAAAAAGAGAAAAAAATTGCCTCACTAATTTCCCCCGGGTTCGGGGTTCTGAAAGGATTTATTAAAATGATCTGTTTGTATCTTTCTCCTGCTCTAAGATGTGTCCTCCCACAGAACCAGAATCAGGAGCTCCAGATGAGGGAGTACCTGCCCCAAATTCTCCACCATACACAAAGCCCTTGCTGGACAGACCTTCCCCTAGACATCCTCATTATCAGTCCCACCTCTCTGACCTCAACTCTTAACACCACCCCCTCACTTACTCATTACACTCCAGCCTCATTGCCTTCCTTGCTATTCCTTGGAAACACTAAACTCACTCCTACCTCAGGGGCTTTGCACCTGCTGCTTCCTATGCCTGGCTCACTCTTCTTCCAAAAAGGATGGCTAGACCTTTCAGCTCATTTGACTCCAGCATCATCTGCTCAGAGACTGCCCTGACCATTCTCTTAAAAAGCTCCTCCATGGCTCTCTATCCTTTTTCTTGCTTTACTTTTCCTCTCAGGCTTATCATTATTTGGAATTACATTACTTATCTATTTGTTTATTGGTTCTGTCTCACCCACTAGGATGTCAGATCCATTAGGGTAGAGATTTTTGTCTGTTTTATTGCTGTATTCCCAGTACCTACCACAGTGTTAGGCACATAGTAGATGCTCAATAAATATTTGTCTAATTAATTAATCAATAAGGGAACATATCTCTGGATCTCTGTTAGTCAGGTTATAGATTGGTTTTAGAAGCAATTTCATCAGAACATTTGTTTTAAAAATCAGAGAAGTAAAGCAGGCTCAGTTGACACTGCCATGTCCTTCCAAGACAGGTGTAAGGATGAGAAATTGGAAACCATGCACACAAAAAATGGCTGACAACATGCATAACAACCATGGAGATCAACATGGAGAGTATACTTTAAAATGCACCCCACCCCCAGGGGCATTGGGTAGCTCAGTCAGTTAAGCATCAGACTCTTGATTTTGGCTCAGGTCATGGTCTCAGGGTTGTGAGATCAAGCTCATGTCAGGCTCTGTGCTGGGTGTGGAACCTGCTTAAGATTCTCTCTCTTTTTCTATCTCTCTCTCCCTCCCTCTCTAAAAATAAAATAAAGTAAAATTAAATTAAATATACCCCACCCCAAATACACACACACACACACACACACACACACACACACACACATCCACCCGTATTTCTTTTGCTGTAAGTTAAAATCCAGAAAGAATAGAGCAATTTCAAAGAAGGAAAAAGAAGGATGTTGATGGTTTTTGTTGCATTTACTCAGAATATCAAAGAAATGGAAATAATCTAAATGGTCCACAGTGAGGCAGTTGTTGAAGAAATGAATGTACAACCAGCTAGTGGTCTACTAAGCAGCTATTTAATGAGTATCGGGATGGTGTAGGCACATGGAAAATGACCATGATCCATGCAAAGTGAAACGGTCCTCTGACCCCATTAGGTTTATTTTCCTTTTAATAAGATTATGTGAAAATGAAGATAATCATGTAAGGGTCATAGGATCATGGGTATTTTTGTTCCTCTTCTCCAAACTTCTATGGTCTTTGTAGAACATCCTTTTAATGACTATAGCTTGTGTTTTCCAGGTTGTTCCAGTCTACAGAGACACAGAGTCAGAAGAAAATCCATAAAATTAGTTCTTCAGCCACCTTTACCAAGAAAATACCCCCACCGCTCCCCAGATGATTTCAACAATCACTTGTGTAGCCACAGTGTCCGCCATTTTGCCCTCCTTGGCTCCTACTCATCAAGGCCTTGGAGCTCCCTGAGGATGTCACCTCTGCTGGTAGAGATAAGTGCATTCTGGCTGCTGTGCCCACCCCAGGTTCGGGCCCAGTGTCTAGAGTCTTCTGGTACCTTCTGTTCTCAGTGTGGGAACCTGCACCACACTCATAACCATTTTGTTCTCACTGGGTCTCAACAGTTCTCTGCCAGACCTGGATGCCAGTTACCATCAAAGTCACAGTTTCCCCAGCCAGGTGGGTGTACTGCCTCCCCTGAGTGTGCAAGTCCTTTATTCTACTCACAGTTTTCAAAAACATCATCGGCCTCTGAAGGTCACTTTGTATATTGAAGTCTCTGCATTTACTTTGTAAATTGAAAAACGATAGCGTGAGTCACGTGAGCCGTCCATTCTTTACACCTGCGGGCTACTTAGGTTCAGCAGGGTAGGGATGCTGCAGCGGGGGCGAGCTCAGCTGCTGGGCGGAGCCAGGGCACCACACTTCTTTCTAAAGAACTTTATCAGTTCTTGTACGGCAGGTATGCTGCTATGGATTCCCCTAGTTTTCCTTCATGGAGAACGTCTTTATTTCACCTTCCTTCCTGAGGGATATTTACACTGGATTTAGAATTCCAGGTTGACAGTTCTTTTCTTTTGTACTTTCAAAGTACCTCATCACTTCCCATGGCCTCCATGGTTTCTGCTGAGAAACCTGCGGTATTCAATCGTGACTCGACTATAGATAATGAGTCATTTTTCTCTGTTTTCAAGATATCTTCTTTGTCTTAAGATTTCAGTAGTTTGTTTATGATGTGTTTGGGTGTGGATTTCTTTCAGTTTATCCTGTTTGGGATTTGTTCAGCTTCTTGAATGTGCAAGTTTATATCTTTCACCAAACTTGGGGAAGTTTTCAATCATTGCTTCTTCAAATGTGTTTCCAGAATCACACTCTTTCTTGTCTCCCGGGATTTTGATGAAACAAACATTCAACCTTTTGTTGTTGTCCCATATGTCCCAGAGGCTCTGTTCATTTTTTTCTCTCTGTGGTTTACAATGGATAATTTCTGTTTATCCATCTACTGGTTCACTCATTCTCTGTCATTTTCATTCTGCTAATGAGTCCCATCCCCCGAGTTTCTTAGTATGGTTTTTATTTTTCTCAGTTCTAAAATTGCCATGGATATCTTCTCTTTCCTTGTGAGGATCTTCTATTTTAGCAGTTGTTTCAAGGAGCTTTGCAATGGCTCACTTGAGCATTCTAGAACAGCTGCTTAAACGTCTTTGATAATTCCAACATCTGTGAAGTCTCATCCTTGGTGTCTGCTAATTGTCTTTTCTGAGGAAGATTGAACATTTTATCGTTCTTTGTATGTTCAGTAATTTGGGGTTGTGCCCTGGAAGATTTGAATATGAGACTCTGGCTCTTGTTTAAGTCTTACCAAAAATGGTGGTATTCTTGCTTTAGCAGGTGCAAGCTGGTGAGCTTCAGTCTGCAGGTTCCAGGCCCCCGTCTGTGGGCTGTGGTTCCAGTGACGGTTCAGTGGTCAATGAAGTCACACTGCTCTTTGGCCCCATTTCAGGCATGCACTCCCAGTGACCATGGTGGGAATTGGGCGGTGCTCTACGCATCACTTTGGTCCTCAAAATAGTCAGTATGCTAATTAGGATCTGATCCAGACATACATGGCTCAGGAGTTCATAAACAATGATACAGAGTCATTGTCCTGAGCTCCTCCCTTTCTGCAATCTCCCCTGCACTTTTCAATTCCCTAGGGCTCCCCTTTTCGGTCCTCTACCCAGAAATTCAACTCTCTGGTACCCTGTTCTGCCACACGCTTCCATATCTGAGCCCTTATTCAGGTCCCGGGGGCAGGAGAACAGAGAGAGGAAAAAGCCATGGGGGCTGGTCTCGTGCTCTTGGGATCACAGCTCCTCTCAGCAAAGAGCAAGTTTCCCCTTCCTTAGGGTTTTGGCTCCTGCCACATTACTGGTGGCCACCACCGTACTGTGGGTCTGCCTGGGGACTGTGGCATGAGAGAACAGAGAAAGAGGAGAAAGAGAAAACCAGGGAATGCCCATGCTCTCTGGGCATTAGGAGCTCCCTTTTTCATTCCTAAGCCAGAACAAAAGGGCGTCTCCTGAAGCTATGTGTGTCCTAGACCCCGCTTCCAGTCTCCAGTGTGTTAAACTTAAGAAAGTCACCACCAAAGCCTTAAGGGATTTTCACCTGCCTTTTCTCAGCCTGCCAGGGTCTGGCATTTCCTGCTGGAATGGTAAGATCTCGCTGTGATATCACCTCAAGATGGGTCGAAAATTTAAAACCCAGTCATTACTACCATCAGGCTATTCTCTAAGAAGGGGTGGCTTGCTTTATTATCTTAACTTTGAATTGTTTAATATGACTCCCAAGAGGCTTCTGGTTTGGAAAATCTCAAGAGAGGACAAGAGTTGCTGACATGTGGAATGATACATCTAACCAAGCTCCAAGACCAGCACCTTTTGTACCTTGTCCTTTCCACGGCTCACATGCTGGTCCGAGCAGATAGAAGCAGGAACACTTGGCAGTAGCCCAAGCCTTACCTGCCCAAACACCTCTGGACTGCAGCCAGAATGACTTCCATGGGTTCCATCTTTCTCTAAGTTCCATTTTGGAAAGGATTCAACTGTTGTCTTGTATCAACTTGGGTGGACTGTTACAAACCTTTCACTGGCTTAATATGCAAGGAAATTGCTTGTGTGCCAGGCACTGTGTTGATGTGCTAGGTACGAGACCCAGCCAGGTGGGAGATCCAGAAAATCATAGTGCAATGCACCAGCAACTATATCACGTAATATGCAGAGGCTGGGAAAAAGCAGGGCCACTGAATGAAGGGGCCAGCCAGGCAGCTGCCCGAGAATGCCAATCTCTAAGTGACATCCAACCACCACTGAGGCAAGTTGGAAACCCCGGTGTGGGTGAAGTTCTTCATACTTGACAGTTTACCTAACTGGAGAAAGAAGGTTGCTTCCAACCCTGCAGAAGACAACAGCGCCCTCAAGGGGATAGTTAAAAACACACACTCCTCTGGGCGCCGAGATCTCTGCAAAGAAACAGTAGTGCCCGTGATGAAATCTGCAGAATCAGGCCCATTTCTCCTTGCCAACCTGCTGGTTATCCCACCTAGTCAGCTGAGATTTTAAAACCAGAGAATTCAGAGCATGGGACTGTTTTCTGAGAATGGGTGGTTTCTTTTATTGTTTTAATTTTGAACCTTTAATATGGCTGCTAGAAGTCTCTTGGGTTTGGAAAATCACCCGATGAAACTGAAGGGAGAAGAAGAACCACTGGCAAGTGAAATGCTTTTTGTAGAATTAAAACCAAGAAAAACAAACTCTCAGATATATTGTGAAGGCAACTTGGTAACTATGGTTACCTCTAATTAACGAGCACCTTATGCTTCCCAGATTTGAGTGGAGGAAAATTGAAAGGGAAAACAATCTCAAATAAGTAAACATGTTAATTTCCATCGAGTGCATGTATTCTTGTATTTTTAACATGAAGGATGGGATATAGAAGTTCGTTCTCTTCACTTTCACCTTCTGTGTCTTTCCTTGCATAATGAGGACTCAAAAACCCTAATTGGGGTTCAAGGAAATCTCCTTGCGGGGGTGGCACCAAAAGCCAGGGTGAAGGACAGGCAGCTCACCGCAGAGTCAGACCTACACAGGTGTTCTAACTGTGGCTGAATTAGGGCGAACATACACAGGATCCAAATGAACCCCTCCTGTTCTGTGCTGGACCCTGGGGAGGGGTTGAGTCTGGCTGTGGTCCCCATCACGAGTGGCCAGCAGGGGGCCCGTAATTACTTGGACTTGAACTTAAACAGAGGGAAGCCCCAAGAGAAAGTGTTCTGGGGTCCTCCTCGGGTGTTCTGAGAGGAGGAAGGACAATACGAAAACATACCCACATTGAAAGGAAGAAGAGAGTTGAGGTACCCATTCTACACATCTCAGTCCTCTCAGCCTCACCAGAGCTGATTACCTGACCCGCTCTCCAGCTGAATTCCGGCTGGGGTAAACTCATCGCAGGAGAGGGGAAGCTCCTGTCTCTGTGAGGGATTGCTTCACATCAAGGGAGAAAGAGTTCATCTACAATTAATGAAGTCATAAGATGGGTTTCCATTGAACACAAGGCACAGCATGCAAAATAAAATTCTTACTCTCTTCTCTCTGGGGAAGATTGTAGGGCTGGAATCTGGGTAAGACGAAATTTGGCCTATGTGAGAAGCCCTTGAAGTTGTTCATTTATTTTTTTATCCTTTCATTCAAAAGCGATTTACTGAGATGAGTGTGGTCCGAGCTCAGCGCTGAGCACCAGGCATGGCCGAACGAGACACATGGGCGCCGACATCAAGCATTCATGCTCTAGTCCGTAGTGAGCACTGGGTGTTATACGCAAATAATGAATCATGGAACGCTACATCAGAAACTAAGGATGTACTGTATGGTGACTAACATAACATAATAAAAAATTATCATTAAAAAAAAGGCAAAGATTTAGGAATCATTTTTCCATTTTATCCATTAGGAACTAATGGATACTTCAATCTCGATAAATCCAAACTTGGACTGAGGACCTTCCTCCTCCCACCTTCTCCACCAATGCCTGGATTGCAACTCAACTGATGGCAACTCCATCCATCCAGTTGCTCAGGCGAAAACCCTTACAATAATCTTTGACTCCTCTTGCCTTCACTCCTCTCATCACAGCAGCGGCAAATCTTGTTGGCTTTACTTCAAAAAGTATTCAGAAGCCACCCACTTTTTACAACTTCCTCTGTCACCACCTTGTTCTGAGCCATGTTATCCTTCACCTGGATTGCTGAAACAGCCCGCTAACCGGTCTGCTGCTTCTACCCTACAGTTTATATATATAATTACAGCAATATGGGCAGATTCCGAAACCAGTAAGCAAAGAGTTAACAGGACTAATCGCAGCTGCAGATCAGTAAGACAGGTGCAACTTTTTACCCAGACGATTTTCATTAGCTTTGAAATATCCCTGACTCTCCTTCTTCGGGAGGCAGATTTGAGGCTTGCCCTTCTGTCTCCTCGTGTGGCTGCCTCTCCAATAAACCCTTTCCTTGCTGCATACTCCATGTCTCCGTGATAGTTTTCGCTGTACTTTAGGCAGAAGAACTTGGATTCAATTACAAATGTGGCGCGCCAGCCGGGAGTTCTTTGTCGGTGGTCTGTGGACCCCCGCCCCGCCAAGAATAGGAGTCGGATAACCACTCCAGCCGGTTCCCTACGCTCTCTGTCCCGGGCCGTCCCAGTGGCCGCACCCCAGCTGGACGCCGCCAATCTTTGGAGCTCAATTTAACTCTTGCAGCGAGAAAACGGTTTTTGGATTCAGTTTCGACAGACATCTCTTGGTGAACATTTGGTGTGTGACAGCAGGTGAGCTGATTTCTTCCTCCCATTCAGCTGCCTCCAGATCGGAGATTTGGGTCCCTTAGCCTCTTTTTCTTGCTTGAGAAAAGGTTGATTAGGAAGCCCTTTCATTCAGTTGGTGAAGCTCTGAGTTTTAGGGAGGAACTAGAAAGTAGGAAGCCATAGGTTCAGTTGGTGACGCCCCAACTTTTGAGGAGGTGCCAACACTCACAGAGGTATTCTGGGTTTCATTCGGTTTGTTTGTTGCTTCAGCTTTTCGTGTCTTTGAATAAAACTAGCTGTGTTCTAACTGGAAAATGGGAAATAACAATTTATCCCTACATGCTGCCCTTTGGGCTATATCCTCCAAAACTGGGCGATCTTTTTTTCTTTTTTGCAACACTGCTTGGCCACAATATTCATTAGGCTCTGGAGAAGAATGGCCAATTAATGGATCCGTAAGCTATAAAACCATCTTACAATTAGATTTCTTTTGTAAAAGGGAGATATTTGGGAATTGAGCTTTTAAGATTTGGTTCGCATCTTGTTTGTGTATTTGTCCATGTATATTGTAAATGTGAGCTATTTTTTCTACCTCTGGATGCTATTGCTAAAATTTATAAAAGAGCTCTGTTTAGTTGGTTAAAAGTAAGCACTTATAAGGATTAGGCATTGTAGTTCAAAGATAGAAAAAAATGTTTTACAAGTTCACATGATCTGGAAAAATATTTGCTATGAAAGTTAACTTAAGGTTGGTTTAATTACAATGGACATGTCTTTAGAATGATCGGCATTAAATATAAAACCTATTCTGCCCATGCTTACTGAAAGTCAAATAAGTTCAAGTTATTTCCATTGCAAAATTTGTTGGTAAAGGGGAAAAAAGCCCTTATGGAGTTTTATGGTCAATCTAAGAACAAAGAAACAGATGTAAATAATTTTATTGTTAACCTTACTGAAAATAAGGGGAAGAACTCTGTATGCAAGGACAGCGAGCCTGGTTATTTAAGAGGGAAAACTTAAGACAAAATCTGAACGTAAAAAAGAAAGTTGTAGGTGTGTGAGAAGGGCATCTTTGGAAAGGAATTTTGTGCGTGGTCAGGACAAAGAGGATGGAGGCTAGTATGTAAAAAGAAAGCTTATCAGGGAGTGCTTGGCCCCTGGGGAAGAGAAGGGAGAGTAAGAGGCAAGACCAGGTGACACTGAGCAGTGATACAGTATCAACAGAAGCCTGATTCTCTGACAAGTTCCAAAAGAACCTAAAGTGGGACAAAAAGGCTGGATTTTTAGAACAGTCATTGTATGTGGCCACCCAGGAAGGGCACCTGCCTTTGGCAAGGCAGCTGTCTTCAGTCAAGGCCATCCCTGATGGTGTCTGGGAGTTGAGGACCTTCGGCAGCATCCCTATAGCTGAGGGCCCTTCGTTCCTGACGGGGATTCTGGTCCACACATCCCAGTACCCACCCCAAGAACCCAGGTCCATGCAGCACCCTGGATGTCCTTGTATCAATAAGTATATCAACATGAGATTTGGGCAGGAAAGGGGTGGGACTGCACACAGTTTTAAAAAAAATTCAGCCTGTTGGAATGAGTTTTAGTATCAGATGTACATTGGTATAAGATTGAAATTTGGGTTTTCCTTGATAATATAACACTTTTCTTAGATAAACTTTTGTTTACAATTTAGACCAGTTATCTTTTAATCTGCCTAGAAAAACAAAGCTTCTATTAAAAGAGCTAAGTTTCAGGGGCACCTGGCTGACTCAGTTGGAAGGGCATCCAACTCTCGATCTCGAGGTCATGAGTTCAAGCCCCACATTGGATGTAGAGATTACAGGAATGAATGAATGAATGAATGAATGAACAAATAGAACTAAGTTTTGTTAACAGCTATGTAGCCCTCTACATTTGGCTTTAGAATCTCTTACTGCCACCTTGGTTAAATACATAATTGAATATTAAGTTTTGTAACCTGTAATCTTATTTAGGCATGTGCTTCAACACCTGGTATTTCAGACAAATTTCTCAAAATTCAACTTCTAAATGAGGTCTTGACTAATTACACTTGTTTATTTGGAATGTCCAATTACATGGGAAGCATTGTCAAATAAGTGCTAATAAACCCTCTTAAGGTTCTATTCTATGGGTGAATGCTATGACTGTTCCAGGAATTACATAAAATTCCAGAGGTTTTGATATGTCCTGGCATAAAGTCGTCACTTGTCCTAATTATTAAAGTGTTGGTCGTAGAATTTCCTTATCAATTGCATCGTAATGACAAATATTGGTCTCTGATACCTTTAAGATCCTAAAACTAGAATTTCTGAAACTAATGGAAAGGCTGCACTCAAACAGACTCTTGTTTAAAACATTGCTGGTTCTCTAATGTTTGCTTTTGCAGACTTAAGGCCATCACTTAACAGAAATCTGGTAAAATATTCCTTTGTAAACAAATATGAAACCTTTATCTTTTTCTCCCTGCCTGATCCCTCCAGAATTCAGAAACTCTCAGTGAGTATTGTATTTTCATGGCAATGTATTTATTTGCATAAGTTCAGTAAAAGTCTGGTCTCTTTATGTCAGGACACAATTGGAAACATTGGCTATATTACCAAGCTTTTGACTAGAATGTCCTATTTGAGAGAGACATGCACAGACTCAGATATGACTAGACAGCTTTAAGGGGTAAGAGTGTCTTTATGGAGCTAACGAAGCCCCTTGGAAAAGTCAGCCTCGTACCTTGCTTACAATGTTCCCAGCAGCCTTACCTGCTGAGAAAAGAAGGGCACTTTCTGGCAGATGCAGGAACCTCAGGATATTTGGGGGACCTCAGGAAGAGTGGTATCACAGGTGAAGTCTGTGACAAGTATTTGGCTTGGCTTCCTAGCCTCAAGAGGCTGTTAAAAGTTCAATCTGAAATTCCTTATTAAATTCCAGCAAAACAGCTTAAAAACCAACTAACCTAAATAACCAATCACTATTCTTGCTGTGCTTATGTAAATGATTAGGCCAAGTTTGTTAAAATTGGATTTATTTTACAAATGAATTAGCTTATTTTGGCTGTCTTTGGAAATAAAGGTGATTTTAGAGAAATTGTTTCAGTAACACCTTTGTGGATGTTAGATTCTCATTCTGATTCACTGTCTTTGGACTGGATCCTAATTTCCTCAAATGTCTGGCTATGATTCTTCAAACTAAGGTTTCCAATTTTCTCCCATTCTCTTAACTTGGAATCAATGAGAACTAAAACCACTTTTCCCTGAAGCGCTCCAAACTGAACCTGAACAACCGGAGCTAAATTTCAGAAAAATTACCATAATGGCCCGTGTTTAGACAAACTTCATGCCTGTTGCTTCATAGGCCAAAGATCACCAGAAGCATAGGGATAATTGAACAAGTTTATTTCAGTCATCCAGATTTGCGGGATCTGCCAGCGGAAAATCCAGACCTTGAGATGTTGTCCTTGCTTGCATCCATGACAAAGAGCTGAATGCAGTGGCGACCCATCAGCTCTAGTCCATGGCCAAGGACACCAGAAATCAGACCGTTTGCCCAAGGGAGAATCAAAGTATAAAAATCTTGATAATGCAGAATGTTGCGTTTCAACCTGGAACTGAAGAGTATTTCTAAACGAGTACAGAAAGATTCCATCCCTATAACCTCGAACTTCATTGCAGCAGGTCATAACTAAAATGGTCATTGTTCCAATTCCCTCAAGAAGGAATGACCAAAAGACAGTACGGAGTGAAATCAACAACGTAAGGGTTAACAGGACTGCTCACAGGTGCAACTATTTACCCAGATCCTTTTTGTTGGCCTCTAAATATCCCTGACTCTCCCCCCTTCCCAGAAGTGAGGTGGATTTGAGGCTTCACTCCTACCTTCTCCTTTGGCTGCCTCTCAAATAAACCCTTTCCTTGCTACATACTTGATGATGATGTCTCAGTTATTGTCTTTGCACATTGGGCAGACGGACTTGGGTTTGGTTACAATACTAGAGTCCTTGTTTCTGAACAGGTCATGAGGCTGTAGTTGGTAATTATGATTTCCTTCCTTCACTGAATATCCCACATTCCCTGCAAACCAAACAGGCATAGCCACTGGTGATGGTTTGGATCGTTCCCAAATGAAATTTTGCATTATCTCCACCAAGTAAAGAATTTTGACCAGCTGAGGAGAAAAGGAACATGAAGTAGGTGGTAGAGGAATGAAGTTCTAATTACCAACCAGAAACAAGGGCTACCAGGCTGGCTTTTTCGACAGACAGAATATAGAGAATTGAATGGGTGATCGCAGACCGAAAAAGCAAAAGGGAACATGGGATAACTAGTGATATTAACAGCAGGAAGCAGAGCCCCACCTCTGCAGGGCTGGGAGAACAAAGGGAAGAGGTTGGGATTCATTAAATTTAGAAGCTTGGAGAAGTGGTGAGAAGGAAGTGGAACCTAGACTAGGAGAGCATGTTACTTGGCTATTATCATGGAGCAGGGTGTGTGTGTGTGTGTGTGTGTGTGTGTGTGTGTGTACACGCATGCGCACATGAGAAAAAGAAAGAGAGAGTGAATGCTGAAGTTGGTTCTGGGAATGAGGAAGACTGAACTGGAACCAACTGCTGCTTCCAGGGTGAAGAAGTGATTCTGGTTGACACTGATGGGAAAGGTGCACAGGCAGGAAATGACGAGCCTCCTCTCCCTCCTCCGGCCCCCTGCCCCAGTGATGCTCCTATTAGTAGCACTTCGGTGTGGACCGGGTTTGCAGAGTCCCAGCCCCAGCCATGTATAAAATGGTGTGTTCAGAGCAGAGAAACAATATCTTAAAAACTGGCAGAGTTGCCTTTCCCTACTCTTTCACAGAGGATGTGTTAAATGGCAGATGTGGCAAAGCATCCACAGGTCTAGTACATCAAGATGGGGTTACAATGGAGCAAGACGAGCTCTGCCCATATGCTGTAGATCCTGAAATTCCCTTTGGAGAAGGCCATGCATTTATGATTTGCAGGAGGGACAGCTGTACTGTGCTAATGGGAGTGCTGTTGCTGCTGAGGTTTGTGTTTTGAAGTAAGGAAGAAGAGTCTAGTTAGGTGTTGGACAGCCAGGGGGTGGACTGTGAGGGACAGTCAACCTTCCTCTTGGCTATTTAGTATTTTGAATGTCCCTCCTCTGGGCATGCTCCACACCCCCCGAGTAGGAGCAGAAACTTTTCCCCCAGCCTCTTTTGCAGCTGGGCACAGGCTTGTGAAGCTGGCCCCACCAGCCATACTCATCAGTAGTATGGACTACAGTGGATCTCCTGGGGTCGGCTGGTGACACGATTTGGAAATGTTCTTACCTCCATGGCTTCTCGCCCTGGTTCTCTATGTTAGGAGATTCTGTAATCTTATTATCCCTTATTAAGCCTCTTTTCCCCCTAAACCATCTACAGCAGTTTTCTCTTGTTTGTAACTAAGAGCCCTGACTGATACAGATCGTAAGAACATACTGTGTGTTATATAACTCTTTGCTCTAAGTTTGAAATTCTTCATAAAGAAGGTTTTTAAGATACAGGTGAATGAGAGTATGATGCATGAAATAAGGCCCTAGGAGAAGGAGGGAGGGGCTGAGATCTATAAAATTGGTGGAAACATGGGACAGAGTCCAGAAGAAGAACCTATCTTCCTTTGTAACAGAAGGTAGAGAGAAAATAATGAGTGTGTCTTCAGTAAGTTTACAGATTTGATCACAGAAAATTGAGACCATTCCTGTGTGATTAATTCTCTCTATGAAAAAGGTAATTTCATTTGTTGAGTGTGAGGGAGAGATGGAGTAGAAAGTGAGGAGGGGAGAAGAGCTGAAATAGTATCTATAGGGAATGAAAGAGACCACTGACAAGGAATATGTAGGATTGCCCCATCACTTGGAAGGCCTGGTGGGGTGGGAGACAACAATTGGGCATCCATACTCGTGATTTATTTTCCTTACCAGAAATCAGCAGTCCTGTTCAGGAAGCATAGATGAAGAGTTGAATGATCCAGTATTGGGGTTTTGACTTAAGAACTTGGTTCTGGAATGATGGGACGTGGTCTAGGCTGCATAGGAAGAAAAGTGACAAGAAGAGGGGTAGATGGCAAATAAAAGGAGCAGAGGAGCCAGGAGTCTAGATATTTCTTTGAGGTCCAAGAACACATGGAGAGTGAGGAACTGACAGAGAACTATGTGCCAAGAGGTTGTGGTCAAAAGGGGGGTAATTGCATCTCAAACTTCAGAAGTTGAGCAATTTCAGGTGATAATAAGATTGAGGATATGGCTTTGGGAGAGCTTGGAAGACACAGAGCAATGGTGAAGCCAGTGGAGATGAACTAGTACAGGAATTGAGGGCCCAGAGCCAAAAGGGCTGTCCGCATGGTGGCTGGAGTTACCTAGGCTGACAGCAAGATGTAAGATGGAGAAAAAGACTATAAGCTCAGTGTTAACATCTTCAAAGAATGAGGGGGATTTCCAGGAAGATGGCCAAGGACAGCCTTGTTGGGAAGGAGGTTGAGGGCCAGGAAGCATGGACTTCAATATGGCAGTGGCTCTGAAAGAGGTTAATGGGAAAAGAGCAATCTAAAGACAGTAGTAGAGAGCAAGGAGATCCAGGACCCCCAGAACGTGGGAAGAAGGGAATGAGAGAACGAGAGCGTTCTCTGAGAGGCTGTGGGGAGGCGGTTCCTAGGGACCAGGGAGGTTTGGTGAGGCATGAGGTGGAGGATTGTTGATGGTGGAAGTCAACAATGTAAGGGAGTCCATTCACCATGGAACTGGCATTCCAGTGAAAAGTGGTAGACTCTGAGGAAGAAGGGAGCCGCTGAGGCCATTCCCAGATCTCACCTTCTCCCCATTCTGGATGGCTATCAAAAAAGTACAGCCCAGCTTTGGTGTCTGCCTTCTTCCTGATCCTCCATGCCATGGGGGTGATTTGCTAAGAGCAAAACTAACCATTCCAATTATTGAAAAGCATCTTCACTTATCAATGGGAGATTTAACGAAAAGGTGCCTGTCACCATGGAGTCTTCCATACCAGCACAACTCGAAGAGTGGTTTGTAGGCTGATGCCAGTCCATAAAAGAAATAAGAATGGAAATGGGGAACGAATGGTCAGATGCTTTTGGAGGAATCAACATTGCTACATTATCTGAGCCTATTACCAAAAGGTGGACCAGTTCAGGTGTAGGAAGGACTCTCAGGTGTCACCAGCAGCAGACTGGTCACACACAGTGGGACCACATTACAGCACATGATATTCTAAGGTTAGTTTGTCAACCATAAGCCAAAAATGTACAAAAGTCTGAGCAAATGTATGCCTTCATTTACTTTTCTAACTGCTTAATTTTACCATCAAGTTTTATCAAGTTTTTAAAAATTTATAATTCAGTATTATTCAAGATCAGAAAGTAAAATTTGTAGTGCTTATTTTTCAGCCGGAATTTGCAGATTGTAAAATAAGCCCCACTAGAATTCTTTGTCACGAAGTTACTTGAAAAATCCTGTCTTCCTTTTCTATTGATATTCCTTCTCTGAGGCTATTTCTCTAGGGTGGGTGTTAGTGAAAGAAAACATGGAAGCACTGTAGAAACACCCTATTCCCTGCAAGGAGCATGCTAGTCAGTCTGAGCCAGCTGAGATAAAATAAAAGAATCCAACTCTTGTACCACCTTAAAAACTTTGATGCACAGTGTTCATTCCAAGTGAGTGTATAAGTGTTTAATATGGAAGATCACTATTTATAACTGTTTAGTTATGACTGCAGAATGACAAAGTTGAGTGTAATGGTGGGTCCCTATATTAAATGTTCTATGTACTTTTTCAGTGAATAACATGTACTATTTTCATAAGTCTTTCCCTGTGGTGTATTTGTTCTTATATAGTGTACGTATATACTTAAATACGTATTTATTTATATATATGTATATCATATACATATATCAATTGTAGGCTGGAAAAAGTTTCTCCTTAGAAATTTTAAGATTCATTATTTTCTAGTTAGTGTTGCTGTAGAGAAGTGAGGTGCTGTTGTGATTTTTTTTTTTTACTTTTAATTGCAGTGTAGTTAACATAGTGTGATATTAGTTTCAGGTGTACGACATAGAGATTCAACAATTTTGTACATTACTCAGTGCTCATCATGATAACTGAAGTCCTAGTCCCCTTTACCTATCTCATCCATCCCCCCACCCACGTCCCCTCTGATAACCATCAGTTTGTTCTCTATAGTAAATACTCTGTTTTTTGGTTTGTCTCTTTTTTTTTCTTTTTAAATTTGTTTTGTTTCTTAAATTCCACATAGAAGTGAAATTATAAGCTATTTGTCTGTCTCTGAGTTATTTCACTTAGCATTATACTCTCTAGCTCCATCATTGCAAATGGCAAGATTCCATTCTTTTTATGGCTGAGTAATATTCCAGTGTGTGTGTGTGTGTGTGTGTGTGTGTGTGTGTGTGTGTGTATACCACTTCCTTCTTTATCCATTCACTTATTGATGGACACTTGGGCTGCTGCCATAGTTTAGCTGTTGTAAGTAATGTTACGATAAACATAGGGGTGAACGTATCCCTTTGAATTAGTGTTGTTTTCTCTTTTTTTATTTTGGGGGTAAATACACAGTAATGTAAATACTGGATAATATAGTAGTTCTATTTTTAATTTTTTGAGGAAATTCCATGCTGTTTTCCACAGTGGCCGCACAGTTTGCATTCCCACCAACAGTGCACAAGGGTTCCTTTTTCTCCACATCCTCACCAACACTTGCTGTTTCTTATATTTTTTATTTTAGCCATTCTGACTGGTGTCAGGTGATATCTCATTGTAGTTTTGTTTCCCATTTCCCTGTTGGTGAGTGGTGTTCAGCATCTTTTCATGTGTCTATTGGTGATCTGTATGACTTCTTTGGAGAAATGTCTATTCATGTCTTCTGCCCATTTTTTAATTGGATTATTTGGTTTGGGGGTATTGAGCTGTATCTGTTCTTTATGTATTTTGGATACTAACCTTTTATCAGATATGTCATTTGCAAATATCTTCTCCCACTAAGTAGGTTTCCTTTTACTTTTGTTGATTGTTTCTTTCACTGCAGAGACTTTATTTTGATGTAGTCCCAATAGTTTATTTTTGCTTTTATTTCTCTTGCCTCAGGACACATAGTTAGAAAATTTTGTGACAGCCAACATCAGAGAGATTATTGCCTGTGCTCTCTTCAAGGATTTTTATGGTTTCAGGTCTCACATTTAGGTCTTTAATCCATTTTGAGATTATTTTTGTGTATGGTGAAAGAAAGTGGTCCCCAGTTTCATTCTTTTGCATGTGGCTGTCCAGTTTTCCCAACACCATTTGTTGAAAAGACTGTCTTTTCCCCATTGTATATTCGTGCCTCCTTTGTCAAAAACTAATTGACCATATAATTGTGGGCTTATTTCTGGGTTTTCTCGTCTATTCCATTGATCTATGTGTCTATTTTTATGCCAGTGCCATACTGTTTTAATTATTATTGCTTTGTAATATACCTTGAAACCTGGAATTGCAATACCTCCAGTTTTGTTTTGTTTTGTTTTGTTTTTCAAGATTGCTTTGGCTGAGGTATTTTGTGTTTCCATACAAATTTTAAGATTGTTGTTCCAGTTCTGTGAAAAATGCTGTTGGTATTTTGATAGGGATTGAATTAAATGTGTAGATTGCTTTGGATAGCATAGACATTTCAAAAATATTTGTTCTTCCAATCCATGAGCACAGAATGTCTTTCCATTTCTTTGCATTGTCTTGAATTTCTTTCATCAGTGTTCTATAGTTTTCAGAATATAGATCTTTAACCACTTTGGTTAGGTTTATTCCTACATATTGTTTTTGGTGCAATTGTAAATGAGATTATTTTCTTAACTTCACTTTTTTTAAAAAAGATTTTATTTATTTATTTGACAGAGATAGAGACAGCAAGCGAGAGAGGGAACACAAGCAGGGGGAGTGGGAGAGGAAGAAGCAGGCTCATAGCAGAGGAGCCTGATGTGGGGCTCGATCCCATAATGCCGGGATCACGCCCTGAGCTGAAAGCAGACGCTTAACCGCTGTGACACCCAGGCGCCCCTTAACTTCACTTTTTGCTGCTTCATTATTAGTGTATAAGAATGCAACAGATTCCTATACATTGATTCAGTGACTTCAATGAATTCATTTATCGGTTCTAAGAGTTTTTTGGTGGAGTCTTTAGGGTTTTCTCTATATAGTATCATGTCATCTGCAAATAGTGAGAGTTTTATTTCTTCCTTACCAATCTGGATGCCTTTTCTTTCTTTCTGTTGTCTAATTGCTAAGGCTAGGACTTCCAGTACTATGTTGAATAAAATTGGTGAGAGTGGACATCTTTGTCTTGTTCCTGACCTTAGGGGAAAAGCTCTCAGGTTTTTACCATTGAGTATGATGTTGGCTGTGGGTTTTTTGTATAAGGCCTTTATTATGTTGAGGTCTGTTCCCTCTAACCCTATTTTGTTGAGGGTTTTTCTCTTGAATAGATGTTGTACTTTGTCAAATTCTTTTTCTGCATCTATTGAAGTGATCATATGGTTCTTTTCCTTTCTCTTATTGATGTAACGTACCATGTTGATTGTTTTGTTAATATTGAACCACCCTTGCTTCCCAAGAATAAATCCCACTTGATCGTGGTACGTAATTTTTTAATGTATTGTTGGATTCAGTTTGCTAATATTTTATTGATGATTTCTGCATCTGTGCTCATCAGAGATATGGCCTGTAGTTCTCTTTGTGTCTCTGTGTGTGGTGTCTTGATCTAGTTTTGGTATCAGGGTGATACTGGCTTCGTAAAATGAATTTGGAAGCTTTCCTTCCTCTTGTATTTTTTGGAATAGTTTGAGAAAAATAGGTATTAACTCTTCTTTAAAGGTTTGGTAGAATTTGCCTGTGAAGCCATCTGGTCTTGGACTTTTGTTTGTTGGGAGTCTTTTTGATTACTGATTCAATTTCATTGCTGGTAATTGGTCTGTTCAAATTTTCTATTTCTTCCTGCTTTAGTTTTAGGAGGTTATGTTTCTAGGAATTTATCCATCTCTTCTAAGCTGTCCAATTTGTTGTCATATAAGTTTTCATAATATTCTGTTACAATTATTTGTATTTCTGTGGTGTTGGTTATTTCTCCTCTTTCATTAGTGATTTTGTTTATTTGGGTTCTCTCTCTCTTTTATGGGTCTGGCTAGAGGTTCATCAGTTTTCAAAGAAATGGCTCCTGGTTTCATTGATCTGCTCTATTGTTTTTTAGTTTCTGTATCATTTATATCTGCTCTAATCTTCATTATTATTATGTTTTGAATATATGTTAGATCGACCTGGTCCAAAATATCATTCAAAGTCCTGTTTCCTTGTTGATTTTTCTGTTTGGACAATCTACCCATTAATGTAAGTGGGGTGTTATAAAGTCCCCTACTACTATTGTATGACTATTGATTGCTTCCATTATGTTTGTTAATAGATGCTTTATGTACTTGGGTGCTCTCATGTGGGGTGTATAAATATTTACAATTGGCATACCTTCTTGTTGGATTGTTCCCTTTATGATTATATGGTGTCCTTCTTTCTCTGTTGTTACAGTTTTTGTTTTAAAGTCTATTTTGTCTGATATATATATTACTACCCTGGTTTTCTTTTCACTTCCATTTGCATGATAAATGCTTTTCCCTCCCTCCACTTTCAATCTACATGTGTCTTTAGGTCTGTAATGAGTCTCTTGTAGGCAGCATATAGATGGGTCTTGTTTTTTTTAATTCACTCTGTCACCCTATGTCTTTTGATTGGACCACTTAGTCCATTTACATTCAAAGTAATTGATAGTTATATACTTACTGTCATCGTTTTGTTTTATGGTTGTTTTTGTAGTTCTTTGTTCCTTTTCTTCCTCTTTTCTCTCACAATTTGTTGGCTTTCTTTAGTGATATAAAATTGGGTTCCAGAGAACCGGGGTGGCTCAGTCGGTTGAGCATCTGACTCTTGATCTCAGGTCTTGATCTCAGGGTCATGGGTTCAAGCCCTGCATTGGGCCCTGTGCTGAGTGTGATGTCTACTTAAAAACATTGGGTTCCTTTCTCTTTATTTTTGCATATCTATTACTGGTTTTTGATTTGTGGTTATCAGGTTTATATATAACATCTTTTGCATATAGCAGTGTATATTAAGTTGATGGTTGCTTAAGTTTGAACCCATTCTTTACCTCCCCCCCCCACATTTTAGGTATATGGTGTTATACTTTGCATCCTTTTATTTTGTAAATCCTTTGACTGATTTTTATAGTTATACTTAATTTTACTGCTTTTGTGCTTCCTACTTTTCTTTCACTTACTTATGATCTTTTCTTCCCGCTCAGAAAGTTTGCTTTAACATTTCTTATAGGGCTGGTTCAGTGGTCATGAATTCCTTTAACATTTGTCTGGGAAACTCTTAATCTCTCCTTCTATTCTGAATATAGCCTTGCTGGATAGCGTATTCGTGGTTGCAGGGGGTTTTTCCTCTCAAATATATCTTTGAATATATCATGCCACTTTCTTCTGGCCTGCAAAGTTTCTGCTGAAAAATCTGCTGATAGCCTTATGGGGTTTACCTTGTATATAACTGTTTTCTTTCTTCTTGTTGCTTTTAAAATTCTCTCTTTGCTGCCACATTTTGCCATTTTAATTACTATGTGTCTTGGTGTGGACCGCCTTGGGTTTTTGCTGGGGGGGTTTCTATGCCTTCCTGACCTAGGTTTCTATTTCCTCCCCCAGATTTGGCAAATTTTCAGGTACTATTTCTTAAATAATTTTTTTGCCCCCTTTTCTCTCTCTCCCCCTTCTGTGATCCTTATAATGCAAATGTTATTATGCTTGATGGTATTGCTGAGTTCCCAGAGTCTACATGCTTTTTTTTCTCTCTCTCTCTCTTTTTCCCATTCAGTTTGATTGGTTTCCATTACTCTGTCCTACTGGTTGCTGATCCATTCTTCTGCTTCCTCTAGTCTACTGTTTATTCCACTTAGTATATTTTTAATTTCAGTTATTGAGTTCTTTATCTCTGGTTCTTCTATGTGTTTTCTCTTTGCTGAGCATCTCACTGAGGTCTTCCACTCTTAAGTCCAGTGAGTATCTTTGACCATTACTTTGAATTCTCTATCAAACATATTTCTTACCTCCATTTCCTTAAGCTCTCTTGATGTGACCTTGTCCTGTACTTTCATTTGGGACATATTCCTCTCTCCTCATTTTGTCTTACTCTCTGTGTCTCTTTCTGTGTGTTAGGAAAGTCAGCTATGTCTCCTGCTCTTGAAAGCAGTGGCCTTATGAAGAAGGAGTCCTGTACTGCCCTGCAGTACAATGTCCCATGTTTACCAGAAGCTCCACTTCAGGCATGTCTCCTATGTATGTTGTGTGTGCCCTGATGTTGTGTCTTGGCTGTTTTTTCCTTCAGTCCAGTCATCTACGGTGGCTCTCTTTGCCTGTTGTGGACAGGATTTGGTCCCTGTGTTGTTAGGGGACAAGTCGGGCCAGCTTGGGCTTGAGTTTGGTCAGAGCAAGCATTTGCTAGAGATGCAGTAGCACCAAACCGCAGGGTGCTTTCCCTGTGGTGTTCCCTGAAAAGCTTTTGTTGGTGGGCAGGGTCCACAGTCAGACCAGATATCTGCCCCCAACCCCCTGCAGTCAGATGGGGGCCTCTGTGTGGCTATCTTCCCCTCTCCTTGGTGCAGGAGTCACTTTGGAGTGGTGTTGACCCCGATTGGGGCTGCTTGCACACTGCCAGGCTTGTGGCACTGCTTTGGATGGGCTCTGATCAAGGGTGTACTGGGCGGGGGGAGAATGTCTGCAGGAGAATGCAGGCATGGGCATGCTGTTAGCAGTTAAGTAGCAAGTGTTGGCACTGTGCTGGTTCCCACCAGTGTCCCTGTGTCTAGGCTGGGGAATGGGGAAGAGAAATGACACCCACTAGCACCTTTGTTCTTGGAGAAGTCTCCCAATGATCCCTGCCCCTCTAGCACACGTTCTCAGATTAGTAAATAAATCTCTCTCCCTTATACCCGGCAGTCTCAGCAGGGCTGTTTATTGTGCTACCTCTTTAAGAATGGGAACTCCGTTTCCTCTTGCCCTCCCTGCTTTCCCAAAGCCAAGCCTGCTGATTTTTACAGTTCCAGGGGTTAAATCCCACCAGTTGTAAGAATTCATGAAATTATGCCCCTCTGGTTTTCAAAACCAAATGTTATGAAGATCCCTCTTCCTCCTGTGGGTCTCCCAGGCCTGGGGTTCCTGGTGTGAGGATCTGTTTCTCTCCCCTCTCTCCTACCCTGGCACTTCTCCCTCCCATGGACAGTCCTATGGGTTCATTTAGCTCTCTACTGGTTTTTGCCCTTCCTACCCTCTTTGATGTGGCCTCTTCTTTACATTTAGCTGTAGAGAGTCTGTTCTGCCAGTCTCCAGGTCGTTTTCGGGGTTATTTACACTGATGTGGGTGTTATCTCCTTATATCCATGAGATGAGGTGAGGTTAGGGTCCTCCTACTCCACCATCTTCCCTGAAATCTCATAGTGCTTGTTGTTCAGCCAGACTTTACAGATTGAGCAATAAGCCCCACCAGAATTCTTTGTCAAGAAGTTACTTGAAAAATCTTGTCTTCCTTTCCTGTCAATATTCTCTGAGGCTAGTTTCTCTATGGTGGGTGTTAGTGAAAGAAAACATGGAAGCACTGTAGAAATACCTTCTCCCCTGCAAGGAGCATGCTCGTCAATCTGAGCCAGCTGAGATAAAATAAAAGAATCCAACTCCTTTACCGCCTTAAAAACTCTGATGTATGGTGTTCATTCCAAGTGAGCATATAAGTGTTTAATATGGAAAATCACTACTTATAACTGTTTAGTTATGATTGCAGAATGACAAAGTTGAGTGTAATAGTCCATATATTAAACATTTTACGTGTACTTTCAATGAATAATATGCACTATTTTCATAATTTTACCTTTCCTATGTTCTTACATTCTTGAAATATAACTTAGTATCTTGAATCTAGTCATTTAAAAGTTGGTTTTGTATTTTCGTTGTGTATTTGACAAATATTGGCCCATAGGGATTGATTTAAAGCAAACCAACCAATCCTTCACCACTAAGAATTGAGACACACTATTTTCCATGTCCATAAAGTCGCAGCTGCTTGGCTGGCCCTTGACAACTGGGCTCAGTGGCCCCCTCTTCATCCCTGTGTATTTATGAGGGGTCAGGACTCCGGCTTTGACAAGGCAGCCTCAGGGGGACCAGAGACTGGATAACAGGTGACGAGAGTGGAGGTACCTTCTCACCCAGTTCCTGAGCCAGCCAGGTACCTTGTCTCTTTGGTGGGTCAGTTCCATATCTTCTGCGGAACTGGGGGCACCCTCTCAGAACAGCTGAGCACACAGTGCAATTACTTCTCCTGTCACAAGCTATGACCCAAGGACACCGAAGGCCACTGCTGGCTGGAAGTCAGGCAACCAGGAGAGTCAGGGGTCACACGGAGCCATTGTTACACTGGGCCTTAGTGTCACAGGTGACAAATAGAAGCCCCAGGGAGGACTAAGGGTTTATCTACTTCAGGGCTTAGAACAAAACATCCATTTTTTTCCCTTCTTCTTCTTCTTCTTCTTCTTCTTCTTCTTCTTCTTCTTCTTCTTCTTCTTCTTCTTCCTCTTCCTTCTTCTTCTTCTTCGTCTTCATCTTCGTCTTCGTCTTCTTCTTCGTCTTCTTCTTCGTCTTCTTCTTCTTCTTCTTCAAGTAGGCTCCACACTCAGTGGAGCCCCAGCATGGTGCTTGAACTCATGACCCTGAGATCAAGACTTGAGCTGAGATCAAGAGTCTGACACTTAACCGACTGAGCCACCCAGGTGCCCCTATTTTTTCTCTTCTGTAAACATGTCCCTAAACTTCGGCCTGCTGCTTGTAAGTCACCTCTGCCAGTGGTCCTCCAGTGGTGCAGCTGCCTGGCTGTAGGAAACCCTGCTGCATTCTGCCCTGCTCTTGGGCACCGAGTTCCTGTCTTACTTCCTTTCCCTGGGGCTCATGTCTACTCCCAGGCATTGCTGAGCCTCCATGCTGCTGGTCTAAGCTAAAGGGCCCACTTTCCCTCTCTGGTCTGAAGTTCTTTGGGACTTGAGAGCAGAATCAGCCTGAACCTTGGGTATTAGACATGACGAAGGCCCAAGCACCGAGGAATAGCCACTTCCTCCAACCCTGGGTTCGGTCCTTGTGCTGAGGCTCTGTCAAGCTCAGGAGAGGTGGGCTAATGTATTAAAGAGTGAAGAGGCATGTTATCTACAGCCCACGCTCAAATGTCTTTGGAAAAAGCAAGATACAGAAATTATTTTTAAAAGGAAGGTGCGTTTAAAGGGGGTAGATTAATTTCCAAAAGTGGAAACACCCTCCTAGTATAGAATGTTTTATAAACTATGTTTTGCTTTCTTCTGTCTCCTGGGTATGGCAAGACATAGGAAGTAGTTTCCTTCCCATTATATGCTGAATTTCTTTACTGATACCCCAAGCCTGTGTGTATGCTGACCCCTTGGCCTGGAATACCTCCTTCCAGTTCACCAGGTCAACTGAGACAGTGCCTCCTGACTTCCTTCAATGTCTCTGTTCATCCCGGTTGCCCTCCCTGAATTGCTTTCTGGTAAAAGCAAACCCACATGAATTCAGGATTGGATCATCAAGGTAGAGTCTTTTAGGTCTTCTGCTGTCTTAAAGTGCCCTCTACCGGCTATAGAAAATAAATCCTCCCTGGATACGTTTTCCAGCCAGGAACCCACATGAGCAAACAATTAATTTTCTAAATTTCCAATCTATTTAGGTCATCAGAATAACTTTCCACCTCCTCAGATGAATCTAAGTTCTGGGTGACAGCACTCCTATGAGCTTTGAGGGAGGCATGTGTCTACTTTCTTCCCCCTGTTGGAAAGGACCCCTAGGGCATACCTGCCTCTCTGCTCCCAGGCAATGTTTAGAAGTGAGTCCTATATCTGTTTGGTGCCAGATACTTGGTGATTCCCTGGAGAGCTCTCTGTGGAGACCCACTTGCCATTTCTCTTTTTGAGTGGTCATTGCCTGAGTAGGGGTGAAAAGCTGGGGTGGTATTCTGGAATATCTTCACTTTCTTGGCCCCCACTATGAAACTAGCTTTTCTGTACTTGGATTTTCAGACTCGTCTGGGGCTTCTCTCAAGACTCTAGAGTGGGCCCAGGGTCAGGGAAGATGAAGGGTCTCCATGTTCGTTGTGGGTCAGAGCCCTCTTCCAATGCTCTCCTTCATGTCCTGGCTTGCAGAACAGGCTGGGCTGTCGGGATAGCAGAGGGACAATGAGCAGTAAAAAAGGAAACTGGCTCAGTAGGTTTCATCCCAAATCTTTGATCTTTTTTTTTTTCTTTAAAGATTTCTATTTATTTATTTGAGAGAGCATGAGCAATTGGGAGGGGTAGGAGAGAGAGGGAGCCTGACACAGGGCTTGATCCCAGGACCCCGAGATCATGGCCTGAGCCAAAGGCAGATGCTTAACTGACTGAGCCACCCAGGCGCCCCCTGAATCTTTTGATCTTAATCAAAACATTTATTCAGCTTTTTCTGTACTCCTAATTTAAAAAAAACAAGAATTTGACATTTTTGTTTCCTGGTCCCATCAACTACCTCTTTGAGAACTTCCCCTTGGGCCCTGGTGCCTTCTGGTTGAGCTCCCTGGGCTGGGCGAAGGGTTCGGGATACTCATGAAGAAATTTAACACAGAACAGGGAGGAAGAAACAAGCCCCAAGCATCCTCCTGCCACATGCCACAGCCACGAGACAGAAGAATGCATTTAATCTTACAGTTTATGAGACCTATGGTATTAGGGTGCTTCCCACTTTTACAGGTTCTTTCCTTGCATTTTTTTTTTTTAAAAAAGATTTTATTTGAGAAAGAGAGAGCACATGTGCATGAGCAGGGAGAGGAGGGGAAGGAGAGGGAGAGGGCATGTGAAGCAGACTGCGCTGAGCACGGAGTCTGACATGGGGCTGGACCTCACGACTAGCAGATCATGACCGAGCCAAAGCCAAAAGTCGGACACTTAACCTACTGAGCCACGCAGGCGCCCCGAATGTTTTTTTTTTTTTTTAAATTAAGCTCTCTGCCCAAAATGGGCCTTGAACACACAACCCTGAGATCAAGAGTCGCATGCTCTGCCAGCTGGGCCAGCCAGAAACCTCTGAAAATGACTTGCAGACAGACTTCAAGCCCCTCTGGCTGAATCCTCTAACTAGTATCTCCTAAGAAATAGGACAAGCTTTTACATAGTGACGGTACAAGTGAAGTCAATGAAATTTAACATTGACACAATGTTTTCAATTGTGTTCAATACTGAAATTTCTCTGATCATCCCAATATCTTGTAGAGTGTGTTTTTCAGTACAGAGCCATGAATTGCATTAGTCGTCTCTGTTCTCCTTTATCCTGATACAAGCCCTTGGTCTTTCTTTCATGACCTCGGCGGTTTTAAAGGGAGCAGGTACCTTGTTTTATAAGTGTCCTCCATTTGGCCTAGTCCATTTGTCAACCTCATGATTCAGGTTTTGCAATTTTGGCAGAACAGCCTAGAAGCCATGTGCCCTTCCCAGTACAGCACAGCAGGAGGTGCTGATACCGTTTTGTCTCCTTTGGGTAACGTGAAGTTTAAGGACTTGTGGGAAGTGGTGTGTGACCGGTATCTCCACTGCAGAGTTACCTTTTCCCCTTTGCAAATTAATAAACATTCTACGGGAAGATACGTGTGTAACTATCCTGCTACCTAACACACTCTCACCCAACCCAGTGGTTTTGGTGTCCATCTTTGTCAAGATGAGTTGGTCTTAGGGTTGCAAAATGGTGGTTTTCCTAACTCTATTGCCCCTTCTCTATTTATCAGTTACCATGCTACTGTAAGGAAGGGCCTAGAAAAAATGCATCATGCTAGGATCCTTTTCCCATTCCTCCTCTACATCTTTACCCTCTGCTTGAGATGCCTTCCCTCCCTGGGGCAAAGCCTGCCCATCCTTTAAGCCCAGATCCAGAGTCACCTTGTCTCAAAGCCTTCCCACCTCAGCTGGGCAGATAAACCCCTCACTCTGCCTCTCCCCTTCAAGCAAGATGGGCCGCAACTGTCTGGCCTCAAGCCCCCGCGGCCGGGAGAGACTGGAGGGAAAACCCTCCCTCTCATAGCAAGACTCCCACCCCAACACCGCCCCTCCCAGCACAGTGGTTCTCAAACTTAAGCTCCAGAATCCCTGGGAGGGTTTGGTAAACCACAGACACCTGGGCCCTACACTGGATTGTGACGTACGGCCCAAGAACCTCACTGGCTTAACAAGTTTGTTTCTCCTTCAGATCACGTGCAAAACGCAGGTTGGGCAGGGAGTCTGGCCTACAGGGTTCCCGGGCAACCCAGGGTGATGGAGACTGCACCAACACGTCTCCCCATTTCCACCTGCGCTTCAGGGGAAGGGAGGGGCGTGGAGAGTCAGGCACAGATCTCTCTCTGCTCATAGCCCACAGGCCAGAACTAATCATGTGGCTTGTCCCCTGCAGAGTGGCTGGAAGCAAGGGGATCAGAGGGACCACCGGGTGAGCACCCTGGCTTCCCGGTCACCACCGTGCTCCCCTTCTCTACTAGCAGGTGGGTCTTCTTTGTGCTCCTCAAACACACCAAACGCTTTTCCAGCCTTTGCGTCTCTGCACTGGCTGCTCTCTGGCCACGTGGTCTTGTGCCAGATCTCACACGGTTATCTCAAGTGCCACCTCCCTGGAGAGGCCTTCCCTGACTGCCACCCATTCCCTCACAACACCCCACTATAATTCTCTGCATGGCCCTCATTATGTCGTGTTTAGTGTCATCTTTCTGCCAGTAACAGACTGTATGTACACTCGGCAAGAGCAGAAGCTACTCAGATCCCCACTACCCAGAACAGTGCTGAGCGCACAGTAGATGGCTCGAGACAAGCTTAGTGAATCAGCCCTAAAGTGTATCACCGTTCACATTTTACAGGTCAGGAAAAGAGGCCCCGAGGACAGTAAGCGGCTTGCCCAAGGTCACACCATGACCGAAAGGTCGCACCTGGTTTAAAAACCATGCTGCCACCCCCCACTCCTCTTTGCATAATTTCACTGTTTCCACAGATGGAGGTGGCAGAATAAGTTTGATCCTTTTTCTCTCAATTCTCTGATGACCCTCCATTGTCATTGGTTTCTAAAAATTTTTTTCAAGATTTTACTTCAGAGGAGCGGGGAAAACGATTTCTCAACATTTGCTGCAACATGGACGGCACTGGAGGAGATAATGCTAAGTGAAATAAGTCAAGCAGAGAAAGACAATTATCATATGGTTTCTCTCATCTATGGAACATAAGAACTAGGAAGATCGGTAGGGGAAGAAAGGGATAAAGAAAGGGGGGGTAATCAGAAGGGGGAATGAAGCATGAGAGACTATGGACTCTGAGAAACAAACTGAGGGCTGCAGAGGGGAGAGGGATGGGGGAATGGGATAGGCTGATGATGAGTAGTAAGGAGGGCACGTATTGCATGGTGCACTGGGTGTTATACGCAACTAATGAATCATCGAACTTTACATCGGAAACCAGGGATGTACTGTATGATGACTAACATAATAAAAAATATTATAATAAAAAAAGAAACAGAGGAGTGGGGAGGAGGGAAAGAGGGAGAAGGAGAGGGAGAGGGAATCCTAAGCAGACTCGGCACTGACTACGGAGCCTGACGCAGGGCTCGATCCCACAACCTGAGCTGAAATCAAGAGTCAGATGCTTAACTGACTGAGCCCCCCAGACGTCCCTCAAAAGTTTCTTAACACAACTCAGTGGAGGGCAATTTGGTAGTATCTCTCCAGGAATTTATGGCACAGATGTGCTCACATATGTGGAAGATTACATACATGCCAAGTTTTTCTCATTACAGTGCTGTGATAGAAAGGGCCGGAAGGAACTCTGTGTCGCCATAGGGTACTGGTCCGCGGGAGTGTCAACGGATTCACCGTGGGTATGTGTGCATGCTGGAACAGTGTGCAGCCCTGAAAGGTAGGGAAGATCTTCGGGTTCCAACTGGACTGGTGTCTAAGGGTCAGCATTGTGTGAGAAGGGGTGGTCAGAACAGCACGTAAACTGGATGGCTTCCATTTAATCTTCCAGAAGAGCTGAGTAGCTTTACGTCTCACGTGAATGAAAAAGACAAAAATGAGACGCAAGCAGAATCCCAGTGTGGTTTCCATCTCTCGAACTTTTTATTGATATTCATTAGAGAATAAAATTTTATTGATTTTTTTGACGCATGACAACGCACTCTGTTGGTCGTGGCTGCACAAGGTCGATCATGAGCTGTACTGAACACTGCAACCTCCGAGGTGCTGATTTTTACACTGCTATTTCCTTGGTGGTGATGGGTGGCTCCTCTCTGAATACAGAAAGTGGTCCGTTGGGTTCGTGGTTTTCATATTCCTTTGTTATTCTACCTACTGCTTTAAAATACATTCAAATACAAAGAATTTCCTTGCAGTGAGTGCACACATACAGCCACGAGGGGAGCTGAAAATAATGAACCAACCCCCTCGTGTTCTGAGAATAAATAATCTAAAAGTGTGGAACTGAAGCTTGCTCCTTTGAGACGTTCTCAAAGAGTCTTCAGTGGCTGGGTTTACACTCAACTGGACGTATTTTCACCGGGGTGGGCGGGGGGTCGGGGAACAGGGGGATGGCAACGTGACAGTTTCATCTGCATATGATGTCACCCTTCCACAAATGCCCGGGACAAAGGACCAGGGAGCACTGTGCTAGGCAGTGCAGCCCTCAGGTGAGAATAAATAAGTTACCTGCTTGGAGCGGAAGGCCCCATACACACTGCGACCAGAACAGGAGAGGACAGCACACACACATAATAAATAAAATTCAAAACTTGGTCAGCGACAACAACAGGACCAGGCTCCCCTGTTCATTTCTGGTTCGTCCCACGAGCACCTCTATCTGTTCTTAGGGATAAACAGCAGCGCACGGAGACCAAGGCTTCTGGGGGGTGGGGGGCAGGTGGCGGGAGAAAAGATCTTATTGTGACCACTCTGTCCTGAAACACAAGGGCAACGTGTGGGGGCATCAACTGTGTGCATAAAGACCACGCACGTGCGAGCGCACGGGCCAGCCTCGGCTGTCACAGCAAGGACCGGAACCAGCAGGACGCCCAAGCTTTGTTGCTCTCATGAACCAGTTTGAAACTACATTTGGTGGTTTCTTTTCACTTTTCCTGCTGACCCATTCCATCCACGCCCTTCTCCCCTGCCCCCTTTCCTTTTCACCCTATTGTGAAAACTGTCTTGGGTCTGGTCTTAATTTGGTTGTGACCCCGGGTCCCCAAGCTCCGCTGCTATCTCGCTAGAGACTGGGAGAGTGTGAAACGTTATTTCCGTGTCACAGAGAGAACAGACCGCGACTTTCCATCTAGTACCATTACTTCCCTGCATATAAAAAAAGTGGAAAAAATAAGACCTCACACAGAACACGGCGGGAGTGTCAATACATTCTTTCAGGTCAGCCGTCTGGCCTGACGACCGAGGACAGGACAGCGAAGGGTGATTCGGGCTAAAGGTGTGGAAAGAAAAAGTCACACCTCAAAAAAGAAGCGACTCTCCATCGAAGCAGAGTAGTGAAGGTCTGGAGGAAGCTGGGCCCCCCCAGAGGAGGAAGAAGAGCCCTGCCATCCCGGGAGCTACATGGGCTGCGTGTGGCCGCAGAGGGGGGCTCGAGCTGCTCCCGCGGGGCGCACGAGGTGAGGCGCCCAGCGACACCGGCCAGCAGACGCATGGCGCCGGCTCAATGTACTGCACTGGGAGCCAGCCACCGATTCACTGGTTTCCTATCCATGGGATAAGAACGCACTTGGGAGTTTCAGTGCTTCTCGAAGGAAAGGAGGAGGAGAACAAGACGCCCGGTGGCCCCTGCCCTTGGGCTAGCACGGGCGAAGTCCCGGTGGGCGCGGGGCGGTGCTGGGGCCTCTCCCGCGGCATCGGGAGAAAAGGCAGGTGGACACGAGGTCGGCAAGTCCTATGTACACACTTCACAAAGTCTCCGCTCTTCCCCCATTAGGCACGAGGTTGATTTGTCTAGCTCAAGAGGGGAGGGACGGAGGAGGCAAGGGGGAGAGCGTGCGGTGCAGGGTGGGGATGAGAGGGAGGCAGGAGCGAGCCTGGTCTCCTCCGGGGGAAGGGCCTCCCCCTCCCCCGCCCTCCTCACCGCAAGCTAGTTTGTTTGGGGAGCTTAGCACCCATCAAGATGCCCGAGGTGAGAGTCACGGGGGCTTTCATCTGCATGCTGGACCCCACCATGGTGGGGAAGCTGCGGTTCCTCCGCATGCCGCTGCTGAGCTGCAGCCCGCCCATGGCACTGGGGACAGCGGGGCATCCGAGGGGCAGGCCCTCGGGGACCAGGCCCCCAGGGACAAGGGCCTGGGCGGGGCCGGGGGGCCCACAGAGGAGAGGTCCCTGATCCTCGGCCAAGGTGGGCACGTGGGCTCGCCCTGAGTTCACCACTTTGGCCACGCCAAACCTCCTGACTTTGTCCACGAGGTTGAGGTTGGAGACAGACACGTCTGTCTGGCTCTCGCTGCTCCGGACGTTCTTCTTCTCCCTCACTTCCCTCAGGATGGAGCTGGCTGGCTTGGAGGCCAGGAAGTTGTCATAGGGAGGGCTCGTGCACTTGAACTCGAAGGAGGGCGGGGAAGCCGTGGGCGTCTGCATAGGCGAGTTGGGCGGGGTGGAGGGGATCACAGCCATCCTGGGGGTGTAGGAGTGCAGGAGCGAGCCCCGGCCGGCCCTGTCCCAGCTCTGAGGGTCGTACACGGCTGCGGAAATGCCCCGCTCCTTCAGCAGCCACACCAGCCCCAGAGACGTGCTCATGGTGGTCGTGGACTCACGGATGTTAGTGAAGGATTCGGCCAGGCTCAGTCTCCGTGGAGTGCATGGGGTGGCCACGGGCGTGGACTTCAAGTGGCTGGCGCTGCCACAAGCTGGAGTTGGAGCCGAGTTAAGGCTGATAAGAAAAGACAAGAGGTCATTTGTCAGCAAATGCCCACGAGACCCTGGGAAAAGGTTCGCAGCCAGTCTCCTGCAGGGGGGCAAGGAGGACTCCCCCAGCCCAGGCTCCCCAGATGCCTCCTTCCCTGTCTGTTCCTCCCTCCTACCCAAGAGGACCCTGGGTTTCCTTGTATGGGGGTCACGGCTTAAAGTTCCCAAGCTCCACGTGATTCCCTTGTCTCAGCCCCAGAGGGCGGGCATAACTGCCCCTTTGCAGGTGAGGAAAGTCAGACTCAGAGGTTAGGTGGCTAGTCGATGTCACACTCAGCTATTAAATGGAAGACCCAGGATTTGAGCCCAAGTCTGAGTGACCCCAAGGATGGGGGGTGAGGGAAACCCCTCAGCAGGGAGGCTTCCTTTCCCTCCCAAATCTACTCAGTTTTGGCGTTCCTTCCTAATGACTACTTCCCTGAGGCAAGAAGTTAACCAGGACTATGGGACATGCGAGCTCATCTCAGGAATGGCCCCAGCAGGTGGGACGTCCCAGTGGACGGCCCCTGAGTGATGGGGAGCTGGAGGCTGACGGTGTGTATCACGTCAGCAGTGGAACACGGCCTCCTGACTCCCACTGTAGGCTCTTCCCTTGGTGCCACACTACCCCTTTGTCCTCCTTCCCTGGTTGCCGAGTCCATCTCAGGGGGTGGAGATGTGGGGTCAGAGGCAGCCATGTCATGTATTATCAGGCCTACATCTGTGGAGCGATCTAGAAAAGGCTCATGGGATGTATGAAACCTGCATCACCAAAGGAAAGCAGCAAGATTGCTTTATCCACTCCTGCCATGCTGGCTGAGGACCCAGTATGTTCCAGAAGCTGGGGTCCCACAGTAACAGGAGTTAGGACAGAATAGTGTAACACGCACTGCAGGGGGAAAGGCATTGCTGTCTGCTTAAAACACAGGAAAGGTCTTCTCTTAACAGCTGCTACAGGGATGGGGCTGGGAGGCCACGTAGGCACAGAGGCCCTTCACAGCTGCTGGATGAGCTACCAGGGGCAAGGCAGCACAGCCCTCTCCTTACAGTCTCCGGAGCCCTGCGCTGGCACCCACCCAAGGACGTGGCAGGGCTGCAGGTGCCCCTTGGAGTGGGCCCCAGGAGCTGGGGGACCCTCTGTCCCCAGCCTGGCAGGGGGAGGGCCAGACACCTTGGACAAGACACCAGCCAGGGGAATGGGCAGGAAGGGGCCTCCTACTGTGGGAGGGAAGGTCACAAGCAAGTTCAAGCTAAGGCAGCTTTTGGCTCCTTGCCCCCGGCTGGGCAGCACGGGGCGAGAAACCCAGAACAGGCCCACTTCACGCAAGCTCAGGGGTGGGGATGCTGGAGGGTTGGGAGCACTCAGAGAAACACGAGATTAGAAGCCACAGCAGATTCCTCAGGTTAAAAAGTGGATTCTTCAAAAGGCACAGGTGGGACTCTATAAACTGGTCTACAAGCAATAGAGGGCAAAACCACTCTGGACTCCAAGCCTTGTTTACAGGGCCATTCTTGGGGAGATCTGTGATTTTGTGTCAAGCAGCCGTTCTTTCAAACTTGGGCAAAAAGCCTTCTCTTGCTACTGACTGCCCAGGCCTCTTTCGTCCCTGACAAGACATGGGGATGGGTATGCTGGTTGGAGTCCTAGGGCTTCAGGCAGGAGAGCCCCGGGCACCGGCCTCTCCCAGGAGAAGTTCTATTGCATGGTGAAACACAGAGCTCTTCCAACACAGAGCCCGGGGGGGCACTAGAGGGGGGGTGTCGGCTTCTCCAGAGGCAGGAAGGAGGACAGAGAAGACAAGCTAACATTTAGATTCCCTTTCTGCCGAGAACTTCGGTTAGGCCTGTATTAGTGCTGGCACTCGGCTCGACTGAGCATTTAGAGGTGTTAGGGGGGTCCACTGTCAAGGCCACGTTAGCCAGGCACAACCACAGAGACACATCCACGCCTAAGTCCTGGGTTAGTGGCGGCCACGCGTGCACACACAGCTCCTTCCAGGAGGCCCTGCCGGGGCAGGCACCACTGGCGGTGTGCTCACCCCCTGCCTCGCCTGTGGGCTCACTGTCTGCCCTACATCTCCTCTCAGCTCAACAGGGCATAGGGCCGCTTCGCCGTCCTCCTCACATGACCTGCGGAGAATTATTCATAGTTTAACGTGCTCCCTGGGGCGGCTGCTCCCTGCGAGCGGGCCCTGCTCGCCTCCCTCCCTTTCTGTGTTACCTGCCATTCACCCCAGCATCTTGCTCGACTGCACCATAGAGAAAACGGCCGAGGGGGCCACTTCACCATGTGGAGGGAGACCGTTTGCCCTTGCACTGGAAGCCAAGTGGACCACCCCACGCCATCCAGGTCCTCTTGCCAGATGGTGCCAACCTCTATCACTTCTTGAAGGCACCAAAGGGAAATGGACATGACACGGTTCGGTCTTCAAGTTTTATCATTTCAGTCATTACCATGCGGCTGTGGTGCATGGTTCCTGCGGTCTATTCCAGAGGCACAAGGGGCTTCCGCAGGGCTCAGTAACTCCATCCTGTGAAGGAACTCCATGCCCTACTGACGAACTTGGGAACAAAACGCCAACCTTCGCCTTATGGCCTATGGTAGTGTCAGCTGCGGCTGGTTAAGGACGGACCTAAGAATCTTCCATGGCCAATGAAAAAGGCAACTATGGGGAGGTCCAGGTCCATCTCTATGGTGGCTCTGAATCAACAGGGGCCTCAAGTCAAGAGGAAAGACGGGACCCCAAACAGGTGACAGAAAGCAAGTGCTACGGGATGCCTCAGCGGGCCGGAGTTGGTTTCGAACGAGCCTCTCTACTTGACTTTCCTTGACAGCGAGTCTTGCAGGAAGTGCCCCCACCTCGCCGCATCCTTCCCCACCCGGGGCGGGGTCCCTTACCTTGGCGTGACCCGCGTGAGCTCGTCTGAAGGATGCAGGATGCGGCATGTGGTGAAGGTGAAGGTGGAGTTGGTCTGTGACATGCACTTCCCAGGGTGGTGCGCTACATTGGGGGGGAACAGAACATATTCCTCGCATCCAAGTAAACCCAGGAGAAGAGGCAAATTCCAGCATGGCTCTCAACGGACGCAGGAAGGGATGAGCTACCTTGTTAACTGGATCTGGGCAAGGAAGGTGTAATGCAAATGTTCTGGATCGAAGGTGGTCTTTCAAAAATAACCACACTTTTGAGCACTGGCGTGCAGCACATCGAATTCCAGCTTCCGACCCAATCCAGACAGGGTTCCCCATCAGCGTTCTTTGGCCAGTAGTGGATCCAGTTTGAGGAGCTAATGAGCCCATGGGGGTAATTTGATTTCCCTCCTCAGGGGTCAGAATCGGCTTCCTTCTTGTGGTGCTTCACACTTCTTTTCACTGGCAAACAGGTGCCACGTTCTGCCAAGGAGAGGGGAGAGGGGCGGGGCGGGGCGAGGCCTTGCCACCTGGAAACGGGGCAAGGCTCACATGGCTCCCTTTCCAGATGACACGAAAAGGGGCTTGGGGCAGCTGGCTCCACTACTGTCTATCGGTGGTGGGCAGGGTGGGGGATGGGGCCTCAGCTGCCTCAACAACAGGATGGTAAGACCCCCAGAGCCTGGGGCCATCTTCAGCCGTAGGATCAGGTGTGGTCTGATGCACTCTAGTGCCTGCAGCCCCTGACCCCCAGGCCACTTTCTTGCCATCCCCAGGATGTCTGATGTCTAATGAAAATAAGATGGCCACAAGCTGTCCTCAGTGTATCTCCTTTTAAAGCTCTAAGGAGCTGTTGTTGAGGCAGCTGAAGACTATGATTTGGAGCAAAGTAAATCACAGAAGCCTGAGGACCATGCATCAGGAAGCTGGCAAATGGTAAAGTAATGAGTGATAGAGTCTACGGGAGGCATCATGATTGTAGAGGTCACCCTCTTTCATAACTCAAATGCAAAAAAAGAAAAAGAAAAAAAAGGAAAAAGGGGGGGAGATGCTGCTCTGAATAACATGCACAGTGAGGTCCTGGGACAACCCCCCACCCTGCCCGCCTGCCGCCTCTGCAGCAGCTCAGCCCCCAGAGACCTCCTGGGGGGAAACACGTTTGGTTCTCAGATGCCAAGAGCACTCTGAAGATTCGGAAGGCTGGGAACTAGAATCTTCTAGCTCGTTATGGCAAGTTTTCTCTTGGATTTGACAAAAAGGAAAAGGAAAACAAAACAGAAGAGATTGGTGCCCTAAACCTACAGATCCACACACAGCCAACTGTGTCTTTAAAAAAAAACAAAAACAGGGGCGCCTGGGTAGCGCAGTGGTTGAGCGTCTGCCTTCGGCTCAGGGCGTGATCCCAGCGTTCTGGGATCGAGCCCCACATCAGGCTCCTCCACTAAGAGCCTGCTTCTTCCTCTCCCACTCCCCCTGCTTGTGTTCCCTCTCTCGCTGGCTGTCTCTCTCTGTCAAATAAATAAATAAAATCTTTAAAAAAAAAAAAAAAAAAAACAAAACAAAAACAAAAAAACCCCCAGAAACTAGATGAAACAAAAAATGTCGGAGACAGGCAGGACGAAGCCAGAGCACAAAAGTGGTGGCAGTGACTACAGTTGCAATGTAAGACTGCTTTGCCCTGATTATTATGGTCCAACCCATCTCTCTGGGTCCAGGCAGGTGCCCGTGGCCCCTGGCGTGGCAGCCAGCACCCCGGCCACCAGAGCAAACTCTCAACCACGGGGAGCGCCAGGCAGAGCAGGAAGGGGGGGAAAAACACACATGAAAACAGCCTTTATGAATCTTTGTTTCTCAACCAACAAATGCGATGGCTTAGGAACTCAGGCAACTGGAAAACTGCTGCAAACAAAACAAAAATCGAATAAGCTATGAAGAAAAGGCAACCAAACAATCACGATTCTCTGACTGCAATAAGGTCTAGAAACAAAAGCAACAAAAAGCCTGAGAGAAGCATTCCAAATAACCGGCGTGAGGGGTTATTTGGGAGGAAGGGAGGAAAGAAAAATGCAGTAAAGAGAGGGAACGAAGACAAAACAGTGGAAAGAGAGAACCTTAAAAACAAATCAAAAGGCTGGATTTAAAATTAGGAGTGTACCCCCATTAAACACATGGCCAGAATATCAGATCAAAAGATCCCAAAAGCCCACGCCTCCTCCACCCCATCACACATGGGATCTTCGATTGCAACAGGGAGCACGAGATGGACATTTCAGAGAGACGGTTGCATCAGCAGAAGCGAAACCCATCTGACGCAAATGGGTTTTGGGGATAGGAAAAGGCTGCTAAAATTCAGAAGTCATCATTGCCCGGAAGCCACGGAGAGAAAGATCAACAGGAATCAAGAGCGTCAAGCCAGAGGTTGGGCCCCTCTGCAATACCACTGGGCCGCGTGGCCCCGCCAGCTCTCCGCGTGTCACCACGGCCTGCCGGGCTGCTGCGGCGCTTCCCTTCCTTGGGACACAACACAGAGACAGTGAGTCGCCTAGGCCCCTTGTGCTGGCCGCCGAGCTGCTACATACAGGCTGATTCCTCAAGCCCTGCCTGCAGGAGAGAGCAAGTTCTCCAAGCAAGACGCATAGGACGACTTCTTCTCAGCGGGGACAGGAGGCTCGGGGTGCGGGCTCACTACTCAAGTCCCCGTCCCCACAGCACACCAAAGCCCTGCCTCACGTGCTGTGTGTTTACCTCCAGCTGCCCCCTCAGGGCCTCCGAGGGACAGGGCTTCTTGGATTTAATGCTCCGACTTCCTACTTGAATCCTTTCCCCCAGTCTGGACTACAGGGCGTCACCATGTCGCAAGGAGAGAGTATTACACGGGTTAGAGTATTCACACTGAAAAGGGCTTCCGTCAAGCATCTCCTAATCCTACATTTTTTCAAATTTATTTTATTTTATTATTATTTTTTAATCCTACATTATTTTTATCTGTTCCTTTTCCACCAGGTTCTGACACTGGTACAAAATCTGAATCTATCAAAGAGAACCTATAAACTCAGCTAATCCTTGATTATTCAAGATCTTCTGTGTCGGTGAACTACATACAGGTGGCTAGTGTGCAATTTTTTTTTTCTGAACACGGGCTGCATGCAGGCACAAGCCTTCAGCTAGCTGCACGTGGGGGCATAGGAAGGCTGTCGAAGGACAAGGGTCACCCTGCTCACTTGCTCTCTGATCCGACCCTGGGTGCTTTCTGCCTGCAGCAGGTGCACTTGGTAAATGGTTCCGATGGGCTGTGCTCCTTTGGGGGGGCACAGGGTGCCCAGTACTGACTAGAAACTGGGTGCTTGGGATCCTGCCGCTGCAGCCAGTCATGGGGGTGCCCTGACAGGGCCCACAGTCTCCAGTGAGCTGGGGCTTCCTCCCTGCATGGCCCTGAGACTCTACTGGGGGTTATCTGCAAGTGTGCTATGCATATCTGGGTGATCGCTGCTCAGGGGGATGCTTGGCCTCCAGAGATGGGCAGGAAAGCCCCTGCTTTCCCCAGGGGCCCCTGCTCTGATCGTGAGGAGAGAAAAGGAGCACAGACAAGGTGGGGTTGCTCTGGTGGGGACCTGAAGCCTCACCGAGACTCTACCAGCCTCTCCCATCCACGTGCCGTGATCTGTGTACACCAAGTCACGCATTTCAGTCAATCCCAACGGCGCTTTCCATCCCCCATCCACAGGGAAGGCAGGCTGGTAATGTGCTGGGGAGATCAGACATTCGCCCCTCTAAAGGCCATCGTGGCACCCGGTCCTTCAAAGAGCCCTCGCGTGAGCCCACACAGATGCCAAAGAGCATGCCTCCCCCCGGAGGTTTCTAAGGGGAGTCGCAAAACACACACCTGTACGAGGCTGCTTCAGAGGGGCTCTCTGAGGACCAAGAAACCTGGCCACACCACACCCCCCAAGCTATGTTTTTGCTAACATTCATAACTTCTTAAAAGTCAAAATTACAAACGCCTCTCCAAATCTTGGAAAAAGAGGACTGTCGTTGTGATGCACTGAACGCTTTCTAGAGTCTCTCCCCCTTTTCATGGGAAGCGGCCACACCTGTGTGAAAGGAACAAAATGCCTGACAATTCCCTTTTCTTAAGTGGAACACCTAGGGTGAAGCTGCGGTCACACGGTTTGGATCTGCTTTGCAATTTCTATGAACTCACTAGCCAACACACACACACACACACACACACCTCCCCCCACCCCCCACGGTTCCAGAAGCTGCCGCCACATCCACAGTGGTACCCACAGGCCAGCCTTTTCTGTCCAAGCCAAACCAAACCCACTGAAAACAGAAGCCACTGTGCATCTAGTTTAAAGCCGTGCCTTAATCTAAGAGCATCCGTACCTTTTCTTGTCTTTTTGTTTTGACTTTTTGACCAGCTCCTAATGACTTCATCACTTTTTGTTCACAGAGTAATCACATTGTGGGGGCGGGGGGGGGGAGGGAGAGGAGGATGTATCTTTGCCTGTCAATTACTTGCCCATTTAAAAAAAAAAAAAAAAAGGCCAAAGCAATGTTTTTCGATTCTTCCTAAAAAGCTAAAATGTCAGGACACAGGAAAATGCTTTAAAGACTTTTTCTGTCACTTCTTTATATAGCTCTGCCCGTGAGTTTTTCTGGGAAAAAAAAAAAGTTCCGTGATGAGTGCATGTGGAAAAGCTCCGTGCGGCCTGTGTGCTCTCTGCTTCATTAATATCAATGCTGTGTCTGGGATTCATGTGCTCTGCTAAGTGCTTTCCTCTGGGGGACGGGGAACCAAGAACAGTTTCTCCTATAGTAGGGCGGTTTTCTCCCTTTAAAAAAATAAATAAAATAATAAATAAAATAAAAGTGATTTTAAGCCAAGCAGTGTTACAGTGGTATTTTTAAAACCCTTAGTACCAGGCTTAACATGGACCTACTAACTCTCTTTCTCTGCCTCTTGAGCATTTCTTCAACACAGCCCTCATCTGGTCCTACAGCTCGACAGGGACCTCCGAGCCCCTGATGCAGACACGGGCCTGCGGACACTGGGAGGTTTCTATCCCAGAGATTTGTGAACCACACATCTTTTTCTGGTTTCCGTACAACTTATTTTTGGCTCCTGCAAAATGAAAGTAATCAAAAGTCAATTTTTCCCACTGTGCCAAGCTGTCTACTCCCTGTTTCATCTAAGAAGTATGTGATTTAACAGATGAATGATCTAGCAGCATCGTGCAGAGAGGGACAGAAATTCCCCGCAAGTGGCCCCTAAAATATCTTCTGGAGAAAAAGGGATTTTTTTTTTTTTAAGAATGTGGTTAAAATGTCAAAGGCGGGCAAAATGCAAAAGCCTCTTTGGATCCTTTGGCTACCAACAAAGCTGGACCCTATACCCTGTCCTTTTGTCCCTCCTTCTGTGGCAGACGCTCACAGGCGTGGGGAGCTGGCCTGGCGAAGCTTCAAGAAGCGAGAGCCATCCCTGCTAAGTGCCTTCCAAGCCAGTTCAGGAGTGCGCTTCCCCCACCCGCCTCTAGGTGGTGCCTCTGGACCGCTCATGCCACCGTGACACCCACCCCAGTGCTCCCTCCTCCAGCGCCTGTGCACAGTCTTCAGTGGCCCACGTGGCTGCTCCTAGAGCACGGGAGGGCCCTCCTGTGGTTTTCAGAGGTGAGGAGGCCATCAAGAGAGCGGTCCGAAGAGCAGGCTTGTTCAGGACGTTGTAAGCAGGGTTGACTCCAGCTGTTAGTTTGGGAGGAGTCAACGACCTCTCTTCGTGTCGTTTTTCCACTTCCACGTGGCAGTTGGCCTGTTTTGCTCTGGTTTTATAGGTATCCTGAGGCAAGAGCACAGGGGCTTCTTAGCATCGCCTAACATGGGTGGGTGTGAGCAGACCATCTGCTCTGCACCCAAGGACCGAACTCTTGGAACGGCTCCAGAACGAGGGCTGGGTTGGAAAGCCTTCCTATCAGAGTGGGAATGTGTGGTCAACTCTCTCCGTGGAGACAAACAGGAACCTTTCCTACACCTGAGGGTCTGTGAATCTGAGGGATCAGCCTTTCCTTCCAGACCTGTCAGGACCCCATGGCCCACTCTCCCTCAGGACCCACTTGGGTGCTGGGGCAGAAAGTATAGGACAGGGCTGCAGGGCTCTGCTCCAACCCGCTCCTGGCCCGCACAGGCGCTGGAAAATACTCCGGTGGTCCCACTGCCCCTCTGGCTCCTTTCCTCCACGTGCTCTTCCTTCTCTTGCCTTGCTCGGTAGCCATCCCTGAACAGAACCTAGACCTATGTATCAAGTAAGGATGTCACAAAAGGAGCTAATTCCTGGCCTTTCCCTGGCCTGCTGGAGTGGGGGAGGGGGAGGGAGACAGGTCTACGTGCTGCAGCTTTAGGGGATTTTTCAACAGCAGTTTGACCAAATGTGATTTTTGCCTTCAACCCTTACTTTGGCACCTTAGCCCCAATGATGACACATCCCCACTGCGGGGCCACTGCCAGACAGGTGGCCGTAATTGCTATGAACCTACTTTCAGGCACTTGCCCCACCTGAGTGGCCTTCATGGGTATGTGTGTGAAAATAAACTGACCTTCGATTTCTTCTATGTTGCTCTAATCCTACTTCTCGAGACCTTTAAGGATCCCGGCATCCAAGATAATTCAACTAAACTGCCCAACCATCTACCAACTTGACTGTATGACTTTAAAACTCTAATCTAAATCCTTTCCCACAGCTGGCTCTTCCCTCCACACATAAATACCTAAAATACAGAACACAGACAGTACAAGATAATGACTATTTCTGATAAATTGCACTTTCTATATGTGTGAATACATAAAACGTCACTGAAAAAGTAAAACTATAATCTAAAAATTGTTTTAAACAATCCATTTTAATCATCTAAATTATTTACAAATATAAAAACAAGGAATCGTGCTTTTTAAGACATGGGATTATAAAAATCAGCAAATAGTGATACAATACATTAAAATATATTAATAGTTTTTTTTTCAATACTCAGAACTTTTTCTCCATGAGCTAACAGGGTCTAGACAAAAGTGCCTAATATACAGGTCTCCCCAGTTTCCTTCCAGAGCATCAGTTGTAAGAAAAAAGGCTAAACCTTCTGTCTTCAAAGTTCTTCCCTACTCAGCCGCCCAGATGGCGGCTTCTGGGACTGTGCTGTCTGGCAACAGAAAAGCCTAAACATCAAGGGTGGACTGAGGCAGGGACCAGACCAGCCTGGATACAAGTCCCAAGAGAGGCAATGCCCCAGTCCTCCCTGATGAAGCTCATCTATTTACCTGTGACTCCAGAATTATGTACATAGTTGCCACTCGAGGCCTCAGGGGTGATTACTTAAGAGTGACATGTTTCTTACCTTCCAGTAATCAAAAGGGTCCTGTTAATCTCGATAGGGAACAAAAGAGCCAAGTCACTATTCACACCGATCCCCTTTGCGCTGAGCTTTTAACAAGTCTGACCCAGAACAAGCCGAAAAGAAATCCTGTCTAAATGATCGGGCCCTTCCTAAATTACCTTCGGCAATCTACAGAATATTTTTTGATCACATACTTCCAACCTGGGGCTCCTCTAAGTTTCAACTCTAGATTGGTGTCCTCTCCCCAAAGCTGCCAGGATGAATTTGGGGCAGGTTTGAGGAAGGAGGGAAGAAGCAATAAATATGTCCTTGTTTATGGTAAGGAAACTGGTCGGGACTTAGGTCATAATTGATGTCTCCCTCTGACCTCTGAGGGAAGTTCTTAGCTGACTTGATGATAAGTTTTACTGCTTCTGAACTTCTTGAAGACACACCTAACAGTGCTTCTTTAAATAACATTCACCTTCTGGTCCACCTGTAGGACCGCAGGGAGGGGTCATCACACTCACACTTGACATGATTCCTACCCTTTCAGTGACAAAACTCAGCAGACACTGTGTTTCCCGTACCACTGCCTGCCTTCCAGAAGGACATTGGTGCTGAGAACAAAGGGAAGTAACAACACCACAGCTGGTTTCCCTTTCTTAAGTGTGAGATATTAAATAAAACGCATTTTCATTCCCTTGCAAGCTTAATCTGGTAACTTAATTGCTAAAAAAATAAATCAATAAACCATAAGCTTATGTGCTAAACCAATCCTTTTTACTTGGTGATATCGCTAAAGTTTACGTCAAAGAAAAAAGAAAAGTTGGCCCCAAATAACGTCCCTTGTCACAGGCACCCGAACTTAGCCTGGGAGGCGCCATGATGTCCCTCAGCTCGCTCCTGCTCTGTCCTTCACGGGAGTGTTGCGGCCTTCATGAATGAAAGTTAGGAATCACAAAGATGCATGTTCTCTCCTCAAGTCTAGTGACTCTGAGATGCCATCAGGATGACAGCATTGGGTGAAATCATCTTTTTCAGAGTCTCTGCCCTGATCCCACAAGACAGCTTCCTTGTCTTCTCAGCACTGCAGCTGGGGACCCAGGAAGTCGGGAGCAAATGGTAACCACGTAACCCCTGTGGTTCCCGTGAGCCCAAACCATTTCATCCCAGTGACGACACCTAGGGTGTGATTCTGCAAACTCATGATCCCATCTTTAATGGGGCAGCAGGGGGTGGGCGATCAGCTAAAGCTCTTCTCCAGATTCATCTGGAGTCCTCTCTCTGGAAAAGCTTACTGACACTCTCCTCAGATTTGCTGGGTTAAGAAGTATTGCTAAAACACTTTTGAAAACTCCACTTTGAACACATGCATAAGCTGGAAAGAAAATACCTTCATTGAAGTTAGAAATGTGAAAAGGCTGATCTACCCCAGTGTCGTCTGAAATCCTGAACACTTTCTGGGCTTCCTCCTATCTCCACCCTCCTCATAGGTAACAGAGTCTCTCATTCACCGTCTGAGCAATCCAGTGCTCCTCATTTCCCCTTACAACACCCAACTCTGCTCAGCTCGGTTTAGAAATCACTGCGGGGCTCGGGAACCTGCCCTCCAGACTCAGGGCGAGAGCCACAGCAGGAACAGGGGAGCTGACGTGCGGGGCAGGGTAGGGGGGGCAACAATCCACTTCGTTTTAGCAGCCTTTCCTGCTCTCCCGTCAGGAGCCCTGCCAGCAGGCCATGCACCTCCAAGATGGGCAGGGAGTGACACCCATTTGTGACACAACTGGGGCATTGGACTCCACGTTCAGGAACAGAACCGCACGATGGGAACGCTTTAATCATCACCCACACAGACGAGCGGAAGCTACAGACAGAGCCACTACGGATGGTGCTCGGGACAGAGGTGAGAATGGCCCAGAACTCGGCCTCCGGTAAAGGTGCCGGGTTTACAGGACTTATCGAGGTGCCCTCACCAGACCCCTCCTCCTCCTCCTCCTCCTTCTCCTCGGCCGCTGGCGGCTCCTGCATGTCCTCTGCGAACGCCTGAGGCCGGCGCGGGTAACTTCTGCTGCCCGAGACAGTCACGCGTGCTCGGGACCCCTCACCTGAGGTCTCTGGGTGCTGAACTGGCGTGGAGGTAGCTAGGCCCGGGAGGGAAATGTGGTCACCTGTGTCGTCTTCCTCAAAGTCGTTAAGGCAGTACACTTCGTCCAGGTCAACGTCCAGTGTCCGGAAGCCTTTGGTGACCACACCGGGCCGGGGATCCAGGATGCCCCCGAGGTGGGGCTGGGCCAACTGCTGCCAGTGGTGAAGGGTGGCAGAGCCTTGCAGGAGAAAGGGCAGAGAGGGAGGGGGGACAGGGAGAAGAGAGGGTTAGAATGGAAGTCTGAGAGGATGGCCGTCACCACCCCCGGAGCGTGGAACCCGATCCCTGGCAGGATCTGAACCTGGCAGGTGGAGTCTGGTGGGGACGCTGGCAGAGCGGCCCCGGCCACTGTACCACAGGGGCTGATACCTCGCCACGCCTGGGAGGGGCACCCATTCAAGGAATCCCAAACAAATCTTTTTACAAAGCAAAACTAATGCCGTCCGGTGTGGCAAGGATGTTTGGTGGCAAACTATTTTAGCCAAGCGAGGTCGATCCCCAAATCCAACACTGTATCGACGTAGGAACAGCAGAGGAAAAATAAGCGAGACAAGTACAAAAGCGGGTGTCCAGGTACCAAATCTGTGCCAAGTACCCACAGCTGGGGACAGGGAAAGACCCAAGCAGAGGCAGCATATGACAATGTCGAACCGAGCCCGGGACGCACGACAAGAGACAAGAGGAACTGAGAGTCGCATGCACGACTGTCGCCTCCTTTACTTATTCGGGTTTCCGTCTCCTGGCGGCAACCCCGAGAGGCTGCAGGTTTGGGAGAGGGCCTGGTGCTAGCCAGGTGTGATCGACGAGTACAGAAGTCCGCACCGAGGTCTGAAGCAGAGGAGCAGATCTCCTCAGTGACACCAGACCCTGGGACTCAGGTGACATCGTGCAAGGTCTGTAATAACACCGGAGTGTGTCCCTGAGGACCTCGAGGGCGTCACGGCGGCTCAGAGAAGCGCTCCAAGAACAAGTATGCTTCACAAACCCGGCTTGAGAAGCAGATTTACTGCGGAACATCTCAGAACCTTCAGTACATTGCTGTGTCCTAGGATTCTGCCCAGCCCATTTGCCAGAGCCACCCTTTTTTTCCCTTGGGACACTTCCTACATCTCTCGTGGCCCGGGGATGATGGCCTGTGAGGCCAGGTGTCTGTCCCCATTCTACAGATGAATTAGTTAGCCACACAAATGCCTAGTCCACACTCAAGAGAGAGACTCTGAGAGCGGTTCTCAGACGTGGGAAAGCAGGAGCCTTCCCGCACAAATGCCTCCCAGTTACCACTGGTTGGTCTACCAAGGGAAGAACCTCCTTCAGGCCGCCCCAGGGCACATGACAAAGGGGAGCCGAGGGAGCCAGGAGCCGGCAAGAGAAGAGAGAAGGAAATGGTGGCAGGTGTTGGGGTCAGGGACCGGTCCAGGAACGTGAGCGAGATACAGAGGACCCCCTCCACGGGAGCTCCCGACCCTCGGGTGTGCCCAGTGAGCGCGCGGCCCCCAACACCCCGCCGGGAAGGACCTTCCCGGGAAGCAATCTCAGCCAACGAGTCTGGAAGGGATTTTGTAAGTGGGCGATTTCGCATCCCCTTCAAAGAGAAACGCTGTACACGCTGCCAGCAAGTGTTTAGGGAAGTCCGCAGACAGCCACGCGGAGGCCTGTCCCAGTCTGAAGCGTGCACAAGGACGACTTCTCCTGAACCCACTGCATGCGAACGGCAATGTTCTACCTGCGAGAGAAACACGGCAACAAGGTTCGTACAAGGAACAACGTCACATACTGTTTGTTCTCTCATGTGGTGCTGAGATGCTTCTAGACCCGTGGTTCTAAACTGGGGATGATCTTGCCTGGGAAACGAATGGAGACACTTTTGGTCATCACCACTGTGGGGAGAGAGGGAGGGCTAACGGCATCGAACGGGTAGAGCCAGGGATGCCGCATCCCACGATGCCCAGGGCAGCCCCCGCACCACAGAAGGATCTGGCCCCAGATGTCAGCAGGGCCGAGGCTGAGAAACCCTGCCCCAGAGCTGAGGTCCTCTACTCTCAGATCTCTGGAGAAGCTGGAGGAGCTCACGTGCAGGCGGCAGTGCGCACCACCCGCCGGGGCTTGGCCGACATGCTCAAACCAGCTCATGGGATCCTGGGCCCAGGTGCCACAGCATCTTTTTTTTTTTTTTTAAAGCTGCCCTGTATTGAGCGGGTCCGTACAGCAGCTTGTGTTACATCAACCCCCGGCTCAGAGGTACCAGATGAGGGGACTGAGGTTCACTGAAGTTAGAGAATTTTCCCAAGTCCCTGAGTGGTGGGGGAGCGGAAGGCCAGGTTCCTTGAGTAAGCTCACTCCGCCTGCCACCCCCCAAAGTCCACAGGCCTGTAAACAAGCAAGAACCTCAGTGCTCCAAGCCGGGAACCCACACTAAGTGAGAAGGATCAATGGTGGGCAGTAGAAGTTCTAGGTGGCCGTTCAAGGTCAGCCAGGAGGCACACACACTGGGGCTGAGGGGATTTCTCAAGCCATCCCTGGAGCCCCCCATTCATGTTATATAATGAGCTCCCGTTCATGTGTTCGCTGGGTGCCCAGGCACATTCCTGGCAAAAACACTGCACTGGGGTGAAGTCTTAACAAGGCACCGTGACATCTAGATTGGGACACACGTGCTGGTCTTAGGAGAATGCTGACAAATCCCTAGGTATGGCGTGGCCACGTCACCTCTAGTCTTGGAAGGGGTGGAAAGGGGAAGTCGACAGACACCGGGAAGTGAAGAACCGTGTCTGGAAGTGCCGAAGGTCCTCACCCTTCTGAAGGGGGCTGAGGTGTTTACAGTGCCCTGGGAAAGAAGTCAGGGAGGCAGGAGGTCTGGGCCCGGACACCAGTCCCGTGGGCCTCCATCCTCCCTCTGTTCAGCGGACCGCCCTCATCCCTCCCCACCCAGGCATGGGCTCAAGAGAGAAACGAGGCTACAGGGGGTCTGCTGTTTGGAGTTCAAGATGCCGCAGAAGTACGTGAGGTTATCTGCCTTCCCTGAACACACAGAGCCAAGAGAACTTAGTGAGATTACAATGGAAAGATTATGCTGAAAGATGCATGGTAGTTGGATTTTTACCTCCCACCTTGGGCATCCCCAACCTCGACTGAGCATTGACCAGGTGTCAGGCACCCCTCTAAGAGGCCTGCACCTAGTAACTCAGTCATCATGATAACCCTGTTGTCCTCATTTTACAGAAGAGGAAACTGATCACAGGGAGGTCAGGTAACTTGCCAGAGGCCGCACAGCTGGCAAGGGGCTAATCCGGGACTCAAACCCATGCTGGCTCCAGTGTCCACCCTCTTAACCATAGACACCGTCTCTGGGCCAGCAGTGAGGCCCCCTGGGTGTGTGTCTCAGAAATCAGGGCAGCAACACACCTGAATGGCTTTTTCAATCCTCATGCAGGTGTCCTCCATCCTGCAAAAGTGACCGTTTTCATTCCCAACTGGTACTAAGGCCCCAGGAGGGTTTCCCAAGTCCAGCACCCGACCAAAACAGCCGCACCTCACTCCCTCCCCCTGCCACTGCCTGGACCGCCACATAAGAATCCTACTGATCTCCTGGCTGCCGGAGGTTCTGCCTTTGATACAAGATGGAGCACAGATCAAAAATTAAATACGAACGGTATCTTATTTGGCCTCGGCTGCCTCTTTCCTGTCTCCCCCACCCCCACCCCAGCCCTCGCCGGCCTGGCTTCCTTTATTTGTCAAACATAAAGCAGGAGAATCACTGCGCTATGAGCTCCCTCCCATTACCACCCCCTCCCTCCCACCCACGCGAGAACGAGGCCGGGGTCAGGAAAAGAGGAAGCTTCGCGTTCCTAGTTGGCACCAAGATGAAGCTCTATGAAACAAGGGTGGGGACAGCAGGGAACACAATTATGGTCACCACGCCTTTCCCGGTTTGCTTTCCTTCCACATCTCACTGTTCTAATGAAAAGTTGTGATATCATCAAAGGAGAAGACAACCAAATCCATTTATGTCAGAGGAGTACCTGGGACTTAAAAGTTTAGAGCTAACCTGCTGGACAATGTCTAGCTTAGCTGAGAAGTGTCTGCTTCCCCTAATTACATATGAACTTATTTATTGGGAAATGCCATCTTGGTTTTAATTAATCACAAAGAAAGAGCAAAATACGGGGTGGGAGGGAATATTGCCGGGCTCATCTTTTTAATGGAGCTCTCTCTCTTCTAGTCTGAAAAATTTTGTTTGCTCTTCGCCTGCTTAAAACTCCTAAGATAAGATGAAGAGACAAGAGTGCTAACCGTAAACACCTAGCCCAGCGATTTTGGCTGACACAAATAAGCAGATACCAGGATGCATTAAATAGGTAAGGGAGACACAGATGGAAGACCCAGATTGGCTACCTGCTATGATCCCAGCCAACACTCTCCAGGGACCTCATGCCAGGTACATTTACCTGAGCCACTGAAGATCAAGGGAATCCTATCAGCTTCTGAGTGGGCCAGTGAAAAAGGATGATGTGAGAACATGGCCCCTGCACAATTCTGGTCTGGGTTCTCAATACTGGTAAGGCCACCCTTTAGACCTGAGCTGCTGGAACAGGGTAAGTGTGGGGAACCTAAGTTTTAATTAGCACCTATTTAGGTGCCAGGCATAATCACATTTATTCCTCACAATTCTGTGTGACAGATGTAAGCCTTATTTCACAAGTAAGGGAAACAGGGCTTAAAGGGTAACTTATCGACTGTCACAGTTCGAGCTGCATTGAACCCAGTGTCTCAGACTTCTGTGTCAGCACTGCATCCTGTCAAATTAAACAAAGTACTACAAAAAAAAATTGTGGAGGTAAGGAAGAAAGAAAATATTGGTTGTATTTTAAATAGCTGAGAAGTCAGAGAACTACAAAATGGAGGAGAAGGACCTCTACCATGAGGATGCATTACAGTCCATAGTGATATGACATGACTTCTTAATGGTAGTGATTTAGCTTCCTGGTGAGCAGGCTACTAGACGAAACTGATCTAGCAAATCTCATGGGATTTCCTCTTACTCTATTAACACAAAAAATACTGCTAAGTCACAATATTAAAAGAAAAAAAGATGAATTGGTTGAAATAAATTTTTAAAAATCTCTTCCTGCAATATGCTTGGAAAATGAATCCAAAGACATATTTTTAGATGATCTAATGAAACACAATGTCAAATACAGAAATCAGACGAAATAGAGATGATAAATTCCAATGAGCTTTAAGAGACAAAGGAGAAAAAAAGAAAAGAAAGGCAGAAAGTAAAATTGCAGAAATGGAAGATTTTATTGAAAGAAAAACAGACATAATTATGGATCAGGAAACAATCACCAAGCTCACAACTGAATAAACAATTAAAAAAAGAATGAGTCATCCCTTTTCTGAAATCTAATAAGGGCCTAAATTATACAATTAAAAAATAATCATGAAGAAAGAACTTCAGCCCGCCCTCTTCCGTCCTCTGGAGACTACGGGACCCAGCATGTCCTGGGTCTTTAACAAGCACACCCTCATTTTACACCGCACATTCTCAACGGGGATAATACTGCCCAAGGGGTCGAAAACAGGTTCTTATGAGGTGAAAAGAATCCTACTCTTTTTAGGCAGAGAGCAAAGCTATATAGCACATCAACAGTATATTTGTGGTATTAAATTACAAGAACGAGTAACTAAGAATATATGTCTAAAATGACTCCTTAAGAATATAGGTCTAACATGGGAAATACAGCCTTACAGAAATTCTGATTTGGCTTTGCATCAGAAACGTAATACAGAATTCTAAAATACCTTCTCAAACTCACATGGGTTTCCAAACTAAAAGAGTCAAAAATGAAAAATACAAACACTCCGTGGCTCTTGATAGGGTAAGTGGGTAAGTAAAGGGAAGACATTTTATAATGCCTGGAAGAAAAAGAAAAGAAAAAAGGTGAATTTTTCTAGGAGTTTAACCATCTGGGGTGTCCCTGGTACTAAAAAGTAAATTGTCCCTGGGAAAGGCAGGCTTAAGGAGGTACAGAATTCACTTGCCTCCAGGACCACCCCCTTCCTGGCCCCCAGACTGTGGAGGTCTAGGCCTCTTGCTCAGAACCCACTACACTGGAAGCAAGCCACACCCTCTCTACTGGAAGATGGAAACAAAACATGTGAGCCCACAAACTGCAGATCGCTTTCATGTGGTTCCTGAAAAAACAACTTCTAGCATTTGCTCTGCACCCCTCCTTGACACCAACGTTTCTGAGAGGTGACAGCAATAGTTCCTGCACTTCTCAGACCCCAGGCACGACCTAATTAACTTTTTAGTATGTTAGCAGTGCCTCTGCCTCTCAAAAAGATGCTCACTTCTAAGGTTCTAGATGCAAAAGAAAGAGAACTAGGAAACCCGCGTGAGCGCGTTCGTTCCTTTCCTTTGGCCGAGTTAGAGCCGGCCTGCGCGCACATTCCCACACCTGCCCCGGGTGACGGAGGCCCAGGCTGGGCACCGCCGTCAGAGGAACTCAAACCAGCAGCGCGGGAGGCTGTCTCTGAAGAAAAAGGAGTAGGCATTACAGAGGCTGCCCGCTTGCTGGTGGTGGATCAGGGACCACAGGCGGTCGCCGAGGAGGGCGGAGAGGGGCCGAGGCCCCCGGTGATCACCTTCCAGCGGCTTCACGATCTGGAGTTTCTCGGGCAGGTAGGAGCGGCTGCTGAAGGACATGCCCGAGAAGCCGGTGAACTCGGAGAAGCGCGAGTGGGTGCCGAGGGACATGATGCTCTCCGTGGGTGTGAGGGAGCCGCTGGGCAGCTCGCCCTTCTCCGCCAGCTCCCTGAGCTTCCTCTCCTGCTCCTCCTCGAAGAACCTCCGCTCTGACAGGTAGTTCTCCCGGCGGAGGGACAGCCGCCGCAGCGCCGTCTCCAGGTCGTGGGAGCCCGGGGTGCCCGGCGTCCCGGGCTTCTTGCTCCGCTCGTCGTTCCTGCGAGGAGGGAGATGGGGCTGAGCGTGGCGCACCCGCAGCGGGCGCCGTGCAAGGTGCATGGTGTGGGGAAGTCCCTACTGCTAGATGGCCAGGGGTGGACATGTCCTGGTGGCCACAGGATTTTTGCTAGGGAAGCCAACAAGGCAAGCAGTGGAAATTAAGGCAAAAATGGGGAGGTAAATGCCTGTTCCCTCTGCTGGGTGTTTTGCCAGGTAGGGGAGAGCCCTAAGGTGCAATGATAATTTGCACATACTATGTAAAACATTCCGTCCCTATCAACGTCTCCCTCATGAGCCCTCAGGAAGATGACTTCTTCAGGCTAGTTATCAGAAGGGCCACTGGTTCAAGAGGCATTTCTCTTTCCTCTTGAATTAAAGGAGCTGTTCTGATCAAGCAGTTTCCTCTCTGAGCCAATCAGGGAGAAGCACCAATTTCACTGTCACAGAGAAAGGGCGTACAACACAGCTGATGTGCATGCGTGTGTGCGTGTGTAGGGGCGGGTCTGCAGGGCTTCAGGACAAAGAGGGACTGCCCACCACTGAGGAGGCCCCACCCCAGGGACAGGAGGTGTGATTTGCACCTGCAGGGGGCCCTGCACCCCACCTTCTGCAGCAAACTAGATTCTGGTCAGAAGACAGAGCCTGAGTCCTCCTCAGCCTTTCAAACACCCAAGCAAAAAGGGGTCCCTGAAACTAACGTCTGTTCTGTAGTCCAACAATGATGAGTAACAGAAAAAATACTCATTTACCCTCCCCTTCAGCACCTGATGGAAAAACAGACTTCTGTCATACCTCCTCACACTGGCGAAAATACCAGAATCAAGAATGAGCCTAAACTCAGAGGGCTGGCAAAAAGATTACAGAACGAAGTATCTATACTTTCCAGGCGATTCTTTATCAGCCTCCCTCTTCTGATGGCCGAACCTATCCTCGATCCACATGACGTGTCTCCAAAACACAAAATTACAAACTATCGTCTGCCTCACCCCAGGTCCGTTGACTCTGCTTCCAGGATGATGCTGTTGGTCTTGTTGTCCAGGACGACGTTGCCAACGTCACTGCCATAGAAACTGGACCGGGGGGTGCTGACGCAGCTGGATAGGAGGGAGTTCACGGCTGAGGACTGGTTAGAGCCGGGGATGTTCATGGGGGACGGGGTCAGTGACCTCTGCTTGACGACCTGGTTGATGTTTCTCACTGTCTCAAAGACTCGCTTCTGGTGACTGGGGGTGGGAGAGGGGGAGGGAATGCATAACACCCATGAACAAACAGATGCAGGAATGACAGTGGAGTTCAACCCTCCAAAAATTACCATCCATGGAGCCAAAAGGCAGCTGGCTCAGTGAGTCCCCAAGCAACCTGCCATCATGTGCCTTCTACTTGTTTCTTAAAGACTAGTGGCTGGAACTCAAGAGCCTCAATGCCCACTGAATTCAGGGCTCTAATTGGTGGTTGTGTCCTAAAGGTGATGCTAGCAAGGTGATACTGCGTTTCTCTCCCTTAGGCTTGACGCACAAATACAAATACTTAAGTAGGGCTTCTGTCTCCTGGCTACTTTTTCTCTTTCATGATGGTCATGTGAGCTGGGGGAAGGGCAGAAGGAGAATCCCAAGCAGGCTCCGTGCCCAGTGCAGAGCCCGATGCAGGGCTCAATCTCACGACCCTGAGATCATGACCTGAGCTGAAATCAAGAGTCAGATGCTTAACTAAGCCACCCAGGCGCCCCCTCATTTGTTCCTTTTTCAGGAGACAAAGGCCACTTCTTTCTGGGATGCACAGGGCTTCACACACACACACACACACACACACACACTGAGCCTTGGGGACTCTGGTCACTCTCAAGATCCCATTTCGGTTCTGGCTGGGGGCTTTGGGTACAGAAAATATACAATGAAATCGGATCCACAGGTTCCTGAGAAACACCTCGGGGCGGGCCTAGCACGAGGTCTCATGTTAGGAAGAGAGTTGGCAGAGGCCAATGTCTGTAAACATACCCAGAAAGGAAGCTTCTGCTTCCCCTCAAGAGCCCTCTGTACCTCCTACTGCACCCTATTTTGCTTTTTCTAACAGACATTAAACATTTTTTAAGTACTGTTTTTCACTGGAAGGAAAGATAAAACCAAGTGGTGGTATCAAGACAGGGCCTGTATTAACAGAGATGGGAAACGCATCCCTCCTTACTCAACTTTCTATAAGTTAATAACATAGCTTTAAAACCCAGGAGGAGGAACTGGAGGGCTATTACTGACTGTGTGCTCGTATCTCCCTTAATCTGGACCAAATCGGTGGAAGGACCACAGTGATCGCGGTTGGTGCCTGAAGCCCAAACACGACTAGCCTGTTGAGCACGGGGCACGAGCAGCCTCTGGGAAGCTTAGAACCAGGCCGTACGCGATATCTGGAGACTCGGGTTCTTCCAGCTGCAGCTCCTTGCGCATCGTTCCCTCAATCTCCGCTGCCAAGGAGTCCTGAGAAAAGCCAGAAAACACACTGAGTGAGCAGCTCAAATCTCTAATATGAGGCTCGTGGCTGGCTAGCCAAAGGAGAGTCAACTGAGGTCTCGGAAGCCTGCCAATTACCCATGGCCCGAGCATTCACCACTGCCAGCATTCACCACTGTGGGAACCCCTGGCCGGGCAATCCCCATGGCGGGTTCTGAATGGAGCAGTCCCCAGTGGGCACGGAGTGTACACCCCTTCACCCCCCTGCAGCTAAGGGTCTGAGAGCAAACCCCATGTTGCCTTGGCCACACCATGGAGCTGTGACTCTGCCCACAAGGAGAGGTGGGGAATTTGTGGAGGAGGGGACCTGAGTCGTGAGCACTGTCATCTGAGCCTCTGCTCTCGTGCCCCCCACTTCCCCTGCAAGGAAAGCTCCTCTCTCCACCAACGACCCATTGCCCATCCACCTTTAAGTGTGACCAGCCCATTCACCTTAAGTATGACCAGCTCATACTTCGTTTCCACTACTAATCCTTCATTCCTGCCCCAAGAAAGACACCGAACATACGAAGTTCCCGCGAGTTTCCTGAACACTTGGTTCACTTATGGTGGATTCTGTGGGTCACAGGAAGGCCGGTCACGGATGAATTCTCCATTCCTAGACGGGCCAGGCCCCAAGCTGAGAGTCACCAATACAGACTCCCTAATGAGTGCCCCCCTCCCTGAATGACCCACCACTCCTCACCATCTGAGGTAGAGCCAAACAATCCCACCCACTGGCCCAGGTTGGTGCCAACAGGAGGACCAGGCGAGTGCAGAAAAGCACCCGCTGGGGCCTCAGAGGAGGACACCACCTAGGACAGCTCGACGGGAGGGCTAACTCTGTGCTAACTGAAGACTTCCTGTGATGATCGGGAATGTTCTTTCTGCACTGTCCACTGTGGGAGCCACAGGCCGCAGGTGGCTGTTGGGCACTTGAAACATGGCCAGTATGACTGAGAACCTGAATTTCCTGTACTAACTTTGATGGATTTAAATTTACATAGCCACCGGTGGCCAATGGCTTCCCAGCAGACAGAGCATGGGAATTCCCAAGCGCCCGCCTCCACAGCCCACAGTCAGGGAGCAACGTGCCAGTCTAGAAGCTGGAACCACGTGAAGACACTTGCCAGGAGCTAGGAAGAAGCTGGGTCCATAAAGGGTTAGTGGGCTTGTTTTCAACTCCTACTTATAAATATGCAATTTTATTTAGTAATTATTACATACAGATCGCCATTCAATGTAACCCAGGTTGTAAAAGGCTTCCCTGGGTAAGCTTTTTAAAAATCAGTTTACTTTTCTTTGTAATAGATATTTTATTTATTTATTTATTTGAGAGAAAGAGAGAAACTGAGATAGCGAGAGAGCACAAGCAGGGAGCAGAGGGAGAAGCAGGCTCCCCGCTGAGCAAGGAGCCCAATGTGGGACTTGATCCCAGAATGCTGGGATCATGACCTGAGCTGAAGGCAGACGCTTAACTGATTAAGCCACCCAGGCATCCCACCTGGGTTTAAAAAAGTTTCCTTTTCTTAATACTGTAATTCACCATACAGTTTACATTCAGAGTTCTGCACGAGGAAGGACCTTCATACTACTTAGGAGAGATGACATACCAAACTACTAATTTCAAGGCCACGCTGGGAGGAAGTGGCAAGCCGGCTCTGTGACTTTTTTTTTGGCCCTGAGCCCCCTAGCAGTCTGGGGAAGCCATGGACCCCTTCTCAGAGTAATATCTTTAAGTGAATAAAATAATTAGGACAAAAAGAAGACAGATATATAGAACTGGTCACTAGACTATTAATAACAAGAATTGTGATACAGTAACACACAGGATCTGGCTTCAGGCCTGGTCATTACCGCCCCCTTGAAGTGGAGCTGAGCACAAATGGGATTTGGAGGCATCTTACACCCGAAAGCAGCTGTGATCTCAAGTGGTGACAAAGTCACGGGGGTGCTAATATCGCCATGGTTTGTTGCCCACCTCCAAATGAGAAGGAAACACTGTACACAATTAGGGACTAACATAAAAGACGTGACCTTCCCTCAAGTTCGCGGGCCCCTGAGTCCTGACTGGGGATCCCCGATTTGGAACTCCTGCCACAGGCAAGAGAGCTGGCAACCACTCCTCAGGCAGAAACTGCTACTCACAGTTTGACTCAGCAATTAGAAAGGCTGGGAGCAAGAGCGGCAGATTTGGGCGTTCTGCTCCAGAAACACCACTCGGTGCCTCAAATACCTTTAATACACAGTGCGCTTTAAAAATAGCCGTCTTCAAAAACCAAGCCGTGCCAACAACTACAGGAAAAGGCAAGCGAAAGCTCCATCTCAGCAAATATGAAAGCAGAAGACACCCAAATGCAGATTTTCAGTTTGACTTTTCTATGTCATGGCTTCGTTTGAAAACAGTTCTGTCCCTGAGAGTGGGGAATGCAGTGGAGTGCCTCCTAAGTGCACGGGAAATAAGATGCCCCCAGGAGGCCACAGAGCCCAGGTGGGAAGCCAGGAAGGAGGGAAACTGAGGCAGGGAGCATACATCGCTACATAGGCCAGTCTGTGAGCTGAGTGTCATCGGCTCTAGATGGAGGCATCGGGGGCACAGAATGTTCTTTGCTGCCCTTACTGGGATTCCTGGACATACTGGATCACCAGTATGTCCCTTGGGAAGCTAAGTTATGCATCTTTCATTTTGGTTTCATGAGATTTCAATCAAGCTGAGACAGAGAGAGAGAGAGAGAGATTGTTCTAGCCTGATTTTGGTATATAAAAGGAAAGGAGACAGTGATTTTCTAGAAAAAGTGGGGCAGACAACAAGGGTCGGGGCGGGGGCAGGGGTGCAGTGTTAGCAACGGGGGTGAGGGTGTGGGGAGGTGTAAAGGGAAAGAGCCCCAAGGAAAGGCCAGATTCCAAAGGGACCAAGTGTCACTGAAGCCACCATCCACTTATATCTCATTTGGGAGTGTTTCTCTCAAAAGTTCTTATCTCCTCCAAGAGAATTTGGTATTTCATCAAACCACAGAAACAGAGCCTGAATATAAAAGTTCTTGGTCATCTGTTCTTCGGGCTGTCTGTCCACTCCAAATCTAGTAGCTATTAGTATGTACAATTCTGTAACGTAACAAGCACCGAGCAGATAGCAGAGTATTACAGAGAGGGAAGGAGGAAAGGAGCAAACAAGACACTGTCCCCGCCTGCGAGGGGCTTTAGTCTGACAGAAGAAGGTACAATGAGGAAGCCCATCAAATGTCATGGCGAAAAGACCAGCAGAGGAGGCCTGCCCGGTGCTGCCGAATCCCTGCAGGGAGGGGCTAACCTGGAAAATCCCCTTCTCAACTATGTCTCCCTAAAGCCCAAACATGAAACAGATCAGGCCAGAGCTACAAAATAAGACTGCAGGGAAATCATTTGTAGAAATAGAAACACCGCTCCTGGTGCAAAGAGAGATTTTTTCAGATCACAGACACTGAGAGCTCCCAAAAGGATGATCAGTAAGCCTGGAAAGAACCAGAACTGCATGGGCAACAAAGAATTCTGGAATGCACTGTGAGGCCAAAACAGCTCAGACTCTAATAAGGTTAGAAAAATAACAGTGTATGCATAACATCTTCCAAATACCTGAGGTTCCTAAGAAATGTAGCAATTGAGGACACAAGCATTAAAAGAGGACTGAGTCAGAGGGACAGCAAAGGAAGAATCAATCCGCCTCATGTCCTCAAGGAGCCAGCAGCTGGGCACGTGAGCCCCTGGCGCAGATCTAGATCTAAGCTGTGGAATGAGAAGCCCACCCACCAAGCGTCCCCGCGGACCCCCCTCCCTGTCAGGGGCCCCCCGGCGGGTGGGGAGCAGGCGACACGGAGCGGGCGGGCGCTCACCATGGGGAACAGGCCGAGCGAGTGGTAGCGCCGAGATGTGGTGTTGGGCATGGTCTTGTTCCGAAGGTTCTTGAGCTCCTCCTGCGCCTCGTGAAGCATCTCCATGCACTCCGCGTACTTGTCCTCCAGCTCGCGCAGCTGCACGACACCGGAAAGGCACGCACGGTCAGGGCTGCCCTGTGCCTCCAAGTGCACACCAAAGGGCCCTCGAGGCTCAGCTCGCCTTCCAGATGGGGCATGCTTCTAGCCTCAGAAATCTCCCAAGGTCTAACACGCAACTGAGATCACAGGCTTCCAGTGGCCGGATGCGTAAGTCACGGGGACGAGAGGCAATCTAGTCAATGGTACAGTAACAGTGCTGTGTGGTGACAGATGGGGCGACAGTGTGGTGAGCACGGCAGGACGGACAGAGATGTCCGATCACAACGTTGTACCCCTAACACTCATGGAACACTGTGTGCTAATGATACGCAAATAAAAAATTAAGATAAATCTTTTTTTTTTTTTTTTTAAGCCAACTTTCCACGAATGGGAGAGTGAATTGTCACACCCTCATTTCTAGCTATGTCTCTGAGCGGGCTCCTTTCCGTGGTGAGCATCGTGCCATTTTCCTCACGGGACACTCAGTAGGAGTGGGCTGGACAGGGCCCGGCCTAGCAGGTGCTCGCCAGCAGTGACAGCATCAGCGGGAATTACCAGTAAGAATGGCTTTCGATTCAGGATAACACCGGCAGGTGAGGTGGACACGATCAGCGGCCCATCAGAGGGAGGCTGATCACCCTAAGTGCGATGGGCCTGGTTGGGGGGGGGGGGCTCACCTCGGCCGTCAGCTGCCGCTGGGCATCCTTCGCAGCCCCCAGGTGCTGGACCAGCTCTTCATTTTCCACTGCGCACTGCAACGGGGCAAGGGCCGTCAGCCTCTCCTTTAATATACCTGGAAACGTCTGTCTTCCTCTTATTACCTGATCGGTTCTGATCCTATCATATTTCTAAGGTAACATTTCGTCTTTTCTGTAATTTTGAAGGCAGCCTTTCCTCCGTCCATGTTCACTCTGTACAGCCCGCCCTATGCCCGCCTCCGCAGGCACAGCCCCTTCCCAGACGCACTTCACCTCATGCTTCTAGCAAAGGCCTGATGTGCGAAGCTAAACTGTGTTTGTTTTGTTGTTGTTGTCTTGCTGCTGCTCCGTCTTAAATCTAAAGGGGATATTATTCTGCTGCGGGAACACCAGGTGCACTGTGTAACAACAAATCCTAGGCTAGAAAACTCACAAGTTAAATTTCAGAACTCCGTATCCCCGGCACCTTTCTTAACGAATTCTATTCATGTGCGGATTATTTTTAGGAGATAAGTGCGTCTATGATGCCCTCCCCAGTTCAGGGCGACTAACTTGATTCTACTGAATTTGCTAATAAGCCCTTTCTCCAAAGGGGCAGCACTGATTCCTAAACTACGAAACCAAAGGGCACGGTCTTTGGAGACAAATGCATCCGCAGCAGCCAGAGAGAAACAGAAGCCTTACAGCTTTCGCCTTCTTCTGCAAGTCAACTATCTGCGACAGCAGGTGCGTGATTTCCTCTTGCTGGCGGGCAGCGTCTTCGGTCTTCTTAGCCAGCTCCTCTGAGATACTGGCGATCTGCACATTGGCATCCCCTTCAACCAAGAAATGACAACAAGAGAAAGTCAGACCTAGAGAGAATGCCTTCTCTGTGGTTTGCACAAGAAAAAGCATCTTTGTTACCAGACAAGGGGAGGAGAGGGCGCTGAAGAAGGAACGGTGCCCATTTTCCCATACGGGCTCTGTCTGTCATGAGAAGGAGGTGTGGGGCCTGGTGTGGGGACCCAAGCCCGTTGACTAGAGGGAGTCAGACAGGCTTTGGGAGTCAGCTGGGAGATGCCACCCCCCACAAAACTGCATCGGGCTGAATCCCCATGTTCATGTGTGAACGGACCCACATCATCAACAGGAAGCCCTGCTGCACCCTGTTCTAGAAGAAACTGTGCCCATACCATATAATTCCCTTGGGTGTTTTCAACCCATACTCAGAGTCATAATTCATTTTACTAGATTGGAACACAGGGTGTGTTTCTTTTATTGTTTTGCTGAAATTCAAAATACTGTTTGCCCTTTTGTCTTAACTTGTAAACTACGATAGAGAGGGCAGGGGAAGTACTTGTTTGCAAAGCGGGAGAACTCTGGCCTCACCTTTCACACATCAGTTATGAGAAACCATAACTGATTAGTGTTTATACATCGACAGGGGACCTCTGTAACTGGGCTTAACTTAGAAATCACGTAACTCCAGTATTCCAGCAGAAAGCCGGAATCAAAATTAAACCTCCGTCTCAGTGAGAAATGGGGACAGTGTATGGCTGACAACCTAGCACCCAGTTTCTCATGAATCAGGGTGAGGGGTGCCACGTAAGACTGCGGGGGGTAGGGTCTCATCACAATGATGGCAGCTGCGGAAAGTTAAAAGAGGGGACGGGGATGGAGCAAGAGGACCAGGCCATACTCAGCTCCTTCACACAGTCGTTGACCAGCTGCTGTTCCTTCTCTTCATAAGTGATGGTCTCCGTCTTCAGCTGGCAGGCCTGTGGACAAGGCTCAGGTCAGAGGCTCCACATTCACACCTGGACTGGTGGGGTGGGCAAGGCTGGGTCACGGAGCAAAGATTAACCTGGGTCTGGGAAGCTGCCCTTCACCCTCTCCCCACCTGCCATCCCTGACACCCTCAAATACAGAAAGTCCATCAGAATGCCCTGCTAAAAAAAAAAAAAAAAAAGAATGCCCTGCTAAGTTAAGGAATCTCGGATCCTCAAAGCTGAAGAGCTGAAAAAGGTGTACCACCAGAGGGCGCCACACAAAGCGATATGCACTCTGCAAAGCGCCACCCTGGTGTCTACTCATTTGAATCTGTCCCGGCTCCCTTTTGTGACCCCAACAGTGTCTAGGACTCAGCTCCGCCTACCGTCTAAGGATGACCACAAGAATGGCTAACACGTGTCACGTAACCTGCTTTCTGCAAGGCACTGTGCTTGAGGTCTGAGCTGGAGTTAGATCCTCTGTGTTCAGCTTAGTAAAAACAAGGGACGGTACAAAAGCATTAGAATTCAGAGACCCAAGAGCTATCCCAGGACTCTGGATAGCCTGCTCCCAGCTGACAAGGTGAGAAAATAGAGATCCAAAGGTCTGAAGAAAATATCCCAGGTGGAGAGGAGTATCTCTGAGCCCTCAGGCCCTGGTCCCAAGGAGACACTACGCTCCCGAAAGCTGAGGTAGAACTGGTAGATGGGGTCAGATTCCCTCCACCTGCTTTAGGTGGACTCTGACAGAGGCATGGATTACTGCGCACCCAGGACTGGAGGATTTACCTGGGGCAGGCACTGGGAGGGAAAGCTCTGGGCAGTAGTCTTGGCTTGGCCACTGGCTGGCAGAGAAAGCTTGCACAACCCTCTGGGTGGCTCTGGGTTTGTGTTTCCCATTAGTCAATGAGGACTAGAAGATGAAAGGTCTAAGGGAACATGATCCTTTCCTCGTGCATAGCCCTGGCGTAAGCCTAGACATGAGGCTCCTTCCAACGTGTGGGCAGGTTCAAGGTGGTCTGCCCTATTGCAGGGGTTGCAGGGAGCCCTGGGCCAGCTCAGGTGGGCATGCAGCCCAAACTTGACAAAGCATACCTCTGGCTGGAGAGCATAAACTCACTGATAATTAAGACAAAAAGTACTAAACTTGCATGCATCAGTGTTTCCAGGTAGGGGCCGTGGGTGAAGGGAAGTAATGGGTTCAGAGTCACAGAGCCTTGCAGATCCTGCCTTTGTCATTCCCTCACTTGCGCCGGTTGGCAAATCACACACCTAGGAGCCTGGGTCCCAGCTTTCTCACTGTAAACGAGAAGCAAAGTAACCCGCTTCCAGCCTTGCTGTGAAATTTGAAAAAAATCCGAAAAACAAGAACACAACACAGGCAAAGTGCCTGGCACAGCAACTAGCTAGTCAGAAACACTCAAAAGCAGGAGTCCCCATGTGGTCCTAGCTCTACCTTTTTAAGTTAATCGTCTAAGAAACCTGTCTCCACATTCTCACGTACCACGTTCCCTCAGAGCCTATGTGACCTGCGGCAACATGCGTCCCTGTCACTTCCATGGCAGAGCTGGAGGATGCCATAGCCAGGCGGCACCAACGGAGCCCCGCCCTAACTGAAGGAGGAGGGGCTCGCCATGCTTGCCCATCCACACTGACAACCCCCGAATCCTCAGTCCCCCAGAAGCCAATGCCCTGCACACGGATGAGGCACGCCTGCTGGGCTCTGGGGGCCGGGGTGAGCGGAGCTCAGGTGGCTCCCCACAGACGGTCACCCTTTAGAACAGCACCGTAAGCACGGCTCCTTCTGCCAGATAAGGCAAAGGGGGCCACCACCCTCCAGAGGGACAAGGGCAGGGAGTGCACTTCACCTCCGATCGAAGTACGACGTTCTCCTCCTCAAGGTCCTTCAGCTTCTTCTGAAGAGAATCCAGATGGAAGTAATTCTGGACGGAGGAGGATGACTCATTCCTCTTCAACCTGGGGGAGAAAGTGCAATCTCGCTCCAGGGAGAGACACTGGCTCCCTGCACCTGGCAAACCACCGTTTCCACGGGGGGGAGGGGGACTACGAACCACGCAGGGGGGACGGCGGCCCCCCAGGGAAACAGCACCTGCCAGCACACAGGCTCGCCAGCACTCAGGAGCCCCATCCCAACCCTCTGGCCACCGTGTGCAGTTGCCACACGGCCTCACAACTCCGTAGAATCAACTACTCAACGCCAGTGCACATTTCCAGATGCCTCGAAGTCTATTTCATATTCACACTGCAATTCTACGTGCCTAGGACACGTTCTAGTTTGAAGTACTCTACAGGTATGAAGTCAAGTCATGCTCATAACCCTCTGAATGAAGCACTATCAGTATTCACATTTTACGAAGGAGGAAACAGGCACAGAGTGGTTAAGTAACTTGGCCAAGAGCACATAGCTAGGAAACCACAGAGCCAAGGTCTGAACTCAGTCCCCTGGGCTCTAGAGTTCATGCCCCTAATGTGAGGTTCTGCTGACTCTCCGAGAAGTCCCCACACCTTCTGTCCCAGGGGCCCACCATGGCACCTCTGGCTCCAGAACCTGGTACTATCCTCTAACCGTGGGGCCCACCCTGTTACCCGTGACCAGGCCCGGTCAATCTAAGTTGAGGGGAAGAATCCTGTCCTTCCACGCCCTGCTAAAATACTGCAATCAATTTGCTGGAGGCACATGGAGACTCCTGGTCTGGGGAAGGCTGGGAGCAGTGGACCTGAGCTGCTGGGGAAGCAACCCTGCCAAGACAACTCCAAGGACACGGATGAAGGCCAGCCCCAGAGACACGGCCCTCGGTGACTTACGGGGTGGAGCACACGGACTCGGGCTCGCTCTCCTCGGCTGCGCTGGTGTAGAACTGAAGCAGCTCATCCTTCATGGACAGCTCATGCCGGAGCTGAGACACCTGCATAGACACGGCCGGGGGCCCGGCGTTCAGCCCCGAGCGCGGACAATGCCCCCTCCATGTTCAAACACCTGATGCTGGGGGACAACGCGCGTTTAACTCCTCACCCAAAGTGAAGGCATGTCATTGGTTTTGTGCTTTTCAAGAAAAAGAGGTTACATTTGATCCCACTGAAGAAAAATACAGTCAACTGTGTTTGGACAGAAAACCCTCTGCCTAGATTTATAGTTTTTACTTTGGTTCAGAGAGGAGGTGAGAGGAGACTAGAAGGCTCTAGAATGATGTTGGGTGGGGGGCAAGACAGCATATGGGCTTTGCAAGTAGCCAGATGACCAGCTGGGCAAATGGCCAGAGAAAAAGGTCCTGTTACCAAATGAAAGGAGAGGCCATTCACTTCTGCTGAAACCAAATGCCACCCTCCACCGGGCTCCTGGCGATGCCAGCTCTGGGTGGGCAGCGACAAGCAGCTTGTCCACCCTTGCTGTCACACTTGGCACACTCACACCCCACCCTGTGACTGCTACACCCTCACAGGGCTCGCGGCCAAGCCTGGCCAGACCTTGCTCTGTGCTATCTTGACCACAAGATAGGAGAGAAAGGAGGCAGCCATCAGGAAGTGGCCATACAGATTACTAGGACAGTTTTTGCAAGTCTCCTGATTTATACTTAACATCTTAAGCAAACAAACCTGTGCCATAAAATTTTTCACTTCCCTTTCACTGCTTACTACTGATGAACAGGGATCCAGTGCGGTAAACGAGAATTACAATCTAGTTTTCATTCTTTCTTGTTTCTTTTTTTTTTTTTTAAAGATTTTATTTATTTATTCGACAGAGATAGAGACAGCCAGCGAGAGAGGGAACACAAGCAGGGGGAGTGGGAGAGGAAGAAGCAGGCTCCCAGCGGAGGAGCCTGATGTGGGGCTTGATCCCATAACGCCGGGATCACGCCCTGAGCCGAAGGCAGACGCTTAACTGCTGTGCCACCCAGGCGCCCCCATTCTTTCTTGTTTCTAATTTGATTTGGGGCTACGGTTATTTCCTACACAACACAGTGGGTATTTACGTCTTCCATGGAGAAGCAAATTCTATGTGGGTATTTACGTCTTCCATGGAGAAGCAAATTCTATGCACACAATAGCTTTAGTTTCAACATCTAGACTGACAATGTAATGACGTGCCAAAGGGGAACATGTTACAGCTTCCCCATTCAAAGCTTTTCCAAGGAAAAAGAGGCATTTCCACTTCCAAAGAGGTGGGTGCTGTTTGTGTGAGGTGAGGGAAGCCCAGGCCAGGGCAGACATGTGGAGGAACAGCACCCAAAGGACAGTGGGTGACCATTTACTGGTTCCCCAGGCGGCATGGTCCTCTGCTCAGAGGCCAGGCTGACCTTGCCTGCTCTAATGCCTGAGAGAAGGGGAGGTCAGGTCATGATGCTGGGTGCCAGGAAAGCAGGGGGCGACTTGACTTCTCCAAAACAAGACCATATTCTACCATATCATCTTTCAAAGGAAGCCGCCCAGGATGAAAACTTTTCTTAGATATTAGCAACCCTGTTTCATCAATATTACTGTTACTAAACCCAAGCAACAATAGCTGGGAACAGCTTCAACGAGGAAAAGGTCTGAATACATCTAAGAGACATGAGTCAGGGCCTCCTTTCCCGCTGAGAAGGTTTCTGATAGAAAATAAGGGAGACCAGGAGAAGAAGAAGGTCAAGTGAAAGTCCTCACAGCTAAAATTCGCAGTTAAAAGAACAGGATGATGGGAAAGAAGCTACAAAGTACGGCCAGGCTCTAACTCCTCAGCCTTGTTCCAGCGACCCCATCCGACTCTGCAGAGCCTTCCTTGTCCTGCCTGCACCACAACCTCCCAGAAAACCAGTGTTGCCCTCGGAAACCTCAGCCCCTTAAGATAAGCCCAAAGCATTCAGACCCCCTCCCCTGCCAACGATGCCCTTCAGCCAAGATTTGTATCATGGAAATGACAGGGTTCTTAAAATGACAATACAGCCTATTTTTCTCGTTTTGTTTTACAAACACAAAATTGTATTGGAATGAAGAATGTGCCATCGCTGCCCTACCCTGCAGCACAGGCTGGCCTCCTCCTGACAGGGCTCCCCTCTGGCCTGCCTGTGCCCACGTGCCCCAGGAACCCCTGCTCACTGCCGTGTTAGCCCGCGTGCGCTCCTGCCGAGAGCTGAGTGTCTTTCCCAGCCTTGGTGAAGATCTGGACTCTCGGGGGACGGGGACTGGCGTTGGTCCAGTACACACCCAGGCCTGGGGGGACCTAGCAGGCCTAGTGGGTAGATGGAGGCTGTTGCTACCCCAGCCGGTGCTGTCCACACTGTCAGAACAGCAGCAGCAGCAGGAAGGCAGCCTTCTGCCTCCAGGTGGCCGCCCCGGGACAGGCAGCGCGCGGGGCCTGAGCACAAGCCCCCCCAGCCACGGCATGGCCAGCAGCTCACCTCCTCCCGGATGTATTCCACCTGCTCCTCCAGCAGCTCGTTCCTCTCCGTCAGCGTCTTGTTCTTCTTCAACAACGACTGGCCAATCCGAGCTGCCAGTTCTAAATCCCGCTCTTTCTACGAAAGGCAGAAGTGAGAACAGACGTTCAGAACACCTGTGCTTCCTGAAGGACCCAGAGTGCTCAGTGTCAACTGAGGAAAACAGAGCGGTTAGAACTAACAAGGGTATTAATAACTCACCATCCACACACCCAGGTTTGATACCTGTTCAAAGAGGGGGAACGCTCTGCCCCCAGAATGTGTAAGAGCTATGCAGACCTCAGGCAATGGGAGACAACCTTAAAATCCAATGAAAACAAGTCTCTGTTCCTACAAGAGAAACGTGCTTCCAAAAACATTTCTCCGCAGCTGCTTTTGGTGTCTGTGAAATCACTTGACAACCTGCCTACCTGAGGCCTGCGCTATTGTATCCCCAGGGCCCAGCGCATGGAAATACTCAGAGTAACTGCTCGCTGGATGAATGAATGAGCACAGAAACTCCAGTGCTCTTGCAATGCGGCCAAGAGCTGATGCAGGGAGGCAGGCTCGTTAGAACAGACGAGGGTGGAATTTACCGAGTTATTTACATTTACTTCATATGAAACACAAATGTTCAAAGTTACTCTGAAATCCAATAGCATGTTTCTTTTACTTAATGGAGGATACTTGGGTTGATTCTTTTATAATTTTTTTTTGATTTATTTATTTATTTGAGAGAGAGAGAGAGAGAGAGCGAGCACAAGTGGGAGGATCCAAGGGAGAGGAAGAGAGAATCTGAAGCAGACTCCACTCAGCATGGAGCCTGATGAGGGGCTGGATTCCATGACCCTGGGATCATGACCTGAGCCAGAACCAAGGGTCAGACGCTTAACTGACTGAGCCACCCATGTGCCTGTACTTAGATTTATTTAAAAAAAAAAAAAAAAAAAAACCTTCAAGTGGCACCTCGCTGGCTCAGTGGGAAGAGTGTGCGACTTTTGATCTCAGGGTTGGGAATTTGAGCCCTAATGTTGTGGATAGAGATTACAAAAAAAAATAAACTTAAAAAAATTTTTTAAATACTTTCAAAATGAGATAATGCATAAAACTGCCTTACTTCAGAGACAAAGCCTGTGTTAAGAACACAGGAGTTTCTGGCAGTTCAGCCGATGACGTCGCTTGTATGTAGCAGAGCGGTACACAAGGGAAGATCTTTAGCGAATAAAGGTACAGCTGCTGGGGCGCCTGGGGGGGGCTCAGTCGGTTGGGCAGCTGACTCTTGATTTTGGCTCAGGTCACGATCTCCACGTTGTGAGACTGAGCCCTGTGTCGGGCTCCACGCTCAGCAGGGAGTCTGCTTGAGATTCTCTCCCTCGGCCCCTCCCCCTGCTTGTGTAGTCTCTAAAATAAATAAATAAATCTTTAAAAAACATAATAAATAAAGGTGCAGCTGCCTCTGTGGGAGGAAAGATGTTCCCTGAGAGTGCAGACAGCAGGAGAGATGCCAGCACCAAAGGCAGACTCGTCCGTGCCCGAGAGACTGTTTGCCACTGTGGTTAGATTCAACTTGCTCCCCTGTAGCAAGGGGGAGGAGAACTCTGGAAAACAAAATCATTTAAGAAGCTTCTGCTAATTATTCTGTCCAGCTGGTGTAAAAAGCAGATGAATAGGAACATGTAGTTTAGAGCAGGAAAAAAAGCTGGGGAGGAGTCTCAGCTTCTGACTGGCTACTAACCACCCACCCACATGGCCTTGGGACCCATGGTTTCCATTGAACAAGCATCGGGCACTCTCCAGGCTAGCTCTTCCCAAACATAGGTTATGAACCGTCAGGAGGCTGACAACCATTTTCATAATGGCAACGGATATTTTGTTTTAAATGAAATTCAATAGCATGAAATTGAAATACCGAAGTGCATTCAACAGAATAAGGGTCTTATTTCATGTTTATGCTTTTGCTTGTCATGTATTTATTTATGTGAGTACAGAGTCACAGCCTGAGATGCGTTTCTTACAGCAGGTATTGGCCAAAAGTTGACCTGCTCAGGGCGAACCCTTCTCCTCCACAGCCATGAGCTTGGGCTCTGAATGCCCCTCGGACCCGGTTCTCTCCTCTGTTCGATGGGGAGGGCTGGTGGGGCCGACTGGCTGAGCTGCCCTTGAAAAAATCTCCTAGCATTATGATTCAGAGTTGTAGGATATCAAAAAAAAAAAAAAAGAAATAAGAGGGGCGCCTGGGTGGCACAGCGGTTGAGCGTCTGCCTTCAGCTCAGGGCGTGATCCCGGCGTTCCGGGATCGAGTCCCACATCAGGCTCTTCCGCTATGAGCCTGCTTCTTCCTCTCCCACTCCCCCTGCTTGTGTTCCCTCTCTCGCTGGCTGTCTCTATCTCTGTCAAATAAATAAATAAAATCTTTAAAAAAAAAAAAAAGAAAGAAAGAAGAAAAGGAAGGAAGGAAGGCAGGCAGGCAGGCAGGCAGTTTTTATTTCTAACTTCTACATCCACCAAGTAATTCCATGCCCTAGCAGCACATCTTAGGAGCCGAGCAATGGTGGTGGAAGTACAGTTTGGGAAGGCTCTGGAGTTGACGGGGATGTGGCACTCTCTCTCTCGCACAGATGATGGTCACTCTTCCCTGTTTCCTACGGTCCTGAAACCTGTCACTGCCATCCCCGCTGCCCCAGAAGCCAGCCGGGCGTCACATCATGGGAGCCACAAATACCTCATTCCCGCAATGTGTGCCTCCTCGTACGCCTGCCACGGAACAAAGGGGACCAGCGACTCTGCCCAATGAACCGAGATGTTCATATGTGTGCTCATCCATGCTGGCGACTGTCTCTTCCAAGGACGGTCCTTCGCTCAGCGGCCTTTCATCACTTCTGAGACTCAACATGTGTGCTTCTTTGGTACGTGGGGGAAAGGACCCAAAGGAGTGGTGGGAGGGCACCGACCTCTCCAGGCTGACTCAAAATTAGCCTCTCATGCAAATGGTTTCAGCCGGCTAACACTCAATTAAAACCGCAATACCAGTGTCCATTTCTCTTCGAAAGAGTGGTCTCCGCAAATCTAACTCAAGTCTATTGAATCTGTCTACCAGAACAAATTCTCAGACTGAATACCCAGCAAGCGCTTAAGGCCAGAGGCTTCACGGCCTCGCTGGTGTACATGACATCACGCATCCATCATGGCATGCGTCATGCGAAGTTCCAACAAACACAGACATTCTGTATGCCTTGGCCACATTCTGTGGGCAGACTCCACGGCAAAGAAATCAAGCAAAAATTATAATTATGGAAGCCCGTTGGGCAAGGCCAGCTGGAGCACCCGAAGGACGGTGAGGGCTTCCCATGGCGCACGAAGGCCAGAGCCCAACAGCAATGGTCAGGGGAAGAAAAACAAATGGGCTATACACTCACTGAAGCCCCTCCCCCTCCCCATGACACCCCAAACCTCAGACCTGGGGTGCTGCTCACCCTCCCTGCCCCACAGTGGGGCAGCTTTCACCCCATCTACACCAAAAATCTAATCTTTATAGTAATATAAATAAAACTCTCTGCTGGAAAAAAAGGCAAGAAGTTATAGCAAAACTATTTATGGATGAAATGAAAAAATTAAACAAGTGACGTCTTGTCTAAAAGTTATCCTAGGGGGGCACTGACTGGCTCAGTTGGTAAAGCATGTGACTCTTGATCTCAGGGTTGTGAGTTTGAACCCCATGTTGGGTGTGGAGATTACTTAAAAGTTATCTAGGGCGTCTGGGTGGCTCAATCAGTTAAGCATCTGCCTTCAGCTCAGGTCATGATCCCAGGGTCTTGGGATCGAGTCCTGCATCAGGCTGCTTCTCAGTGGAGAGCCTGCTTCTCCCTCTGCCTGCTGCTCCCCCTGCTTGTACACCCCAGCCCCGTCAAATAAATAAATAAAATCTTTTTTTTTTTAAAGATTTTATTTATTTATTTGACAGAGAGAGAGACAGCCAGTGAGAGAGGGAACACAAGCAGCGGGAGTGGAGAGGGAGAAGCAGGCTCCCAGCGGAGCAGGGAGCCTGATGTGGGGCTCAATCCCAGGACCCTGGGATCAAGCCCTGAGCGGAAGGCAGACGCTTAACAACTGAGCCACCCAGGCGCCCCAATAAATAAAATCTTTAAAACAAAAAGTTATCTAAAACAGCTCATCTAAAATTTATAGTAACTAAAAACTTATTGTTGTCACTCTGGTTTTTCTTTACTAAGAGGACAGACCGGTTGGGCTTCTCTTGGAGGATAAATGTGAATGAACACATTGGCATTTATTACAACCAGCCAACATACGGTAAATGTTTACTTCTGAAAACAGGCAACCAGCTAGGAAATGACCATTGGGTTAAACTACAGTGAGAATGAGAGACTACAAATAAATAATTTAGGCCCTTGGAAATAAACTATTGAAAGATCCGGTTCCCTCTTTCCTCGGGAAACTGCAGCCAGGTGGATGAAGCTCATTCCAATTGCTCGCTCCCTCCTCCCGCCCGTGCTTTGCTTAAAAAGACTGTGACTTGGCTCAGCCCCTTCTGCCAGCGGCGCTGGTGCTGTCTGACACAGCCCTTGGAGATGGAGAGCACGCCTCCCACACTTCGCGCGACTGACTCATCTCATTCACCAATCTCAGCATAAAATACATGACTAAGGGGCCCTCGGAACAACCCTCTCCAAACTGGGGGGGGAGGGCGCGGAGGGAGGCAAGTTCTGCCCAAAGGTAAATCCAAAGGCAGGGAGACAAGGCAAGCCCTGGAATGGTCTTCCCCTTAGAGGCAGAAACAAAAGCTCCCCGCTGGCCACGGGCTGCGCTCTGGCACCCTGTGCACACCCCCGCCCAGCACCCTCCCTGCACGCGGCAGGCCTGCGAACCAAAGCAAATGATTGGAGGAAGCGGAACCAAAGCCAAGCCAAGCAAAACACAGCCCGGTACAACTGTCACGTGACCGAGGCAGTTAGACTTTAACCGGAACCCACCTAGTTCCAAAGAAAGGCGGTGACTCAGAGGCGGTTCTTATCAGCACAGGGAGAAGAAGGCATTACAAATAAAACACAGGGACACACAGACCACTGCCATGATAAGCGGCTAAAAATAGAACAAAGAATGCACAACAAAGCCACCTGAAGGAAGCGCCCCACAAATATTCCTTTCGACAGCTCAGGGTTTTTAAAAAGAGGGCAGCATGCTCTCTGGGGAGTGACACTTGTTTAGATTAGCTGGGGGAACGGGAACTACTGACACCCAGTATCTGCACGAAGGGCTGCAGGCCCAGGCTCCTTCGGCAGCAATCCCCAAACGTCCAAGCAGACACAGGTCTTGGCCTGGGAGGGATCACCGGGCACTACCAGCTCCAACTTGGCAAGAGCCAAGAACTGCGGGCAGCAGACACTCACAGAGGCCGCATCCCATAAAATATATGACCCAGTTTGTGTTTTTAAAATGTCCCACTGACAGCCAGCAGACTATATTCCCCAAAACTAAATAAATAGGGCAGTCAACACTCCAGCCAAAAGCAAGAGTCACACGCGCTGCAGGTACCAGCCTGGGGTGCAAAGCAACCGTGTGGCCCTGGGCTGCTTCTGTCCTCTGATTCAGGTCCCTTCACTGAGATGGGAGAGACAGTGGCACCCACAGCTGAGAGCTACTGCAGAACTGATGAGACGACGCACGGACAACACGCAGCTCTCAGTAACGATTTACCCTTAATAACAAGCAGGACAGCCGTGGCAGGCATTTACAAAAGGCCTATTGTTTCCAAGGTTAAAAGGGAAGAGAACCCCCACCCCCCGCCCCCAGCCATGGTCCCCACCTTGGAAAAGCTTCTAGGCTAATCCGGCTGGGTGAACAGAACAAACGCAACTGCAGGATGACTCCTGTGCTGGGGGCTCATGGGGGTACAGACCACCCGGGGGCCGTGGTGATGGTCAGCTTGGAAGGTCCCCATGAGCCCTGCGGCACAACACTCAAGGCCAGGGAAAGACGGGGCAGGTCCCTGGAGACAAGCTGGAGGGGGTTTCAGAATGTGATTTGTGTGTGGCTTTGGATGACACAGTGAGGACTTCTAGGTGTCTCTAAGCGGGGGGGGGGGGGGGGGGGGGGGGTGGCAAAGTGGCCATGGTGGGCTTGGGATGGCGGCAGCTGCAAAGAGAAACAGAAAACTCCCTGCTGAGGCTCTGGGGGCTGATGGAGTGGAGTGGCCTTGGAATGAAAAGAACGGTCCAGACATCCCCCTCAGAAGACCCGATGGCTAATGGTGTGGGGTGAGGAGTGGATGCTGGAACTACTAGGGGATCCGGACAGCATGGCACTATTGGGGGAAATGGACATAGTGGGAAACATTTTCTTTTTTTTTTTTTTTTAAAGATTTTTTTTATTTATTTGACAGAGATAGAGACAGCCAGCGAGAGAGGGAACGCAAGCAGGGGGAGTGGGAGAGGAAGAAGCAGGCTCATAGCAGAAGAGCCTGATGTGGGGCTCGATCCCAGATCACCAGGATCACGCCCTGAGCCGAAGGCAGACGCTTCACCGCTGTGCGACCCAGGCGCCCCGGAACCATTTTCAAAAGTTAGTGCTGCCAACCAAGCTAGCCTCCCACGTGCCTACTGCCAGCCACCATAATGGTGGCAACGGGAGCACCACCAGAAGGCCTACGCCCTAAAATGCCTCCCAATGGTCCTATCACACAGCCAAAAACCTAACATCACCTATTTGAGGCCTAGGTGTTGGTAACTGCTGTGACACGCCGGTGGCCAAGCAGTCTCAGCTCCTGCCCACATGCCACCCAACTGGGTCCATGAGTGGAGGGCTGGCTGCAGGAGGAAGGGAGGGGAATGGATGGCTGGGCAGGTGAGCCCTGAGGAACTCAGGGGGAATCCAAAGAGTCCAGCCATCGGAGCAGCTGGGATAATACTAGATGTGCAGATGGGAAAAACACAGGGGAAGAGAGACATAAAAAATGGGATACAAAGATGCCTCCCCAAACTCTGGCTCCCACCACTCCTGCTCGGTCCTGTGTTTCAACCTTGTCCTACCAGTGGCTGAAAATGACAACAATGATTTCTGTGTCTCCCACATTATTCTACTCCTTTCCTGGAGAAGAGCTGATGAGTGGTAACATGACCCAAAGGCAGTCTTGGTTCCAGAGCAGAAACGAGGGTCTAAGCACCAGTGCCATTAAGGACGGATAACGTTGAAAGACGGGCATTTATTCAATATATACCTCTAAGAACTTGCTGTGTTCGGGCTGGTTCTAGGCATGGGGGTATACATATGGTGCTCATCAGTTTGTAGTGGTGTGCACAGCACCGGGATTCTCAACTGCCAACAGAATGCTAAGAAGAAACCGAGAAAACCAGAGTCCCAATACCAGCAGCTCATCCAATTCTAAGCAAGTTTCCTAATTTTTTTTCCCACGATGATTTTGATTATTTCTATGCTGCATAATATCCCCTGAACCTGAGGTAAGTTCAAAAAAATTACAAAGATATAATAATGATGTATTTTTCTGACACTTTTGGATACCCTTAAAATAGAGTGTTACAAAATACTTTCAGGGCTTTTAAAAATCTTAAACCGGGTATTCTAGCAAATATTCCTATTTGGTGTCATTAATACATTCCTTTTAAAACCTAACGTACCTTGTGCAAAGTTACAGCTACAAAGACCCGCAGAGCTACCAGTTCAAAAAGTAAAGGCCCTGCCCTGTACCCCGAGAGGGCCCCATTTTGGGGATTCTTCACTGAGACAGACAATAATGTACGCTATAATCAATGTAAGTTATAATCCGTCAATCATAAATGGCTCTTTGCCTCCCCGGAAACACTCACCTCCTCCAGAAGCCGAGTGACAGCATCTATGTCATTATACGTCTTAGTCATCTGGCCAACTCTTTCAGCACATAAAACTGCAAGAAATAAAAGTGGCAATGAGCTACTGATGTCACAAACCTGCCAAACAAATAACCCATCTAATAAAGTGGCCTTCAAGTCGTGCCTGTGTGTCGGGCACAACGGGTCGCCGGTTTTGCTGGGTTCGAGCCACACTGTGCTCAGCACCACTGGATTTCACTTCCCAGTTCCAGGGAAGAGCCTCAGGGGGCTCAGGGGAGGGGGTAACTTCCAATCCTGCAAGGTTCTGATACTGTGTGTGTGTGTGTGTGTGTGTGTGTGTCTATGTCTGTAACTCTGTGTGTGTGTGTGTGTGTGTGTGTGTGTGTGTGTGTTGTGTGCACGCGCTCTTAGCGGTGGCACAGAGGACCAGGCGCTGGAGTAGAAAGGGGTCTGGCCTCATATAAACTCAGCAAACTGAAATGGGTCAGCAGCACAGCCACCAGTGTGTGAATGATCAGAAAGCATCACAGGTCTGGACCTCGCTAATCACAGAGACCCAACCACAGGGACAGAGTGGGATCCTTCGGAATGTGGCTATTGGTATAATTATTAAATAACAATCTTAGCTGACCGTTTCATAATGGCACAGCCCCTCCCCCCCCCCCCAAATGGCCTACATTCTAAGGCTAGACAACCAGTTTCCCTACCATGGAAACTAGGGTCGTAGGTTCTTTTTAACCAACACCCAAAAGGCTGATTACACTCCTGCCATACACAGGCGCATGCGTGCACACGGAGTGCTATTTCACCACATATGTAATTGTCTGTGGTCATAAGAGGCTGCCTGCAGGCCACTTTAGGACGGGTGGGTCTTTGTTCTCCTTCTGTTGGAGAAAAAGGTCGTGCAACGAAAGAATGCTTTAGTCTGCGGAAAAATCGCAGGGTGGTTTTACTTTAAATCGATGACAAGGAATCGATCTGCAATTCCACAAACACCAAGAAGGGTGTCACAGGGCTTTTCTGTGGAGGGAGGAATGAACGTAAATGGGTTTAGGACCCAAGTGTAAAATTTTTTAAAACTTGCCACCGGTAACGCTTTATAACTAAGACTCTACAAAATAATTCCTTAAGAGCCAAAGACTTGGTTCAGCTTTCACAGTGACCCACATTCAGTAACAGCCCAAGCAAGGCAGTTGGGAATTAAGTGTATTACTAAGCCAACCTCTGTAGCATTGCTAATGGCGAGCTGCAGCACGAATGCAATAGGTCTCTCTGAATATTTTATTAAATGCAAGTAAAGATCACCCTAGTGAATGAGCTCAGAGAAATCCAATCCGTTGGAATGATTTTCTAGCTTAAAGGGATCTGAAATCTGGTTCCAAATCTGAAACCCCCTGCCAGCTCTCTCCTCCACCTGACACTTCTCTGGGAGCTGGAAAGAAGTACACTGCCTCGGGCACTTTCCTTCCCTCACCTCCAGTGGGGGCTGTCCAGCTAGGAAAAGCGAGGGAGATTCGTTAAGGGTTGGTTTAAATCAGAATTTACTTTGATGGAGATGGAGGCCAGATGAAATTGCTGTCACTTGTTCATTAGCTCGGGATCATGAGAAATCTTTACTAAGTAAAGATTCCTGCATCCCTGCAGGCGTTAGTTTTCAGGCCAGACAACTGCTCTGCGGCAGCACTGCAGGAAAAGACGCAGGAGGCCCCCCAGACCCCTGGCCCGGCAGGCAAGCATCAGCATGCCAGGCTCATCAACCGGAACCAGACCCCGGCAGGAACAAAAGGGCTCTGTGCTGAAACCAGGATTGCGACTGGGGGCTGCTTAGCGCCTACCCACCCTCTTAACTCAGAGCACCAAGTCCTCCGCTGTTGTGGAGACAAAGAACACGGGGCTATGCTTTAATCGGGCTCCATGTCACCCAAACAGGAGAGAGCAGGATTCAGAGCTGCTTTTTCCCTCTAGAATAATTTTTAAGCTAATTTTTTCAACTAATCATGTGTGATTAATCATGTGTAGATAATCACATGTAGACTTAAGAAATAGTACAGAGATCCCTTACACCCTTCACCCAGGTTCTCGCAATGGTAAAATTCTGTAAAATTGTATCACAACCAGGGCACTGACTTTGATACAATCCATGAATCTGACTCGGATTTCCCCAGATTAATTCTTACTGAGTGTGCATGTGTGCACCTGTGTGTGACTCGTAAGCTCTAACAATCCTATTACCTGTGTAGGTTCATGTATCCACCACCAACAAGATCCTTCGTGTTTCCTTTTATAAAGCTAATTTTTAAAAAGTTTTAACGTGCTTTAACCATTGACCCAATAAGATGTACATTTGGAGCAGTGGTTTTCTCTCATTAAACAGACACATATTGTCACCACGCACACAGGGACGGGAGGGCAGGTGTGATCTTTCACAGTCAGGGCTGCAGAGTGAGATAGAGACCTTCCAAAAGTCCCCACGCTTTTTACAGCGCCCAGCTTCAGAAGTCAGAAGCATAAATGAAAAACCACTGTTGACTCTGAGATATTAAAAGACATGCACTGTTATTCCAGTTATGTTTTTAAAAATACATATAATCCCAATGGGGAAAAGATGTACTGACTTATAATAAAAACAGGGGAGAAAATTGGGAAAGCCATAAACATACTGACATTTAGATAGCATTACAAATTTTAATTTTTTTTTTTGTAGCGACCACGTACTGAAGGGGAAAAAATTACTTAAAATATTTTTCAGAAAGTACACAGTTGACTATACTATAGGGTCCTGGGATTCTCCCTGATGCAACTTTTTAGAGAAATCAGTAACAGCAGCAGCAGACCTTTACTGAGCACACTTCCTATAGCCAGGCCATGTTCAATAGCCCTCTATACGGATTATCGATGAATACGACAAGACAGGAACTTAAACTAACCCCATTTTAAAACGGGAAACTGAGGCCCAGAGAGGTTAACTAACTCCTCTGATGTCATACAGCTAGCAAATGGTGAGTTTCGATATAAGAAGAGACTCCCAGCAGGGGCAGCTGTTAACATTCATAGAGTCCCTGCTATGTCTGGGGATTTAATGTGCTTTTTCCTTAATCCTCACCGCAACCCTGCAGGGTAGGTGCTGTCATGATGACCATTCCACAGATAAGAAAACTGAGACGTTAAAGGGGCGCCTGGGTGGCACAGCGGTTAAGTGTCTGCCTTCAGCTCAGGGCGTGATCCCGGCGTTATGGGATCGAGCCCCACATCAGGCTCCTCCGCTATGAGCCTGCTTCTTCCTCTCCCACTCCCCCTGCTTGTGTTCCCTCTCTCGCTGGCTGTCTCTCTCTCTGTCAAATAAATAAATAAAATCTTTAAAAAGAAAAAAAAAAAAGAAAACTGAGACGTTAAGGACCCGACCAAGGTTGTGGCAAAGGAGGCTGCATGGCAAGGACTGCACGTAGGCCAGTCTGGCTCACGTCCTGAGTTAGGGAGCCATAGAGGATACAAGGGCGAGGCTGAGGCCAGCACACATCAACAACATTGAGGAAGCAGAAACAGAGTGAGAAGCATTTGTGATATAGGGGAGAGATCCCCAGCGCCGGGGCTCTAAGGCTTAGGTTTCTATAGGAGACTCTACCAAGGTCATGGGGCTCCAGATAAGCCTTGTAGTTGTGTGTCTTGGGTTTTTCTTCCAGGAAATGAGGGGGCAGGGGTGAGAACAACGAGGTGGGAAAAGGACCAACCTTTAAACAGTAAGACAAGTACAGGCTGCACCTTCCAAGCACCGACTTTCTAGATATTTAATCTATAAGAAACCATGGTCCTGTTTCTCTCTCCTGTTCCATGGGAACAACATTCCAAAGGGAGGCTCCAGTTCTGACCAAGGGAGAGCTAGCAAATCAATCCGCTTCCAAAGGATGTTCAAAAAACAAACACACACTGAAGTAAAAGGACAGCCATAAACCTCTATAGTAATATGAAAAAAACTAGGGTCTAAGTCCTAGAAAAAGAAGCATAACACGCCTACGGTAGCAAAGCACATACACCGTACATGTAGCTCCCCTCTCGCAACATCAAACGTGCAGCAGGCTCTGTGCCGACCAGGACAGGAGACCTGCCCCTTCCGAGGCACACAGAAAACAGGCTGCCCATGTGCTCCATCCGGGCAATGCCAGGCAGGGGCGCAGGGTGTGTGAGGCCTGGCAAGTCTCTTTAAGGAGTCTGGACTTCCATGATGGGACAGCAGAAGCCACTGGAGGGTTCTCAAAGAGGGAGAGTCCACGTAAGAGCTGTATTTCAAAAAAAAATCTGGCTACAGTACAGAGAAATGAGGGGGAGCGGTGGTCAAGACCGTTGATTAACCCAAGGCAATCCTAAATGGCTGTGAAAATGGAGAGGAGTGGTCTCTTGGGAGAGTTAAGAGACCAGAAGGGGTGGGAGGTAAATCAACCGGGACAGAGGGGACACAAGCACTCCATCTCCTAGGCCTACTGTCCCCTGGCAAAACAGGTGCATGCAACGGAAGGTCAGAAGCACGAAGGGGCTGTCCTAGCTCAGTCACAGGCAAAGGGGACAGTGGCTAAGGTCAGCATGGGAATAACGTGACAGGCAGAGGGCCCACCGCAGGAGGAATACCCTCCCAGGAGCAGGAGGAGCTAATCATGGTTTGCAATGAGAAAAGAATCCAGTGCCTGTCCTTGGGTGGGCAGGTGGAATTGTGAAGCCAGACTGGAATGAGTGGCCTTGGGCTGGCTGAGCAGAGAGAGGGAGGCCTGTACTGGGCCGTCAGCTAATTGAGGGAGGGAAGAGGGTACAGCTCTGAGGGAGTGGGGCCGGCGGCTTTGGCTGAAAATCAGGAACGCAAACTTTATGCAAATTAAACCGTGCCCAAAACAATTTTGAGAATAAATGCTGGCAGCCATGTTTCAGCTCCGGTTCACAGATGTGAGATGGCAGTCAACAAATCCCCAGTATCTACAGAGATCAGGCCCTGAAGAGAGATGAGTCCCTGCCTGATGCGAAGGATAAGCAGCCAGTGGGAAGCTCGGGGTGACCACCTGAAGCCCAAAAGAAACCCCTGCAGGAAAGAAACCAATGGGGCCAGGGGCAGCAGGGGTGGGGGTGTGGGGCTCCATGGTCAGACCAGATGTGGGCATGGGAGGGAGCCCCGGGGCAGCAGTGGGAGAAGTGGGCAGGGGTGGGGCAGGCAGTGGAGCCGCCGGGGCAGGCAGTCAGATGCAGAATGGCAGGCCTCAGCAATGAAGTGGAGGGCAAGAAGGTTCCAGCACACAACCTGCTCTCCCTAGGAACCCGGGCCTTCTCATCACATCAACCGGCTCTACAAGGCCCCCTTGACATTTTGGCCTTATCAGACTTCTCCCAGAAACTATGGCTGGCAGCCCTCACTGCTCACTTACATAGTGCACTGTGGTGGAAAGATTCTCCTAAAGTTGTGTGAAAGATTAGCTCTCCTCACTTCTTCACCTAATTTTGATGACATTTCTCCTATGTCAGTTTTACATATCTTTGGAGCAAATAAATGAATGAATATTTTGCACCCATACAAATATGTGTGTGTATACAGGCATAAGTGCACATATATATACAATTAAATTATAAATATATATATGTGTGTGTGTTTGTGTGTATGTGTGGGTGGGTGGGTGGGTGTGTGCACCAAGACCTCAGGAGACACTGCTCCCTTATAGCACAAAGACCAAGTCACCAGCATCCATGAATAGAAAGAAGATATTCATGACTGCCCATTTTCTTTGCATTTGGGTCATTTGGCTTACGTTCTAGCTTATTCACAGACCATTTCTTGAAGTAATGAGAACACTGCTTTTCAACTTTCGAACGTGATTCCAGTCCCCTCCCTGATAATTCCTCCTCTTACCTTACAACTTTTTAAAAGTAAATTTTATTTTCTATAATATTTATAAGAACCCTAACCATACTGAATAAGCTTTCAATATGCCCAGTCTAGACAGGCGCTGGCAGTTAGGTGTCCGAGACAATGGTCCACAAATCAGTGGGTTATCCCTCTCTCACTGTGACCAGTAACAGCAGTTGTCAGTTGAAAAAGCATCCCTACGGTTGGCCCCGATCCTCCAGGAAGTAAACTGGGTAAGTACCTACTGTCTGCCCTGCCCCCGGCAAGGGGTGGAAAGTTCAGAACCTGAAAGCCACAGGCTAAAAAGATTCCCTCCACACCCGTGAAATTCTAAGTGAGTCCCCCACTGGTGCTAAGTTTCCAGGCATTACAAAATAAATGTCCTTTAAAGCTTTGTCTGTGCGTTTTTGAATTTGGTTTGGCTTGGTGCCACATATGCCTATTTCCTTCTGCAGGGCCTGTCCCTCGCCTGCTTCTCCATCTGGGGCATTCCTGCTCCTCCCCATGGCCCAGCAGGACAACAGTCCACCACTGTAAAAACTGCACTCTTCCCAGCCAGCCTTCCCTTGGAAGACAGCTAGCAGACTCCCAGACTGGGCCAATCTGGCAAAGCATTTTGATGAGGGGGACATCTTTATTTTCTTAATTTATTTATTTGAGAGAGAGAGGGCAATCAGAGAAAGCGAGAGAGAACACAAGTTGGGGGGAGGAGCAGAGGGAGAGGGAGAATCAGGGTCCCTGTTGAACAGGGGACCCTGGGATCATGAGCCCAAGGCAGATGCTCAACGACTGAGCCACCCGGGCGCCCCAAAGGCAGGGGGACATCTTTAAATGGCTATTCTGCCCCAGCCACATGGCAGCACCCCCTGCGTACCTCAGCCAGTGACAGTGCTGGTGGGTTAGACACATGTGTCCCCACACTTTAAGGCAGGGAAACTCAGGCTCTGAGAAGTCAGATGAATGGCCTAAGGTCACACACTTTACAAGTCCCTTACGCCCCTGTCCAAGAGAAAAAAAAAACCTACGTCCATACAAAACTTGTACACAAATGTTTACAGCGGCATTACTCATGATAGCCAGAAAGTGGAAACAAACCCAAATGACCCTCTCCTGGTGAACGGATAAACAGAATGGGGTACGTCTGCCCCCTGGCAAGCTACAAAGCCGTGATAAGGTATGAGGGGTTGGTACACGCAGCACGTGGAGGGACCTCAACGACCGTACGCTCAGAAGCAGCCCGACACGAAAGACCATACACTGTAGGCTTCCTTCCGACGCAGTATCCAACACAGGCAAATGAGACAGAAACAGCTTAGTGGTGGCCGCGGCTGGGAGTGGGAATGGGACTAGCCGTGAGCGGGCATGGGGGAGCTCACATGGGGAAAGGCAGACACATGTTCTAGAGCTGGACTAGGGTGATGGTGGTACAACTCTGAGAATTTCCTCAAAAGTGTTACACTGGGGGCGCCTGGGTGGCTCAGTCGGTTAAGCGTCTGCCTTTGGCTCAGGTCATGATCCCAGGGTCCTGGGATCGAGTCCTGTATGGACTCCCTGCTCAGTGGGGAGTCTGCTTCGCCCTTTCCCCCTACTTGTGCTTGCTTGCTCTCTGCCAAATAAATAAAAAAGAAAAAAGAAAGAAAGCATTACACTGTCCATTTTAAAGCAGCTGAGTTTTAAGGTATGTAAGTTATACGTCAATATTTTAAGTTACCAAACAACACACAACTAAAAATACTGGAAATACGCAGACTCTGTTCCAACCACTGCCCCACTACATAGCAGTGTAAAAGCCTTCTTTTGTTACCTCGATCCCTGACTGAGCCTTCCCCAGATCACAGTGGTGCACTCAGACAGCAACAACTTAGCAATGGCAATCCCCACCCCAAAACCGGCAAAGCACACACATGTACTAGCCCGCCCCACAGAGAGCACGTTTGCTTAGATGACTGTCATTAAAATTTGCACAGGTGATAACATCAGTAAGGAAACCAAAGGCCACCTCGGTCCAGTTTTTGAAAAGAAGGGCTCTGGACCGTTTTCCCAGGCATGATGCTTGCGCTCTTCTCTCAAGCTAGAGCCTCGTCTCTGGCATAGCTGTTGTCCTTCACCTATCTTCAAAATCATTTAGACTTGGCCCAACAGCCCAAGTGGAGTAACTACTAAGACCCATAAGACACACATTATTTGGTTTGAAAAACAAACAAATGAAATAACTATTTTGATGCAGCCCATGAAGTGGGTGTAGGAATAGAGTGAGGACCTACCAAAAATGGCCATGGCCAAGGCCATAATGAAGGTAATTCTTACAAATGGCCCACGTTCCCTCCCACCTGGGCTATGGAAGTCACATGAAGGCAGTGGAGCGTCTTCTTTGGGGACACACGTAATTGGTGCTCAAAAAAGATGAAGATTTTGTTTTCTCCCAGACCAGTCTTTGGAAAGAAAGGCTCATGTAACCAACACCCCAGAGACGGGTGAAAACATAAAAGCCCCGGAGTATATCTTGTTGCCCCAAGATAAACTAATGTCCCAGAGAATCGCCTCCCCTCCCCTCCCATCCCCTCCCAGCTCCCTGGGGAGTGGGGGTAGGAAAGAAGCCATCTGGAAAAGGGCAGTCTTAAGTCCAATGTGACACAAAGGGATGATGCAGGAAACTGCTAAGAAGCAGTGTTCAAGAAGGCATCAACTAATAAGCAGCTGTGCTCTCAAGCCAGAACCAAATGGGCCGACAGAGGCCGCCACTCGTCTCGGTGCAAGGCGCTGGTGTGTCACAGCAGCCTCGGAGCTGGACGCAGGGACGGTGTGGTGGCAGAGGCCAGCCCGCTACAACAGCAGTCTGTCCGGCCACCACCAGCGTCTGCGTGGCGCCCCGTCTGTGAACTGGGGTGGAGGAGGGGCAGCAGGGACCTGACAGTACAGTCTGGCTACACTGAACTGCTCGTCAGCAGCGTTAACTACAATGCTAGTGTGACTGTCTTACTGGTTCACTTTCCCCACCAGGTGGGCCGAGAGCAGAGCGCCACGGGAAGTTCCTGAAGAGGCAGGGAAGAAGAAACAAAAGGACTACTGAGTCTCCCCAACATGCCAACTGCTACCCTGGGCATCTTACAACGGACTGGACTATTTCACTTAAAACCCAGCAGAGTTCCATAACATAAACATGATCCCCACTTAACACACCAGACAGGGAGAGAGGCCAAGTGGCTTGTCCAAGGACATAACCGTGGTCTATTGGGCGCCTTAATCATCCACCCCACCCCAGGCTAGAACATTCAGTGCTGATCTCTGGTGTCCTTCCATCATCGGGATATCTACTGAGGGCTAACCTGGTGGCTAGCAATGGCTCACTGATGACGGCGCTCCCCGTGCTGGCACTCCGCCAAGTGCTGGATGGCTGTCACCTCCTTCAGTGTTTACATTCATCCTAGGAGAAAAGTATTACTGCTCTCCACCCTTTAGACATGAAGAAACTGCCCAAGGTCATAGAGCTATCATGCCTGATCAGTGTGACCCCCATGAAGGCGTGCTTAACCACTGTCTGCTGAGTGAATACATGAATCTCTCTCTCTCAAGCAGGTAAGGTGCTTGCACAAACGAGCATCACGGAGAGGAGCAAGCAGGAAGCGCCAGGTGAGAGGCGCTGTTGGGAGTTCAGATACACGAAGACTGGGGATGGCAAGGGGTCAGGGGACAGATGCCAGAAGTAGGCAGAGCAGCAAGGGGACCCCAAAAGGCTTGGCCCTGACCAGCCCTGGGGTTATGCTGGTACCTGCACCCCAGGAAGAGGACCACCCCAAGCAACTGACATCACTGGAGGCCTGCGTGGGGTGGCCATGGATACCACCAACCAAACCCCAGGCTGGAGATCAAGGTCACGAACACCACGAGCAAACAATGCTGAGGCCAGTACTGATAAGCCGGGTCAGCTCCTTCCTCATGCATGACCTACAGGAGAGAGTGCTACACGGCTCGCTCACATGCTGCTGGCCACCCTGTGTCAACACAGACACGGGCGGGACCCTGACGGCGCCTGCTCTGGCGCAGACATCACAACCACCTCCCCTCCAGCCATTCTCCACGCAGCCCAGCCCCCCCACCAGCAGCCTGGGATTTCCATCGCAAACTGGAGGAATGTGCTGTTGGTGCTGCCTCTCAGGCTTCGCCTTGGAATCAGCTGGAGAGCGTGCACAGCCCAGCAGGGTGCGGCTTTGCACAGAGTCCCATGGGGCCGGCCCCGGGCTCTCCATCAAGCTCCAGCTAGGTTCCCACTGCCAATTGTGGTTTTCTCTGAGATCTCTGCTTTTCCAGATGATAATTTCTGGTTAGTGCTCAACACCTGAAAACTGCCCTTTGTGCAAAAGACTGAGGTGGCCCCTTCCATCCTGGCCATCAGCGGCCACCTCTGAGGACGGGACACAGGCTTTCGCGCAGCCGGTGGGCTCAGGAAACCAAAACATGCTATGAGAGCACCGAGTTAACCCCAGAGAATTCCATATGCTCTTTTCCAGTCCTGCCACCTGCCAGGAATCGGGTGAGGAATCTTGCAGTTGGGTAACAGCCTCGGGGGTGTCCAGATGAGAAAAAATCACGAAATCAGGCTCCCTTAGACACTCCCTTAAGAAAATGGTGGGAATCTGCTGCACAGAAAACCACAAGGAAACAACCACAAAAATTCCCTCTTGGCCAGCGTTTTCCTGTGCCAGCGCCAGCGCCCTGCTTGGCGAGGAGGGGGCACGACCTGCAACTTCACGCCCAGCAGCACTGAGCCCTGCTCCCTGCCCGCTCCCACCCCGAGCAGAGGGGACTGCGCAAACAAGCAGAGGCCTCCTTCAAGAAGGCCATGCAGCTAGAATCTGCTTTAGGTCAGTTCTATTCCTATGCTGTTCAAGTCCTCAGGGGCCAGAAGACACAGAGCTCAGACACTTTCTCAACTGAGAGCCAAGCCGCCCCTTGCAGCTGCATGGTGGGAGCAAGCTGCTTCTCCTGGGAGTCCCGGCCCCCTGTGAGCACCCACCTTGTGGGTTAGAACCATTACATGAGATGATGCCAGGGAAGGCCTCCACACCCTTAGCTTCGTGCCTGGCTGTGCTGGAAGGCAGACCCCGGGCAGGGTGATGGTGGTGGGACCCGGGACAGGGACAACCCAGCTTACCTCAGTTGCTCTGACTACAAATGGGAATAGCATTTATTTCAAAGGCTGTTTTGCAGGTTAAAGGGTGACATTAGAAAGTGCCTGTCACCCCGTCAAGGTGACCCGAAGAGAATAAATGTGTCCTGAATCCACAGCTACCAAAGCAACCCAGCACCTCTTATAGATCATTAACAGGGAAGAAAACCACCTAAACCAGCTCAGAATTCAGGGAACAGTTATGTCCACATCCTGCACATAATTTCATTATTCAAGAGCATTTTCTTCCACATGCAGGACTTGCTTCCCATTAACTAAGACACAGGCGGTATGACAGCGTCGGAGAAAAGCAAGGGCCTGCCCTGCAAGTGGCTTGCTCTGGGACACAGGACTGGCTACAGAAACCAAACCTGCCAAGCCAAACCTCCAGCTTCTGATCTATGCTCCAGTCTTCCTTCAGGCCAGGAGCCAGTCTTGTGAATTCGACTTTACAAAGAAAACAGCACGTTGGCAAGAAGGTGTCTTTCTTTTGAGCTTACTGTCCTAAAACTATTATTAACACTTCACCCCTCCAGGACACCGAAACATTTTATTGGGGAAAGGAAGGAGATGGAATGGGAAGGGACAAAAGAGAAGAGAATTTAAGTCTGTTGGGAGATGGCAAATACAGAGCAATGCCCCCCCTTGAATGTGATCTTAAAGTAGGGGACACGCGTTGGGGGATGCCAACAAAAAGATGTGACCTCCGTCAGTTGACCTGTGAGCTGGCCCAGGGCACTCAGAGGCTCCCTACTCCCTCCCTATCCTTGGAATGTGGGTTCGGCTGGCCTTTCCTGATCCCAGAGGCTGTTCCAAGGTCACAGCCTTGAGTTGGTGATGTGGTGTTGAGAACACCTGAGTGGTATACATGACTAAACCCAGTTAAAGCCTCTATAGAATCTTCTAAGGTTTGGCAGGCAGGTGTGGGGAGCCACTGTCTTTCAGCCACCCAAGGCAAGCCTCCTATGAAAGTTCTCTTTGCTTATAACACCTGCCCCCCACCAATCTGGAGTGGCCTGCCTCCTTCTTCATCTCTCCCTACCCATGGGGAATGGGGGCGGGTTTCAGATTACACCCGGGAAGCTCCGGACAGGGTTGTGAACCAACACCCGTGGTTATCTATGAAATGTGGACCAGCATAGGACAATGTACATCGGAATCAACCAGAGGGCATGTTAAAACCCAGTCTGCCGGGCCCCACCCCAGGGTTCTGGCTCAGCAGGTCTGGGGCAGGGCCCGGAGAAGGTGCAATTCTAACACAATCCTGGGTGATGGTGATGCTGATGCTACCGGGCAGGGACCCCACTTTGAGAACTGCTAGTATAATGGTTGAAGAGCAGCCGGCCTTGAGCCGTTCTACGCAGGTTGAAATCACTTACTAGCTCTATGACTCTGGACAAGGTCACGTAAGTTCCCTCTTACAAACCTGTGACATGGAAATTATAACAGAACTTAACCTCATAATGTTGTTTTAAGGATTAAATGTACAAATCCATATAAAGTACTTAGAATGGTGCCCGGCACACGCAGTAAGCACACAACGAACACTGGGTCTCATCATCTTCTGGCTCACAGTTTTTTCCTTAAAGTTAAAAATATGGATATTGGGGGGGGGGGTGCCTGGGTGGCTCAGTTTGTTAAGCGTCTGTCTTTGGCTCAGGTCATGATCTCGGGGTCCTGGAATCAAGTCCCACATCAGGCTTCCTGCTCAGCAGGGAGTCTGCTTCTCCCTCTGCCTCTGCCTGCCTATCTCTCTCTGTCAAATGAACAAATATAATCTTAAAAAAATATATAGATATAGGAAATATTTGCAATACACAATTTTTTCTTCTCTTGACTAGGCTATAAGACTGCTCCAGAACCTTGTGTAGCCTTTAATTTAGAATCATATGGTTCAATGACTGGTTTCTAAAATCATCTTACTATGCTTTACGGCGACTGCTCACCCCACACTTTCATCTACACAGGGATCCCTGGAAGATCTTGTTAAAAGATGGGTTATGACTCAGTGGGTCTGGGGCCTGAGAGTCTGCATTTCTAACCAGTACCCAGGTGATGTGGGCACACGGGCCACACACTGGGTTCCACAGCTGTAAGGGACATCCGCTGATCCAGGTAAACCTACAAGGGCACACGGATGCCTTTCCCCCTGAGCATTTCCAGGAACCTAACACAATCCCCATTACAGGGCACTTCTTTTACCTCCACCATCTCCTTTGTGGAAGGGTCGGGCGGGGAACCGGGCCTCAGCACGGAGCCCCTGGCTCTCTTCTGGCTGTTCCCTTTCCCTGATTTCTCCAGTGTAATGCTTTTAACTGGCCTGTAGGTAAAATGTTAATATTTTCAGGACAGACACCTCAAAAGAAAAACACTTCTGGTATATGGCCAATTATAAATAATTTTTAAAATAAAAAGTACGTTGAGGGGCGCCTGGGTGGCACAGCGGTTAAGCATCTGCCTTCGGCTCAGGGTGTGATCCCAGCGTTCTGGGATCGAGCCCCACATCAGGCTCCTCCGCTATGAGCCTGCTTCTTCCTCTCCCACTCCCCCTGCTTGTGTTCCCTCTCTCGCTGGCTGTCTCTATCTCTGTCAAATAAATAAATAAAATCTTTAAAAAATAAATAAATAAAATAAAATAAAATAAAATAAAATAAAAAGTATGTTGAGACATGAAAATAGATCATCACAGAGCAGAATTTTGAAAAGGTATTCACATTGTTTTTACTCAAGACCTAAAGGACATACATGCAGTCAGTGTTTAAACATCCAGTTGCACCCCAAAAATCCCTTTCTCTGGGGTTTCTCTGGGCTGTGGGTGAAAGCCAGAGAAGCCCAACTAGGAAACTCACACCAAGCCTTTGGGCCTATTATTAACACTCTCCCCCTTGTCCAAAAGCAGCATCCCTCTGATAGAGCTGATGATGGGTTCCCAAGGTGATTTCAACATCAGCCCTTGCACTTTTCTATTTGGAATAATCTGAGGGGCACCTGGGTGGCTCAGTGAGTTTAGCATCTGACTCTTGATCTCAGTTCAGGCCTTGACTTCAGGGTTGTGAGTTCAGGCCCCATGGTGAGCTCCATGCTGGGAGTGGAGCCTACTTTAAAAGAAAAAAAAAATAAAAAATAAAAAAGAATAACCACTTTGGGGAGCCTGGGTGGCTCAGTCGGTTAAGCCACCGACTCCTGATTTCAGCTCAGGTCATGATCTCAGGGTCATGGCTCCCCGCTCAGCAGGGAGTCTGCTTGAGATTCTTTCTGCCCCTTACTACCCACACCCCTGCCCCACCGCTGCTCACTCTCTCCCTCTCGAATAAATAATTCTTTAAAAAAGAAAAAAGAAAAGAAAGAATCTGAAGTTTGGTTCTTTTTTAAAAAATCCCTATTTCAAAACAGTGATTAATGATTTTTTAAAAATAATGCCAGCACATTATAGGAAATAAACAAACTGAGGGTTGCTGGAGGGGAGGTGGGTGGGTGATGGGCATTAAGGAGGGCACGTGATGTAATGAGCACTGGGTGCTGTATGCAACTGATGAATCCTAAATTCTACCCCTGAGGGGTGCCTGGGTGGCTCAGTCATTAACCGTCTGCCTTCGGCTTAGGGCATGATCCCAGAGTCCTGGGATCGAAGCCCGCATCGGGCTCCCTGCTGGAAGCCTGCTTCTTCCTCTCCCACTCCCCCTGCTTGTTTTCTCTCTCTCGCTGGCGGTGTCTCTCTCTCTCTCTCTGCCAAATAAATAAATAAATAAAATCTTGAAAAAAAAAAAATTCTACCCCTGAAATTAGTAATACACTCTATGTTAATTAATTGAATTTAAACATAAAAAACAACAAAATAAAAATAACGCCAGCACAAAAACATACTTTATTTAATAATGACTCAGTCTCTTGCCCATTAACTTACCAAAACCCATTCAGCCACAAGAAAACAACTAAAACTCTTCAAAAAGAGTACTGGAATGCCGCAGAGGAAAAAACAAACAACCAGACAACTACTGATATTTGCAATAACATGTATGAATTGGTTAAGCACCAGAAGCCGGACAAATTAATGCACACGACTTGATTCCACCTGCATAGATCAAGAACAAAGGAGCACACAGATCTAAGGTGACAGAAGCCAGGACCATGGTCTCCCTCCTGGGGTGCGAGGGGCCTTCTCAGGGTGCTAGACATGCTGCATGTGGTTTTACACGGGGGTCATTACAAGCCACTCACCACATAAGATCTGTGTACTTGAAGTTACACCTCAATAGGAAAATAGAAGAGTGCTGTGAGATCAGTAAAACAGTTAGACGCTAACAGGGAAAGGGTCAGATTTGAACAAAGTACAGAATTTACCCTCTTCCAAGAGGTCCAGGCTTTCATGCTGCTCAACAGGGGTCTTCCTCTCTTCATTCTGGTAGTCATACTCAAAATACTCTTCTTCCCTTCCCACATCTCTCAGGGACATTGCTGAAGTCACCCCAAAGCCCAAACATGGCCCTAAGGGGTGGTTCTTGGGGTAGCTCCCAGCTGTCTGCCCAGAGGAGCCATTGGAGCCTGGGCCCCTGGGGCACACGCCGGGCCCTGGACGGGGCAGAGGACATTCCCTGGTTGAGCTGGAGTGGAGGGTGTGCACAGGGAATTGGCCCAGCGTCACCCAGGACGGACCGGAAGGAGCTGGGAGGAGGGACAGTGTGGGGCGAGGCAGGGCGGGGAGGAGCACCTGCCAGAATGGGAATGCCCTGCCTGCCCCAGGCTGACCCCACCAGGTGCCGTTGACTCAGAGGGGAGGAGGGCAGGCAGGTGCAGGGCTGCAGGTAAGCTCTCCACCTCCAGATTCTTCTCTCCACTCTTCCTCCCCCCAGAAGCAATGAGGAATGGTAGCTCCCTGCAAGTTTCATAGCAACAGCACAGGGCAATACCAAACAAGCCTGAAGCAGGTACACCTGACTAAAGGTAGGACCCCAACAGAGCAGCTGTCCTGGTGAATAACTGCCCAATGCCCTCGGATGAGAGAATTTCAGTGGGCGTGCTCCAGGAACTGAGACCAAGCTTTTATCTTTTTTTTTTTTAAAGATTTTATTTATTTATTTGAGGGAGAGCATGAACAGGGGAGAGGGGCAGAGGGAGATGGAGAAGCAGACTCCCTGCTGAGCAGGGAGCCAGACAGAGCGCTCGATCCCAGGACCCTGGGATCATGACCTGAGCTGAAGGCAAACGCTTAACCTGAGCCACCCAGGCACCTCTGAGACCAATCTGACTTTGACAACAGCCTGACACAGTGCTGAACAGGGAAGGAAGTGATCACTCTGACTCCTAGCAAAAGGAAAAAAACAAACACATGGCAGTAACCATTACCTATTTTAAGCTCAATTCACTCTTTTGGTAATAATACATTGCATTTGCTGTTTTTAAATCTGCGTTTATAACCCCCGCTCTCATCCTAAATCTGTGTATTCACAGGCAAATTTATAAATTCTAATTGCTAGGATAAGGGGGGAAAAAAAGCTAAAGTCTAACAGTTAACAGTGTTGCCTGGAAGAAGAATCCACAGTTTAATTGTGTATCTCAGTACCAATTCCTCTGTACTGTCTGATTTTGCCTTTAACAGTGAAAATGGCAGGTTCTTCCATCAAAGCCACTGGAAGGTGGCCCCGAGCGCTGGCAGCTGAGAATTGCAGCACATTCTGCAATTTCTGTGCCTCGGCCGCCTCCCAGCTACCCTGTGGTGGGTGTCCCTGCTCCTAAAAGCCACAGCAGGAGACCTGTCCCAGCTCTTGCCCATTCACCTCCCCCAGGTCACCAAGAGGGAGGCTTTCAGCCGAGCCAAGACCATCATACAGCATTCCCTGCACAGGTGCGGGGTGCTAGGTCTCGTTCAGCTTTGGATCCGTAGGTCTGCAGATCCTGTTTTGGTAGCTAAAAATGTCTGCTGCATCGAATTGCTACCTCCATAAAAACAAATATAAGACCATATGACTGCCTCAAATAGCAAACCAGAATACAATAAAAATGCTATTTAAAAATAAAACCCTAGAGACATATGCATTGTCTGGCTAATATTTTGGAACCTGAAAATGACTACTACATTGTACAACATTAAAGAGGTATTCTTTATAAAAAGAAGGCTTAGCAGAAATTCAGTGGCAGGGGTTTTAAAATCACATTTTGAAAATCTGCATAAGCTTTAAATACAATGTTTATGAGGATACACACTCAGAAAAAAAATGCCATTTAATCTCAATAAATGGCATCAAATTGGGCTTAATTCAATTCAAATGACAGTGAGTCTGAAACGCTGGCAAGGGAGGGAGGGAGGGAGGATAGGAGGGGGGATCTCCACCTTGTGCATTATTCATTCACCAAATATCAGACTGACTAGAAGATGTGTAGGATACCGTACTGGGGCACGGTGTGTACAAATGAAAACAAAAGCTGATTTCATGTATTTGAAAATACTCTCAAGTGATGACTCATCACCAAGTTGTTTCTACTCAGCTTTTAACTCAAATCTAGGCTATCCTTAACAAATGATGCCCAAGTCTATGTATATTATATAATAAACACTGAGGACACAGCATTTTGAACACAAAACCATCCTAGACTCTCCATGTCACCTCATATTTCTGGGTTTAGTCCTTCAGGATATTCCCTGCCTCCCACCCCCAATTTCTCCTCCCCCCCACCCCCGCCCAGCCCCCTAGGGATGTTAAGGAATTCTCAAATCTTATCCACACCTGCATTCATTTCAAGGTTAAAGGCAGAGACGGGCCAAAAAACATCTTCTCTGACAGAGTACTTTCTTCAAAAGCCAAAGCAAGAAAGCCTAGGAATGCCTGTGCCAAGTGGGAGATCCTGGACCTCTGGATGGAGCTCGGCCCCAGGAAGAGTCAGGTATGTGTGCTGGCCTAGAGGCAAGGACCAGACACTGGGGCACCGGGGAGGAGAGGCAGGGACTGAGTTATGGACCGTCCCTGGGAACGCTGGGCAGGAAGTGTGGCCTCCTGCGGGGTAGAGGGGCTTCCTTCTGCAAGTGTCCCTCTCTAGATCTACTCAATATACTGTCAGAGGCGTCACTGTCCTGAAGGTCTACCATGCACTGTCCTGAGACAAGCCACTATTTACAGTCAAATTTAAATTGATTAAAATTAAATAAAATCCAAAATTCAGTCATGCTAGACACATTTCCAGTGCTCCAGAGCCACACGTGGCTAGTGGCTACCATACTAGACAGCACGGCACAGACTGTTTCCATTGTCACAACAAGTCCCACTGGACAGCAGCCCTCCTGAGAGTGCCCCTTTGTTCCAAGATGTGAGCTGTATACTTCCTGAGCTCCATGGTCTGTGCCTCCCCCTGCCCGCCCGACCCCACTGCACCCCCCTGCCATTAGTGTCCTTCTGTCCTCTCCTCCCCGGTGCCATCCACTGTGCAGACCTCTCTCAGTGCTCCAAGCGCCCCCCTCCTTCCACTTCTTGGTCCCATTTTAGCAGGGCCCCCCATCATTGAGGGTCATGGTCCAAGGACTTTGTTTATGCCATTAAAAATAAATAAATAAGAGAAACATCATGCTTCAAAACCTGGGCTCTGGGCTTGCATCGACCTCAGAGGGAAGACATTACCGCTACTTTCCCAAAGAACAGACAGTTAAACTATGCATTTATACTTCCTTTTTTTTTTTTTCAAGTCACTTTTACAGCCATTCAGAAGGGTGCTGTGTCTGGAAAGGAAAAAGCCATCCTCCGCTTCCAAAGGTGCATCCCACAATAAACACAAAAAGAACACATGGGAGGCCTGCTTGCATTGACACAAAAGTGCAGGAACATTAGAAAATCATTTCGAGGGGGCGCCTGGGTAGCTCAGTCATTAAGCATCTGCCTTCGGCTCAGGTCACGATCTCAGGGTCCTGGGATCTAGCCCCACATCAGGCTCCTCTGCTAGGAGCTTGCTTCTTCCTCTCCCATTCCCCCTGCCTATGTTCCCTCTCTCACTGGCTGTCTCTCTCTGTCAAATAAATAAAAAAAGAAAAGAAAAGAGAAAAAAAAATCATCTCAAAACCTAGGAACAATTTTTCAATGAATGTTTAAAATACCTCCAACAAAACTTTACTCCCAAATTAGCCACGCCCCACCTTGGGGTGGCATTTTAGAGGTCACTGCAGTCAAGCAAGTTAACAGGGCACACATGACAGCCCCTGTGTATCGTCACGGACTTTTCACTATGGAGTAAGAAGCCCAAGGAACAACTTCCTCAGCCGTCCACCGAAGCTTCCCCGTGATACGACCAGCAGGAGGGAGACCACCCCCCGCCCCGACACTCACACCTACAATGTTGGACAGCAGGCAATGAGGGTGTGCAGGTATATGAGAAACTAGCAAGAAACAGGTGCTAAAGATACCATAGCCTGGGGCGCCCGGGTGGCTCAGTTGGTTAGGAGTCTGCCTTCGGCTCAGGTCATGATCCCAGGGTCCCAGAATCCAGCCCTGCATCTGGCTCCCTGCTCAGCGGGGCATCTGCTTCTCCCTCTGACCCTCCCCCTTCTCCTGCTCGCTCTCTGTTTCTCTCTCTCAAATAAATAAAATCTTTTTAAAAAAAGATACTATACCCTTGTTCAAAATGCCACTCACCTTCTGAGAGGGATTTTTAAAAAGAACTTACTAACTAGACTATTTCTGAGAAAATAAAATTAAGCACTGGCCCAGCACGTCACCGTTTACAGAAAGCTTTTACAGTTGACGCTTGAACAACATGGGTTTGAACTGCATGGGTCCACTTATATGTGGATTTTTTTCAATAAATGCAGTACGGTACTGTGAATATATTTTCTCCTGTGATTTTCTTAATAACATTTTCTTTTCTCTAGCTTACTTTTTCTAGAAAACTGCATATAATATATACAACATACAAATGTGTCAATCAACTGTTTATGTTTTTGGCAAGGCTTCTGGTTGACAGTAAGCTATTAGTAGTTAAGTTTTGAGGGAGTCAAAAGTTCTACACAGATTTTTCTATTGTGTGTGTGGGGGGGGTTTGTACCCCAAACCCCGACACTGTTCAAGAGTCAACTGTATTTTCAACAGCCCTTCACTATGGCTCTGGTCATTGTGTCTATCCCCACTTTCCAGACGGGGCATCTGAGTTGACAGAGGCTCACAGAGGTCCCAGGATGTGCCCAAACCATGCAGAGTGCAAAATGGGCCTCAGAAACTCCACGCCAGTGCACTTTCTGGCAATCTCCATACTTCGAGAGTCATTACAAAAGTACGCTCTCTTTAACTTAAAGACATACACTTGAACCCAAGCCTTTTGAAATATTAAAACGGTGTCACAGTTTTTAAAAGTATACTTTTTTTTTTTTTTAAGTGACCAGCGTAGCCAAGAAACAACAGAAGATTCTGTGACAGACCTAAAGAATTATTTTCCAGACCTGGTCTCCACTGACATTGGCACAGTTTCCCAAACACACCTGATGTAAAGACCACCTTTAATTATGCATATTAACGTAAGGAATCATGTGCTAAAAATTCAGATTTCTCAGGACCTCTCTGGGTCTGGAGTAAATCCAAGAATCTTCTTTTTAAATAAGTGGGCGATTTTCATAATCTGCCAGGCTTTAGAGGGAGGACACATCCAATGTAGGTAGCCATGACCCTGTCTGACACCACAGTTAAAACTGGTTTATCTGCACAAATTCCGCGGTGGCCACGCTATACTGTGTTGAGAGCTGGCTGTTTCAAATCTCTAAAAATGACTTTAAGGTACTAGGCACCCAACCCCTCCAATTTCTTATTATTCTAAGCCCAGGCCCCATGCCCTTTGTTACACCATCTGGGGTCTTACTGTTTTTGGTTTGGGGGGGTGGGGAAAATGGTGTGTAAGATTCCATAACTAAGACTAAAAGGGGGAAGGATACGGTCATTTGACACCAAATAAAGCTTTCCTAAACCTCAGAGAGAAAAGAGAACAGCAGCTGTTTTTTAATTCCAATTTTTAAAGAGGGGTCCTATTGTCCTGCAATCGATACTCCCACATATATATATACACACACACACACACATATATAGATATGTATTACTTGTCAGTGCTAACCCTGCAACGTAAGTGTGAGTCAGTAACTCTGACATAAATGATGATTTTGCATCTTTTTCAAAACATTTGACTCATCTTCTGTCATTAATATGGAAAGTTCCCTAGAAGTTTCCCTCATTAACGATTCAAATGCCAAACGACAAGAGAGACAAAGCAGTGCTGTGTGTCTCCTCCTACGTGGCCTCCTCAGGTAGGTCAGGACTGGGAGACGAAAGGGCTATTTCATTTGCAATTTTAAAGATGCATATATAAACAAAGGCAAATGGCATTTCCAGACCAACTGCACGGGCCAGGAAAGAACCCAACTAGTGAGAAATGAGTAAAGGAATTAACTACAAAACTAGCATTTACTTGAAATCCCAATCCCCTGGATTTTCTCAACTAGATGATTTCTGGGTTTCTGTCCCTTGTATTCCCTGTTTTGCTGTTTTAAAAATGGGATTATGAAAATGCCAGTTGTCCCAGTAAATTCTGTCCCAATGGCCCTCTCCCCTTCATCCAAACTGGAACAGAGGGTAAAGGAAAGTATTCTGCTCAACACACACGCAGACAGTAACTGCAAACAACACTGATTTACCCTTGGACAGATGAGTTGCCTCTCCTTCCATTTTCCTTTCAGTTGGAAGAAGAGAGATCTGGCTGCCTCCGGGCCAAAAGACTCAACTGAGAAATGGCTGGGTAAGAAAATCCTTCTGACAGACACCCAGATAAGAGTCAGCGGCCTCCTCTCACCCCTCAGACTGACTACCACGAGCGACTGGCTTTATTCCCAAGGACGAGGGTGTAAAGAGAGCTGGACGGTGTAGCAATTGGGTCAAGACAGTAAGAAAGCTTCCTCCCCCACTTCTAGGAGGGATCCGTGGGAGCCATGGCCACACCCAGCTCATCCACAGTCTGGGACAGGCACTCTGCTGGAACTTACACTCCCCATTCCAGTGATCCACTGAGGTCCATACTTTAAAAAGTTAGGGAGGGCTCAGTGAGTCCCAAATCACCAAGGAAACTACACAAGTTCACTGACAGTTCTGAAAAGACGCATCCCTATCATTGCCTCTTGGAGTCGGGTGACAGGATGGGAACCTGCTTCAAGAATAACCTATCCAAACAAGAAAAAGGATCCAGTCACCTTTTCCCTGGAAGGCCCTCGGAGCTGCCCACCACCACCATTACTCAGGATATTTAAAAACGCACACGGACTCCACATGACGCCGTCCTCACCGAATGCTGGGAGACAGTGGGGCTCAACTGGGAAAGTTTCTCAGCACAGTTACATACACACCCACCCTACCCGAGGAAACCTCCCAGTCCCTCTCCTGTAGCCGTTGGTCAAGGCAGAGATCAGCAGACAAGAGATAATGATGTAGTTCCTCAGCTTGCTGATGAGGCCGGCCCCCAACCTGCTACATCATTCTGGTTCATTGAATGTGGTCATGGTTAGAGCAGTCTGAAGCTCCCGATTCAATTAGGAAACAGTCACCTTACCTATGAATGGCTCGTGCGGGGCTGAGAACATAGCAACCCTAGGGACCAGACCCTCAGACTGCACACATACTAACTGTGTTCTTTCGTGTGTGGCGGGGGCATACAAAAGACATGTGATTTGAGGGTCATTTTGAAGAAGAAATTAAAGAAGACAGATCCACTGTGTCTTACACGATTCTGAGGCCCAACATCACAGGAGCCTAAGGGCCCTCTCCTGTGGCCTCTCTGAGAACGCACCTCAGTGCTATTTTCTGGGTACCCGAAACCTCCCGAGGCCTGTCCGGCCACACAAACTCCACCCAGTCTCCTCTGGAATGTGCCACACCCTCCCTGCACACAGGAGCCGGTGACAGAAGGAGAGCCCCTCCCAACGGCTCCCCACATCCATATCTCTGTGGGATCCCACAAGCAAAATTCATTTGAATTGCCTGCTGGGTGGGAAGCTGCTTCTGCATTTTCTCCAGCCTCCCCAGGGGCCCCCAGGTCTGGGCTCCCGAAAGGAAGGATTCTTCCAGGCCTGCTGCCAACTGTCCAGAGAGCCACCTCCTGAATACACTCTTCCCCAGCCCCGCCAATTGCACAGAGGTCACCGAACACATCTCCCCTTGCGTGCACACACACACACAAGCGCATGCACACGCATCAACACCACACTCACGCCTCACCCCAGAGAGAATTCAATCCAGGAGAAGTATAATGCTCACAAGTCCAGCACACCAATACCATCTGCCCTTCTGAGCAAAGACCGACTAAGCGCCGAGGATTCTCAACGAGCCCTGCCCACCTGCCATCTCGTCCACCATGCCTTCAGAACTGTCAGAGCCATGCATGCCTACGGTGGCGCTGGTTCCAGTGCCCCCCCACCTCCTGCCCGTGTCCCCAGGCAAGGTTTCAGGACCACCACCCTACCCCAGAGGGAGACAATGCCCCTACACATTCCTGCTCTGTTTCGCGGGGGGCCATAATTACCGTCCGAGCATTCTTCATAATACCAGTCTAGTTCATAATAATCCGCTTCAATAAATTTCTGCATAGTCAGTATTCTTGCAGAGGAAAAAACGGACTTCACAGCGCCATCAACATCAAGTAAAACACTGCCATGCCTCCCTGCCCTTCCAGAACACTGGGCAGAAGAGCATCCTGAAACACACCGGAATTAAGCTGTGCATTCCTAATGACAGTCTGCAGCCAAAAGAGAAAAGAGGCCGTGAAAAGCAGAATTCTGGTGGGGCGAGGACAGGAGGAGCAGAAAGAGAGGCAATTTGCAGAGCTGTCGGAGCCCCCAGCAGCCCTGCTAATAAAGCGACAGCGGCCAGCAGCCCTGAATGGGAGTATCCGTTATCATCCTATCCAGACGCGAGGAGGGTGACGTCAGGGACACACACCACCACCCGGAGGTCTCACTCGAGCCTTGCCTCCCGCTCTGGCCTCCCGCTTGCTGATCATCTTTCAATCTAACAGTTGCCATAGAAACTGGCCAGCTCTGGAAAATGATGCAGAGATTTCCATCCTTGGAAATGTCTTCCAAGGATGCTGGGAGCAGGGGCTGGGAGGTGCCACGCAGGGAGAAAGGAGGGTGCAGGCAGGTGGGGGCCGGGGGTCTTGCCACCATCATCACTTCCAACAAATGTTAAGGACAAGAATATATGCTTGATTCTGGGCCTCCTCGGAGTCCACCTTTGAAAAACGCCACCTTCTAAAATCTGCAACCATTACTTTTGATTTTCTTTCACCAACCTTATTTAATACATTAAACACCTTTTCTTAACATTTTTGACCACCACCTAAAGGAAATGTGAATTACTCAGAAAATGGAAATATTTCCATTGAGATGCAGTTCTGCTCCGCTGCTCATGCCTTTGCTCAAACTTCTGGGAAAACGGCCTGCCACATACAAACAGGGGAGAACACCATGACAAAGGGGCCCAGGCAACTCGATATAGTGTTTCATGCACACTCACGTGTGTACACGTACAAACAACAGAAGGCAATAGCCCACCTGCAAAACGGTGTGGCTGCCTCTAGGGAGGGAGGGAATGGGGCTTTGCAACTGTCCTTTTAAGTGCATCTACAATGTTTTATTTCCTTTTTTTTTTTAAAGATTTTATTTATTTATTTGACAGAGAGAGAGACAGCAAGAGAGGGAACACAAGCAGGGGGAGTGGGAGAGGGAGAAGTAGGTTCCCCGCGGAGCAGGGAGCCCAATGCAGGGCTCGATCCCAGGACCCAGGGATCATGACCTGAGCCAAAGGCAGACGCTTAACGACTGAGCCACCCAGGTGCCCCTATAATGTTTTATTTCCTAAAGAAAAAAAAAAGGAGTTACTGTTTATTAGTTCTAAGCGTCTGGCATGTTTTAAATATCTCATTAAAAGGAGTAATGGATAATTAAACAGATTCTGGACTTACTGTAGGTAACTCCATCCCTTAAACCAGGGTTTCTCAACCTCAGTGCTACTGACACTTAAGGTCAGATCATTCTTTGCTGTGGGGGGCTGTCTGGGCATCTCGCAGTGTTTAGCAGCACCCCTCGCCTCTACCCACTTAGAGGCCAGAAGCACCACTCTCTCTCTCTCTCCTTGCCGACGTAAGGACCAAAAATGTCTCCAGACACTGCCAAATGTCCTCTGGGGCCAAAAATCTCCCTCAAAAAACAATGCCCTAAAACGAAACTACCTACAGAACCTCACCAGCCTCTGGGCTGGATACTGTAACGATCCACTGGCATCACCAGCAGCAGCGTGGGCTTTGATGGGCTTTTCTCTTAATTTTCTACTCAAGGCCATAATAATTTGTGAACGAGTAATAGTAAAAGTCTCTTTTCCACTACTGAGAGGACATGCGTCTCTCCTTCTACGGTGACCCAACAGGGACAATTTCCCTTTATTCTCCCAGTGGCATATGATGCCTCCATTAACAAAGGTGGAGACATCCCTCGAGGGCAGGACTTCTGGGAGTTAATGTGAAGCCCCCAGAGCTCTTGGTAAAATGCAGATTCCAATGGAGCAGGTGTGTAGCAGGCCCGAGAGTCTGCATCTCTAACAAGTTCGAACGTGACGGCAATGATGCTGGTCCCCAGACCACACTTCCAATGGTGAGGTACATCAATAGGATGGATAGATCGGGGAAAGTAATATATACAGTGTCTGTGTGTGTCTCTCCGCATTTGAGTAAAAAAAAAATTTTAAGAAGAAAACTCTATGTTTGTGTATGTATATTTACATATATACGTGTATGTATATATATACACACATATATATATTTATACACATACATACACACAATTACAAACCCTATATATAGACTCTTGGGCAGAATCTGTACTATGGATAAATATATCTCAACCTTCCTAAATCATGGGAAGCAGATGAGTCTTTAATGCTGTGTTGTGAGGTCCCCAGAGCTGGCTTCCTGTCCCCCGTATAGGTTCCAGACGCTTCTCCCAGCTCCAGGTACCCCCTGCTTACTTCAGCGTCCTGTGGTTTCACCAGGCCGTGCTTGTCCACCAGCACAAGATGCTACAAGCAGATCGTCCCACTTGCCAGGGGTGGACAACTGAGCCCACTTGGCCCAGCCTGCACACTGTGAGAGCATGTCCTGCCCCGCGTGGAAAGCGGGGTTCCTGCCTCTTTAGCAACATCAAATAGCAGAACCTCCTCAAGTCTCAGAAGGGGAAAGGAAAGTTAAAGGCAGCTGGTAATGAATCTTGGCTCAAGCTGTAAACAGGCTTTTGGGCAAGTCTGGAAGATGTACAGTGCCAGGGAATGGTACTGCCTCTGGTCATGCTGTTCCCCAGCTGTCAGCTACACCCTGGAGGACCTGCGGCCCTCCCCACCCAATTCCAAATTCTTCCTGGGCAATGGAGAGAGCAGACCCCAATGCCTCCCTCACTCACTTTAAGCCCTGCCCTTCCCTCTGCCTGACCCCAACTTAGATACACATTTAAGATTTTCTAGGACATCTGCCTATTTAAAGTCAGCAGCCAACGATTTTAATTCCAGCTATACCTGCCCCCATTATCTGAACATCTCTCCCTCTGGTCCTCCATCATGTCTCTCTCTGGCAAGGACGGCACCTCTCAACAGCCCCACAGCAAACCCCCATGTGGCCCTCCCACATGTCATTCCTCAGAAAACGTGAGCAGAGGCTGGTGCCCCAAGCTTTTTCTAAGGTTTTGGTAAAAATTCCTTAAGATGGGGGCACCTGAGTAGCTCAGTCGGTTGAGTGTCTGTCTGGCTCAGCTCATGATCCCAGGGCCTGGGATCAAGTCCCACCTTGGGCTCCCTGTCCAGCAGGGAGCCTGCTTCTCCCTCTGCCTGCTGCTCCCCTTCTTGTGCCCCCTCTCTCTCTCAAATAAATAAAATCTAAAAAAATAATAATAAATAAAATTCCTTTAGGTGTTTCTAAAAAGATGATTCTAAGCCTCCCGTCAACAATTAACAGATTCCTCAAATATCAGTACACTCAACAGGTTCGATCCACTATGTCTGGGGGAAAGGGTCCAATGTGAATTTGCAAAATGAAGATGTAATAAACGAATGGGAAATGCAAACTGTAAAGCATCACAGAAAGTCAAAGCCATGCACATTTCCCTTCCTGCACTATGAGTTTTTAAAAATACTATATTTGTAACACATCATCATAAAGGCAAAGAATAATGGATAAATGGATGGACACACAGACGGACGACAGACGGACTAATATCAGGCAGTTTAATTTCATAGTTAAGAGCATGAGCTTTTGGAGTAAGATGGCCTGAGGTTTGGTCCAGGCTCCTCATCTACCATATCTGTGACCTTCTTAGACACAGAGTCTTATCTGTTAAATGGGGTGATTATAATACCTGCCTCAGAGACGAGGCAAGGTTTTAATTAATTAATGGATGGCAGAGCACTCAGCACAGTGCCTGGGACAAAGTGAGTTTGTAATTAATATTAGTTTCCGATCATCCTCATCACTCAAATTCTTTAAAAACATAAGTAAGCCCGTACAATTAAAAAGAGAGTACAACTTTCTAAGCTATAATTAGGGAAATGAGGTAGAAACATCACGTCTTGGCTTGTCCCCGCATAATTAATGAAAAGGCACTGGGTTCACAGTAGAAAGCCGGTGTGACAGTTGGCGGGGGGCAGGGCGGGGGACGCATTTCTAAACAGTAATATATTACTGAACATAACTTACATCAAGTGCAAAGACTGTACGTATCCAATTCATGTCTTAAGAAAATGGGAAAGAAAACAGAGTGTATCAACAAGTACAAAGGAAATAACATCACTGGTGGGTGACTTCCATGAGCTTCAAGCAAGATTCAAAGTGAGTATCTACACCGAACTCCCATTTTATAGGCTCAGATGGATAAAGCAATCCCTCCGCAGCTCTGCAGAGATGGCGCTGAGGGTAAAATCCAGGTGTATCTGCCTTCGAAACCACACTTTCCTCCAAGAGTCCCATCGCTCCGAGGGTCCCAGCCTTCCCTCCCACTCATCCCCCCCCCGCCCCCCCCCCGCGGCTTCCTGCAGCTGAAAAAGCCAGTTTCCCCCACCCCCACCCCAGGCCTGGGCTGCCCCCATCACCACCCCACCCTGGGAGACTCGGATCAGTGACAGGTCCCAGGAGCAGCCTCAGAGAAGCCACCTCTCACTCACTCACCTCACCCAGGACCATCTAGGACATGAGGCTGCACACAGGCAGCCAGCACTTTCCAGCTCACTCACTCCTCAGACCCTGCTTGCTAATTACCAGCCCCTCCCTGTGCACATGACGACAGGGGACCCAGACCGTTTAAGACTCTGGCCCAGGATCACTCAGCAATAAGAGCATCTGGATAGAAATGGGGCATGAGCCACCCCTACAGTCTTCCCACTGACAGCTAAGAAAACATCTATGATGTTTTACAAATGAAACATAAAAGGAGAAAAAAAAAAAAAGAAGACAAAGGAGATAAAAACTCAAGGTGGCATCTCACAGCAAAAAACAAATCGTGGGGGCACCTGGGTGGCTTAGTCGGTTAAGCGTCCCACTCTCGGTGTCGGCTCAAGATGTGAGACAGAGCCCTGGGTGGGGCTCCACGCCCAGCAGGGAGTCTGCTTGAGATGCTCTCTCCCTCTCCCTCTGCCTCTCCCACTCATGCTCGCTCTCTCTCTCACATAAATAAATCTTTTTAAAAAAACTGTGAAGTCTTTTTAAGAAAAAAATTAAAAATGGTCATGAAAGAACTAAATGGAAAATATCAATGGGACTTTGAGATACTAAAAAGAAATAGTATTTCCAGCTCTGTCAAGAAAGTGGCCTAGCAAGGATACCACTCCACCCACGACCAGCAGGTCAACACTCTGGTGTCCAGCTTTGGGTGAAATGTCAACAGGGCTCCTTGGAGAGCTGCTGAGTCCATGCCTTCGGGCAGGAAAAATCAAGGTCCGCCTACAACGCCGGCTTGCAAGAAAGCAGAGTTGGCTCCACAAGGTCTTGGGGGCAGAAGTGATATGACGCAGAAGGCAGCTTAAAAGGACAGTCAAGGGCCAGGCTGTGACAATTTGAACAACAAAAACAGAATATAGTTAATGACATTTAAAGGGAACACAGTGAGTCTGTCAAGGCCGTGATGATCGGGGAACGCCAAGACAAAAAGGGCAACCAAGCGAACGAGGCAACTGGTATATTCAGGAAAGATGATAACAGGAAGATATTTTTAAACCATCTGAAGAAGTAGGGGGGTGGATGTGTATGACTGTTCAGTCTCTGCCACTAATATCTTTAATAAAGCATTACATTAACATTTCTCTAAGTAGGGAAGCTAGGAATAAGCCAACCGGATATGGAATGAGGAGGCAGGTAGGTAGGAGAACGGAAAGGCCTGACGCTGTGGTCACAGATACACCCGGGCAGGACGAGGACTGGGTCCTGTGTTGCGAGGTGAGCCGTATGTTTGCTTTTATAAGCACTTCAGAGAATCTAATAGATTTGGTCTGCAGCATTAAGGGGAATCTGTGAAATACATTTGTGATCAGATTTAAATGTTTTAAAGAATTTAACTTCTAAGTTTCTAATTATTAGTTCTGTGAGCATATGAATTAAACATTCATGTACATAGGGAATGGCTTTCTATATATACCTGAACGTATACATACATGTACACATGATTTTGAAGTTATTCAATACATTTAAAAGATGAGTAAACACTAACAATGAATAACTAAAGCACAAATAACGCAGTTATGAGTTTGCCCCAAAGTATCGGATGTCACGGCACTCGCCACAGGCCACGCGCTGCCACCCACTTAAGCAGGTGGTGTAAGGATGGCTCCCTGCGTGCTTCCCTCCTGCTAGGAAGCAGAACCACTTGACGGCCCTAATCCCCTCTGGAACATGCTCCCAGTCTCTAGGACTTTCCTCCGTTCAGGAAATACTGTGGCTGGCCTTCTGTCTGCACCCAACAGAGGCCAGGAGCCTGAAGACAGAAAAATGGGCTTCATAGCCTTCCATCCCAGAGAGGGCTGGTGCAGCTTGCGTGAAACACAGCGTTACAAGCAGACCTTCCCTGCACCTGCTACAGAGAGGATACTTCTGGGGAGCTCTCTTTCCAATCTTAGTTTTTAAAACATGGCCGCTGCCAGTCACTGAGCTCCTGTGGCAGAAGGCAGGCTGCTAGCAAACAGCTTGCTGTCAGCTACCCCCCTCCCAAACCATCTCCACCTCATTTCAGGCACAGGGAAAGCAGGCGCCCATGCCATCTCCAGGGTTCTCTGGGGCAGAACAAAGTCTGGCTTTCAGAGACACATCCAAAGGCAGGGAGGCGGCATTCAGCAGAGCACTGCAGAGTCAACGTGCAGCCCGGCCTTGATGCAGTTATTAAAATTGCCTGTATGTCCGAGAAGGACAAGGAAAAGACACAGAGCTCAGATGTGTCCCACAGTTCCCAGTTTGCTCATTGCAGCCTCAGGGGGCTGCATGGGGCATTCCATTCCTGGGACCACCAGGTCACATGGCAGATGTCACAGGCTTCAAAACACAAACCAGAAGCTCCACCCATCCCCGATTCTGCTCCTGCTGTGACTCGGAGCCTCTCTGGCCTGAGCGCATCCTGCAGGAGGAGCTGATGGGGGTGCAAGCTGAGCTGTCATGTCAATTTCCCACTTGAGTCCGTTCCAACTTTGTCTTAGACGTGCTGGATTGACACGAAAAGGAAAACAGTCAATCTGTACAGAACTGCTTGCCAAGCATTTTTGGTCTTAAAAGAACAGATACTCAAGATTGGAATCTGGTTTGATGAGGAAAAAAGAAAAAAAAAAAAAAAAGCTGGCAGGTGGCAGATGCCAGAGTAAGCTTAGGGGCCACGTGGGTAGACTGCCCCCGGGGATGAGTGTCTGGCTATCCTGCTGACCAGAGCCCATTGCCCAGAGCTGCAGGTGCTATCAGGCACGCCAGCGTGCAGCTGCCCTGCACCAGCCCCCGGGCACAGGTCCTCCAGTTCCCCTGGGCCCACACCGGGGTGGGGATGCTGCAACCAGGTGTGGCTTACGTGCGAGGAGTGTCCATGCAGCCGGGGCTGCTCTGCTCCCACCTCTGCCCCTGCAGACGCCTGGATAGCTAAAAGCAGTGAAAATGGGCCAAGGGAGAGTCCACTCGTGGGAGGGAGAAGCAAGAGAGGGGAGCAGGCACAATCCAGGGCTCATTTCGATGCTCACCCATAAACAACACGGCCCCCAGTCTTGGAATGGCAGAAGGACACGGCCAAAACATGGGCATTTACAGGAGAGAAATTCATGGCAACTATTCATAAATATATTATAATGTAAGCATTTTGGTATCATTTTTGTTGGCAAATGAAAATGAGAAGTTTTCCCTGGGCATAAGATCCCTTCTCCAACCCCAACACATCCTCCACCCCAAGCCTATAATTTATCTTTCCTCCCCTCACTCGACCCAACCCACCACACACAACACCTGGGTGAGAACAGATCCCTAGGGTTGCCCAGGGCACCCCTCCCCCACGTTTTCTCCTTTGTCACCACCTCATGGAACTATTCACCCCCTCCTTCAGAAAGCACCCGGTGTTATTTGTCCATTTCACTTGTCTAGGCTCAGAGCAGACTGCAGTCGCCTCTATTTTTGCCGCACTTCAGATTTTAATCAGACGAAGGCGATCTTGTGAAGGTAGCAAAAACCGAAACAATCTCTGTATTCCACACGTGCTTGCTCTGTTTGTTTTTACCTTTAAAAAGGAGAAACACTTTGACTTAAAAACATGTATCTTTACATTTTCTCTTACTTACGAAGCATTTATTAAACACTTATTTAATGCAAGGCACTGGGCCAAGGGCTTTGGCCCATGCAAACACGAGGCAGACAGACGCGGGCTCTGCCCCCCTGGGATTTACTCAATGAATACGGAAATTATTTCCAACAGCTTGTAGTCTTTTAGAACATAAGCCTTGCAGAGATCTAAATCTTAATGAGAAAAGTTCTAGGCAATTTAAAATGTGCTTAGAGAATTAGGCCAATATTTCTATAGTGTTCTGAGAATTCTTTAAAATTTTCCCTAGAATTATCACCTGAGAGCGATGATATCGCTTTTATTTTAAAAAAGCAAGAACTACCTTTTTTTTTTAATTTATGAAGCTGATTTTTCTTTTTAACAATTTCTTAAAACTGAAAATTAAAGTCTCATAACTCTTACTATACAATACAGAAAAAATACTTTAAAAGAAACTGCAATTAGACAAAAACAAGAAATAACAACAATAAAAGAACTTTGTCCTGGAATACCTTTGACAGAAGAGTAAAAAGTGCTCCGTGACATATTTCAGAGAGTCACAGAATGTTGAACGCTGACTAATTTCCAGACAATAAATCTGAGTCCCAAAGAGGCTATGAGATTTGCTCAAGGTCACACACGGAGTTGGCAGATGAGGGAGATGAGGCCCTCGTTTAACACAGGGTGACTGCTGGGTCTCTCATGACTTGTCTTCTCTAGGAGCCACTCAGAAGAGGAAAATCTTCACCATATAGGGAAGTTACCTAAACCTCAAATAGACATCACCCACCCCCCCCCCCCCACAGATTAGCTGCATCTCTCAATCCTCACTAAACTTCCACAGACAACATACATTACTATTCTCTCTCATGAAGTGGTCCTGGGTGAAAATTTTAAGGTGATCCCTTAATAACACTTTGAATTAAACACGCACACACACACAAAATTGAGCACTTCAATCATCTTCTTCAGGTCATTATCTATTATTGTCATTTTCCAAACATTCAGTAATGGGTAACAACCTGTACAAACCAAGAAAAGGGTCAGACACTGTTCCTTAGGTGTCTTGTAAGAAAACATGTAGGACGGGTTCAGACTCCTTCAAGACCAAATTTGGTGTTTTCAGGCTAAGTGCTTCTGAGCACTACATGGCTTGATGTCTTGACAATAAAAAGATTTGGTAAAAGATGTGAAGATCACAAGTCAGAGCTAGGGCAAAGTTAAATGCTGTCCATTTTAAGTACCTCAAAAGTACATAAGACCTTTTCAAACCACAGGTGATAAGGCCTGGGCTGCACTGAGGATATCACACCGTGGAAAAGAATTGGCTTGGTCCAGCTGGGCTGAGACCCTGCTTCTCGCCCATCCTGTGTGACCCTGGGCCAGCAATGGAGGGTCCCTCTGAATCTCGGCCTCCTCGTCTTAAAAATGGGGATGAGAACAGTCGCCCCCTCTGAGCTCTGCAGGGGGACTCAAAGTGCCTGGAATGTAATAAACGCTCAATGGATGTCCTTTCATCATTAACCACCACCACATACAAACCACCCAGCAGAAATTAGAGATGAAACCCCAAAAAAATTCTGAATCCAAAGAACGAGGTATCCACCAATCTCCGAATCTCTGCCGACCATTGTTAGGCGAGGAAAACACCAGGAAGTTTATGAGCTCTTAGCACTTCATGGAATGATGCCCTACTCATCCACTCCCTCAACATTCATTCCTCCGGGCTCCTAATGATCTCATGACTCAGTATATGCTCACCCAGAATGGGCTGCTTTTGTTGCAGTAAGTTAGTATTTAATCTAAGAGTAATAATATAGTTCAAAGAAACTTAAAAACTGCCACATTTTCAAGCCAAGTAAATTTCTAGACATACGCCTTAAGGAAATCATGAGTTGGGCAGACACCTACGGATATAGAAGGAAATCAGAAACAGCCCAGATTCCCAATAACAGACCAATGATTAGATATAAATGATGGAATATTTAGCAACAATGAAAACTGTACTTTTCAAGAATTTTAACGCCATGGGGAAATGGTCAACGTATATAATTAAGTAAAGCATTATGTTCCCAGATATGTAATATATTTGTTGGAGGGAAAAAAACCACTTAAAAATATCTCACAAAAAATGAGAAGTGGTTGCTAAGTTAGTCATCTTTTTGTCCTAATTTTTGCTAAATTATCGACAATCAGCACACTTTTATGACCAAAGGATACATTATTTTTAAAACCTCACTCCCTTTTAAAGACCGTTTATGTTCCCTCAACGGCCAGGCACTAAGGGCTGAGAAATGGAGTCGGAAACATGATTCTGTCAAATACTGACAAGCATCCCTGCTTTCTCCACCCCGAAAATCATAAATGGACACTATCTCCCAATGCCATGTCACCAATAGAAAGTCACAAAACCTTTTTTTAACTTAGAAAAAGAAAAAAAAGAAAACCGAGGTCCAAAGAGGTTCCATGACTTGCTCGTGGTGACATTAACAAGCTCACTCAGGACCAGGACGGAGACGCGTGCAGAGCATCTGTGGATGTAGGACTGGAGAGAAGGCACCCCTGAGGACACAAAGGACGGGACGTGGCACAAGCTGCGACTGGGTGCCTGGGGCCTCCGTGCAAGTCAGGCAGCGGGTAAGAAAAGCTGACGAGAGGATGACAAACTCACGTTCAGTTTACGGGAAACTCTGGCAACGCATCCTGTGGGTGGAGAGAGAAATGCAGAAGCCGCCTCCAGAGAGGCAACAGCTAAAGCAAAGGAGGCGGGGGAGGCAGGGGACCCCAAGATGGGAGACTGATTAAGTGTCCACCGTTAAGCAGAGGAAGGAGAAAAGAGATTTACCAAAAATGAACGGGAACAGACCAAACCACAGAGGACTGGTCCAAGGAGAGGCGGAACTACGACACTGCTGGGGACAATTTACCTGCACACAGAGGTGCTACAGCCTTCGTGAGTTCTACGCACTCCTGGCAGACCTGGGGCCACAACAAGGCGCCGTGGCCCCCAGAGAGCCCGCCACCACTCACCGCCACCATCCGCTGCCACCGCCCACCGCCACCGCCCTCCAGCAGACAGACCACTGTCTCTCCAGCCTGGCCACATGGGCTCGTAGGAATCGAGCACCTTCCCTACCGAGGGTAATTTGTGTTTGTTCCCAAACCTGTTCAGATCCCTTTTGCTTGTTAACGGAATTATACCATTACATTTATTATTTCTTGAATCGCCCAGAAAAAGAGCTGTTTCTAAGAAAGCGAAGTTTAATACCCTGAAAGACTAAATTAAGGATTAAATGGCCAATTCGATTTGGATACACAGTTGCATTATATCCAGAAAAAAATCACTTAAACAAAGAGGGGATTGCGGACTTCAAATCCAGTGTGTGTGTCCTAATAGACTCATGAGGCACCAGCCCGGACAACAGGAAGCACTCCACAGAGGTGACTCAGGATTATTATTGCTTGCATTATCATGATAGAAGCAAATAGACATATGAGAGCCATGATGGCGGCAAAAAGGAAAGGGAAGGGATGCCACAGATGGGTGGAAGGCTTCCTGGAGGAGGGCATATTTGTGCTGAGAACCAGAGAACAGGAAAGAAAGGGGAGGGAGGGAGCCTCTGTGAGACAAGCGTGGCGTGTCCACAGTGGGGCTGGTGCGGGGTAAAGGGAGAGGGTGCAACGAGGCTGGCGGCAGAGAGGGCCAAGAGCCAGGTCATGGGGTCCTAGAAGACCCTGCCTTTTATCCAAAGAGCAATGAGAAGCAAAGGAGCAGCATAACCGCAGGGGATCTCGAGAAAAGACCAGCCAGGCTGCTGAATCAAAAGAGAATCGCAGAGAAGCGAGGTGGAAACAGGCGAGCAGTTACGGCAGCCCAGGGACGGGATGGCAGTGGCTTCATCCATGCCGGTGGCTGCAGGGTCAGAGAAGGGGTCCGAGATACACACACACGAAGAATTAACAGAGCCGGCTGGAATGGGATAAACCGTGTCACATTTCTCAAGACAAATGTGTGGGCGGGGGGATGTTGACAGTGGACATGCTATAAGCCCATGACTGAGCATAAGAGCCTGGAAGGGGGGGAAGGGGCGTCAGAGGTGGGCAGTTGGGGAGTTGCCAGCACGTAGCTGGGAGGAGGAGAGCATAGGGAGAGATGCCGGCGGGGCGTGCCAACACTTCCAGCAGCACCTCACAGTTACCTGGACGTTGGAATTACGGGCTTCAGGTGACCATTTCAAGAAGGGAGGGTTGTGAGGGCTTATTTTTAAAAGCTCTCTCAGTTCATCAGGGTCAACGGCCACTGATGTAGCAGCTCAGGAGATGAGGGAAAACCAAGTGAAAGAGGTTGGAAGGACCGGCCAGAGAGGAGGCAAGTCAAGGAGGAGGAGTGGCAAGTGTCCAGAAGGGAGTGGTCACTATGTCACCCCTGCTCCAGGGGCACCAGGACTTCCAGGGACGGCTGGGTAGAGACACTGGGGTCCAGCCCACGCTCTGGCCAGTTAGAGCCGCCACAGATGCTTCGGGCCTGCATGCCTCGTCCCGAGCAGACTGCCTCTGCCCTGCAACAGTCCTAGGGCCGTGAAGTGTAACACACAGGCTAGTGACACTCATGACACCTGGGACCATGTGGACACAGTGAATGAACACAGTGGAAATTGGCATATGATATCAACTGTGGGCTCCAGTCCTCCATGGGCACAACCCCAGTGTGCGGGGATGAGGGCAGGAGGACCCGTCCAGGACCCCTGGCCCGTGCAAGGCCGGCACCGTGCATAAGCTTAGTGAGGCACTTTGCCACAGGCCTCGGGTGCTCCAGCAACGGTCTTTCATTTTTGTTTGTTTGTTTGTTTAAATTAAACTTTAAAAAATTTAAATGGCACAGGGACCAGGTAGAACATGCAAGTTCCCAGAGCCCACTCGCTTCTCCCACATAGGCAAGGCAAGCAACTCTGTGCAGGATGCCAGCAGAGGCCTGGAGGGCTTCCTGCGTGGGCCCAAGCCAGGTGCAAAGTCCCTGTTTAGGTAAGGGAAGAAAATCCATAATCCAGGAGATGTTTTCACTTCCTTAGCCAGAAAACCTCAGCTGGAATTCAAAAAAGTCAAGTTCACAAAGGATTAAAGGTGCATACCAGGCGCTCAGTAAATACTTGCTGGCTGATTCATTAAGATTAGTTTACAGTAAAAGTAAACAATAGAACAATGTCTTGAAACTCGTATTTGCTTTATAACCTTCTCTTCTCCTTAGGAAAAAGACTATTCCAGGGAAAGTCGGAGGTGAACTGGTCAGAGAATCCTATGCACTTGAGACACAGAGAGAGTTCTTTTCTTGACCCAATGTTCCTTAACCAAAAAGTTACACCTCTCCAGCTCCCCCTGCCTGTGTTCCCTCTCTCATCACCTGTCTCTCTCTCTCTCTCTCTGTCAAATAAATAAATAAAATCTTTAAAAAAAAAAAAAGAATAAAAAATAAAAAACAAAAAAACAAGCCAGGTGAGGGCCAGATTCAAAAGGTGAAGCGTCGTTTCTCTACTCTGGGAGACAGCCTGTAAAAGAGGGAGCTGAGGCTTCCCTCATCTCCTATTATCAGAAGCCCTAGGGAACCCCTTATCCCCACTCCCACCCACAACAGAGAACCACTGCCCTGACTGATGAGAAAATAAATCTAAGAGGAAACAGCTCTGTTATCTCCTCGCGCACCTCGTAACTGACTTAACACACCGGTGAGTCACAGCGCTGTGGCCACAGTGTCGCCTGGGTTACGCACATATAAACACACAATGAAACCCAGAAAGGACCCCGCACAGAGCAGGGCTCCTGATCTGGGCCTTCCACTGACCTCTCAGCCAGTTTGGCGAGGCTCACAGACCCCTCCTTAGAAGAAAGAGCTGAAAACATAACATTAAATACAAAGGACTACGAAGGAAACCAGTATCACAATGCAGTTACGAAAACTTGCAAAAAGTCTGTGATAGAAGACCTTCTTCTTTGTATTAAATAACGAGATCTATCAGCAGGCCCCCTATGAAGCTCATTTCAAAGCAGTGATGAGGAAAGGTGGTATTTCAGTGTACCTGTCTCTGCCACAGCGGGACATTGACTTCTACTGGTAACAACATCATAGGGCCTGCTGAGGTCACCGTGCTTTGTTTTCTGGGTTCGCCGCGAAAGGAAATGCTGCATTTCAGTTAGAAGTTAGTGAAAATAAAGATGTCATTTCATTTTTTTACAAGTGCACAGAATCCCCAATTTCCCTCTACAGACTTGTCGGGGATCCTAGGATCTCCATTTGAAAGCCCTTCTGAGAAGCGTGCCTCTATGTAAGAGTTAACCCCTGACTGTTCATTTAATCAACAGTTAGCAAAGAGCTACTTTGCTCTAAGTGCAAGTAACGCAGAAGAAAATACAGAATTGAGGTAAGACCTGGGGGCGACCATGCTCTAAGAACTTGCAGAATCTCCGTTCAGCGTTTACTTCACTTCTTCTAATTTTGGCATAATTTGTGTCATCCACTACCAAATCCAACAGGACCTTTTTCTCCCTCTCTTAAATACATAACCAAAACCAGAGCGCACAAACAGAAAAAAGCCACAGCATCTGTTCAAGGCTACTGTTTGCAAGGATTTCAGAAGCTGGAGGTCAGTGCTACGGAAGAAATACTAGGAGCCCTCCATGCTTCCACTTCCTCGATAATCAAACCAGCCCTGCCCAGACTGCAGACATTGCACAGGGATGAAAGGAGCAATTCATATGAAAGTTCTCTGAAAATACTGAAGTCCTGCCTTTGGATGGTTCCCGTTACACTGTGAATGTAAGTGATTCAAGGGACACACCAGGAGCCTCCTGCAGCACAAATGGCCATGCAGGGTCCTGTGGAATCACAGGAGGGTCTCTTAAAGAAGAGGAAGGAACACAAGGAGATTTCTGAAAAAACACTTCTGCTGTGAATTCTACCGTGAAGCAATCTGAAGGAACCAAAGACGGAACCTGCCAAGGACGTGACTCTGGACACAGTTTTCTATTCAACATCACATCTCTTGGTGTAACAGATACCGTGAGTCAACAAAAGTGACTGCCAAGAGCTTCCTATACACTACCAGACACGTCAAAAATCCTAAAGCTCCACTGTGAACACTGGGTACAGGTAACATGCCTCCTATCTGCCCTGGTGTGGATTATTCTATTTTTATTCTGATCGAACCTGATTATCTGCCATGTTCACAGAGACTGGAGGATTTGTCTTAGGTATAAACACGCAGGTCGGTTTAAACAAAATCCCTTCCTCATTAACATCCGATAGAGAAAATGTGAAAACAGCCCCAGGTACATTCTAAAAGAGAAACTTGCAGTTGCAACTTGTTTATTATAAATGAATTCCCGAATTCAAGAACACTGGAGATTGCTCTGTATTGAGACAATAATTACAGAAAACTTATGGATGTTGTAAGCTGGTTTTGAACCAAGTTATCATCAAGCAGAAGCACGATTGCTATACTTTTTATTTTTGAAGGCAACACAATGATACACAGGTATATAAATGATCTCACTTCCAAAATGATATCACTGATTTAGACAAGGCTAAAGTTAACTTGAATTTTAAAGTCAGGGGTGTCAAGACAAAGGAGAGCTGGTCTGTCCTACCAACCACATTGGGCTGTGTTGAATTTCTAAAGAGTAAAGTGATTTCTACAAAGGTACCTCTTGAATGAACATTAGAAACATCATTAGCATGAGTTTTTAAAATTATCATGTTTTCCCAATCTGCAAAATCAGGTTTCACACTGCTGTCACCACATACCGGTTGGGGGGAGCGGGGGAACACACCTAGTACACTGCTCACCCTAGCAGGTGTCAGCTCTGCAGCCCAAGATATGACTGGTTTGTCGCTGGAGCAGCACTAACCAGCTTAGTGGGCTCTCACACAGAAATCATTAGCCTTGGAAAATCAAGTTCACAGATATAGAGAACAGACTGGTGGTTGCCAGAGGCGGGTGGGGGGGGGGTGGTAGGAGAAATAGGGGTACAAACTTCCAGTTATAAAATAAATACATCATGGGGATATGAAGTACAGCACGATGACCACAGTTAATAATACCGTATTGCATATTTAAAGTTGCTAAGAGGGTAGATCTTAAAAGTTGTCATCATGAGAAAAAAAAATTTTTTTTTCTAACTATGTACGGGGACAGATGTTAACAAGACTTATTGTGGTGGTCATTTTGCAATGTAGACAAATATCAAATCATTATGTTGTACACCTGAAACTAACAAAATGTTATATGTCAATTGAACCTCAATTTAAAAATGAAAAAAAAGAAAGACAATGGTCAGCCTTGGTATACGTGTCTTGCTATGTCATATAAATAATACTAAGCAGCCAAGATGTTCCCAGTGCCTTTGGTTTAAATGCAAACTGCTTCCCAGTGAGAGTTTCTAAGGACTCACGTGGTATTGGGGGGGGGGGGGATGGGAGCATTTTCAAACTCTTCTGTACAGTTAAGATAAAACTGGTTCAAATGAAAATTTGTACCTGGTCCCCACCACCCTAAAATTTCTATTCAGAACACTCAACATCAAGGCCTTGTGTGTGGCTAAACCCTACGGCCACATTTACCGAATCACCCTTCCAGGAATGGCAGGCTGTAAGACCTGCTAACCAGTACAAGTCCCACGTGGGGCCACGGCTGAGAAGCACTGGCCATCATAATGCCATCGGCAGACGAAAGGGAACTACTCACGGAAGTACTTCAGCGTCTCTTCGATTTGCTCGGTTGTGAGGTCAATGTTGGCATCTGGAGAAATGAGGGGTGTATGGAGCCAGTCGTCGTGGTCATAACCGTAGATGGTGTCGGCTCTTAACTTATAATGGGGCAGCTGCTCCTCCAGCAGGCTGATGATCTCGACTTCCGGAAGATCGGTGCTGTTGCACACGTCTAGAGAGAAGAAGACAGGGAAGTGAGAGCCCGGAACTGGTTCTGGCCTCGCAGCTGCTAGCTAACTGACCTTGTGGTCCCAAAAGAGGTCTTCAGCTGCTTCCCCACAGCATGGAGAGGCCAGGTGTGGCCATATCAGGGACCTTCTCCCAATTTAAATTCCATTCTCAAAACGTACAAGACCGACCTGAAATAGTTCCTATACTGTTTAGCAACTCACTTTCTTCAAAGTGAAGCCACAATTCTTGTGCTTTCTGGACTCAGTCATCCTTTCCAACCCCTTCTCAGACCATTCTCTTTCAATCACTCTACGTGTAAGCCAAACCAGCTACAATTTCACCAGTATGTCTAACTGCTTCCTGCAGTTACCATTCCTCTTACCATTCAAACCATCCCCCCCTCTGGGATTGCGCCTTCATTGAATCCACTCAACCGTTCATCTGCCTCTGTTTCTTTCCATTCATCCACCCAATAATACCCTGAGTCCCAGAGACGCAGGAGATGCACCAGTCCATGCAACAGGCATGGTCCTGCTCTTGCGATACAAGCATGGCTGTGCTTATATTCCTGCGGGGCTTCCAACCATTAAAGCAACAGGTGTCCCTCCATCAAGACAGAGCTGGATCTTCCCGGATATATGTTGGTTGGTGTTTTGAACACTTCGGGCAGAATTAACCTCTTTCCTCCCCCTCTATATTCCCACAATGTTTTATCAGATCTTCTATTACTGCCCTTATTAGCTTCTGTCTTCTGGGTATTTTAGTATCCAACCCACCTTCCTGTGATGGTCAATTTGCATCGGTGGTGGTTCTCAATCCACCATCCGTACCCCTCATAGTCCTGGCCTAGACTGGGCTCAAGGGGTGCACTGTAATACCTGTGAAAGTCGATCAATCCACATAAAGCCCATGAAAGAGGCCTTGTAATTAAACTATACACACAACAACACAGCCAGCGTACCCAGGACAAAACCAGTCTTCGGCAACTTCTCTACCCCTGGGAAGAATGAATTAAATAACTGCTAACGGATGAGTGTTGATTATCTGTCAACTAATTCTGACATCAGTCACCGTACTGGCCCAGTTCACAGAGAGTATTCATGACCCATGATGGCAAACGGCGGGTGCGAGCAGTGGTGGTCTTGTGAACCCATAAAGAAACAGAAGCACCTATGGTGCTCATGGCTGGACAAGAGAGTGAACTCGGTTCTTCATGCCAGGAATGAGCCTTCAATGAGCAAAACCACTCGAAAGATAAGAATACAATCAGAGCCATTCCTACGAAGGTTACTGCGCAATGTTCTAGCCTTGAAGTCGTAAACAAAGGTGGGGGCCTGGATCAAGGTGCATGGGATTCGGTCTCCCGTCCCTCTCCAAAGTGCAGGGAGGGGCAGGAGGAGAAAATCCTCTCGAGACAGTGCACCCACACAACAGCAGGGTGAAGTAAGGAAGAGGTGCTGACAAGAGATCACTATTATGAGTCATTCTGAGGACGTGGAAGGTGGCATCAAAGGAAAGGAGAGAGGCCCACCGGAACACACACAGAGGAAATGAGTGGTGCAAAGAGTGGGAGCGAGTCCCGGGGTGTGGCAAGCTGGAAGGGGAGGTGGAGGAGCAGGAAGGGCCTGGGGCAGGGACTTGGGGTTCACTGGGGAACCAAAGCCAGTGCAGCAGGGAAGACCAGTCCCTTTGCTGCTCTCTGGGCTGAACCAAAGCAAAGGTGGCAGCAGGGTGTGGCTACAGGGCTTCTCACATTCAAGGAGAATATGGAGCCTCCCGTGACCAGAACAATTACATCGGAGACTTACCAAAATCCCCCTGTCCTTCGTGTTTAAGGCTACACGGCAGGCAAAGAAAAATACAGAATCACAGGTGAAGGGAGCATTCGGTGACCCAGTGTCTCCCTTTGGGCAAGAGCCCACTGAAAGCACCTGTCAAGCTCCCTCCACCTCCTACCATCCCCCACACCCCCTTCTCACTCAATTTAATATGCAAAGCTTCACTGCAGAACATTTCCATTCAGGAAGTCAGGGTGGTTTCTCAAGCACTGAGGAAAGAGAAGAAAGTTAAGTACCAAGTGAAGACATTTAGAATTTTCCTCGGAGCTTTAGGGACTGAGGGGGACAACATCTGAACACTTGGATTCTCCGCCTCCTGTGGGAAATGTCACCGCAAGCGCTCTTGGCATTTCAGCCAGCTAAAAACCAGACCAGAGCCACTCCGCCACTTAGCAAATGTCTGCTGCAAACAGAAGCTGCCTTCTCCCCGAGGCCAGAGCCAAAAGCCCAACCTGAAGACAGATGTCTCCTATTTCTTCTCACCTCCCGCCAACAACAAAAACGCCACCCAAGAGGCTCAAGAGGGGCCCGTAATTAAGCAAATCTTTTCTTCCCTCACAATCAAGTGAATAACAAGTTCCCACAAAGCTCATCTTGGGGAGAGGCCTCATGGTTACAAAATGGTGGCCTTGCGACTAAGGGGGCATGGGGTCAAGGAGGGCTGACACCCAACTGGCGGCATCTCTTAACTGAACACAGACTGGCTCCACGAAAGGCAGTACCGGCCTATGCCTAGGAGACCAGGCAGGAGACCAACACATTCCTGCATGACTCACCCTCCTCACAACAGGCTAGAATCTTCTGGTGTCACTGCTCTTGGTGGTGGGGAAGGCAACAACCTAAAACAAAAATCCCTTCTAAGAATACCATGTCAGTTCTGAGCATGTTGGCAGCTGCTTAGACTCTGAGACCTGACCTGTCCTTCCACATTTCCAGGGCTGAAGGTCAACCTATTTACAGTGCGGGTCTTCATGTCCAAGAGAGATCGTTTCCCTCGGAGCACATGATGACCGGTGAGATAAAGTATCAAAAGGTGAGACCAAAATGCCTTTTTAAAAAAACTATCTGTATTTGATTTTGCCATCATGTGACCAGCCATATAAACATAGCCAAGTTTTCGGCCGCCTGGAAGGCCCAGAGAATCAGAGCATAGGGAAGGATTACAGAGACCCAGGGAGCATTCCTTGACCTTGGCTGCAGGGCCAAAGGCCCTAGGGACCTCCTGTGGAGGGGAACACCACATTTGCCCCATAGAGAAGACATACCCAAGGCCTGAGGTTGGGTAAACATAGTAGGAGAGCCTTTAAGAATTCTCCAAGAATGCCTGCACTGTGGAAAGCGCCAAGCCGGCTGTCTGCAGGGCACTCTCTGACCCTCCAAGCAACCTGGGACAGATAATATCTGTTCTGCTTTACAGAGGAGGAAGCAGAGATTCACAGAGACTGTGGAATATCTTGTTGGTCAAGGCCACACAGCTAAATAAGTGGCAGATCCTGCATGAGAAGCCTCAACTGACCAAAAGCTATGCCCTTCCCTCTGCCACCTGCCACCCACCTCTCCCAGGCGGGCACACAAGAAATGCTGGGGAATTCCCAGGATCTTCTGATTAGGAAGTTTTTGTTCTAAGCAGAGAGACGACTTCATAGGCACGATAGGGATGTGCAATGAAACACACTGACAAATGAGGGAAGCATCAGAATGATTTTCCCTTCTAGAGTGCCCAGGAAGCAGAGCGGAGAAGTGAAGTAACTTGTATGCAGAACCAGGAAGGGTCAGGGGCCCGAGAAGGACAGCCCTGCTCCTTCTCCTGGGGTTTACTCAAGCTCACGGTGTCAACGGACACTGTTGGCCCAACCTGGAGGAAAGGACCCCTTTATACTCTTGACAGTCATCATTTCTCCATAGCTCCAACTCACATTATTTTTTTTAAAGATTTTATTTATTTATTTGAGAAAGAGAAAGACAGAGAGCGCGAGCATGGGTGGGGGAGGGGTGCAAAGAGGGAGGGAGAGGGATAAGCAGACTCCCCACCGAGCACGGAACCCGATGACATGGGGCTCAATCCCAGGACCCTGAGATCATGACCTGAGCCGAAACCAAGAATTGGATGCTTAACCAACTTAAGCCACCCAAGCGCCCTCCAACTCACATTATTAACAAGCTATAAAAACATGTTCTCAGATAACCCTCAAACAAAGGGCATCAGCCTGCTGATTGAACTCACACCCTAACAGGTCCCTGGCTTCTGGAAGATGTGCAGCAACCACAGCCCAGAATCCCCCAACGCCCAGCCTGTCAAACCGCCAGAAGGCCAGGCTCACCCAGGCAGTCAGGGCGGATCTCCCCCTTCCACAAGTTACTACAACAGCCCCATGGTTGCTGGCCACACTGCCACTGGTGCCGTGTGTAGAAAGATGCTTTTTTAAAACACGGTACTGCCCTGTTTTAAAAAACCTCCCAGCTCCCTCTAAAGTGCTCCATGTTTCAGCCCTTGCCTCCCTCAGACAGAAGTTGTTGGGACAGAGGTTTCCCAATATCCAATTTCTGCTTCCTCCTTTTGGTAGTGGAATTCCCAAGGTATGGCCCCGGCTAAAAACTACATTTCCCACCTTTCCTTGCAGTAAGGTATGTCCCCATGCCTGGTTAACAGGATGTAAACAGAGCTTCCTCGCCATGCCTTCTCCAACTCTCGCATGCAGAGAGGGGGCTGGTGCTGAAACCATCTTCAACCGCACGAGTAAAGGCAACGCCAGAGCAACCCTGGGCGCCTGGGACCACCTGGTGGAGTCCAACCTTGCCCTGGGGCTTTGAGGAGGGAAAGAAAGGTCTACCTTGTGGAAGCCACTATTATCTTTGACTCTGTTAAAACAGCCTTTCTTATCAAGTGCAGACTCTGCTCTTTCATCCAACACCTCTTCAGTGAGGCCACACCAACTTCTCACCATTTGCTAAACATACTTCTCCACAAATGGTGGTTTTTACACCAGCTGTCTTAGCTGCCTAGAATGCCCTTCGCTGCCCGGCAAACTCTATCTCAAAATACCACTCAAATGTCACCTTGTATTTCAAATTTTCCTTGACTTCTGTCCTGTGGCTAGGTCCACAGGACACTGATGATTTCACTACAATGTTAGGAGTGTTTTCTGCACTCCCTTCTCTACCAGCTGCGAGCCCCTCGAGAGAAAGACCTTTCCAGCCAGCTGGGCAACAAACAGTAAGTGCTCAGTGAGTGTTGGGTAAATAATGGGGACAAAGGCTAGGAAAAATCAGCAATGGGTGGCAGGGCTAGTCTGACAGCCCTGCATCCCCAGGATGGACCAATGCCCAGCATTCAGCACAGGGGAGGTGGAGCCATCTAGTGCCAAGGGTTTTCAGGCCCCTCCCGGCAACCCCATAGGTTTTCATTCAGCATGGAGGTTAAGTCCCACAGGGAAGTGAATGTCCCCTCACTCACCCAGCAAATACCAGTTCAATCCCATGCCTCCTATTCTTATGGCATCACTCCGGGAGCAAAACATAAGGGGGTCTCTTCACCTGTTCAGAGCTACAATCCCTCCTAGGTTTTCTCCAAGGCATAAGGTTTGGCGTGGGTCCCTCTACCGAGGATGAGGGCTCCATTTAGGGCTGGCTGGGAGGTGGGACAGGGTGCTGGAGACTGCTAGGCATCCAGGAGGTCTGGGGCTATAGGGGAAGCTACGTCCACTTGGCACCTGCCGTGGGCTAGATCCTCATTCCCGTGGAGGGGCTAGAAGGAGGCCCCTCCGATACACAGGTGACACGCCAGCTTCGTGGAACTTGCCAGGCGCCCGAGATAATGCTCAACATTTTACAGCAGAGGCGGCAGCTCTAAATTAGTGTCTGACATTTAAAGATCAGGGAGTCTCATGTAAAGACACAGATCCCTGGCCTCTCAGAAGAAATCAGTATCCAGGACCGTGAAGTTACAGGCTCTGAGTGGTAGCCGCCCCCAGATGGGGTGCGGGTGGATCCCTTGGGGTCTCTGGGCCTCCCGCCTGCATGCTGAAGCAGAGGAATCTGGACCCAGGAGAGCAGGGAACTGCACAGATGGAGGAGAGAAGCATCCTAAACACTCACCCAGGCTCTAGGAGGTCCTGGGGCAACAGCAGGGGGAGAAGAAGGAACAAAAGGAGAGAGAGAACAGCACTGGATAAAGAGGAGAGCTTCCTGAGAAGAAACAATCCGAAGAGAGGGGGAGCAAGAGCACAGGGTCAAGTCAGGGAAGAGACAGACTGGGAGGCCAGCCAGCAGCGCGACTGCCACCTGCCGGAAGGTGCGTGGGACCCAGCCAGGTATGGCAGAAGTGCTGTTCTGAGAGCTCGGAGGAGACCCCAGGCCTGGCTCTGTCCCCAACTTCTCCCCATCACCCCCCAAGTCCCATCTTCATCTGTCTGGAACTCAGTTTCTGCATCCACAGAACAAAGGCGTGAGGTTGCAGAAAAGCTCTATTCCTGCCCAACACGTGTCTGAGCAGCCAGGCCAAGAGCGGTGTGTACAACACATCCTGCTCCACCCGGGGCGGGGGTGGGGGGGCACCCAGAGCCCCGGATATGCTGATTTCTTCCAAGAGGCCAGGAATCTGCATTTTTACATGAGATTTCTTGATTTTTTTTTTCAATGTCAGACACTCAGAATTTTGTAAACACCTGAGGGCCACATTTTGTTTGCGCTCTGGGATTTCCCAACCTGGCGTCTCACTCTGGGCCTCGGGAGAATGTTCTAGACTACAGTAATGGTGACAATCAAAGAAAAAGTAAAGGAACCTTAACTCAACAAAACTGGCCATATTCTAAAAGCCCATCTATCTTCTACTTTCTCCTCCTCTACCCCAACCATTCCATGTCTTTACCCACCATGCTTCCACTTAGCCACAAGGGTGGTGGTCAAGGAGCATGACCCCAGGTCTGTGCTTGAAGAGGTTCTGGAGGGGAGGTAAGCTTCCTACCATCCACTGCTTGGCAGTGATGGTAAATCCAATGTTTTAAAGACTGCATGGGACAAGACCCTTCTCCTCCTCGGCCACTTGCAAACCACTTGCACAGACTTGGAAACAATTCATTCTTCTTGAAATTATTAAGATTAAAGGGCACAGATGCAAAGACTTACACATGGGCCATACTAGTGCCAGAGACACATGTGACACTTTGTGACTGCTGTCTTTCTACTATTACAGGGTCACACAGTTGAGAGCCCCACCTCGGCATCTTCAGGGAACTCAGGGTTAGTAGTTATGCTCTATATCACAAAAGTTGCCATTTCACAAACTACAAAGGGATCAATAGAGCTAAAAATTACTGGCTTAACTGCCTCATGTAACGGAGAAGAGACTGTACTCAGAGAGGCTGAGGTGGTAGCCAAATCGCACTGAGCAACCAGCAACAGACCCGAGACTGGTGCTCGGCCCGGTACACAGCCCCCCACATGAGAGGCCTCAGAAAGTGACAGCGCCATCTTGGATGCTGATTTGTCCCTGCTGTTTAAACAGCACCCTGCCGGGTAAACAGTAAATGCTCAACAAACAATGCTGAATGATACAAAGCTTGTGGTACCCATTTCTGAATTGCATCTACACTCCCGAACCAGTGGGTGGTGCAGGGTGAGAATTAAGAGCACACTTTACCCACGAGGAAACCCAAGTCTCAGAGATTATGTGAGGAGCCCAAGTGACTCCGCTACTAAGGGGCTGTGCTGGACCCCACACCCCAGCCCGCTTCCTCCTAACCCTAACTTACATATGGCTCACTCCCGGTCTGGTGAGTCCAGGCGGGGATCCTCCAGGGAAGGAATCTTCGAGAAAGCATTTCCCTTCCTTTACCAATCCCTGCTGAGGAACCTTCCCGAGAACCATACTTGGGGGTGATGTTGCCAACAGGCAGGCTTCTCAACGAGGGGTCTTCAGAGGGCTGCTGAGATTCCCCCCTAGACCCCCTGTACCAGGATCTAGGTGGTGTGACCCAGGAACTGGCTTTTATGTCAAACCCTCCAAGGGGTTCTTGCACACCAACGTTTGAGGTTGACACTTAGTCCCTGGTGGTGTTCATTAACTGAACGTGCTTTCTTTAAAAAACAAAATCAATAAGTAAGGCACATGACTCAGCACTCAAACAGTATGCAAGGGTGAGGAGGTCTCTCGGCGGGCTCCACTCCGCCCACACCTCCGCCCTGCCCCTACTTGCACACAAGACCCTTCTCAGACTCCTCACGAGAACCGGTGTGGGCCCCCAGTGAGCCCGTCCTTGCCCTGCCCTTCCCCTTACACAGGGGAAAGGCCCTACAAGGTGCAGGGCCATAGGCAGACCAGACACGAGGCCCTGCTGTCCCCCTGCGGCGCCTCAGCTCACAGTCCAGCCCGGAAGGGACAGGGACAAGTCTTCCCTCCCCTGCTCTTCTGCCCCACCCCACTGAGGCCCAGCTACCCTGCTGGGAGCAGCGCAAGTGATCTCTGGGAGGCGCAGGGCCACACAGAGACACCCACATGGAAACGGAAAGAAAAGGCCAACTACAGAAAGAAAAAAACCCACACTGGGGAGTTCTCAGCAATGGCTGTGACCCTAACTGCCAGCAGAAGTGACTCTTTCTAAGAGAAAGCATAAACAATGACACGGGGTGCATTCCACATAGACTGGGTGTCGGGTCCTGAGCTATCACATAATCACACATGAACCCTGGCTTGCAGGACACCTACCCCCACCAGGAGCACGGCGGCCACGACACCCGATCGGCCCCACGGCCGCGTTCACAAGCAGGATCGCCGACGCGACGCTCAAGTGCAATCTTGTGCAACTGACCGCGGCACAGTCCACCCGGACACGCCAGTTTGTTGTGCAAGAACAGAGGGCAAGGACAGGCAGGGCAAAACAAATGGGGTGGATCCCACTACGGGGGTGCCCCAAATGGCAAAACCAAATCCAGCTTTTCAGAAAGAGTGCCCCCAGTGGGCTTTGCATAGAAATCGACAAAAGCAGAGGATATTACATTACAGGCTGGATTGACTCTAACACTGAGACATCCAGCTTGAACTGCACAGAAATTTATTTTAAAAGGAAAAAGCACTGTGTATAAATTCAGCCCATAGTTACACCTGCACAAAAAACAGGGAGTGTTACTACCCGTTAGAATTTGTTTTAGTGGGAGAGAAATAGAAAAAAATACTTTGATTTTCTAATGTCCTTGGTAATTTCTCTTAAAAGCGTCTATTTTATAATTATTAAATTACCAAGGGGAAAATAATTTCACACAAAAATAGCCAGGGTCGGTGTGATGACTGCAATTAAAGTGCTCACAGCTGAATTAGGGTTTAGACAGATGGAGCTGGTGTAAATTGGAACAACGGTGGCAGTAAACAGTCTGACAGCATGTTTGGAGAACCAAAAATGTGTCATGACCCTCAAGCCAGTACTCGCACTATAGGATCAAATCTAAGAAAGGAATCCAAAAAATCTGAAGTGCCAAATATATAAGCATGTTTATAGTGCATCTGATAAAAACATGCATCACCAGTTTCCTCAAGAGTTAAACACAGAACTATCTTATGAGCCAACAATTCCAAGTCTGGGGGGCGCCTGGGTGGCTCAGTCGGTTAAGTGTCTGCCTTCGGCTCAGGTCATGATCCCAGGGTCCTGGGATCCAGTCCCACATCGGGCTCCCTGCTCAGTGGGGAGTCTGTTTCTCTCTCTCCCTCTGCCCCTTCCCCTGCTTGTTCTTTCTTTCTCTCTCTCAAATAAATTAAAAAAAATTTTTTTTAATTCCAAATCTGGGTATATATCCAGAAGCAACTGCAGGAACTTGTACACCCATGTTCACAGCAGCATTACTCACAACAGCTAAAAGGTAGAAGCAACCTAAGTGGTCACGGATGAATGAATGGATATCAAAACGTGGTCTATACATACAGTGAGATATCATTCGGCACTAAGTAGGAAGGAAATTCTGGCACACGCTACACCATGGATGAACCTTGAAGACACTATACGAGGTGAAATAAGCCAGTCAGAAAAGGGCAAACACTGCATGCTTCCTCTTTTACGAGGTAGCTAGAGTGGCAAATGTGTGGAAACAGAAAGCAGAATGGTGGTGGCTGGAGGCTGGAGGGAGCAGTCTGGGGGGTTAGTGTTTAAAGGGTGCAGAGTTTCAGCTGGGGAAAATGACAAAGTTCTGGAGATGGATGAAAGTGGTACTTGCTCAACACTGAAGGGACTTAATGCTACAGAACTGTACACTTAAAAACAGCTAAAATGATAAACTTTATGTTATAGATACTTTACCACTATTTTTTTAAAAGAAATAAAAGACGGTCACTGCATTAGGGATTTTCTTTCATCTCTCAGACTGGGAACCTGGGGACCTCGGCGACAAGAAAAGATACACATGGAACAGAAGTTGGAGAACGTGCGAGAGGACGAAGCACACCATCTGGATGGTGGCTGACACCAGGAGGGAAGGGAAGAGAGGAGGCGGAGGGGCTGGGCTGAACAAGGACCCCACTTGTCTTGGCGTGCCCAAGACAGCCCCAGTTCGTGCCTGCTGTTCCAGCGTAAGTATCGGTATCACTCTCTGTCATACTCAAAGGTGTCCCTTCTAGAAAACAGTGTGGCAGTTCCTCAGTAAATTAAACACAGAATCACCATATGACCCGGCAATTCCACTCCTGGGTTTATACCCAAAGGGACCGGAAGTGGGTATTCAAACTAACTTTTTTTTTTTTTTTAAAGATTTTATTTATTTATCTGACAGAGAGAGAGACAGCCAGCGAGAGAGGCAACACAAGCAGGGGGAGTGAGAGAGGAAGAAGCAGGCTCCTAGCGGAGGAGCCTGATGTGGGGCTTGATCCCAGAATGCCAGGATCACGCCCTGAGCCGAAGGCAGACGCTTAATGACTGCGCCACCCAGGCGCCCCTCAAACTAACTCTTGTACACGAACGTCACAGCAACACTCTTCCCAGTAGCCAAAAGGTGGAAACAACCCAATGTCGACCAATGGATGAACTGGTAAAGAAAATGTGGTATATCCGTACAACAGAATGTCATTCTGCCATAAAAAGGATAGCTGCTATGATGTGAATGAACACGGAAGACATCATGCGAAGTCAAAGAAGCCAAGACCACACTGGATATGTCTCCCTTTCTACGAAACATCCAGAATACATGAAGTCATTGAGACAGAAAGCAGACTGGTGCCGGAGGCTAAGGGGAGGGAGGAACGGGAATGAGCGCTCACGGGTGGGAAGTTTCCTTTGGGGGGGATGAAATGTTCTGGAAATAGATAGTGTCTACACACATTTGAATGCATCAAATACTAACTGAATTACACACTTTCAAAATGGTTAAGTGGGCAATGTTACATAGATTTTAACACAGTTTAAAAACCCTAATAACAAAAGTGTCCTCGCTGATAGACCACACCGTGATACCATGACACACTTGCTAGAATGGCTAAAACAAAAAAGACAGTAGTGTGAGGCAGAGGGGATGTGAAGAAACTGGGACCCCTGCACACTGTAGATGGGAATGGGAGATGGTACAGATTCTCTGGCGGGTGGTACAGCTCTAAGTCCACTGCAAAATCTCTCAATTATGTACTTACATTGTATGGTTACACAAATTACACCTCAACGAAGCTGTTAAAAATTGTCCTTGCTTGAACAATGATCACCCAAATTTGGGCCAACTACTTAGGAGATCCAAAATTAAAACAACAAAAGCTTATCAAAAACAAATGAGCGTCGTAAGTACCTGTAAATTATTTCTGTACATACCTATATGTTAACAGTCACATCCTCAATACCCTTTTTAAAAAATGTTCATTGCAAAAAAAAGAAACAAAAAAAAACAGACTCTTAAATTCAGAGAATAAGCTGGTGGTTGCCACAGGGGAAGTGGGGGCGGGGTGGGCGAAAGAGATAAAGGGGATTAAGAGTACGTTTATCTTGATGAGCACTGAGAAATGTACAGAAATGGTGACTCATTATATTCTACACCTGAGAACAGACCCCTGTAAATTAATTATATTTGAATTTTAAAATGCTAGATTTTAAAAACGAAAAGATGTTCACTGCATTGCCAAATACAACCTTCATGTCTAGCAAAAGTGCAGTACTTAAGTAAATCATACCCACTTAATGGAATATTATAAAGTCATGAATATCAATTATTTGTTCATTTCTGGGAAAGGGTCACTGGGGCAGAAACCGGAATGAAGATCTAAGGGGGACAGTGTTCCAAGCACAGGGAAGAGTAAATATAAAGAAAAGCCAGAGGCATCCTATGTGGCTGGAGCCCGGGCAGGGAGAGCAATGCAGGTGAGGGGTGACAGGCCACAGCACCCAGAACCTTTAGGCCACAGCAGGAGGCCTGAACTCACTGTGGCCGCAGTGGGCAGCCCCACTACAAGACCGCCATGTTCTGACGCAAGGATTACACAGGCCTCCCTGGCTGCTGTGTGGGCAGACTGAAGGGGCTACCAGTTGGGGATAAGCCAGGATGCTACTGCTACAGTCCAGGCAAGAACCGATGGTGGCTCAGGCTAGAATGACATAGGTAGAAGTGGCTGGATTCAGGAAACACACTGAAGATAGAGGTAACAGTACTTGCCGACGGATGAGAATTGCACAGGTGAGCTTGTCACATATTTAAAAGAAGGAAGGAAAATGTCCAAAAGCACTGGAGATAGTCATTAATTCCAAAACCACTCTGAAAATCTCTTCTCTACTTGCTGTGATTTTATTTCTCTCCCCTCCATATGCCTTGGAAAATTCACTGGTGATGTCATCAATATGTCACGGACATCTCTCCATGACAGTAAATTCTGATCCGCCTCCTTTTAAAGGGCTGCATGGCATTCCATTTTCCGCACTGACCACAATTCAGTTATGTGATACCCCATTCACAAACATTTCATATTTTTGCAATTAAAGAACACTGAAATAAATATCCTTTCCAAATTGGCTGCATCAATTTACATTCCCGTCAACAGTGCACGAGGGTCCCCTTTTTTCCACACCCTCGCCAACACCTGTTGTCTCTTGTCTTTTCCATACAAGCCATTATAACAGCTGTGAGGTGATAACTCATCGTGGTTTTGGTTTGCATTTCCCTGATACCTGGTGATGCTGAACACCTTTTCATGCACCTGTTGGCCGTTTGCATTTATTCCTTAATAATATCCCACATGTTTTCATGGACATATTGGCCATTTACAGTTCTTTTACAGGATTTCACATATATTTTTTCTTGCTTATCTCTTCTTTAATACTGATATACACAAAGAAGCTTTATATTAATCCTCTATCAAATATAGTGCAACTGTTCCCGCCACCCCCCTATTGGCTTGTCCCTCGTCTCGCAACCCTACTCGTGTTTCCTTGGTTTCCCCACACAGCCTTGTGTGCTGCAACGGGACTTTCTAGCAGGAGCTCATATGCTGGTGGTAAGTAGGGAAGTGCTCTTATACTGCACAGGCAGGAGCCCATATGGCCCTATTTTAAAGTTTAAAATAAGCGCTACATGTAGGGCTCCATCTCCAAGAAGGGGCACCCCAGCGTTGCATGGCTCTCAGGCTGCATTTCCTCCTATGCCCACCTTCATGGGAGCTGCAGGGCTCACAGCCTTTGTCCTGCACGGTTTCTGCAGCCTCCCCTTATCTCCCAGTATACTGTTTGTGCTTCGTACGGTCTAGTGTTCTGGTTACAAAGTCACCTAACTCCTGTTATTTCTGGCCTGCAATTATGCAAAACGTGAGAGCTTTTCAGGAACAGATACATCGTGCTACAGCAAGAATCCCTGTCTCAGGCTTAATTTTTAAATTAAGGCTTAATTTTTAAATTAATTTAAATTAAATTAAATTAATTAAATTTATTAAATTAAATTAAATTAAATTATTAATTAAATTATTAATTTAATTTAAATATTATAATGTTATAATATAATTTTATATATATAAATATATATATAAATTTATATATATACATATATACATATACATATATATGTATATATATGTTTTATATATATATGCATATATATATGTATATACATATATAAATTTGTATATATATACATATATATACATATATATGTATATATATAAAAAATATAAATATAAAAAATATATATATTTTATAATATAATTTTATAATATAAAATTAAATATTATAAAATAAAAATATTAATAAATTAATTAAATTAAATTAATTTAATTTAAATTAAATTAAAATTAAAAATTTTTAAATTTTTAAATTAAAATGATGGATCATTTTCTTTTTGTGTTGGTTTGAAACCTGGTTTCATCATTTTCTTTACAGTTCTAGCCTCTGTGTCAGGCTGCAGCCTGGCCTTGCCCGTCTCAAGATTATTACAATATCCAGCGATATTTACTTCTACCACTTTTATGGCTTCATTCTTGACGTTCTATCTTTGAGCCATCTGGATTTTATTGGGTGTGAGAGTGATGGAGGGATCCAGCTGTACTTTTCATAATGATAACAAACTACAGTAATAACAAGGCAAACATGGATGGAGCGCTACCGTCACCATAAAAATCCTACCAGGTGAAATGGCTGTTCTGTGCAGCCAAACCTAATCCTGACTGATACTGGTAGTTACCTGTAAGTCACTAGGAGGTAAATCTCTGTTTCTCTGATTCTCCAGAACAAAGAAAGGATAGCCCATTATACTTCACCTCACCAACCTCCCTCCGCAGCTCTAACCTCCCGTTGATTTAATATGTGGGTTCAGATTCAGTCTCCTGTTTTAAAATTATTAACTTTTTACACTTACACTTGCTTTCTGTTTTCCAAAAACATCTATACCCAGTATTTATAGTTAGCCTCTCTAAAGCTTTCAAGGCAGCCTGAGCGGAGCAGCTGCCAGAATTCAAGGGCCACATCCTCCCACTTGTCCTCTCCTCCCCAAAGTTAGCTTTTACTGTGGAATGAAAGCCAATTAATGTCGAAGGTCAAACTCTGAGATCAACAGTCAGATGTCAAATCAGGAAAAGTTTATGTTATTAATAGAACACAATTTTATAAAATCATAATGCCTACCATGCCTCGACCATTGAATGTGGTCCACTGCTTTATTGTTCGTCTAAATGACTTCCTAGGCAGGAAATTCTGTTTATAGGTGAACAATGGCTACTTTTTCAAAACATGAAGTGAGATCATCTGGATATTAAAAGACTACAAACTCATCCCCAAAACCATTACTACAGCCCGACAATAAGCAGTTAAGCAAAACAGATAAAACCAATAAAACCTGAGTGTGGAATGATTCCATGTTGCTTGAACCAGGTTTCAAACCAACACAAACATAAATTCGAAAAGTAGAAAATTACAAAGGGCGACTCCTCCAAAGCAGAACACAAATGAAGAAATAGAAAGGTATGATAAAGGAGAAAATGTTAAAGCTATGTCCTCAGCTGATGTAGTTCTGAGGCCCAGGTGTCAGGCACAATGAAAGTCTCTACTGGGTATACACCTGCCTAGCACGATGACCATTCAAGAAGATTCCTCGCTCTGCTCTCCAAGGCCAGGGCTGAGCCTGTTAGGGCCAAGAAACCAGGGCAGCAGATTCCAAGAGGTGACCCTCCGAAAGCTCATTAAAAATTCAGCCACACTGTCGGGTGGGGTGTGGATGAGAGCGGATTGGGGGTGATAGCTAAAGGATCTGGGGTTTCTTTTGGGGGTGATGAAACTGTTCTAAAATTGATTGGTGGTAATAACTGCACAACCCTGTGAACGAACTAGAAGCCATAAAATTATACACTTTAAATGGGTGAATTATATCTCAGTGACGTGGTTACACACACAAACACACGAAAATGTAACCACAAGAGACAGGAAAGTAGAGTCACTGAGCATACCTACTACCCTCACTTAGGCACACCTCAAAGTCCCTCATCAAAAACGCTGTTCGCGAAAGATAAATCTGAATCCAACAGGAAGGTTAAATTGCCTTCCCCACCATCCTTGGAATGACCAAGGATCTTCTAATACCCTTTCCAGACATTTCTATGGAGAACAGGTTAAGCAAAATGACATTTCATACTTAGAAAATAAGCTTTGGCTGCCTAGAAAATTCAATGACAGGGAACAGCAGTTTACAGCTTAACCATGCTGAACAGTGGGTGGGGTATTACTGGACTCACCAGCAGCCTCCCAACTAACAAGGGGTATTCCTCTCTTACTGTTAAGCTGACACCCAGAGAGAAATCAGGGCTTGAACGTCTAAGCCAGGCATCCACCAACTAGGATCCATGGTCAAATCCAGCCCCGGCTTGTTTTCATAAATAAGGGTTTTACTGAAGCCCAGTCCCACACCCATTCCTTTAGGTATCGTCTATGGCTGCTTCCGGCCACCTTGTTGCAACACAGGTCATGTGATCCACGAACCTGAAATATTTACTCTCTGGGCTTTAGGGAAAGGTCTGCCAACCCCTATTCTAGGCCATAGGAGAGATCACTGACTCCCTGAAGCTTCCTGAAGGCCACCGAGGGGCCTCCGCCATTCGAGGATCTTCTAACATCCGGCCGCTCATCTTATTCGCAATTCCTCCTTCACTATCTGCCTTTGGTTTTGGTGCACTGTGAACAAAATACCACTTTGCAGCTCTGTGACTGAGCCGGGCCACAGAACTCGCCTCGGCCGGTCTGGAATGTGAGTGGACGTCACTTACTGCCTGTCCAGCCAGGGACTCTGAATGTGTTGGTTGAGTTTGTGCACGTGGCCCTGTGTTCAGCCAGAAGGGTACGGCCCTAGACAGCCAGGGCCCCTTGAGTCCAAATCCTCAAATGAGAGGTAAGTAAAGCAGACCCGATTGAAGGTCAACCCTCAGGTGACCTACGACCACGATCTAGGAATAAACATTGCAGTAGCCACTGTGGATTTGGGAGTGGTCTGTTGTCCAGCCAAACCTGACTAATACACACTTGGTTTAAAATGACGCAACGTATGATGACTGAGAGCTAGAAGAATAAAGCTGCCTGCATGGCACTGAAATCACACCACCACCAGGACCTCCTAACAAGCAGCTGAAGCAGGAAGACATGGTCATCCTTGGCTCTCATATACTCTCCTCCTTGCAAAAAAATAAAAATTAAAAAAAAAATTAAAAAAAAGAAATTCTGGAATCAACTCCAGCAAAGAGCAGATGGGGCTCAACTAAAATAAAGGTGGAAGGAACAAGACAGAGGAAGGCATGGAGGGGCGGAGGGAGATTTGTTTTGTTCTACACAACAGAAGCTGTCTGCCTTACCTGTCCAATTCTCTGGACAATTGACCTCCTCTTTCCTTCAATCCCTTTCAGAAGTTGCGGACCCCAGAGCACCGCACATGTCTGGCCTCCGGGAAAAGGCTGCCACTCCTGTTGCTGGTGCTTCCCTGGACCACTAGGTGGTGCTGCGTGCACACCTGGGCAGGCCACTCCCAGCCTCCTGGTCCCAGGCAAAAGGAGACTGGGCACCAGAGGACTCCCACACCCTTTCTCAAACTCATACTTGTCCCTTCCCATTTCTAGTCACCACCAACCCCCACATAAATAGGCAGAAATCAAGCGGAAGTAACACTGAGCAACACTGAGTCTTGCTCTGAGCTGGTTCACTCGGGGTCTGGAGTTAGTATCGGCATTCTCTGGCTCCTCCAGCCACAGAGGGTTTCTTTTCTTCCACGGGCTCACTTGAGCCTCACACCACCCCGTGCTCACGCTCACTTGTCCACTTCCGAGACGCTCCCTGGACCGCACGCTCCACGTCTGCCAGCGCACCTGGGCCACCTCTGAAATCTGAAATGCAGATGCCCCCTCCCTGATCATGACCAGCCCCTCCGGCCCCCTCTCCTCACAGTTCCCCCTCATTTATTCCCAACTATGCCACATCAATCACCGCCCCGTGATCCCTCCACTTTGCCTTTATTGTGCCCTTCCCTCCAGCGTGAATCCCACAGCCCTTTGCTTCAACTACCCTCCTTGCTCCATGGTACTTTCACGGCACCCAGCGGACCAAACCCAATTCTGCATGACAGCAAGCGTCCACCTCACCTGCCTGGGCTCCCGGAAGCACCAGGGGAAATCACAAAACACCATGGGACTGGTGCACAGCTCCAGAAGGCTGAGGACTCCCGTGCTCAGGGGGGCCGCCATGCCCAGCACCCCACTGCCCATTCTGACACAGTGCTGGAGTGGCAGGGGTGCAGGAAGAGATGGGCTGGGTGAGGTCTGAAACAGCCTCTCCGCAGGGCAGGAACTCACGGTAAAGGCACCTTCCAGCAGCTTCCCATCGCCCAGAGGGTGAGCGGCCAGTCTCTGCAAGCTCTCCCTCCTTCCTTCTCTCCCCCAGCCTTCGGGTTCCCTCCTGAAGACTTTCAGAGCTCACATGCAAACGCTCAGCTCCTCCTTCCAGTTTAGCTCCATCTGAGAATTCCCTAGACCTACCACACACTGCGTGCACAGTGCTAAGGACCAGTCCCTTCTCTTGCCTGTTCGCTCACCGGCACACTCAGCAGCGCGGCTGGGAAACACCGTTACTAATCTTCCTCTTCTAGCTACACACTAGCGTATCCCAAATCAGCATTATGTAGCCCCTTCACTATTCCAGAATGCGTCCGGGAACAGAAGAGGGTGCCTGTTACCCAGACACAAGAAAGGACTAGTTTACAAGAGGCCACCTTCATGTCCTCCATGTGCCAGAAAAGCACTAGAGAACATTAACCCAGCAGGGCCTATAACTGCTGCCTTCACCTAAGTAGTTCTGGTCGAATGTGGCACAGCTTCCAAAGTCGGCCCGGCTAGATCCACCTGTTGTAAAATTTTTAAAAAAGAAAAAAAGAGCGTGCCTGGGGGGCACTCAGTCGGTTAAACGTTTAACTCTTGATTTCGGCTTAGATCCTGATCTAAGGGTGGTGAGATCGAGCCCTGCATCCGGCTCCACACTCAGCGGGGAGTCTGCTTGAGATTCTCTCTCTCTGCCCCTCCCCCCACATGCTAGTGTGGACTTGCACTCTCTCTCTATAAATAAATAAATATTTTTAAAAAACAAAAAAATAAATAGTTTCTCTTATGGGGGGAAGAGCAGGGGAAGGGGAGTAGGGAGGGTAGAAGAAGGGAGGAAAGGGAGGGCGGACAAAGACAGGAGAGGAAAGAGGAGAAGAAAAAGTAAAAAACAAGGAAGAAAAGGAAAACTGAAAATAGAAGTCCTCTGAGCTAGTTGTCCGGCAACAGGACACCCACTGGTCCCGGCTCTGAGGCAGGTCCTGGTATGATTGAGGTTTAAAAAGCTGGGGCCCTGCAGGCCTTCCCAGAGCCGTCTGGACTGACCACGTGTCCATGTGCGTGTGTTCAGTCTATTTCCCAGGACAGACACCTGTGAAATTTAAAGACTCAAATCACAAAACACACGGTGATCCCTTATTGTATAAGGCACAGGGCACACCCCAGCAGGTGATCCAAAGCCTGACTCCCCACTTCTGGAATTCAGTTCAAGCCGCGCCTGCGGGCAGTAAACCACAAGATGAGGACGACGGACAAGGACTGTAGCAGATTTCCTGGTAAACTGGGCTGGGTGGGGGCACCATCACCGAAATGGGAATTAAGCAGAGACGATAAGTACAAAGAGTCACCACCAATCCTTACTGAACACCTTCCACGCACCGCTGTACTAAGTACTTATCAGGAATCACACTCTGCGTACCAATGACGACTCGGAGGTTCTCACTGTCATCCCATTGTAGAGATGCAGAAACAGGTCCGGAGACTAGCTGACTTGCCCAAGGTCGCACTGTAAATGCTGCAGCTGTAAGACACACCTGGATGTCTCTGCCCCAAAGCCGACATGCCCAGGCCGAGAACCCCAGGAGACCACGCTGCTTCTCCCTTGGGAATACCATGAGAGTCTGTTCGGGCTGAAATACGGGGTTGGTTGGACTTCCCACAGGAGCAAGTTCATGGCACCCTGAGAAAGTCAACCTTTATTTCCACTTAAACCCCATGTATGTCCACTAAGGTTTCAACAGAACCATGTTAGAATAAGCATAAAAGGACAGCACCCTATATATCTTATTAGATGGAAGGAGGCAGGAGCAGGCAAGGACAGTTTTACCAGAACAGCTACTCAGTGAAAACCTAAGGCAACTGGGCATCCTAGAAACCAAAGCAGAGACCTTCCCCCCTACACACACACCAAAAAACAAAACAAAACAAAAAACACCTTCATTATCTAATAAAAAGAAGCATACATAAGCAGGAAAGAAAACAGTTCTAGCAAGAACCCCAAGAGTTCATAAAAAAATTTTTTTAAAGATTTTTTATTTATTTGAAAGAGAGAGAGAGAGAGAGAGATAGCACGAGTGGGGGGAAGGGCAGAGGGGGAGGGAGAAGCAGGCTCACCACTGAGCAAGGAGCCTGATATGGGACTCAGTCCCAGGACCCCAGGATCATGACCTGAGCCAAAGGCAGATGCTTAACCGACTGAGCCATCCAGGTGCCCTGAGTGCATCAAGAAATTTTTGAGACAAATATTCAATAATGTAATGGGAAGTATCTTTGAAATCATTTTTTACAAATGATGCAGAGATTCCAGTCACTTCTACAATCAACTACAGCCTTAAAAAAAAAAAGAAAAGAAAAAAAGAAAACGAGATCATATGCTAAAAGTCTACGAAGACATTTAATGGAGAACATTTCCATCACTGTAGAACGTGCTACTGGGCTTCCTGCAGAGCATCAGAGTTTTCTAGGTATTTCACAGAAATATGTCACTTGCTCCCCCCAGTAAGTCCATCATTCCCATCAGACAGGCAGAGAAACAAATTCTGCCTCCCCAACACTCCAGAAGCCTCCGAGACCCGCCCCTCCCTTAAGCCTCCTGGCAAGGCCTTCCAGTGACAGGAGCCAAATCCGGCCCAGCTTGCCACTCCCTGCAGAGCGGACCCCAGAACACGGACAGCAGTAAAGGCACAAAAAAGGAAGAACAAACCCAGCCGGGCAAAGGAAGGAGGAAGTGAGAGAAGAGCCACGAGCGGGTAAGAGATAAGCACATTTCTGAGAGTCAAATGGGAGCATGCTGATGTCAGAACGGACAGAGTAAGCGTGGGGCCCAGAAATGGGCGGAGGAGCCCTGGGACCGTCTCAGAGACAGCGAGACAGTGAGACAGACGGAAGAGGGGGAAGGGAACCACAAACCAAGGGAGAGCAGAAGGGCAACAGGTGAAACGGCTATGCGACCGGCTATGCAACCCGTGGTCCTTCCCCTTGACCCTCCACCTACCAAGCCAGCCTCAGGCAGCCCAGGGCTTTCCTCCAGGCCAAAGACACACAGATGAATAGACAGTGATAGCGAGACAGACAGACAAAGGACAGATGATAAACAGACAGCAGGCAACACAACCACACAGAAACTGACTCACTGAACACTGACTATGTGCCCACGGCATGCTCAGCCCTCTGCGTGTAGTAACTCAGCGAGTCCTCGCGGCAAGCCGGCGGGGCAGGTACGGGAGACCCTCTCTACCGTCGGCAAAGAATGGAAGGACAGCGTCGATTACTATTCTCTTACGCAGAATTATGGAAGTAACTACTCCATGTGCTAAAAACAGAAACTGTTAAGAAGCATCTCTCTGAGATATGGAAAATAAAAATAAAAACTCCCTCTACGTACTGAGAGGAATATAAATCGAGACCATCTGTGCGCTTGTTTTCACACCTCGGTTGGCAAACCGCGAGGTGTTTGCTAATACCCTGGGTGCAAGGGGGTGCAGGGGGTGTGGGCCCAGACACCCCCGCTTTATCTGAGCAATACAAAAATACAACCTCTCTGGCAACATCCATCAAAACTAAAGTTCCCCACTCCAGAAATTCTCCTCACAAGTGTCTTCATCACATAGTTGCTCAAATATCTGGGAACGACGACCTTACGAGGGACCCTGAATTAGAACCACCCAGCTAAGCTACTCCTAACTTCTCAACCCACAGAAATATGTGAGACTATAAAGGTTTGCTGTTCTAAATGGCCAAGGTCTGGGGAAGTAGGCTACATAAGAGATACATGAGAATGAAATGCTGGTAGGTATAAAAGGCATTTAGGACATCTAGTACATAGTAGGTGCTCTATCAATGTTAGCTCTTACTGCCAATAATCTTCCCACCACAGGGCCTTTGCTCACGCTGTCTTCTCCCCTCCCCACCCTGCGAACTCCTACGTATCCTTCAGACTTCTGCTTAAATACTGCTTTCCCACAGAAACCTTCTTGGAAATACCACTTCAGAAATCCCTTTTACACAATCTTTATCACCCTCTGCTTCTCCTATGAATAACAAATAAATAGTAAATAGTAATTCATGTGACTTTTTTTAAGACATTTTTCCTCTTCTGAAACATAAAAGATTCTCAACCTGGCACACTGCCCTATCCTCTGTACACACAACAGAAACTCAATTATACCTCTTAAAGGTCAACAACCCACTGGAAAAATGAGCAAAGACTAAAAAAACAAGCTGTTTGCAGAAAATAAAACAAAAAAAAAGAGGCACAGACTATCCATAATGAAAAGGTACAAAATAAAATAAAGTACCCTTTTTCATGACTACCTGATGAACCGAGATGAAAAGGGTTGCTGATGCCCACAGGTGGCAAGAAATGGCCACTCCCTCACACTCACACTAGGCACTTAATGGGTGCAGGCTCTCTGGAGGGCAGTGCTGTGACATAGACCAAATCCTAAACGCACATTCCCTGTTACCCTACAGACACATAGGATAGGTGAACCGAAAGATATAAATGCAAGAATGTTCCTTGGAGCACTGTTAAAATGCCAACCCCGGAAATAATGTAAAGGCTCCACCAAGAGGAGTCTGCCCCAAACAGTGGCTCTTGCTTGCACCTTAAGTGCCCAGCACACGGTCAGTTGCCTTTGCAGCTGCCACCTTCCCGGTGATTCCACCTGCAGAGGCGGGACCTGACTGATGATCACGCACCCTGAGGAGGCCATGTGCGTGCACTCACAGCCCAAATCCAGGTCACAGCCCTGTGCTTCAGCTTCTTGTCTGCGTGACAGTGAGCCATGACACTGGTTCTCTTACAATGGCCTTTAGAAGGATTAGTGATCCATTCGTTTGCAATTAATAAAGGATGAATTTAAAAATATGTTATGAAAAGAAACAGTACATCTGAGAATTGCTGGATTAAAAAAATGTTAAGGATGAGAAACAACAGGAGACTTTGTAGCTATTCTAAAGAATAAGGCAATATTATATGTACTGTAATGAATAATCATAGGCAGTCATGTCAACTTTTTAAAAATGCAGATCTGGGTATAGGGTATGGTCCCATTTGTGTTTTTCTGAAAAAGAATTTAGAAAAAAACTTCTTGGAATGATTTAAAAAAAAAAAACGCTAAACTATATAGATGGTAAAGTGACTTATTCTACATTGCTGTACTTTGGTACAATTCGAGTTTTACCACTTGCATGTATTATTTTTATAATTTGAAACCCTAGGGGCGCCTGGGTGGCTCAGTTGGTTAAACGCCTGCCTTTGGCTCAGGTCATGATCCCAGGGTCCTGGAATGGAGCCTGGCATCCGGCTCACTGCTCAGCGGGCAGCCTGCTTCTCCCTCTGCCTCTGTCTGCTGCTCCCCCTGCTTGTGCTCTCTTGCTCTCTCTCTGACAAATACATAAAATCTTTATAATTTGAAACCCTAGTTAAATGAAATTATTTTTAAAAATTTTCACAATGGAGGAAGTTCATTGAAATAGGGTCAGCAAATGACACTGCTGGGTCTAAACCCCACGGACCCCTATTTTACATAAGAGGACAAGCCACTCCACTCTACACCTTCTTAAAGGTACAGGTGATAACGGTACCTAACCCCTGCCCCTGTAGGGTTGTGCCAAGGAAGAAATGAGTTTCCACAGCAGTGCTTGGAAGCCTGCCAGGCACCGAGCAACCACCCGTAAGTGTCAGCCTGTGTTAGCATTTGGCTGTCAACTTGACTGAGCCATGGGATGCCCAGATATTTGGCCAAACATTATTCTGGGTGTTTCTGTGAGGGTATTTTTGGAAGAGATTAACATTTAAATCAGTAGACAGAGTAAAGCAGACTGCCCTCCTTAATGTGGGTGGGCCTCATCCAATCTGGTGAAGGCCTGAATAGAACAAAGAGACCTCGCTCCAGTACGAAAATTCCTCCTGCCTGACTGCCTTGAAGCTGACATCAGCTTTTTCCTGCCTTTGGACTCAAACTGAAACACTGACTCTTCCTCGCTTGCAAGCTGCCAGTCTTTGGCCTGGAGCTACAGCACTGGCTCTCCTGGGTCTCCAGCTTGCTGACGGCAGACCTTGGGACTTCTCAACCTCCATAATCCTGTGAGTCAATTCTTCATAATAAACCTCTTTATATATGTATATCCTGTTGGTTCTGTTTCTCTGGAGAGCCCTGACTAATACATGATTTATGAAATCTGATTCGTTCCAGGTCTAATTACTGCTATAAAGTTCCAGTTCATGATGGTGTCAGCTTGAAGGGCTCAAATTTGTCCATGTTCACACCAGATCGGGGGCAGGAAACACAGACAGGTCTCTCTGGGCCAAGAGTCCCACAGTCACCGCTGAACTGCGCAGACAGGGGAACATCTGAACCCAGCTGCAAGGCCTGCTCCTGTCAGCAGCGCACCCCCTCTCGCTGAGTGCCTGGAAAGCCCCTACAGCAGACCCTGGCCAAGGGGGCAAACAAGGTGCTGAGGCCAGAGGCCCACACCTGGCCCCTCAGCCAGCAAATGCCCCTGAACCCTGGTCTGGTCACATCGAAAAGTGGCTACCTTGACAAAAGCATGTATGAAGCAACCCTCACTCTGATATCTGCAAATCAAATTAATATAAATCCATTATGAAAAAGGAGCATCTGAAAGAACACCATGAGGAATGCTATTTGCGGCTGGGATCAATGTTCTGAAGCCCTGCAGAGCACACCTGATTAATACTGTACGATACGATCACTCTCGGGGCACCTGGGTGGCTCAGTTGGTTAAGCATCTGCCTTCGGCTCAGGTCACGATCCCAGGGTCCTGGGATCGAGTTCCGCGTCAGGCTCCCTGCTCAGTGGGCAGTCTGCTTTTCCCTCTGCCTCTGCCCCTTCCCCCTGCTTGTGTGCGTGTGCTCTCTCTCTAATAAATTAATAAATAAAATCTTTAAAAAAATAAGATTACTCTTTAATTTTGTTTAACATAATTTACTATTTGCCAGCTTCCTAAAATGGTTTAAAATGGGCAAAGACCAACAGGAATATGCTGGATACGTTCAAAACTTGTTTCAAATTCAAAATGAAAACCCGTTAGGAAGATAAACAGATATATAGATATAAATATAGATATAGATATAGATATAGATATATAGATATATTAAGCACCTGGAACTACAGCTTCTGATTGCATGCTAAGAATCTTACTAATACATTTTACCTAAATTTTACAATGTATGTCAAAGATCCTGTATGACAAAAATTCTCCCCACTCACCTCACAATGAGGGACTGAGGGGGCAGGAGGATCAGCTGCTGGCCTCCAAAATCACTTACAGCGTGTTTAAAAGACAGATGTGAACATTTGCATGTTTTGCTGAAGATTAAACATTAGCTCTGGAAATCACCATACGAGGCCTTCCTCCTGCATTCCACGCGCAAAAACCAACTGTTAAACAGAGCAGATTCCACTAAGAAGAAGAAAAGAACATTTCCAAGTTATGAGTTTAGAAAACATGTGTAATTCCCTGGATTCTTTTTTTTTTTAAGATTTTATTTATTTATTTGGCAGAGAGAGAGACAGCCAGCGAGAGAGGGAACACAAGCAGGGGGCGTGGGAGAGGAAGAAGCAGGCTCGCAGCGGAGCAGGGAGCCTAATGCGGGGCTCGATCCCAGGACCCTGGGATCACGCCCTGAGCCGAAGGCAGACGCTTAACGACTGAGACACCCAGGCATCCCATTACCTGGATTCTAACTCCCATTTTCTCACCCCGTGAAAGAAGGGATATTTCATAGTCCATTCTTCTGTCTGTTTCATTCAGCCAAGTACCATTTAGGTTATAACTTCTCAATGGAAAAACACATGAATTTTACACTAGACAGGAACTGATAAGCAAGACGTTAAACTGAATTCATAAAAGACATCTGTGATATTTTCTCTGAGCATGTTTTCAGAGGATAAACCATCAAGTTTGATGGCTTAGGCTTGTGATAGAAAAGGAACAAATCCTAAACAGTGGATCTGCAGAGTGGGAGCTATTCTCGTGGGGCCACCGCTGGTCATCTACACCTCCACCCACCTCCCGTGCTCAGAGCCAGAGCCAGTTCTCATGCTGGACCCAGCAAAATGCTGGCCTTGAGGAGCTATTGGCTGAACAGAATCACAGAACACACCTGGAGGGGCTTTACATAGCCCCCCACACACACTCACAGTACCCCATCACCTCTTACCCAAACTCTTAAACGTCCTGAAAACTGAACCAATTTGAACAGGCCAGAGGGGCCTGCCTCTCAGTGTACTGGCTTTGGGCCCAGACAGCTGTTGGTAAGCGCATGTAGACAGGACAGACACCAGACGCTCATCCCTCATCGGACTCTGATCAGCCCCACCGCAGGGGAGACAAGCCAGAGCAGAGCTGATTCGCACACTCTCCACCGCTGGGGTGTGGATCAGAGGTACGGACGGGGCCAAGCAGGCTTAGTAAAGAAAAAAAAAAAAGGCAAGGCAGAAAAGAGAGGAGGAGGAAGGGAGACACTAACTCTCAAAAAAGTCCTCGCTGACCCAGAAGCCAGGCAAGGTTCTGAGAAACCAGGATGAAGACACAGGATTAGGAAAAACTGAAGAGTCAGAGAGGCCAGAGGGGGTCTTGGAGACCCTCCCCGTGTAGTTGCTGCAAAGAACCACAAAGGGGAAGGCGGTGGGAGCCTGGGAGGCCTGATCCCAACTCAGAGCTGCCCCTCACGGCCCTATGTCACTGCCTCCCCTGAGCCTCCGGGACGAGGGGACGGGGCGGGAGCAGCTGCAAGGACCCTCGGCTCTGCCCCTTGATGATTCAATATTGCCATTTCCCCACCACGTGCCCAAGGACGACCCGCCCAGCAGAACAGAGCAGGAGAGACACTACTTCTCCTGTGGTCTCATCTCCTTTCTGGACGCCCCGCAGAGAAAACAAACAGCAGACAACTTACCGCCTGAGTTCGTCCGAATGAGCTCGCCTTGGCAGAGCGCGGGCAGAGGCTGGGCCCCGACGGGCTGCCCGACCTGAAGCACCAATGCCATGTACAGAAGTCAACTCCAACGGCAATTCAGAGAGAAAGGGGATTCTCCATGCGAACCCCAGCTCGGGCAGGACCTCGGCACAGCCACCCTCCCGTGCCTTCCTCGGCAGCTTTCTCAGTCTGCTTGTCGGGGCAAATCCTGAGATTGTGAGCGGCTCTGGAGGCACAATGGGTTACGTAACTCCAGGCAGCCTGGGCACCCTATCGGCTCATCTCGTTAAACCGCCCCAAAAAGAAAACGACGCACCCAAAAAAATGTGATCTCCTTAAGTTGAGGGGAGGGGGAGGAGCGGGGGCGCAGGGCTTTGTGCTGGACGTGGGGCTTTGTGAAACATTAACGAGGAACAAAAAGTCTGCTGTTCACCTCGCTGCTCGCTGGGAACCGGGGGCGGAGGGTATTCGTCAGAGGCCCTGTGCCAAGTGGGCTCCCGGGACTGCGCTTGGCAAAGCCCCGGGAGCCACAGAGCCGTTCCTGGGGACACTCCAGGTCTCTCTGAGAATATTTTTCACTCTGTGGCCTCCTCTCAGTGACCATCTAGTAAGACTTGAACCTGAGCAGGTCCTGCATCGTCCGGCTGCCCAGCACCTTGAACATGTAACAGGGCCTGTGCTCATGCTTCTGTTTACTGAGCCACTGCCAAACATGACAGCACGGAGCTCCACAGCTCAGTTGTCCTCCGCGCTTGCCACTGACATCCCAGCAAAGAGCCTCCGGGCACCACGCCCCGTGAGGTTTGAAGTTTCAGCACTGCATTCTACCATTTCTTTGTCCTCGGTTGTCACGTTCAGAGAAAGTGAAAACTACTTCAACAGGTTGGATGTTTCCTGGATTTCGCTGGCACAGATGCCACCGGAAGCCCAGGAGTTAGTTCACGTGCTCGGACAAATGAGGACGCAGTCGGGATACTGCCTCCTCCAGGAAGCCCTCCTGGTCGTCCCCCAACCTTTCCTCTCCCAGGCTCGGCCAGGCACCCTCCTCAGTGTGCTCCCACATGCCCATGCTTATCACTGTGCTGACCATGGCGCACAGCGGATTTTCACTCGCTCATCCATCCACCCCACTGGACTGTATTCCTGGGGGCCCAGGGTCGTGACCTGCACGTAAATCTCACCCCTCAGAGCTCAGGGATCTTAGGCAGGATGCTGAACCTCTCATGATTTAATCTCTTTACCTGTAAAAAGGGGATAAGAGACCCCACTAGCCAAGCACTGGCCGCATGAGGTACTATTTTAGTCAATGGGATTCAGGGCTGCACAAAGTCCTTGCCCTCAATATACAAACACATAGTAGCTCATGACTAAATCTGGGGAGGAAGGAAAGGCAGGAAAGGGAGAAGGGGAAAGGAAGTGGTGGACCACTCTTCATTCAGGGCAGTCATGAAAAGGCCTCTAATGAAATGCCCTTTGGAGAAAGTGAAGAGGGAATCATAAGGACATGGGGGGGAGGGGAGGAGGGTAAGGCGATCCAGGTGCTGGGCAGCAGCAAGAACAAAGGTCCTGAGGCAGCACATTCCTGGTGAGTCCAAGGAGTAGCAAGGAGGCCAGTGTGTCTGGGGTGGAGTGGGCACAGATGAGACCGTCAGAGGGGTAGGAAAGCCCTGTCACTTAGACCCCCACAGGCCATGGTCAGATAGGAGACCACTGGAGGTTTGGAGTGGAAGAGGTAAATAAATCATGTGTATTTAGAAAGCCTCTTTGGTGGGTAGACAGAGAACAGACTGCACAGAAGCAAGCGGAGAAGCAGGAGACCCAATCAGGAGGCCATCGCAATAATTCAGACGTAAGAGGAAGGTGGCATGGAACAGGGTAGATGCCGTGGAGCTGGTGAGAAGCTGTCAAATTCTGGACACGCTGAAGACAGAGCCAACAGACTTCCCAGCAAACTGGGGTGTGAAAGATACAGAGGTCATGAATACCTCCAAGGTGTTTGGCCTGGGCAACTGGAAGGACAGAAGTACCATTTATAAAGGCAAGGCAGACCAAAGGAAAAGCAGGCAGAGGCAGAAATTGGTTCATTTTTGGCTGTTCGAGTTTAAGATGCCTATAAGCATCCAGGCAGAGATGTCGTATGTGGAGTTAGACCAACATGCCTGGCCTCCAGGGGAGAGGATTAGTCTGAGGACAGGAGCTAGACAGGGGTCAGCGTGGGGCAGGTTTTAAATCCTGGAGACTGGGGGAGATCACCTAGGGCACGGGTGCTGATGAGAGAGTGAGGGGCTAGAAGGACTGAGCCCCAGGCCCTCCAACATCCCGTCTCGGGAGATGCAACAGCCAGCAAGGAAGGAGAACAGGATAATCAGGGAGCCAAGGGAGGGCCAGATTTCCAGGAGAAGGGAGTGGTCGGCAGTGTCAACTCCTGCTGAAAAGGCAAGAAGATGAAGGCTAAGGACTGACCCCGCACTGGACAAGGCCCTCAGTGCTGGGGGAATGGTGGGCTCGCAGCCTGCTCACACCGGACGCAGGTGAGAACAGAAGAGAAAATGTGGTGAACACAGAGAGGAGCGGAGACACGGGTATGCACACTGGCTGTGGGGGCCGCGAACGGTTCTTTTCACAAAGGGAGAGATCACAGCACGTCTCTGTGCTAATAGGAGAGCTCCATGAACGAAGGGCAACGGGTGACTTGGTGGCGGAGGAGCTGCCGGCAATGTCTCCTTCCAGAAGTGGGCAGGCCAGTAGGGGTGGGATTCAGTGCATGCGCAGAGGGAGGGCCAGTCGTGGGGCTGGAGCTCAACACGAGGGCAAGGCACCCAGGCTGGGATCCTGGGCCATCCCGGTGGCCCTCTGTACTCGGGACACTCCTGACACACAGGAGGTCCCCCGTGCTCAACTGTGGGACAGAGCAGTGGAAAGTTACTGGAGGCAAATCTCCACATTTTCAGCTGTCACTGGGCATTATCTCAAATAGGAGGAGAAAAGTAAACACTGCGGACAAAACAAGAACTGGGGCGAACGTTGCTATGAAGGCATCTGGATGTAACTAACAAGGCTCCTCACTGCTGTGTGTGCACACCGGCCTACGCCATATCTGCTCGGGCTCCAAGCACTGTCCTGATGACCCCACGGGGGAAAAGGAACGAGAAGAGCTCCAGCACGATGCGCTCTGCTCCTGGGACACGGGGAAGGTGTGACTGATGCAGGCTTCTGAAAGAAGCGCTATCCAAGCAAGCCTTGCCAGTAGCCGCCGGGCACTGCGAGCAGTTCCCCATGTTTGCACCCCACAACGCAGCTGTGTGTGATTTCCATTCCACCTGTCTTTATGTGTGAATCAGAAACTGAGCCTCAGCGAGAGGGAGAGGCACCAAACTACACTGAGCATCGCTACAGGCCAAGCAGGCCGCTCAGGGTTCAAAATTCCCATCCTTAACCTCCACGGCAATTCGTCGTCTCACGTTGGTTCTGGATGACGGGTCTCAAAATCCCAAAGCTCAGACATCAGACAGACTCTTTGCACTCAGACCTTTCCTCCCTGGCCCTTCACGCCTCCCCCAGACCCATTCCTGTGGCCACACGTCCCACCCCATCCCCGGCAAGAAAGGCCCCCTTACCGGTGATGGTGCAGGCATCCCGGTACCCTCTGCAGCTGGGAGCATCTTCCACAGCCTCGCTTACATAGTGCTCCTCAGGGATGCCCGGGCTGCAGGCTAGGACTGCATGGTTGCACGCCTCCAAAGGGGGCACAGAGTTGGCCAAAGTGTCGTCGTGCGGAGCTGTGGCGTCCAGCTTGGCAGGTTTCACGGGGAGGTGCCCACTGCCATCGAGGGCCCCGTTGCCGGAGTCTGGGGCAGTCGGGTGGACAGCCCCCGGTAGGTCTGGCACACCAGCAGGGGCTCCTTACAGGGAATCTATGGGACAATCCAGAGAGAAGAGCAGAGTTAGTAGAGTCTCTGGGGAAAAAACAACAACAACAACAACAATAAAATAAGGGCCCTGAGACGATGTGGGTTCAGATCGCAAATTCTGCAAAGTGTGTCCTTCAAACCACGGTATTTCCCATCAAATTCTTCAATTTTGATAAAAGAAACTGCAGTAAATTATGGACACACTTTAGCACAACGGTTCTCAAAGCACGATCCGAGAACCCCTGGGGTTCCCTGAGACCAGTCTGAAGGGCTCACAAGGTCAGAAGATTTTCTAAGGTAGCTCTCATTCTCTCACAGATGCACGTGGAGCTTTCCCAAGCCCACGTGATGCGTGGTGACACCTTTCCCTGAAGGCTGGATAATGGAAATGTGTACTGTATCACTGCGGCTTACATTTTTCTGTTCTGATTTCTAATACAATACATATGAATCAATATAATACCTATGAACAAAAGCTCTTTGGGATCTGCAATGATTTTTAAGGGATCCTGGGACCAGCAAAGTTTGAGAATTACTGTTCCAGTATATAATGTGTCTACAGTTGGTTTTTTTTTAATAAGAAAGAAAACAGAAAGAGGGGAAAGCTAACGGACATTTTACCCAACACCGACACAGCACAATCAGTTCTGAAAGAAAACTACGGCCCTAGGTCTGTGACCTTTTCCTTCCCGAAGAGGTTATTTACCACACTACACCAAGAGTTCCTATTAGACAGAAGTGAATTCAGCCCTCATCAAAGCCAACACACTAATATAAAGTGGGAAGGAGTGGGGAAGCCTGTAGATCCCTGGTGAAAAGTGAAAGGGAACCAGAGTCAACCAAATTGTAACATCTACTCAGTGATTCAAATACAAATGGATAAGCTGCCTGATAAGAAAAAGCCTGGAATTCCCAAGCAGAACCCCAAAAGCATTGCAGGCAGCAGAGGTCTGAGGAGGTGGACCAGGAGACCTCCAGAAGAGACCTGTGAGCCAGCTGAGCGACTGTTCTATGCAAAGACAACAGAAAGACATTGTCAGATATTTAAAAGCTTAAAGATTTGATCCCCGATACTCCCAGGGAAGCTCCAGCCAGGTATGCTGACCACACCTTACGGGCTCTCACTAATGAACAGATCAAGGGAAAGAAAGAAGGAGAGGAAGGCCTGCTACAGTAAGAACGGCAGGGAAACTAAACCAGGGACACTTAGAATTAACGTCTCAATAATGCACGATTCACAAACCTGAAGCAAACAGCTCAAAGGGAAAAAAATGGTCAAAGGATATAGCTTCTCTAGTCCCCAAAAAAGAAATAACACAAACACACACACCAAACATGTTAAGGAACGTTAATAGAGATCCAAAAAAAAAAAAAAAAACCAACCAAACAAAAAAACCTCTTTATCGGACTGACAAAGATTTAAAGATTATAAAAGGTTCAATTTGGCAAGAGTTTTAAGAAACGGTTTCAGGCATTACTTGGGGTGGGAGGGATGGTAATGAATTGAGGGGGCAGCCTGGCCAGATCTATGTGGCCTCTGGCTCGGGTGGACCTGAGCCCAGGACGCTTATCACCGTGCAATGCTAAGCACAACCCACCGTGCTACAGAGAGCAGGGGTCAATTACAACTCCGCAACAGAGAAGGCAACCATGCAGCCGGGAAAAGTTTCAGAGCCAGTATGAATTTATCATCATGGGAAGACGCCCTGCCCAGAGAGACGGGAGATAATAAACATGGCCTTCGAAAAGTTTTACACCTGCTAACAGACTGAACCCTCACTCAAACCTTCCGTAATCTGTACTCAGATGCATTCCAGATGATCCTAACACAGAAGTCTGAAATACTTTCTCTCTTGGCAAAATGCCACTGTTTTACTGAAAGCTAGGAAAAGTCCATTCAAATCAATGTATGTTTTTTTAAACAAGGGTTCTCAAATACACAGATTTTTTTTTTTTACAAGTTAAGCCTCACCTATTTCTTCTTTTTTAAGATTTTATTTATTTATTTGACAGAGAGACAGCCAGCGAGAGAGGGAACACAGGCAGGGGAGTGGGAGAGGAAGAAGCAAGCTCCCAGCAAAGGAGCCTGATGTGGGGCTCGATCCCAGGACTCTGGGATCACGCCCTGAGCCGAAGGCAGACGCTTAACGACTGAACTACCCAGGCGCCCCTCGAATATACAGATTTCTTAAAGAAGACTTCAACCATGGATTATACAACTTTCGCTTTCACGACCCATAAAGTGAAAGAATTGGCCTAAATCCTGATTACGAGCCCTAAAATGCTACTGTCCTGCCTCCTTTGCTTCAATTTACAGTAGTCATACACTCAACCCAGAAACATACTGTTATAAAACAAATAGTTCAAGGATGCCTGGGTGGCTCAGTCAGTTATGCGTCCGCCTTCAGCTGAGATCATGATCCCAGGGTCCTGGGGTCCAGCCCCACGTTGGGCTCCCTGCTCAGTGGGGAGCCTGCTTCTCCCTCTGCCCCTCCCCCAGCTCTTGCTCTCTCTCCCGAATAAATAAAATCTTTAAAAAAAAAAATAGCTCACGTAAGTAGGGGCACTTTCTAAAAACCATAGTTTGGACACATCAGCAAATGCTCACTCAAGCCTCAAAATGGAACACAAGCAACCATTTTGAAGTACAAAGTACACTTATTATGTGCTGCAACTGGCAAAGCCTTCAGAAGCTTGAGAGGCCTCTCTTTTTTTTTTTTTTTTTAAGATTTTATTTATTTATTTGACAGAGAGAGAGAGACAGCTAGCGAGAGAGGGAACACAAGCAGGGGGAGTGGGAGAGGAAGAAGCAGGCTCATAGCAGAGGAGCCTGATGTGGGGCTCGATCCCATAATGCCGGGATCACGCCCTGAGCCGAAGGCAGATGCTTAACCGCTGTGCCACCCAGGCGCCCCGAGAGGCCTCTCTTTTTTAAGTAGAACAGAGCTACTCCAATTTGTTTTCTCACCTCAAACCCCGGTGAAAAGAATTAAGTACATAGGCACGTGCACTCACATTCACGCTGCACTCGAGGTATACATCATATCCCATAATTTGCGAATTTTAATGCTCACCACGTGACTTTCTTTGGCCATATTTTTGTTTTGTTGTGGTAAAAAAAAAAAACAAAAAACCAAAAAACATAAAATGTACTCTCTTAACCATTTTTAAGTGTGAAGTTCAGTAGTGCTGAGTACATTCCCATTGCTGTGCAACCAACCTCCAGAACGCTTTTCATCTCGCAGAACAGAAACTGCGCCCATTAAACAACCCCCCATCCCCCTCTCCTGCCAGAACCTGGCAACCACCATCTACTTTCTATCCTATGAATTCCCTACTCTCAGTGCCTCATGTGAGTGGAACCATACTATGTCTTCTCGCGACTGACTTACGTCACTTAGCGTAATATCCTCAAGGTTTATCCATGTTGGAGCATGTGTCAGAATTTCATTCTTTCTAAAGGCTGAATAGTATCCCACTGCATTGAGAAGCCCTTCTTGAAATGAAAAGACCAATCTCTAGCCCATTAAAGTCAAATGAAAACAACCTAAACTTCCATCAATACAAAAACAGTTACAAATTACAGCCGGCCCAACCCACACTGAATTCTGGAAGAGGAGATAACCCACCTGAGACACACACCTCCACGCCAGGTTCATCTAACAGGCTTGAAACAATCATAGATTCGCAGATTTGACCATAATCTTCACATGCCAGCGTCTCCCATCCTATTTCACTGTGAAACCTTTCTCCACATGATACCTAGCTGCACGGCGCTTACTGAATGGAGTTCACTTGGGGAAAAGCCTCCGTGTATTTGATACGACCTCCATGCTTCCATCATCACTTGTCCCGGACCCACGTCTCCCACACATTGTGCGCACCTTGAAAGCATGGGCTGGTCCTGGCATCTGTTGGATACTAAGTATTTACGGAATAAACGGTAAGGCGTAAACAAGAAGGGACGTGGTCCAAATGATGCTGGGGATCTCCTGAAGCTATGAAGTGGTAGTTCTATGATCATATACGAACCAAAGGGTCTAAACTCCCAAACCACAACTCCAAATGCTAACCCTGAGGACTCATGGAAATCAACAGGAAACTTTCTGAAGCACTCCCGAGGTGTTCCAGGGATGAGGACCACATCCCGTGGGCTCTCCAGGATGGCTCCAATCGACCCTCACCATATTCCTTCCGTTACCGACCAATACACACCGAATGTGACTTCGTGTAAGATCACCCACACACAGCAATTCAGGAATCAGGAATTCAGAAACCCCTCAAAAGCTGGCTTGCGAGTCCCTCACCCAGTTTCTAGCTTAAAGAAAGTCACAGCACATGTCCCCTGGGGAGACCTCAGGGATGGTGGGGGAGGGGTGACGATGCTTCTCTCCTTCCCCAAAGTGCAGCCAGGTGAGAAGTGCTGGGAGAGACACCCTGACATTTCAAAAATCAGTTTTCCCAGAACAGTGGTTTATCAGTGCTTTTACTCACAATGCAGTTTTCTGCTGGTAACTCCGGATCTCCAAGAGCTCAAGGATCAGAAATAAACAGTGCCAGGTATCCAGTCAAGACTCCAGAGGCAAGCAGCTGCTGCAAACGAGGCCACCAGCTCGTGACCCCAACAACCCCAAAGCATCATCTGGGGAAAAGCAGAGATGAGCTCCTGTATGTATCAGAGCCTCGGATTCCTCCCCTCTGAGGCAATAATACCCACACGTCTATAATCTGCTTAACGGATTACAGACATGGATGCAAGTAAAGTAGCCAGCAGTGTGCTAAGCACACAGCAAACCCTCCAGTTTTACAAATTCTCAAATTGCCTCCCCCCCGAAATTATTTATTTACTGTGTAAGAGAAGTGACCCTTGAATGTTCCTAAATGTGCACGATTTTGAACACCGGTATTCTGTAAGGCAGTGCATATTGTAAAGTCTTAACCATGTTGGCTTTTTCTTTAAAGATTTTCTTTATTTATTTGAGAGAGAGAGCATGTGAAAGAGAGCATGAGGGGGGAGGGGCAGAGGGAGAGGGAGAAGCAGACTCCCCACTGAGCAGAGAGCCCAATGCAGGGCTTGATCCCAGGACCCTGAGATCGTGACCTGAGCCGAAATCAAGAGTCGGCTGCTTAACCGAGAGTCACCAGGTGCCCCAATAATATCAACTTTTATTAAGAGCTCGTGGTGTGTACCAGGCACTGTGTCAAGAGTACTTTGGAAGCTCTAACTTACACCCCCCCCACCACCTCCTTGACCTTGCGGGGGTACTGTGACCAGCCCCATACTGCAGTGAAGGAAAGGAAGCTCAGAGAGGTTCAGTAACTTTCCAAAGGTCACAGAGCCAGCAAGCCAGGTCTTCATAGTGACAAGTGAGGGAAACCCAACGTGAAGACAGTTCCTGACACCTGGTCTCTTGTCTTCCCCTCTGTCCACCACACTCGGGCATATGTGAGGCTCCCTGGGTTCAGAAATAAAGCAGCCGCAGCCCTGGGTGCTCTCTGGCTCCGGCAAACCCTGGCACACCAAGCAAAAGGCCTCTTTCAGGCAGAGGAAACAAACAGGGCTTAGGCAAAGTGAGAGCGGATGGTCCGGGGCCATGAAAGCGCCTCTGTTTCACTGTCTGAATTCTGCTTGCGGAGCCTGCGCGGTGGAGGGATTTTTTTCAGCAGAGGAGTGAGAAATTCTGCAACCTGGTCAATTCTTCAGCCAAAGAGGTGCCAGGAAAAGAAGTAGGAGAAAGTACACATGGAGGCGGCTTTGCATTCAAGCTGAGAGAATTCGCTGGCCTCCAGCCCAAGGCCCTTGACCCTGGCTCCCCTGCCTCACTCTGCCTCTCAATTTGTGGTCCAGATCCAGCCCCTGGTTGTCAGGTGATGGGACAGGCCACTTATCTTACAGCCGTTTGTTATTGACAAAGTACACGTGTGCAAGTTCGTCCCTCCCCCCGCCCCAGCATGTGATTTTTGGAAACCAAAACTAAAACCAGAGAGCTGTGTGACACCGAGGAGGCGGCGTTTTCCCTCTGGGCCTCAGATGCCTCATCCGGATGAGGGAAGACCTGGAGCGAGCATGAGCCAGACAGTCCCTTGCAGCTAAGCCACATGAGGAGCCCCAAAAGCACAGGAAATTATGGGAAGGCCTCTGTGTCATCAGCCCGTCCCCCGCGCCCTCCCCCGTACTATTGGCATGAACCCTCCTCCTTCACCCACGTATAGGGGACCTCTGGCAGGAGAGCCACGTGATACTGTGCAAACACGGCTGCCCTCTGCGGACACAAATCGCCGATCTCCCAAGGGCCAAAAAAGGAGCTTCTGCCAGGACACACTCGGAGGCTGTCGGGAGAAAATCAGAACAGGGGCCCGACATGTGACAAGGAGAAGCCAGTGCAGGGTGACTCCCTCCATGGCCAGCCAGGTGCCTGAGCTTTCGAGGCTTCCGTTTTCTGGGCAAAGGCATCCACCATATCAGGGGACTGTGACTTACTGTTATAGTTTAGTGATTCTGAACAAATAGGTCCAAGTAGAGGAAAAAGTTTTCAAAAAGGAACAAACTCTTCATCAGGATTGCCATCGGTCCTCCACTGACGCTGTGACAAGCTCCCACACGTTTGGTGGCTTGAAATGACACCTACTGACCAACTCACAGTTTATAGGTCAGCAACCTGACATGGGCCTCACTGGGCCCCAGGCAACAGGTCAGCAGGGTTGCGCCCCTTCCTGGCGCTCTGGGGGAAGAACGTGGATCCAAGCTCAGCCAGGTCGTCAGTGGAAATCGGTCTCTTGTTTGCAGGAATGAGATCCCTGCTTCCTTGCTGGGCTGTCCGCTGGGGGCCGGTCTTTGCTCCTAGCTGTCCTGTGTTCCTTGTCACACTTCCCAGGTCCCTGCCTGTGCCTCCTTCATCTCAAAGCAACAGTACGTTGAATCCTTCTCACACCTGGAGCCTCCCCTCCCCTTCCTCCACCTCTTAACAGCCTCCTCTTCCATCTTCCTTCTCTGCTTTTAAGGGCTCGTGTGATTATGCTCACATAATCCAGGACACTCAACCCTGTCTCAAAGTCATGTGACCAATAACCTTAATTCCATCTGCAAGCCCCTTTGTGCCAGAACCTAGGTTAGTGCTGGACTGACTAAAGCCAGGGGACGGCAATCCTGAAGGAACGACTTTAGAATTTTGCCTCCCACGAGGGCCTTTGGTTCTGAAGGCACGGTACACCTCAGGAGCCCCCGTGTCACCCCAGCCAGGTGAGAGGGCAAACGAGAGCCCAGACCCTTTCGGCCCCACAGGAAGATGACTGAGACCCAGCACCGGGGACCAGACAGGCCTGGGTTTAGTCCCAGCTCTGCCACCACCTACTGACTGCAGTCCTTGGTCAGATTCCAAGGTTTCTCTCATCTATAAAATGCAGGTGCCACCAACGGGTGGCCAAGTAGCTGGGAGTAGACACAATGAAAGCAGCTGGCCTGCCAGGCCTGGGACGGGAGCCTAAGCATTAGCACCTGAACAGACCACGGAGGCACATTTATGTCTACAACGCACTGTTCTTCTCTCAAGAAAAAGGTAACTTGCAGGCTGTGGACTGTGGGCACCCACACCCGGGCCCAGACACTCCCTGGAGGCTGACTCGCTCACAAAGAAGCCTGACTACGGTGCGACAAGCACTAGGCTCACCGCACTCTCGGGCCAGCTATATCTCAGCTGCTTCTCTGAGCGAACTGCTGTGTGCTTCGAAGGTGGTGAGACCTGCCTGTGCTCTTGCAGAACACAGACGGCCTCAGCAGGCCTCAGCACTCCTGTAATTGTAAAATGCGCCACAGGCCTGGCACTCGACTTAGTAATTTACATGCATGACCTCGTTTATCGCTCACAACCTATAAAAGTATTATCAGTAGCTGCTGTTTGCAGGAGAGGAACAGGCTCAGAGAGATAAATAACTTGCCCAGGATTTGAACCTAGATCTGAACAGCCCCAAAGACACTGCCCTATTACAGTTGTGAGTAATCCTGTGTGACTATGTCTTTCAGTCAAGTGGAGAATCATACCCCACGTGATCTCTCATCTTCTCTTACAGCTGTCCACTGTCTCTCGAATCAACCCTCCTGGGGCACCTGGGTGGCACAGTGGGTTAAGCATCCGACTCTTGGTTTTGGCTCAGGTGGTGACCTCAGGGTTGTGAGCTCAAGTCCCAAGCTGGGGTCTGCACTTGCACAGAGTCCACTTAGATTCTCTCTCTCTCTCTGTCCCTCCCCCCCCTTTCTCTCTCTCTCTCTAAAACAAATAAATAAACCTTTAAAAACAAACAAATAAACCCTCTTGCCATAACAGGGGCAAAGGAACTCAAAGCGAAGACCCCACTGAGACCACTCAGGTGCACATAAGAACTACGTGTCCCCGCAGGCAGCCCACGGTGGGACCTCCAGGGCCATGGGAGCGTCTCTGAGGGACCCATGCCGCCGAGGCGCAGCCACACAAGTCCGGTCCTCCCTTACTTCTCCATCTTATCGCTCCCTCCCTACCTCATCTGACCTTTCCGCCACTCCCATCAGCCCCGGCCAGTTCCCTAAATAACTGGACAAGCAGCAAAGTAGTGGAAACTATCTGCACAGTTGGAACAGCTGGGGGATGAGGAGGGGATGAGTTGCCGTTTTGCGGTGATGGTACCATGTGGGAGAAAGAGCGAGGCCACCAAGCAGCAGCCGCCGGGGCCCTGCAGGACGGTACGGCTCACTGCAGGCTTTCACACGCCTGCTGCCGTTTGCCTGTAAAACTGAACCTACGCTAGAGCCTGGTGGAGCCTTTCTCATTCCGTGAGGCGGCGGTGGGGCCTTAAAGTGCCTGGCTCAAAGTTTCATCTCGGCTAACAGAAGCGGGACTGGGAAGCATTTCTTACTCACACAAAAACTTCAATGACCTCTACGCCACACCACAGAGGGAAGGGGCATCCTGGAAGAGGGCAAGCGTGGCTACCCGCACATGAAGAAGAATATTTGGAGCCAGTGTTGGCCACCCCAGCCAGAAAGTCAGAGCCACACCAGGGTACCCAAGGCACAGGAAACGAGATGCCATATGGTCTCAAGGACGACTGTCAGGGCCTCTTGTGGACTCCTATGAGAAGCCTGGAAAGGGGCCCTGGAAAGGCAGAGGCCAGGACTGGGGACAGCGAGGGACTGTGGGCGGGTGCTGTCTCGGTCTCCACTAGGCTGGCTGCAGGCGTGCAAGGGGGGGTGGTGCTTGAGTGACTGCCACGCGTGCCTTCCTCCCTAACACCTGCTTTCCCACACTCTCATGCTCTCACACACACACACACGCGCACGCACACACACAAAATAAATGCCATCTTCAAGGCTGACCATTCTCCAGTTCCAAAGAAAGTGAATCCCCAAAACGGTTTTTTAAAAGAAAATCAAGAATCGGGGGCGCCTGGGTGGCACAGCGGTTAAGCGTCTGCCTTCGGCTCAGGGCGTGATCCCGGCGTTCCGGGATTGAGCCCCACATCAGGCTCCTCTGCTATGAGCCTGCTTCTTCCTCTCCCACTCCCCCTGCTTGTGTTCCCTCTCTCGCTGGCTGTCTCTATCTCTGTTGAATAAATAAATAAAATCTTTAAAAAAAAAAAAAAGGAAAAGAAAAAGAAAATCAAGAATCAAAGAAAATGCTTATAACTCCAGGCAACTGGAGAAAAAATTCTGGTGTCTGGTCCTATAACTCAGCCTTGTCTTTTCTAAACATTGCTTAGGACAGAAGCAAACCCGCCCGCACATGGCACTGCCCTCCAGCCCCCAGTCCATGCTATGAGGGACAGGCCCATTTCATCGATCAGGTCTCATGAATGAAAGCTGCTGTCATGTGACCAGATCCCCCAGTGTCCCAAAATAATCCTGCTGCCCTGGAGAGCACAGAAATGCCCAGCCACGCCGCCTCCCTGCCCTGTCTCCCAGAAGAAGGCAGACAAGGGAATAAAAGGCCGTGTGCTGACAGCCTTACGTAACAGTCCCAGCTCTCCCTAGCTGGCGGCGGCAGATTTATAACACGCCAGAAATAGCTCCCAGCTCCCTCTCCTGCAAAACGAGACCGGCCTGGGAGGCTGAGCAGAGAGCCTCGCCTACAGCATGCCTCTCCCCTTTGTCCGCAAAGGACCCTTTCTGCGCCTTCCAACACAAAGCGAGTTCAGAGCCCCAGCTGCCAGAGCCCCGCACAGACATGTGTCACCTGAGACCCCCCTAAAGGCTGGAGAAGACATTCAAAACGTAGCTGTGGGTCCCTCAGAGACGGCGCTCCCAGGCCCGGGGACGAATGGTAACTCTAGCATGTTGCTCTGCAGAGGAGTCTCCCCAGCACCACAGGCTCGCTCTGCACTCCCAGACCAACTCAGGACAAAGAGTGGCCTTTGGACACTTTATCCTGCCAGCCCCGGAGTGCGAGTCCAGCCCGACAGGTGGCAGGCAGGGCAGAGGCCCTGCCCCACTTCAAAAACCAATCAGAAAATCCGAAACTGCAGCAGAGATCTCTTCACATTCCCAGGACACCCCGACGAGTTCTGGAGGCTGGCCAAAGCTGGGGAGGGTGGCAAGGGTGGTAACCTCATCCAGAATCACTGTGGGATGGCTCGCTGGCCATCTCCACAATTCCAGGCTGCAGGGCCGCTGCTTTGAAGAGAAAACGGTCCCTGAGAAGAGCCAGACGTCCTCATCAGGAAGCCCTGCAGCCCAAATGCATGTGTCATCACTTTGAAGGGGCCTGGGGTCTCTGGGGAGCAAACGCTGTGGGAGGGAAGAGAGTGGGAGGGAAGAGAGCAGAGATCTTTGGGGAAAGGCAAGCACATGAGGCCTCACCTGCCCTCTCAGCGTAGAGGCCTGAATTAGTAATAAACCTTGCCCGGCCCAGAACAGCAGCTGCCAAGCTGTCACGCTCCAGGATAAAGTTAATACAATAACCAGAGTGGGAAGGAGGTCCAGGAATGTGGGACAAGGGTGGGAGACGAGGAGAGGAGAGGGAGCAGTTCTCTCTGCATGACCCCTCCTTAAAGCCTGGCTTTTACGGCACTCACTCCCTGAGAGGAATCTGGCTTTTAATGATTCCAACAAGGAAAAGAGTATTAATGGCTCCCAGTTACTGCACAGTGACCATGTGCCTGGTCAGGGCTGGGTGCGTTACCCCCAGGCGTGCTGACATAAAACTCAACAATGGCCTGTGGGGCCTGCATCATGGCCCTGTCCTCACGTTGCTGATGGAGAAACGGGGGCAAGAGGTAACTCACCCACGGTCCAAGAACCTGGAGGTGGGGCTAGTACTGAACCCAAGCCTGTTTACACATCACACAGCAAATTTGCCGTATGCAGCAAACGCCAATAAATGCAGAAGGTGAACGTCAGCTTTGTTCATGGTGTTCTTCTCTTAGCCACATATGCAGATCGGAAATTTTTCAGGACGGTTTGGACATAAAAAGAGCAATTCTTCATGAAAAAGAAATTAATAGTATAAGATAATGTCAGTTTTGAGACAAATGCATTCAAAGAAATCACGAAGATCATTTTACACTGAAAAATGTTAATCCCCAATGAAATGCTTAAGCATCAAACGATAATAAAGGAAATTCAGTAATAGTTTTCAGGAGAAAAATCACACACAAAAAATCAAAGAAACGGCAATTAAAACATGAGATGGGGGGGCGCCTGGGTGGCTCAGTCGTTTAGCGTCTGCCTTTGGCTCAGGGCGTGATCCCGGAGTTCTGGGATCGAGCCCCACATCAGGCTCTTCCGCTGGGAGCCTGCTTCTTCCTCTCCCACTCCCCCTGCTTGTGTTCCCTCTCTCGCTGGCTGTCTCTCTCTCTGTCAAATAAATAAAATCTTTAAAAAAAATAAAAAATAAAAAAAAATTTAAAACAGGAGATAGGGATGCCTGGGTGGCTCAGTCGGTTAAGTGTCTACCTTTGGCTCAGGTCATGATCCCAGGGTTCTGGGATCGAGTCCCACATCCGGCTCCTTGCTCAGCGGGGAGCCTGCTTCTCCCTCTACTTGCTGCTCCCCCTGGCTTGCGCTTTCCCTCTTTCTGTCTCACTGACAAATAAATAAATAATATTTAAAAAAATTTTTTTAAAAAAGTAAATTAAAAAAAAAAAACATGAGATACTATCTTGTTATATCAAATAGACACCTTTTTCCCCCTAGGTAGAGCCTAGACTGCTGAAAAGGGTGCCAATAATGAGCTAGCTTCATGTGCAGGGGCATGCACCAAAAGCAATTCCACTTCTGGAGCTCCAGTGGCGCAATCGGTTAGCGCGCAGTACTTATACGACAGTGCAATTCCACTTCTACAAGTATTTCCTAGGGAAAAATCGTAATTGTGGACAGAGAACTTTCCTGTTCTCAGCACTGCACAACAGAGAACAGTTAGAAAATGAAAACGTCTAATAATACGGATTTCAATTCAATAAAGCATGGCCCATCCACGTAACACATCTGTACACTTCTGACCGTAACACCATTTTTAATTTTTTTTTAAAAGATTTTATTTATTTATTTGACAGAGAGAAAGTACAAGCACAGGGAGCAGCAAAGGAAGAGGGAGAAGGAGACTCCCCTCTGAGCAGGGAGCCTGATGCAGGGTTCAATCCCAGGACCCTGGGATTATGACCTGAGCCAAAGGCAGGTGCTTAACCAACTAAGCCACCCAGGTGCCCCCGTAACACCATTTCTAATGTCAGTGCAGAGAAACGTATGGTGGTCAAGCCAAGATGCTCAGGACAGATTAACTGGGAAAACGGCAGATCACAAAAGCGGGTGCAGAGTACAGGGTGTCTGATTTAACAAAAATGAGACACATACAAATATAAGAAGAGGATGTGTCATCTTCATAGACATCCCAACCTCGTGTCCTATCCCCACCCACAGAACTACACGCAACAGTCCTCTGCTACCCCTTCCTTATTAGGTCCCTGGCTGTCCTCCCACACGACAGTCCAGCCCTCACCTCTCGATGGCAGGGTGAGCTCTAGCACCACTGCACCTTCCTAGATGCCCACAGCTTTTGAACAGCCTAAGTGTGAGTACATTTCCTCACCACAGCCACAGGAACATCACAGGAGCAAATGCACTTCCTAAAGCCCTTCCAGGACAAGCTCAGCCCCTTTGAAACAGTCACCATTCGTCACTGTGTGAGGTGGGGCAAGTTAAAGTTAGTCGGCCTCTACAAGCCTCAGTGCTTTCCTCTATAAAATGGGAAATAACAGTACCTAAGCATGTAGGGCTGTCAGAAGGATTAAATGAGATAATATATTAAAGTAAAGGCAAATGCACTCTAAGCACACAGAGTAAATGCTCCGTGACAGCTCCCCTAATGGGAGTTAACTTGTTGGGAAAATGGGAACCCTATTTCAACAAGCATCTTCCTACAACCAAGCTATACGTAAGCTCAGAACATATGGCTTATATCCTATGCTTCATATCATATGGACAGAAGCCGACCAAAATAGAGACTCGTTTCTGCCTCTTTTGTTCATTGCTGTGGCCTCAAGTGCCTGGAATATAGTAAAATCTCCATGAATGCTGAGAGAATTGGATGACGTGCCCAACTGAATATAACCCCAAGCCAAGCTTCTGACTTAATTACAACTACATGACAGGCTAATCACAATTGTGGGGACTCTGAAGTACAACGGATTTCCACTGAGTCATCTGTCATATTAGGAAGTGAGAAGGGAATGTTTGAGGGGCTTCCTGAATGACAGAACCAAGGTCAGCTTCTGAAACCGGCCCACAAAACCTGAAAGCTTGAAAGAGAAAAAAAATTCTCATCTAAGCATCAGAGGAGGATAGGAAATTTTTATTTTGAACTATATTTCTCAATAAAGCTTCGTTCCCTTTTCCATATCAGCTTCTCAATGTGCACCAAACTACAGTGAAATCATAGCCTTGTGTTTTTGAAAACAGATTCCGTAGCTATGGTAACAGAACTTGTCACTATTCTGACTTCACTGTAGGATCAACTGAGAAGAAACAGCTCTCAGTTCGGACACAGCTCATCAGCTCTGGAGATTGTTCTTTTCACTAAAATGTGCTTAACCATAATTAATAGAGCCCTCAAACTGTACCACATAAAAGTTCCTTCAGGGGCACCTGGGTGGCTCCGTCGGTTAAGTGTCTGCCTTCAGGTCAGGTCATGATCCCAGGGTCCTGGGATCGAGTCCCGCGTCGGGCTCCCTGCTCAGCGGGGAGTCTGCTTCTCCCTCTGCCCCTCCTTCCCACTCGTGCTCTTTTTCTCTCTCAAAAATAAATAAATAAAATCTTTAAAAAAAAAAAAAGAAAGAAAGAAAGTTCCTTCAGCTAACAATTCATACTTAGGGACATCCACACAAAAATCTACTCCAGATTTTATTAGTTCTAAATAATCCCCCAAGAGGCAAGTGACTGGTCCACATTAAAAATCAGATTCTGGACTTGAACCATCGTGCCAGCAAAGAAGAAGTTTTCTACATTAACATAGGCATCTGCACAGAAGTGGGAAACCATGGCTCAATTTTTATCATCCAATTTTGGTAAGTAATCCAAAGCAGACTTTGGGATTACTCAAGAAGTAGCACAAATAATTAGGAATGCATGGTCTTGAGAGTAGAAGCCAAAAGTTTCTGTATGAGGATATCCCGGGGGGGGGGGGAGGCAAAGAATATCTCAGAAAGCAGTGAGGTCAGACTCCATAGCTACTGAGGGGCTAAAGGAAGCACATTTTTCCCCCAGAAAAAAGTACCCAAGGGTGTCTGGGTGACTCAGTCAGTTAAGCATCTGACTCTTGATTTCAGCTCAGGTCTTGATCTCAGGGTTGTGAGTTCAAGCCCTGTGTTGGGCTCCATGCTAGACAAGGATCCTACTTATAAAAACCAAAAAACCAACACACACACACACACACACACACACATGCAATTTATATATGTGGCACCCAATTAGCATTTCTCTGAAATTAACAAGGTTGTTACTAGGGAATTGGTCGAGCAGCCATGTACACACTGAATGAATCCTGATAGCTGGCTTGCTAGTCAATACGTAGTTTCATGGGATGGTAAGATCTCCTTTGGGTGAATGGGCCATGATAACCACAACACATAAACGCAACAGCAAGACAGGAAACAGAAGGAGGAAACACAGTGGCTAGGAACTGGATGGGTGGGAGGCAGGGAGGACTGAGTCATCTCCAAGCAAACAAGTGTTAGCGTCTCACTGGTCCCCACCAGTCACTGCCCCCAGGGGTGCCAACAGTGGAGGTCCCACAGAGGCACTAATTCTGCACTATTCATGACCTCACTTGGGGGGATCAATGCCCACAGGACACTTTCCCAAGCTGGCCTATTGCTTTCCCTCTCTGTCATCCTCCCAGTACAAACAAGTGGCATCTCTCCACGGCCTTGGTGAGTCTCACTGACCCCAGAGCTTCCTCTTCACAACTGGAAGTTTAACAGCAGACCCAAGTAAGTCCACTTCTCACAACTTCAAAACCACACCACCCACGTGGTCCCAGGAGAACTGATAGGGTCACATTTTCATAACTTTATTATGCTTGGCCTACATCATGTTGTTAATTTTTTAACTAACTGCCAAGTGTTAAAAGTCAAAAGTTTTCACATAAAAAAAAAATCTAGATTTCTCAGCCTCTCGATAAATTTGGAGATCTGGCAACATCGAGCTCAGAGTCCTGAGAAGCGGCACTTGGTCGGGAGCTAGAGAGAAGGTACCCTCCATTTGCCACAGTCCCCACCACTCCCTGCTATCTGATGCCCATCTGGTCCCCCTCTTCGTGTTCTCTGCCTGGCCTCTACCAGCACATTCTATACTAAGGCTACGCTCTGGAATAGCTTTGCCTTTAATACAGAATGATTCCAATCTTGGCAGGTCCCCTTTCTTCTATCATTTTGCAAAATTCGAATCTCTGCAAAAGGGACTGGTTTTAGATAAATTCCTGGTTAGCTTCTTGTTTATACTTATAATAGAGAACATATAATCCAACATAAAAGTTTTTAAAGAAATCCTTACACTTCCCATAATGAAAAATTTCCCCCTCAAACTCTGCTATTGAATTTACAATCAGAATTTCACAGGGGAATTCTATTAGACCTTCAAAGATCAGATAATCCCAAACACATTTAAATTGTTCCAAGGCACATAAAAAGGAAAAAAAAAAGAAAAGAAAAGAATAAACATGCACAAACATCATGGGCTCTAGTCCAGGAATTGTTCAGCATTTAAAAATCCATTAATAGGGGCACCTGGGTGGCTCAGTCGTTAAGCGTCTGCCTTCGGCTCAGGGCGTGATCCCGGTGTTATGGGATCGAGCCCCACGTCAGGCTCTTCCGCTATGAGCCTGCTTCTTCCTCTCCCACTCCCCCTGCTTGTGTTCCCTCTCTCGCTGGCTGTCTCTATCTCTGTCAAATAAATAAATAAAATCTTAAATAAAAAAAAAATAATAATAAATAAATAAAAATCCATTAATATAATCCACCATATTACTAAGTCTAAGGAGAAAAATGATTATCTCTAGAAATGCTAAAAAAAAAAAAAAAACCAAAAACCTTCAACAACCTATAGCTAGTAAAAACAGTCCATAAAATAGGAATTGATGGATACTGCCTTAACAAAACACACACACACACACACACACACACACACACACACACACACACACAATGGTCAACACCTTACTCTGGAGAAACCGTAGCACCATTCTCAGTGAGGTTAGGAGAAGGTTAGGACACCCACTATCTCCACTACTACGTAACAATGTGTTGGGAGTGTTAGCTAACACAGACAAATGAACAATGAGCAGCATAAGAGCAGGAAAAGAAGTAAAATGATCTCTTTGTAGATGATATGATTACATACCTAGAAAAACCAAGAGAAACCATAACAAAACTAACTCAATAAAGGAAGTTGGTAAAATAGCAGGACATTTTAGCACAAAAATCAAGAGCCTTCACATCCACCAATAACCAGCTGGAAGATACGACAGCAGATGAAATCCCACATAAGATGGCAAAATAAATCACTCTGAAATACACTGAACAAGATATATGTACAGCGAAGGAAAACATTTTAAAAAATCACACAAAGTTTTTCATCATGACACAAATTCTAAGAAGGAAACATCAGAAGCATCTTATATGTTTATGGAAAGGAGTTTGTTCAACCAAATAATGGAATCCCACACAGAAGTCAAGAAAAAAAAATCTACGAGGAAGATCTCCATAAACAGATCATGGAATAGACTCTGGAATATACTTCTAAGTGCAAGAAGAAAGGTAGAAAAGGTTACTACTTTTTGTACAAGAAAGAAGGGAAAACATTCATATACAAGTTGCTGATTTTATTTATTTATTTGAGAGAGAGAGAACACGCACATGAGGGAGGGGCAGAGGGAGAGGGAGAAGCAGGCTCCCCGCTGAGCAGGGAGCCCCACATAGGGCTCAATCCCAGGACCCTGGGATCATGCCTGAGCTGACGGCAGACGCTTAACTGAGCCACCCAGGTCGCCCATCACTGTTTATTTTTATAAAAGGAAACACGGGAGGAACAAACAACTGAAAACTGGTTACCTTTCCAGGTGGATAGGACAGGGTGAAGGTAACACACGCTGCCTCTGGGTGCACCCTTTCCTACACTTTGGACTCTGGGTCATGTTAACAGTTTACATAATCGAAAAATTAAGTCGATGGAGACGGGAGCCTGATACTGCATGTAAACAAAAGGAAGAGAACAGTCACAGAGCAAATGAGTAACATCAGCACTCCAAGAAGAAATCATCGAGGTCACCGTTGCACACAATATTCCACACATACTCAACAAGATACAGTCTAAGGACAAAAAGAACTGCACAGGGACGCCTGGGTGGCTCAGTCGCTTAAGTGTCTTCCTTTGGCTCAGGTCATGAACCCACGGTCCTGGGATCAAGTCCCACATCGGGCTCCTGGCTGAGTGGGGAGTCTGCTTCTCCCTCTGTCCGCCGCGCCCCCTGCTTGTGCGCGCTCACGCTCTCTCTGATGAATATATAAAATCTTACAAAAAAACCCAAAAAACCAACACTGCACAAAGCCAATCTTATTTAGTAAGTGTGTTGATGGTACCGGTATGGGTGTAGCCAATTTTAAAATTATTTGGGGTGCAATGTGTAAATATGTTGGTGTTGCATAATAACCAGCTGTTGTTAATAACAAGGCGGGAGGGGGGCTGTTTATTTAGTCGAAAGGGCAGGGAAAGCAGAAGCAAGAAAACCCTAAAAAGGTTCAATGTGGGTGGAACTCAAGACGCGAGGGATAAAGCTGGAGATGCAGGTGCAGGCCACATCACCACACAGTTCCAGGGGGGCACTAGTCTCTGTAATCTATGTAACTGTACACTAAGATGGCCCTAGCCTTCTTGCCCCATGCTAAAAAGAGCCTGGCCTTTATCCAGTAGGCAAATAATCCACCATGGAAGAAATGCTCTGGGCTGCCAAGTTCATCCTGAGATGCCCAGTGAGTTAAGATGACACCATGAGCTTTGACAGGAGAGAGCTTCATGGCCGGGGGGCTCAGGAAGGCTCCGGAAAAACAAGCACCATAGATTTAGATCTGCGGAAAGGCACGTGTTTTACCAACCAATGCCAGCCCTTCCACAATTCCTCTGATTAGAATCAAACAAAATCAAAATGAACAGCCCTATTTTCGTGTGACTGCTGGGAAAAAAAAAAAAAAAACAAAAATACAGCTACTTAACCCACTGAAAATAAACCCTTAATATTCCGAGGTAAACGCAACTCACCAATCATTTTCAGAAAAAACTTTCATTTCCGGGAAGCCTAACACAAATATTTTAACTTCAGTATTTTAGGAACCATTCTGTAAGCTGCTTACGATGCTCATTACTCACTTGCTTTTCCATGATAAGCTCATAAGAAAGCAACATTCATTCTATTCTTATTAGTCTAGAATTCCCTGACGGTGTCCCACATTCCAGTCGATCATATTTTAGAGTTCTTCAGAATTACATTTGGGAAACTCAGACGGCAAGTTCAAGAGTCTGTGTCATACCTCAAAGTCCTGGGGCACGGACACGGGACTGTCTGAGAATTCAAATCTTTGTGATGTGTCACCACCAGCCAATCTAGAAGGCATCTGCGGCCTCTCCCCCAGGTCTTATCTCACCTTGGTCTCGGAGCAGCACATCTCTTGCTGTATAACAAACCACCACAAAAAAACTTTTGCTAAAAACAACGATGGACTGTCTCTTCCAATTCTGTGGGAGTAGCAGAGCTCAGCTGGGTGGTCGTTCTGCTGTTCTCACTTGGGTATCTCATGACGTTGTGTCACATGGTAACAAGGGCAAGAGCATTTAAAATGGGTGCACTCATGCCTAGCACCTTGGCAGGTATGGCAGGAAGGCTGGGACCTCTCTCTCACGCGGCAACATGCTATTTCCATGGGGCTATTTGGGCTTCTCATATGGTGCCTGGACCCTAGTACGGGGTGTTCAAGGTATGAGGCAGAAACTGCAGATCTCTCTAGACTCAGTCCTGAAAGTTACACAGTATCACTTCTGCCACTGTCCACTGGTAAAAAAATAAGACCCAAGTCCAGCCCACATTCCAGGGGAAGGAGAGAGACTACCTCTCCACAGGAGCATGGCAACAATCCATGGCCTACCACGTGGCCAACAGTACCAGGCCCCTGAGACAGTAAGGACAGCTGTCTTGCCCTGCCTCCCTTGTCTTTGCTCACAGCAGAACACAAAGGCTTTCCTGGAAGAAAAAGTCTGATAACACAAAGAACCTGAATGCTTCTTCAGCTATGGAGTATGCAAGGGTTGGCAAACTTTTTCTGTAAAAGGCAAGTTAGAAATTTGCCAGGCTTTGAAGGCAATATGGTCTCTGTCACTATTCAACTCTGCCTTTGTAGCAGGAAATCAGCCATTGACAATATGGAAATGAAAGGGGGTGGCTGTGTTTCAATAAAACTTTATTTACAACAACAGGTGGTGGGATGGAGCATTTTGCAGACCCCTGGTCTAAGACAAGGAGCACTGGATTTGGGAATGGAAAACCAGGCCTGGAATTCTGACTTCACTATTCACTACCCACATAACCTGGTTTAACTTTCCGGTTTATTTTCTCCATCTACAACACAGGGATAATATCATCCATCTCCCAGGGTGGCTGTGGGAAGGATACACAGCACCCCAGTCAGTAAAACAAGCATGCCTGAGTTCTAGCCTGCAGGGCCTGAAGAACGGCTCCTTGGGAGGGGGTTGTGGGGAAATCCAGCTGGGCAGCAGAGAAGGGACTGTCCTGCACTGTTCTTCGATGAAATGGAACCTTCACTGTGAAAATTATATTTCGCACCAGACTGAACACTCTTTGTGAAAGACCTGGCACTGTTTTGCTCTTTCTCAATAGCAAAATACCGTGTTTTAAGGCATACAGACAGTATTCAGACAACCAGTATGTCACAAACAAGGGCATACGTGGTCAATGAGAAGGGAAAAAAAAAAATACCAACATGAGCAAAAGAAATATTTTACTCAAATACAAAGTTGTTTCAGAAGCAGAGCAGTGTAATCATGCTGTACTTACGCTGGTTTTTAAGTTCTGTAGAGTTAAGTTCTTAAGTTCTACGTTAAGCAGAAAACAGTCTCTGATATATGTATGTATGTATATATATATATACTAAAAGCATAACTGGCATTTTTTAAACATGTGAGTGCAAGCTTTATTTTCCTGAAATTGGCCCTGGAGGGAAAAAAATGTATTCAAAAAATTTTTAAAGAATCTATCCATAGCCAGAAGGAATTAAAAGCATTAAAGAACTTTGTCTGCATCTCCACTAATAGGGCAGCCCTTTATCATACCAATAGTCCTCTGTGAGAAGAGATTTCCCATAAGTGACTGGCAGCATTCTACTCCCGTGTTTGGAAAATTCCATTGCATCACCGTCAACATCTTGCCCACTACCGGATCTTCCTGCCGCACACACCTGAACAGGATCCTGGTCACCATTCATTTTAGGCAATTTCATGTTCCTTTCTCCCTCAGCTGGGCAACCATGGTCAGAAGCAGCTGTCCCACGGCCTCCATGAGAGACAGCTGCATTCCAGAGTGATGGTGTCAGGAACATCCTAGAAGGGTGTGGGCTCCCTCCTAAGCCCCGGAGTGAGTGCCAGTGGCTGTCACCATTTGGATTGAATGTCCATTTCCAAAGCAACCTGTACCACTTCCAGAACAAAATCCTACTGGACAAAGTAAAAATCCAGGCAAATGGATGGATGAACAGCTTTGTTGCCCCTGATTCAGAAATTAATAAATTGGTGCATAGCATTGGTCTTCAGATTCAGAAATTAGATGGGAAAGAAGTGGGATGACTTAGCATTGCGAGAAGCAAAAGTGAACGTTTCCAAATTGTCTTGTATTTGTACTTGAGCAGAATGGAATTCTCACATGATCGCTGGGATGTCTATATTAAGTATCCGAGGCCAAGCTTCTCCTAAATAAAGTTCAAGTGGCACTGAGTTCACATGCTCCTCGGCGCTCTCCACACAGCTGACTGTTCCCCCATATCTCCCGCTTCGGAACTTGAGCTTCAAAGTAGCTCCCTGCCTGCTTTTGCCACAGCCAGAGTCCATTCTGCACCCAGGGGTGTGAGGCTGATAAGCTACCAGAGGCCCCAGCGATAACAGAGCTGCCTCTCTCGTGTGGGTGTGTGTATGCATACGTGTGCACGTGCACGGGTGCGTGCTTATGTGCACGCAAGCGCACACGGCTGAAGGTCAAAGGTCACAGAGGATGCTAACATCAGGAAAGGCTGGGTCAAGGGTGTATGGGAACTCTCTGTACTCTTTTTGCAACTCTTCTGCAAATCTAAAATTATACCATTATAAAGAGTTTTTTTTAAAAATAAAATAAACTTCAGGTCAACTTGAAGGCCTGAGGGGTGCTTCTAGTTTTCATAGGCTCCTTTTGCATCTGCCATTATAGCCCTCAGAAAGTCAGTTTGTTTAGCCCTGAAATGAAGCTCATGAGATTCCAAGGGATTGCAAACCATGCCTGACAAAAATGTATGAACGTTCAACATTAAGAGTCAGGCTTTTCCCCCGTGACAGGCTGCAACTACAAGCCAGCCAGACTGTTAAGTGAAGCCAGGCCTGGAGAAGAAGCAGCCATTTGCTGGTATCCTACTATATCACCCGCATTTCAGTGCGACCCCACCTCCACCCTCCCAAGTGCAAAGGGACGACAAACGCTGAGGGATGGTCCTTTGGTAGCCCTGCAACATTTTAAGGGCACTGAAAATATTTTTTATTTGGTTTTCACAGAGTTGCCTATTTCATATTTAAATGAATACTTCAAAAGAAGTCCTATAACACTAGCGTCCTCCATTCCTCGAAACTCTGGGTCTTTGTATGTGTTCACTCTACCTGTAACCTCCTCCCCCAGGCATCCTCATGGCCTTCTGTCTCACCTTTTGTCAGATCCCACTGACACACCAACCCCTCAGAGAGCCCTTTCCTGACCAGCCCATTTAAAACTGCACACTTTTCCCAACACTCAGTATCTTCTTCCCTTATTTTTCTTCTTAGAAGTCATTCCTTCTAGAGGCACCTGGGTGGCTCAGTCAGTTAAGCATCTGCCTTCAGCTCAGGTCATGATCCTGGCATCCTGGGATCAAGCCCCGTGTGGGGCTCCCTGCTCAGCAGGGAGTCTCCTCCCTTACCCTCTGCCCCTCCCCACCCCTGCTCCTGCACTCTCTCTCTTTCACTCACTCTCTCTCATAAATAAAATCAGAAAGAAAGAAAGAAAGAAAGAAAGAAAGAAAGAAAGAGAGAGAGAGAGAGAGAGAGAGAGAGAAAGAAAGAAAGAAAGAAAGAAAGAAAGAAAGAAAGAAAGAAAGAAAGAAAGAAAGAAAGGAAGAAAAAGTCATTCCTTCTAATGTACTACAATTTACTCATTTGTTAAGGGTCCATATTCCCCAAATGGAAATTACACTCCACATGAGCAGAGTTTCTGTATATTCTGTGCACTGCTAATGCAATTTCTTAGAAACCCTTTATGGAGAGAGAGTCCATGTTCATGGATAGGAAGACTCAATATTGTGTAGATGTCAGTTCTTTCTAACTTGATCTATAGATTCAATGTGATCTCAATCAAAATCCCAGCAAGTTATTTTGTGGAAATTGACAAACTGATTCTAAAGTTTATATGAAGAAGCAAAAAACACAGAATAGCCAACACAATACTGAAGGAAAAAAAAAAAACAAAGCTGGAGGACGGATGTTACCCGGCTTTAAGACCTACTATATACCTACGGTAATCAACACAATGTGGTACTGATGAAAGAAGAGGCAAATAGATCAACAGAACAGAATAAAGAGCCCAGAAATAGACCCCCATAAATATGTCAACTGATCTCAGGCAAAGGAGCAAAGATGGTCTCTTCAACAAATGGTCCTAGAACAACTAGACATCCACATGGAAAAAAATGAATCTAAACACAGACCCTACATCCTTCACAAAAATTAACTCAAAACTGACCATTGTAAAATGCAAAACTATAAAACTCCAAAAAGAAAACATGGGAGAAAACCTAGATGGCATTAGGTGTGGCTATCACTTTTTAGATACAACAGAAAAGGCACAATCCATGAGAGAAACAATTGATAAGCTGGACCTTCATTAAAATTAAAAACTTGTGTTCTGCAAAAGACAGCATAAAGAGAACAAGAAGATAAACCACTCAGAGAAAATATCTGCAAAAGACACTTCTAATAAAAAGGACCATTAGCCAAAAACAAAGAACTCTTAAAACTCAACAATAAGAAAACAAAATCCAATTGAAAAATGGGCCAGTGACCTTAACAGATACCTTCCCTAAGAAGATACACAGTGGCAATTAAGCATATAAAAATATGCTCAAAATCATATGTCATCAGGGAAGGGCAAACTAAAACAACTATGAAATACCACTACACACCTATTAGAATGACAACACCAAATGCCGACAAGGATATGGAGCAAAAGGAACTCTCTCATTCATTGCCAGGAATACAAAATGGCATAGCCACTCTGGAAGATAGGTGGTTTCTTACAAAACTAAATATACTTGCACTATATGATACAGCAATCAAGCTCAAAGGAATCCAAAACTTGTGTTCATACAAAAACCTGCACACAGATGTTCATAGCAGCTTTATACATAACTGCCCAAACTTGGAAGCAACCAAGATGCTCTTCAGTAGGTGAACGGATAAACCATAGTATGTCCACACAAGGGAGTATTATTAAACCCTAAGAAGGAATTGGTTATCAAGCACAGAAAGAGATGGAGAAACTTTTTTTTTTAAGATTTTATTTATTTATTTGACAGAGAGAGGAGATAGCCAGCGAGAGAGGGAACACAAGCAGGGGGAGTGGGAGAGGAAGAAGCAGGCTCCCAGCGGAGCAGGGAGCCCAATGCAGGGCTCGATCCCAGGACTCTGGGATCATGCCCTGAGCTGAAGCCAGACGCTTAACGACCGAGCCACCCAGGCGCCCCAGAGATGGAGAAACTTTAAATGCATATACTAAGTGAAAGAAGCCAGTCTGAAGAGCTATATGATTCCTCATATATGACATTCTGGAACAGGAAAAACTACGGAGACGGTAAAAAGATCAGTGGTTGCCAGGGGTGGGAGGTGGGGAGTAGGGATGAATAGGCAGAACACAAAGAATTTTTAGAGCAATGAAATATTCTATATGATATTATAATGATGGATACATGTCATTACACATCTGTCCAAGCCCACAGAATGTACAACATCAAGAATGACGCGAAGATAAACTATGGACTTTGGGTGATTATGACGTGTCAATGTAGCTTCATCAGTTGTAACAAATGTATCACGCTGGTGGGGGATGCGGATATGGGGGAAGGCTGTGCTGTGTGGGGAAATGGGGTATATGGAAAATCTATGCACCTTCCACTCAGTTTTGCTAGGTACTTAAAACTGCCCTAAAAAAATTTGTCTTTCTTTATTAAAACATTTAAAAATTTTAAGCATGTAAAAAAATAAAAATGCTTTATGAGCTTGGCCTTATCAGTCTTAATAATAGGTGGTCTTTAGGACTGACAGGAAAAGAACAGAATATTTTAAATAAGGAAAGGACATTTCTTATGCAGAAAAAAAGTGACAAATATCAATAAAGCACTTGTTGAATCAGTGCTATGTGTACACAACACTATCCCTTACGCTCTTAGGTAACTGTCTATACTAAGTACATGTCCCTTTCATGTAAATTATCTCATTTGCTCTTCCCAAAACTGTGAAGTAGGAGGAGCAGGTATTATCATTCCCATTTCCCACAGGAGGAAACTGAGGCACAAGTAAATGGTGAAGCCAAGAAAGAATCTAAGCTACCAATTCTTTGAACAGTCTCCACCACTGGTAGCTATCTCTCTGTACAGAAAAAAACACCCTGAAATCAGTGACTTTAAATTTTTTCTTAGGCTATAATATTCCAAAGTTGGATAATTTCTAAACTAAAATATAAATGTTAAAGAAAATTACCCATGACCTATCACATGCATTCTTGTAGGAAAATGCACAGGGCCCTGATGATAGGCACAGGGAGAAACAGACCACAATTTCCACTGAGCTGCTATTTCCAAAATTCTGTTAGAACTCATCAAGACTACCAGAAAGCCTACCAGTCAAGCCCAGTATATATCCTCCTAAGATACGGTCAACTTAGTTCCCATCCTGGAGTGGGGGGTGAAAGCAAAATCTCAAAATCTGTACAGATACAAAAGCACACGTGAAAGTTCACTGAAGCCCAGGGCACCAGGGTGGCTCAGTCGGTTACGCGTCAGACTCTTTGATTTCCGGTCAGGTCATGATCTCAGGGTTGTGAGTTCCAGCCCCGCATGGAGCTGCACGGTGTGTGGAGCCTGCTTAAGATTTTCTCTCTCCCTCTGCCCCTCCCTGCTCTCCCTCTCTAAAAAATTCCCTGAAGCCCAAGGCCTACTTACATCCTGTGCATGAATATGTAAACACACACCTGGATTTCTTTTAAATCAGGTGAATAAGCACTAGTTTAAAAAAAAAAAAAAATCAGGGGCGCCTGGGTGGCTCAGTCGGTTAAGCATCTGCCTTTGGCTCAGGTCATGATGCCAGGATCCTGGGATCCAGCCCCGCATCGGGCTCCCCGCTGAGTAGGGAGCCTGCTTCTCCCTCCCCGTCTACCCCGTCCCCCTGCTCGTGCTCGCTTTCTCTCAAATAAAAAAAATCTTTAAAATATTTTTTTTTAATTTTTTTAAAAACTACAGCACAAAGGGCAGATGGTAAAGAATAACTCTCTCAAGATACACATGATGCACATTTTTCACATTTCGAGATCTCTGAAATCAAGGTCTGTCTTACATATAGGCAATGGTATCTTACCCTTTATTTTACAGCATTTTTTTCTTAGAGATATATACAACGATGATCTTAACTTTTGGTCAAGGCATATATATGGTAGACCCTATTTCTCCAATATACAAGGTAGCGCACTGTACACACAGATCTGCTCTTTGCTCTCCTTGCTTAGCAGATCTCCAATCTTTCATTATCAATGCACATACAGAGATATCTCTTTGCCTTTAAACAGATGCACAGTAAGCCACTGAAGGGACAAACTATAACTTAACCAGTTGCCATGGTTTAGATTGTTTTAAGGCTTTTGCCATATACTGCAATGAATGGCAGTGGACAACGGCTTTATACGTTCCTGAACACAGAGGAGAGACTGCTAGACACGGCATGATGGAGTCTAAAGAAATCATTTAAATACATATAAGTCACCTTGCCAAGAGCCACTGGGATGGGAGAGAGAAGCTCAACAACTCAAATGGCCAAACAAATGATGAGCAAGGACAGGCCGGATGGCAGGGGAGATCCTTGCATCAGGCAGGACTGGGTGACTAAGGGTTCCTCTGGTCCTCACTGACCATCATGAAGATGAACATGACAAAACAGAGTTTAAGGGGGAAAGGACACTAAAAACAATCCCTATTTCATATAATCGTCATAACTGCCAGATGACATGAGAATGATCCCCATTTTAAACATGAGGAGAGACACTCAGAGGGGTAATTTGTCCAAAAGCTGGACACAAGTCTGACTTCCCATCAAAATGCCCCCTGTGGCAGAGCAGTTAAAAAAAAAAAAAAAAAGTAAGCAAAACCAGGAGAGCTCAAAGGCGCAACCCCAACTCACCTCGGGCAGAGGGCAGAGGTGGGAAGGAGTAAAGGAGGAAATGAAGTCTGAGCTCAGCCCTAAATGACATACTCAGGTTTACTGGCATTAAAAAAAAAAAAAAAAAAAAAAAAAATTAAAAAAAAAAAAACTTTCAGATGGTTGTATTTTCCAGTTTCTTCAAACACTTCTGATTAACAAGGGGCAGGTCAAGGAGCAGGTTAAACAGGGTGAGTTCTCAAGGTTATAGGATACTTTATGGAGGAGGGACATATGACTTTCCTGAGAGGCAGATGAGTCAGAGCCAACCCCATTATCCGTCCATCCTTCCTGTTCCATGGCGGCACATGCAGCGTGTCAGCGTCTGCGGCAGGCTGGTTCTCCTCAGATAGCTAGGGGAAGACAGCAGCTACAGCGTCACTGCAGACATGACAATGTCCAGGGGAGGAGAGAGGCAGTCTTCACATGTCTCTTTGTCTCTCTTCTCTCAGGAGAAGAACCTTCCTCAGGAGACTGAAGCCAACTTGTCCTAATTGCCACAGCCCATGCCAAAACCACAGCGAGGAGAATGGGACCACAGTGACAGGCCTAGGTCAATCAGCACCCACCTTCTGCCTCCCCACCCCCACCGCATACACTGCAAAGGAAGGTGAAGAGTGGCACTAATTCAGGATTCTTCTAGGAAAAACAAAAGTGTGGTGGAAGATGGGTATGTGAATTGGCGATCAGTTTCTGCTACTCCCATCACTTATTGACCGTTCATTCATCTGAGCACTGCTGTGAGCTTGTCAGCCCATGTAGAAAAAAAAACAAAACATCTGCCCCAAACTAAATTCTAGGCGTATGGTCCAGCCATATTTACATAAGAATATTCCAACTCCTTGATATTCAAAGTAGCACTGGATATCCCAGGTGGTCTAAATATCAAAGAGTAAGAGGGCCCACAGCAACTTCTGGCTAGACCCATCTCCAAAGGCAAGAGAAACAAAAGCAAAAATGAACTATTGGGACTTCATCAAGATAAAAAGCTTTTGCACAGCAAAGGAAACAGTCAACAAAACTAAAAGGGAACCTGTGGAATGGGAAAAGATATTTGCAAATGTCTTATCAGATAAAGGGTTAGTATCCAAAATCTATAAAGAACTTATCAAACTCCACACCCAAAGAACAAATAATCCAATCAAAAAATGGGCAGAGGATGTAAACACACACTTCTCCAAAGAAGACATACAAATGGCCAACAGACATATGAAAAAATGCTTCACATCACTGGTCATCAGGGAAATACAAATCAAAACCACAACGAGATACCACCTCACACCAGTCAGAACGGCTAAAATCAACAACTCAGGAAACAACAGATGTTGGTGAGGATGTGGAGAAAGGGCAACCCTCTTACACTGTTGGTGGGAATGCAAACTGGTACAGCCACTCTGGAGAACAGTATGGAGGTTCCTCAAAAAGTTAAAAATAGAGCTTCCTTAAGACCCAGCAATTGCACTACTATGTATTTATCCAAAGGATACAAACATAGTGATTGGAAAGGGCATATGCACCCTAATGTTTATAGCAGCAATGTCCACAACAGCCAAAATATGTAAAGAGATGTCCATTGACAGATGAATGAATAAAGATGTGGTAGATACCTACAATGGAATATTACTCAGCCATCAAAAAGAATTTGCAACAACGTGGATGGAACTAGAGTGTATCATGCTAAGCGAAATAAGTTAGTCAGAGAAAGACAAATACCATCTGATTTCACTCCTACGTGGAATTTAAGAAATAAACACATGAAGATAAAGGAAGGGAAGGAACAATAAAATAAGATGAAAACTGAGAGGAAGGAAAACCATAAGATACGCTGAACTCCAGGAAACAAACTGAGGGTTGCTGGAGGGGAGGTGGGTGGGGGGATGGGGCAGCTGCGTGATGGGCATTAAGGAGGACATGTGATGTAATGAGCACTGGGTGTTATATGGAACTGATGAATCACTAAATTCTACCTCTGAAACTAATAAAAAAAATCAAAGATAACATAACAGTGATACACAGATTTTAATTATTACACCTTAAAATGCATCAGTGCCCTACTTCCCATCACCATGATCATAGGTGGCTAGGAAGCGGTTCAATCTGAAGCGGCTGAGGCAGCAGAAGGTGCCCTTCACCGGGCCCATTCTATTAATAGCCGCTCGGCGTGACTCAGGTTACAGGTTGGTTCAAATCCATATACAACTGGCTCCCCTGACGGAGGCAATTTGGGTACTTTGTTTCTCATGCGGGATTTTTATTTTTAAAACCCTACTATTGGAAATAAAAATGTCAATGAAGGTATTAAAAAGGGTGGAGAGCAGTCTATTATTACAATCAAGGCCAGGGAAAAGTAAGAACTTGTGAATATATATATATATATACACGCAAGCACACACACACACATATATCTCCCAAGTTTTCAATATTATATTCAATATTGTATGCTCGGGCGCCACACATTTAAGCTTACAATATGAAAAATACACACTTTCATGATGTACTGAGACATTAAAAAGCAGAAATTCTTACCTCGTTTCTGTAAGATTTCCAAGTGAACAGAACAAAAAAGGATGCTTTTAATTTTACCATTTCTAACATTCACTTGGTGAAATAAATATAACTTAGAGATCAATGATTTAAAAAGGGGTGGATTTCTGTTTATGTGGAAATATTTTAAGCATTTACTGATATTCATCCAAGATATGTCCTAATTAAACAAAAGAATTGCACAAGATGGTGGGCCAAATGGCCAGTAAGCTCATGAAGAGACGCTCGACACCAGCAGCCATCAGGGAACACGCGACTCGAAATCCTAGCGAGCTCCTACGTCCCGCCCACTGGGACGGTGAAAAAAAGAAACGATAAATAAGAGCGAGCGTCGGCAAGCCTATGGACAGACTGGAAGCCTCATACACTGCCTGTGGGAAAACGCGAAATGGAGCAGCCACTTTGGGAAGCAGTGGGGCAGCTCCTCTAAAGGTTACCACATACAGGATCTAGCAATTCCACTCACAGGTGGCCGCCCAAGAGAAGGAGAAGCACACGTCTGCGCAAAAACGTTTCTGAAAGTTCATAGCAGCATCAGTCACAACAACCAAAAAGTGGAAACAATCCAAAAGTTCAACTGACAACGGAGGGTCATCCAACGTCAAAAAGGAATGAAGCACCAACCAGGCTACCATGTGGATGAGCCTGGAAAACATTATGCTACGTGGAAAAGCCAAACGCCACGGGCCACATATGAGTCCATTTATGTGAAATGTCCAGAGTAGGCAATTCATGGTTGCCTGCGGCTGGGGATCGAGGGAGGTGGGGAGCCACTGCTGCGGGTACAGGGTTTCTTTCTGGGGTGATGGAAGCACTCTAAAATTGACTGTGGTGATGACGGATGCACAGCTCTGTGAATTCACTAAAAACCCGTGAATTCACTAAAAACCCATGAATTCTCTATTTAAAGGGGTAAAGAGCACGGTACGTGCATTATTATCTCAGTAAGGCCATTATTATGAAAAAGAAAATTTTTTAAAGTCTATGGGAACGGGGGACTATGAAAGGACAGGGCAGTGTCTCTGGGCTAATGAAATGACTCTTTATCTTAGCGGTGGCTGGCGACTTTACACACGTGTAAAACTCACAGAATTGGACACCAAAAGAAAAATGTCCATTTCGTTGTATGGCAATTTGAAAAATAAAAATTTCTTCACAAGTCTATAGCTTTGGGCATCCAAAGCCAACTTACTAGGAACCAATGTTCAGATATAATCATGTCAACAGTTAGTCGGAAATGCGGAATGATTCCGCTGACTTGGCTATATCTGGTGCAGTGCATAACCCTGCCTCTTCCAGTCACCAGGCGAGGAGTGGGAGGTCCTTGATCCTTGGTCTTACTGTACAACTGCTTCGCCCGTGAGCAGGTGACCTAGGCTGTTATTTCTGATCCTTCTGCTTCAACCGGCCCACAGCTTCCCATCGTTGCTAAGACAAGACCCAAGCTCCTGATTCTGGCGTGCAAGGCTCTCGCTGTGCAGCCACGTCTCTGCCTCTCCATACTGGCTGGGGGCCAGGACAAGGCAGGACAGCAGGGTGGGCCATGGAACCAGCCAGGCCTGACTCTCCAGCCAGAGGGAGAACGAAAGGAGGTCATTCACTCCACAAGTACTTATTGATCATGTTGGCTAAGCACTGAGCACACGCTTGGCACATAAGGCGTCCTCGATAAATGGTAGCTATTGTTAAAGATACACACACACACACACACACACACACACACACACACACACACATGGATGTTAGCTTCTTAAGGACAGGTCCCCCCTCTCTGCTGTACCAACACCCAAATGGCAACAATACCAGGTAGTCAATAAACACACTGACTCCATGAAACTTGTCTTAGAGAACCGACAGAAGATTCTTCAGAAAAAGCCACTGTCTTTAGAGAAATTTCTACTTAAAATGTTAACAGACCTTTATGCATCCCAGTATCTTTTGTCATAGCTGAAGGAAGTGTCAGGGTAGGGTAGGCTGTCTGCTGGGATACAGATTTTGATTCCCAGCTGTGTGGGATAGGCTATAAATCCATCACCAGGCTTGGAAAAAGCAAACAGAGATCTGGGGTCTCATTTCGCACAGGGAAGACAAATCAAGGAGGGAGAAAAGGCCACATCCCTGGATTCAGAATACCTCTTTGCTCAGGCCAGTTTAGGCCTGCACTATGTGCTGAGCCAGGTCAAGCAGGGTCAGTGTGAACTTGGCTGACAGCAGGCCTGGGGCACGGGCACCTACCCAGCTTTTGCCGGCTCCCCTGAGCCTGGATTTCAGGGGCGGGGACGAGGAGGCAGTGGCTCCTCTGGATTTCTCCAATCTTCGCCTGGGTCCAGGAGGAAAGGAGACTATACCACAGAATGGGGAGCCCAGCAGAGTATACCCAGCTCCCCCACCAAGAGGAGAGACTCCCCAGGGCCCAAAGCATCCACCTGCCCTAAATGTTCTCTTTTACCCTCTTCCCTTGCTACGAACTTGATTCTTTATTCTGATGGGACTGTGGTATTTTCTCTCCATAGAGTGTTTTTTTTTTTTTCTGGGAAATGGGGGGATGCCATCATCCACCTTTTTCTTTGTGCAAAGAATGAGTCGGCTATCACACTATACTAACTGTAAACATCAGATAAAAGTCAACGAGACAGAGTCCATAAGGTTCACCAGCTTAAACAAATGGAAAAGAAAAGATTTCACTGTGTGGGGCATTGCCTGGGAGAAGCAAGAACTCATAGAAACAGACATTGTTTGGGAGGAAAGAATCAGGCAGCTTTATTCCCGGCAGCAGATGAAAAAGCAACATTCAGCCAGCTTGCAGCGTCAGGGAATCTGAATGGCAATGGAGTGGCCCGGTCACTTGGCTCCCCCTGCCTTTCCCCCTTAACAGAAGGTCCAAGATGAGCCAGGAGCCCCAACAACCCCAAATGCCATGGAGAAGATGACTTCTTGAGGGCCTGTGCACCTGGCCCACACTTTTCTCACGGCGCAGATAGGCGTCTCTGACAACTGGAACTCAAAGCCGGGGGCCACCTGCCACCTCAGTCCTTAGACAGTGGTGTCCAGGGCTCTTCCAGGATGGGTGTGGGCAAGGCGGGGGACATAATACAGAACAATGCATACAGAGTGATCTCAGCTAGGTGAAATACACATCCATAGCCACAGGCACACAGAATAAAGATTGGAAGGAAACCCCCAGAATGCCAACTGTTCTTATCACACACACACACACACACACACACCCACACACACACACACACCCTCGTCAGTTCTTCACAGGATGCACAATAAGACAAGTTATATTTTTCCTTCAAGATTAACCCATGCTTTTGGTCCAGTTGGCTGCTCTCCCAAAGCACAGGCTGAAACTGCTCAACGACAGCAACAGGGGTCTTAGGCAGTGATGCTGGGGGGATACGTCCCGCAGGAAGCCTCAGGTAAGATTACCGCTCCTGGGGGAGATAGATTTCCAGGCTTTGTGCAGCTAACCCCCAAGTCCACAAGGACGGGCTTCGGTGTGAGTCTATGAAGATTATCTAAACCAGTCAGCATGCCTCGGAACCTTCTGGAGGGCTTGTTAAAAACAAAGACTGCTGGGCCCCATCCCTGAGTTTCTCTAGTGTGGAGTAAGGCCCAAGAATTTACATTTCAGACAGGCTCCCAGGGGAGGCTGCTGCTGCTGCTTGGGGACCGTAATGGGAGCGACGGCTCTAAACCAACGAGTAAGTTCAAGCCGAACACCCTTAAGACACCAACACACTGAATTCTTCCGCACAGGGCTGACGACCCTTAGAACCCTGCCCAGGAGGGGTGTCCTTGACTTTTAGTTATCTTTAAATTTTTTGTGAGTTTGGACTTCCCTGATTACTCCTTGCTTCTGTAAAAGCCAGATTTCGTAATTCAAAAGCTGGACACCGGCTCAGCTATCATATCACAAGGTCATGGGGCAGCTTCTAGTCACAAAAGGCTTCCAAATGAGTCACCAGGGTGTTGCCAGGCAGTAGAGAGGATGGGATTAGAAGGGAGAGAAGTTTGATAAGGAAAAAAAAATCTCAGTCACATTTAGACAGCCACCAGTACCGTGTTCTTGGGAACTGGGAATGAAGCAGCTAGAACTCTACTGTCTTCCATGATTTAAAAGATGGGGGTTCCACGATCTCCGAGGTCACATATGTATCACCCACCACTGCCCTTCCCTTCTTCCTTGGCTCATCCAAATGCAGTGGCAAAGAGCTAGCCAGCCTCTGTGAGGCTTTGAAGGCCAGTTCACTTGGGTCTTGGGCCATCAAACAGCTACTCAGCTGTTCAAACTGGTCCATGAGTACAGACCGGAGCCAAAACAGGAAAGCATGCACCTGATGTTGGCCCAGGCTAAAAAGAAAGCTGCAGGTAAAGGGGAAGCTCCCACTAAGGGAGCCCCTGAGCTGTGACCAGGGTTGATACTGTCCCCACTGCAGGGGAAAAACGAGAAGGCGTGGATCCCACTGAGCTACCTACCCATCTTCCTGCCAGCCTGGGAAGGAAGGTTCCCTAGTGATTATCAAAGAATAGGCCATGGAAAGAGCTGCACCACCTTCATGCTCACGGAGATCAACTCAAAGACTGAGAGCTCTCGCTGGGCTGTTGAGCAATGGCACACATGAGGAGATCCGCCACCACTGGGAAGAGGAGAGCTAAAGAAGTTGCCTCTAAACTGGGCTAATGGCACAATGTTAGCTTTTCCGTACGTAAAAATAAAATTTTGCCTTCAAAATAAAGTCAGCCAGAGGGCCTTCAACTTTACTCCCCTAAGTCCCACAAGGAAAAAAAAATTAAGATATAATAAACTATAAAGAAAAGGAAATGGAAGAGAATGTGAAAAATTTCAACCACTTTTCAGAAGATGAAAAGCAGTAGAACCTGGTTCTAACTGCTTTCGCAGAGCAGAAGCAACTGTAACAAGTGCCTACAGGAGGGTCCCAAGGAGAAGTGGGGAACTCTGAGAAGACTCAGGACTTTAGGAACTGAACTGTGGGGGATGGTGAGGGAGAAAAGTTTGGGATTAGCAGAAGGGTCATATACAAGAGCAATCTGACACCTTCCCAGGCCCACAGATCCTGTTGGTCGCCGGAACATCCGGGTAATAGTTCTTTCTTCATTCCAGCAGAAAACTGGAGTCAGAGAGGTTGAATCACAGAAGCGCTGGGCCCTTAGAACACCTGGCAGGGCTGAGATTGGATCAAAAATAGGGGAGTATGTGTAAGTTTTCCCACTCACGTCCCCAATTCAATTCACAGATTACCAGCCACCAGGAAGGAGACCAAGGGTTCCCCTCTGGGGAAATAGACCAGCACCAAAGGAAACAACTCCAGATAACCAGAGTCCCCAGTGAAAAGGCAAAGTGTACCATCACTCGTAATACTTGCAATACTTAATCAACAAGCCCCACTCTTCATATAGAACTCCAGTCAGGATTTAAGTCTCCCAAATATGGACAACCAAAGACCACCAGACATTTGAGAAAAGCCTCTATCTTGTAGACAGAGACCAAAGCAAACAGGAAAAGGAATTCAAAGGTAACAAAGACAATGCAGGGAACAGAAGCAAATTTCGAAATATTATCATTTATGCCTTCGGAGAGAGAAGCCATTGTCTCCAAAAGCATATGAATAGGACACTCTTCCAAAAAAAAAATGGGAGAGGGGACACTCGGAGAATAAAAGTGAGTTTTCACAAATTAATACTGGAAATTAACTTATAGCAGAAATAAGAAATTAAAGAACTGAGATTAAAAACCTAAGGAAATCTCCAAGAAAAAAGAATAAGAATTAATAATAGAGAAAAACAGATAAGATAAAGAGGGGACCAATCCCAGGGGTACAACAACCAATAAAAGGAACTCCAGAATGGGAAAAAAAAGGGGGGAATAACAGGAAGAAATTATCAAAAAATTATATAAAGATTTTACAAAAATTATATACATTATATTATGTAGTTATATATAATTATATCTATATTTATATCACATATAATAAATATTTCTTTATACTTACATTATACATAAAAACTATGTTTCCAAGAACTGAAGAATATACATTTCTAGATGAAGAGGGTCCACTGAATGCCCAGTGTAATGAATGAAAAACATCCTACACATCATCTTGAAATTTCAGAAGCTTCTAAAAAATTGAATGACACGCAAAGGATCAGGAATGAGGATGGTCAAGGCCTTGGCAACAGCAACACTGAAGGTTCAAAGACAGGGAGCATGGCCCTCAGAATTCTGAGGGAAAGTTATCGCAAATGAGAATTCTACACCCACTCCAACTGCCAATCAAGCATGAGAAAAAAGTAAACATGCCAGGATAATTTATAATTATAAAAGCAAAGATGAGAAGAAAAAACTCAGAGCTTGTGAGTTCCAGGGAATAAGAGGGAGAGCTGAACAGGTGGGACATGGAAAATACAGTTGTTTTCATTGGTCTTTTAGTGTAATTGACTTTTTAGAAGCCATGTACACGAGATTAGCAGGAAATACACTGGACTGAGGACCATGTTGAACTGCACTGTGACTGTGCATACAAGTAAAGTCATTTCAGAGCTGTGGTCAATTCTGCCAGCCCAATGGCCTTGGTTATGCAATAAACCATGAGGAAGAGGAAGTAAAGGAAGAGAAAACCTGTATATTAAAAGACTTAAAATACACAGCATGTTTTTAGGGGCGCCTGGGTGGCTCAGTCAGTTAAGCATCAGATCTTGGTTTCAGCTCAGGTCATGATCTCAGGGTCATGAGATTGAGCCCTGCATCACGAAGCCCATTTAAGATTCTCTCTCTCCTCGCCCTCTGCCCCTCCCCCCAACACCTACCTGCGTGTGCCCTCTTTTTCTTTAAAAAAAAAAAAAAATTTTTTTTAAAAAATAGATAAGAATAGGGCACCTGGGTGGCTCAGTCGGTTAACCGGCTGCCTTCAGCTCAGGTCTTGATCCCAGGGTCCTGGGATAGAGCCCCATGTCAGGCTCCCTGCTCAGCGGGAAGTCTGTTTCTCCCTCTCTCTGTCTGCCCCTCCCCCTGACTTGTGCACTCTCTCTCTCTTGCTTGCTCTCTCAAATAAAAAATAAGTAAAATCTTAAAAACATAGACAAAAATAAATTATGGTGCCTAGTGATTATGATGAAAGTCTGGACAGAAGTTACCTTTGCAGGGAGGGCGAGAGGGGCTTCTGCAGAAGCTGACAAAGTTGTACTTCCTGAACTGAGCCATCACTATAGAAGGTATTTATCTAATAATAATGCATTATGCTACTCAGGTTTTGTGTGGTTTTCTATATCTATGCTTGATTTAATAAAAAATTTTTTGAAATTATGTGCATGTGTTTTTGTCTTGATAAAAATGAATTGCTTTAAAAAAGAATTCAAGTGGATCTCACACACAGAGGAGATTTTTTGGCAAGATGTTCTCTCTGTGCATCAACACTGGGTATTTCTGAGTGGTCTGATCTGGAATGTTTTCTTGCTTTCATCTCTGTTCTGTCCTAAATCACAGATGCTTAAAAACTGGCTACTGCACAAAAAAGAGTCAATTATTTTTAACTTAACAAGTCAACCATAGGTATCTAATGGGCCAATCTTTCAAATCTGGGGGTTCCAGAGCTTTCTTCTTTTCTCTCCACCTGATTAATGTCAAACCCAGAACTGAAGGATAGAATGGAATCTAAAATGAGCCCATTTTTCTATCTTCCGGATCTGCCAAAAGACTGGCTTGTGTGGGACCATTTACATTCCCTCTTGTTGCCACTGAATATATGAAGATAATTCAGGGATATAATAATCATGCATTTTCAAATCTGCTTTACTTTTGTTTATAAAAAGAAAGCAACCTAATACTTTGGCTGTGCTTAATGTAAAGAATGAATTTAAATATTAGGCACTAAAATATTATTCTGAATTAGTAAGATGTATATACAAGTACCTCCAGTTTCAGTCAAACTTTGCACTGTCCCTTAAAAGCTAAATGAAACCAAGGTTATCCAACTCAACAAACAATAGTTACTTCGGGGCCCTCGGGAAATACCAAAACTCATGATATTCAGAATGGACAACCAAAAAAGCATACACTTACATGAAGAAAAGGAGGAGGGGGTGCCTGGGTGGCTCAGTTGGTTGAGTGGCCAACTCTTGATTTTGGCTCAGGTCATGACCTCAGGGTTGTGGGATGGAGCCCCAAGTCGGGCTCCGTGCTCAGCACAGAGTCTGCTTAAGATTCTCTCTCTCCTGGGGCACCTGGGTGGCACAGCAGTTAAGCGTCTGCCTTCGGCTCAGGGCGTGATCCTGGCGTTATGGGATCGAGCCCCACATCAGGCTCTTCCGCTATGAGCCTGCTTCTTCCTCTCCCACTCCCCCTGCTTGTGTTCCCTCTCTCGCTGGCTGTCTCTCTCTCTGTTGAATGAATAAATAAAATCTTGAAAAAAAAAAAAAAAAAAAAGATTCTCTCTCTCCTGACTATGGACTCTGAGAAACAAACTGAGGGCTTCAGAGGGGAGGGGGATGGGGAGAATGGGATAGGCTGGTGATGGGTAGTAAGGTGGGCACGTATTGCATGGTGCACTGGGTGTTATACGCAACTAATGAATCATCGAACTTTACATCAAAAACCAGGGATGTACTGTATGGTGACTAACATAACATAATAAAAAAATATTATTATAAAAAAACAGATTCTCTCTCTCCTTCTTCCTTTGCCCCTCCCCCCCCGCTTGTGCACACACGCATGTGCGCAGGCGCTTTCTCTCCCTCTTTCTCTCTCAAATAAATAAATCTAAAAAAAAAAAAAAAAAAAAAGGAGGGGAAAACGACTCAATTAACACCAGAAATATGAACCATTAGTTCTTGACAGGTTTATGGACTGGGAGTTAGTCTTACTGGAAAACATTTACATTTCTTCCTCCCCAAACAAGTACTGTAAATTCTAGTAGACACTGTGCCTTCTAGCCTAAATCCAAACTTAACTGTAAACACGTTGATTCATCTTCCCTCTCTCGGAAGGGCTCCAAGCACTCAATAGACATCTTCCGAATCCCATCTTCCTAGGGGTGGGAAACTAGGGCCAGAGGAGCTCCAGGCAATGGCTAGATGAGCCAACAAACTCCTCCAGAGGGGGAAGACCTTATATAAGCAGCCAGGCAAGGCAGCAGAGGGACAGACCAGAACCCACATCTGCTCTCACCAGGCGGACTCTAGCCTGCTTTCCCAAGCTATGGCCTTCAGAGGGTCCCATGGGAGTTCCTGAATGGTACGAAAATTGTGTGTGATTTTTTTTCAAGTATGCTCCACAGCAAATTTGAATCAACAAAAAGAAAGAAAATTGCAAAAGTTGCCCAGTCCAAACCATGATTACCAAGGCAAAGCTTCCAGTTCCAAATTTGGGATCTGCTACCCAAGTAAGTCCTTGGTTTTTATTTGTTTGCCATTCAGTTTGGGGACCGCTACCCCAGAACACTAAGATCCATACTGGTCTGGCAGAGGAGGGAGGTTCACAGGGACAGACAGCAATTCTTTGAAGGCTCAGAGACCTGTAGGCACAGGGACTCCACCCATACGGTGTACTGAATCGTTCAATTATCTAAAATTCACGTAACCCCAAAGCTCAAATACACAGATTTTTGAAGTTACCTTTACATGTAATGGACAATCGTAACAACAGCCCAGGGGAATGGGCTTGATTCAGAAGTACCTCGGAACAAAGAGTACACTATGAAGGGTTTCCGTTTACTTAAACACAATGGCCTGATTTCTAACCAACCCAGGTGAAGGAGTCTTGGTTCAGGGAGGAAGCCCGATGGCGTGGCCTCAGGATCACAGGGCTACTGAAGGCCAGAGTAAAAACTGGATCCCAGTCTGGGGCCAACCACGCAGAGAACCAAGAGTTCAGTGGACTCACTCTGAAGCATGAGCCTGAGGCAAAGTATTGGATCCACAGTTACCCCACCTCACAGAGAGTTCAAGTTCATGTTTTTTTTTTTTTTAAGACTTTATTTATTCATTCTACAGAGATAGAGACAGCCGGCGAGAGAGGGAACACAAGCAGGGGGAGTGGGAGAGGAAGAAGCAGGCTCCCAGGGGAGGAGCCTGATTTGGGGCTCGATCCCAGAACGCCGGGATCACGCCCTGAGCCAAAGGCAGACGCTCAACCGCTGTGCCACCCAGGCGCCCCTCAAGTTCATGTTTAAACGAAGAGAACAATGATGTGGTTCCACCTTTAAAACTCAACTTTGAAACAGTTTCCACAGTAAGATTCCTTTAAATGAAGGTAGGAGTCCAGCTTCTAAATAAAGTTATAAAAAGAAAAGGTACACATTTATAGGGCTGTAATACGCTATAAAATGTGTCCTCCCAAGCAGAAGTTTATAGTAGCAATAGGTTCCTGCTTTGAGAATTTTAAATCATCACGTTTCAGAATGGCCACATCTTTTTTTAAAAAAATGTTTTTAAGAAACACACAGGCATCAGCTGGTAAAGATTTTATTTTCTTCAAGTAAATTGGTTTTACAGCTTTAATTTCTTAACTGGGCTAACTTAAAAATCCAGAGAAATCATGTAATTCAAGTGAAAAAACAGAGCACAGGAAAGAAAATAAAGAAAACTGGCAACCAGCTCAAGGCTGTTTCAATGGCTGACCTCTGTAACTAAATAGTCATAATAACGAATAGATGGTGTTTATTAATACGCGCTTAAACTACAGCACCCCCCCTACGCTCACCGTCCCATGAAGAAGGCATCCCATCTCAGCCCTACCAAGGAGGAGACCATGACTCTAGGAGCTGGATAAACAGCCCACACGGCAGGCAGGTGGCACAGACAGGGCTTGAACCTGGGAGGTCTGGCTCAGGAGCCCAGCCTCTTGGCACAGCACGATGAAACTTGTACTGGCAAATCCAATTTATTGACTACTTTCTAGGAAACTTGCCCTTTTATACAGAGAAAACGTCCACATAATACAAACAATATTCAAATGACTTTTAAAAAAGAAAAAAGAAAAAAAGCCTGAGAAGTATGGGGGGAGGGTGTAAGACACCCAAGCAGAACTGAAAAAAACATTATTTTAAAATTTCAACATCAGTTTTAAGGTCCAAAATCTAAATCAAACCAGTGCCTACCCAAGGCCACCTGAAAGGTAAGTTCCTACCCAGGCCAGAGGCCAGGACATCTGGGTTCCAGCAAACCAAGAGAATTAGCTGGTCAGCAGACTACCCTTTCCATCCCAAACCGACCCATTTCTGCAGATCAGGGCAAAGAATCACAACCAGATGGCCAATGCTCGAGTTTCCATTTTCAAAATATTAAACTATGACCATAGCAATCATTTTGTTTTATTTAAAATATAATGTCTCCCACCAAGCAAAGGCATTTTAAAGGGCCAGTAAGAAGGGTGCCCATCAAGTAAGTCTTCAAGAGCTTTTAGAGGCCACAACATTGTCCTCTTTCAAATCTTCCAATATGCGTCCCCTGGGGATGGTGGGGGAGGAGCTCTGCCACCCTCAAGAGGTCACAGTGAGAACCAGGGACACTGAAAAGCAATGGCTAGACCCTGCAGACAGAGCCTGTCTGAGACCGTGAAAACCGGGTCCCCCTTTACACTCCTCACCTTTGTGAAGAAAACAGGACACCGGGTCTCAAGTAAGAGAAACCCACAGGCGAAAAGCCAAAAACAACATCCATCAGCAACTAGAGAGATTTGTTCACAGGGCAGAGAGGGATTAGGGGAGGTAAGGGGGGCCAGGGGTCACAGTAAGGACAAAGGATTCCCAAGACAAAGGGGAAAGCAGGAGGGCGAGGGTCAGGGGGAGGGGACTAGAAGGAGAAAAGATGGGGCCAGGAGACAGGATGGAAGGGGGAGAGAGGGGAGAGGGACTGCAGGAGAGAAAATGGGGGAGGGGATAGAAGGAAGAGGAATGGGGAGGGAAGACCAGAGGAGAGGTGAGGGGAAGGGTAGCAGAAGAAAAAAGGGGGATGGGGGAGGGGAAGGGAGAAGAGGGAAGGCAGGAGGAGGAGGGTGACAAGCAGGGACAAACTGAGACAGCTGAGTACCATGAAATGGTTGCTAAGCCGCTGCCCATAAACCCACAATAATGGCTGCAGATACACTAATCCTTACCCCAAAAGGGGGGAGGCAAGATCAGCAAGAACACTAAAGCGGAGTTCCCCGGATGGAATTCCACATAAGCATCCTTCCTAATGTATTCTTTACAAAGGAGGCCAACATTCTCTGGTAATAAGAGCCCAGGCTCATCATTCTTTTTAAAGATGAGACAACGAGCTCAGTATAATTAGTAACACTTCCAGACCGTGGCAGGTCAGGGTCCACTTAAATATCAGAGACAGCAGTCCTAGCAGTGGCAAACAGGAGATGATGAGCCCCAGAGAGTGAGACGGCCATTTGCCATCAGCACTAAGAACTGTGTTTCTTCTCTGGAACACACACTAGGAAGCAATCACTTTCATGGGGTCCTTTTCCAAAAGAAAAAAAACAAAGAACTTTAGTTCACTGAAAAACAATTTGTAAGCAGAAGCAATTTTTACTCAGAAGTCTCCATTTCAATAGTATTTTCATTTAATGGGGTCCTGAAAAAATAATATAAGGAAGTAATAATCTGAAAATCATTTACTGCAATACACCATCCTGATAAAATAAAGGACAAAAACCACATGACCATCTCAACATGCGTCAAAAAAACACCCAACAAAATTCAACACCCTTTCAAAACACTCAACCAACTAGAAATAAAGAACTTCCTCAACTTGGTAAAAAGCATCTATGACCAACCCACAGCTCACAACACACTTATTAATGAAAGAATGAATGTTTTCCCCTACGATCAGGAACGAGGCAACGATGCCCACTCTTGCCACTTCCATTCAACATTGTACTGGAGGTTCTATCCAGAGCAGATAGGCAAGAAAATGAAATAAACAACACTCATACTGGAAAGGCAGAAGTAAAGTTTCTATTTCTACTTGCATATGACATGATCTTATAGACAAAAAAATCCTAAGGAACCCACTAAACACCGATTAGAACTAATAACAGGTTCGGCAAGGTTGCAGGATATGTCATCAACATACAAAAATCAGTTGTATATCTAGATACGAGTAAGGAACATTCTAAAATTGAAATGAGGAAAATTATCACATTTATAACAACATTTAAGAGGATAAAAAAACTGAGGTATAAATTTAACAAAGGAAGTGTCAGACTTGTACACCGAAAACTACATTGTGGAAAGAAGTGAAGACTATCTAAATGGATGAGAAGACATCTCACACTGAGAAAGACTTACTATTTTAAGACAGCAATAGTCCCAAAATGGATCTATGCATCCCATGCAACCCCTATCAAACAGTTGCCTTTTTTGCAGAAATTAAAAGCTGATCTTAAAATTCAAATGGAAATGTTAAGAGATCCAAAATAGCAAAAATAGTCTTGGGAAAAAGGAAAATAAAGTTGGAGGACTCACACTGTCTGATTTCAAAACGTATTAGAAAGCTACGGTTAGGGACGCCTGGGTGGCACAGCGGTTAAGCGTCTGCCTTCGGCTCAGGGTATGATCCCGGTGTTATGAGATCGAGCCCCACATCAGGTTCCTCCGCTGTGAGCCTGCTTCTTCCTCTCCCACTTCCCCTGCTTGTGTTCCCTCTCTCGCTGGCTGTCTCTATCTCTGTCAAATAAATAAATAAAATCTTTAAAAAAAAGAAAGAAAGAAAGAAAGAAAGAAAGAAAGAAAGAAAGCAAGCAAGCAAGCAAGCTACGGTTAGCCAAACGAACGTAGTACTGCTGTAATGCTACGGATCAATGGAACAGAACGGAGAACCCAGAAACAAACCCTTACGCATATGGACAACTGACTTTCAACAAGACAATTCAATGTGGAAAGAACGGTCTTTCCAACAAATGGTGCTGGGACAACAGCCCCATGCAAAACAGCAAAGTTGGACTCCTACGCACACCATCCACAAAAATTAACCTGAAATGGACCTCGGTCCTAAATGTAGGAGCTAAAACTATAAAGCTTTTAGAAGAAAATACAGGAATAGATCTTCATGACCTTAAGTTAGGCAATGGTTTCTTAGCTGTAACACAATAAACACAAGTAACCAAAAAGAGATAAATTAGGCTTCATCAAAATTAAAATTTTTGTGCTGCAGATGATACCATCAAGAAAGCGAAAAGATAACACAGAATAGATAGTCAAGGCTGTTCAAAATGAAACAATGCATCCTTGCTATTTTGGTCCAGGTGAGGGCAGCTCAGCACTCCTAACCCTATCCCAACACCCCCGCGCCACTTCTAGGAGGAGACTCTGAAAGATTTCAAGAGTGGGGCGCCTGGGTGGCTCAGTTGTTAGGTGTCTACCTTCGGCTCAGGTCATGATCCAGCGTTCTGGGATCGAGCCCTGCATCGGGCTCCCTGCTCCACGGGGAGCCTGCTTCTCCCTCTCCCACTCCCCCTGCTTGTGTTCCCTCTCTCACTGCCGCTCTCTCTGTCAAACAAACAAACAAGTAAATAAAAGAAAGATTTCAAGAGTTACCCAGGGAGTTGTGAACCTCTCTCTGCCACACTCCAATCCCAGCCTCCACTCCACCTGAGGTCTCCCTTATAAAAAGCGACTGACCTGTCTGATCCACACCCTTGTCAGGCAAGGTGCTAAGGATACTATAACCCTGTCTTTCACGTATACAAGGTCCTGCCGCTCACCCTGCAGCAACCCTTCAAGACAGCTCTCAGGAACGCAGGACTGCACACCCTTCTGGCACATTACACCACATACAGCTTGCCTCTGGAAGGGGGAGAAGCACGGACACGAGTGAAGACGTCTGGACGTGAAGCCCTCAATATGGACCAGCTACTCAACTTCCAATGGTTTGCCAGGACCCACCTCAGCGAAGTCACAGGGAGGATAAAATGCTAAAATCCATGTAAACACTCACTAAATGTCTGTCACCTGTTGTTCTCACTGAGAAAGGAGAGGCAGGTGTTAGAGCCCACTGTCAGAGATAGAGAGCCCTCTACTATGATTTCCCAACATGGATCATGCTGCTCCCTCCATCTGAATGGCCCTGCCCCTCCCTTGAGCTGGGCACCTTTCCTTAACCTCCAGGGACCCTTCCCAAACTCCCCAAGCCCAAAAGCTTCTATGAGAGTCCTCTGAGCACAGTGGCCTCTCAGTCACTGTTCCAACTCTACATTTCTTGGTGAAATTTCATTCATACCTGTCTACACCACCAGACTATAAACTCCAGGGCACAGGGGCTGCGCCCCTGCTTACCATCCCCCAGCACACTGCCCACTATGCCTTCAACGGAAGCACTCTGCCAGGCACTGTGCTAGGCCCTGAGCACTCCCAGTGAACATCATAGATGAGGTTCCCAACCTCCAGCAGCTTCTGTTCTCCTCGGGGGAAGACTGGAAATAAAACCCGGAAACCAGCACATAAGATCATTAAGAAAATGGGCACAGAATGGGCACACTATAAATATCTGTCCAGTAAATGTGTGACGAAGAACCGTACCCACTTAGTTACTTGACTCCCGAAAGCACAAAAGCATCTTCCGTGTGTGTCACACCCAATAGCAGGGGCTCGCTGCCCGGTACCCCAGCGCTATCTGCTGCGCTCGGCCAGGTCCCTGTCTGGGGAGCATCAACTCCCTGGAAGGTGAAAAGGCACTGATGTGTAGAGGCAGGTCAATCTCATTCCCAGGACCAGAAACATGTCAATTTTCCCCAGTTGGGGCATGAGTCAGAGCAGCCACAGCGATCTCATGACCCAGGCATTCTGTGACATGGCTCTGGTGATGACGACTGGTGATTTTAAAAGGCTCACGAAAAAGCACAAGAGAGACCGCAGAGCAAGCCCGCTCCAAGGGGGCCGCTCCCACTCCAAAATCCATGCCCCCCATCACCCTGGCAGACAGACAGAGCAACTTAAATCGGCATCATGAAAACTGAACAAGATCGAAAGGGTCACGTTTGCTCTTCAGTCATTTGATATGTTTTGAGCAGCTACTAGGTGCCAGGAGCCCCCGCCTGCCTCTAAGTAGTACTGGGAATATAGGGAGAAAGGAATCTGACAAAAATCCCTGCCCTGGTGGAACCTGCGATCCGTTGGGAAGAATGACCTCAACATGCTCTGCCCCCAATAAGTCACAGACAAGAACAGCCCTTCGGGTCAAGTGCCACATGCCAGGGTGGACATCTGCATGCCCTCCACTGTCCGACTGAAGCCTCTCATGGACGTTCTTTACCTCCAAGGGGCCACAGACAAAAATATCAGCAGTGATAGGCCAGCGGGAGAACTGCTGATACAGATGGGTCACCTGGGGTCAGGAAGGGCTTCCCATGCCAACCTCGGGTCAGCCCTCAACAGTGAGCAGGAATCAGACAAGCTGCCAGAACAGGCTGTATGCCGGGAGCAGGGGCAGGGCACAGGCTCTTCCAGGCAGAGTTAACAGCACAAGCAAAGTCCGGGAGGAAGAAGAGAAAGCACCGCCCAGTGAAGGAACTGAAAAGCTCAGAAGGGCTTCAGCAAGGGAAGAAGGGGCAGCAGCCTCTTCGGCCCCATGGGGAACTCCTAAACAGGTTGTAAGCAAGCAAGTGAAGGGATTTGATGTATGCTTTAGAAAGGTCACCTTAGGAGCAGAGTAGAGAAAATATTAGAGCAGCCAAGACCAGCAGGGCATTCAGAGCAATCTGGGAGGCAAATAGCCAGGGGAAGGCGTGGGAGTGAGAGAAATGGAGAGTCAGGCAAAGGTCCAGGTTCCTGCCTGAGCAGCTGGGAACAGTGATAACCCCCATGAGGCTGGGCTCACAGGCAGACCCCTATGGGGAGGGGGAGGGGCCAGGCGGAAAGCGGTGGGGGTGGTAAAGATCTGGGCCGTGTTCGTGCATCCCAAAATGGAAGTGTGCAGTGGGCAGGCGGGCGGGCAGGCAGTAAACAGGTCCAGAGCTCAGGAGACAAGATTTGGGTAGTGATGGCAAACGAGGCCACAAGCGTGGTCACCTCCAGGGGCAGTGTGCAAGGCAAGGTGGTGATACACCCCAAAGATACCACCACTCAAAGGCTACGGCGGGGGGGGTACAGAGGAGCCTGCAGACTGCCAGGCAGGGTGGCAGAAGAAGTGGGAAGGAAGCCAGAAGGGAGCAGCTTTTTAGAAGCCCAGGGAAAAGACCCTTTCAAGATGGAAGGAATGCGAGTGTGTAGCCTGTGCTGTCAAAGGTCAAGAATGCCAGGGCTGGGTGTGCCCTGGACTCAGCCCCAACTTCACCGCTCTTGGTGGGGGAATAAAGGGCTCAGGTGCCTGAGGGCAACAGGATCAGGGAGGAGGGGCAGTGAAGCAGGGGGAAAGAGCCATGGCCAGGGGAGACCGGGAATCTAGAAAGATGGGAGAGAATGAAGTATGTCAGAGGATGTGGGATACAGTTCACAGACAGGATGAGGCTGAAGAGACAGAAAGAAGGAGTGGTATTCCAGGTGCCTCTCCTGAGGAAGTGGGAGAGGATGAGACCCACAGGATAATATGAATCAGCCTCAGGCAGGAGGAGGGTCCCTCCTTCACTTCACCGGAGACAGGACAGAGGAAAGGCTCTTCACATCTGGACATGAAGGCTGGGAGGCAGCAGGTCTGCTGTTTCCTGCTCACGCTGCCAGGGGTAAGTAAAAAGTTTAGGAAAGACGTGGAAAGTCTAGAAGTCACTGTGGCACAAGGCGGAGAGAGAAACCTAAAGAAACATACACACACAACTGGGCAGAGCCTATGGCCCAGCTGAAGTTGCTTGACAGGGTCAACACACTGGGTGATAGGTGATTCTAGAACTTCTCCAGCAGCCCTCGGAAGGCAGGTGCAGAGTTCCGCTGGGTGGCACAAAGGAAGGACAACAGGTGCTCGGTGACAGCAAGCCAGGGTGGAGGGGACATGCCAGGAACCTGGATGGGGCAAGGAACATGTGCAAAGGGCTGGAAGGTCTAGAGTTCAAAAAGCAAGGCCGTTATGCTGAGGGTTTCAGAGGTGGGACAGGTAACTTCAGGAGATGACAGAGTCCAGGCTGCGACTAGGGCAGTGGATAAAGCAGGGAGGAGAGGCCACCACCAAAGAGGAGATGGTCAAGGTGCCAGGTAAGTCATCAGAATCCCGAATGATGCACTAGGTCAGGGGAAGATGACCTAAAGCCAAGTGTTCCAGTCTTCCATGATGGGAGGTAGAGAGCCTGGGAGTAGAAGGAGAGGACCATATACCGAAGTGTCACCATTCTTTTGGGGCTGGTATTGAATCCCCTCGATCACGCTACACAGTCTTATCCTATGGATGGAAACACGGAGGCTCACTGGCTGAGAACTTTCCCAAGGTCACAAAGTCTAAACCTGCAGGACGCAGATTATAAGGTTCAGGCATCCGAAGATCAAATGTGCTCGGCCCGCTACATGCACAGAGAGACAGGGTAGATTGCATTATTTATGCCCCAGCAACCACTTCTCCCCATGCAGGGGCTCTTTAATTGCGCCTCACACCATCTCCAAGGAGGAGGGGGTCAGGGGCCACCGGCTGCCAGCTAATAAGCGACCGGCTATCCTCCTGAATGGCTTACTATACTCACTGAGATGGGAGGCCACGGTAATTACCCAGAGCCCATTAAAAAGAGCCCAGAATGTGAATGTGCTAATAGTTCCAGAACAAACACACCGCAATATAGTTTAAGGCAATCCTAGCCCAGAAATTATATTTCTAAAAGAGCTGACTTGATCATATTCTACAGGAAAAAAAATCCCTTCCTTCCCACATTTCCGAACAAAGCAGCCAGTGTCTTAATTCAATGACAACGGAGTTTCATTTCAAGGAAAGCGCAGCAGCCTACCACACTTGTTTGGGGGAGTTAAAAAATATTGGTGCCACAGTCTCGGGGGGCTAGAAAAGATCCAAGGAAGTGAAACAGGACAATGGTCTTATAATAAGAGAAATGGCCGTCAGCATTAATTTGGTTCTTCATAACTTGCTATTTATTTATTCAGATGCCAATAAGACAGAGTGGAAAGGCCTAGAAGAGAAGTGTTCAGAGGTTGGAAAGAAGCCCTCGAGTGTTAACACGCTCTAGGTGAATTTGAGCAATATCCTGCGATTTCACACCATACTTGGCAAAGACTCGCCAGGCCACGAACAGCACGACGGGGTGATGGGCAGCTCCTTGACGCTGCACACACAGGAAACCCAAGCCTCAGAGCCACTACCTGGAAGACGGCAGCACATTCTGGGATAACCAGGCATGCCCCACTCATCCTCACTTACGGCAACCCCAAATAAGCCCAGCTCTCGTGTGGCTTCTTGCCGGACTCCACCAGAAGGCAGCAAGATCTGTCCTTAAATGTTTCAGATTCCAGGAGAACGCACCTTTCAGATTCTTTACTGATAACCTCAGCAGCTGACCGGCTTGAAGGAGCCTTCTCAAAGGAGCCTGCTAAGCATTCCTCACTCAGTCCCTCCAAGCCCGCAGGTGGAAGAGCGCAACTCCCCAGGAGCTGTGGCAGAGTCCGATTTTCTCCCCGTGCCAAGTTTCAAGGCCAGGCCTTCCGGGGAGGGAAATCATCTCAGATTATGAGGTAAGCAAGAGAGATAATGATAAACCTGGGATCAGCTTTTAATGTTTGTATAATCTTCCTGGTTCCTGAAATTCTGATCCTTATGGAGACGGGGGGGGGGGGGGGGGGCGGGGGGGGGGGATGCTATCATCCACACCGTGAGGAAACTGGCAACGTACCTCAGACAACCCCACTCGAATTTATCAGAGAAGAATTTTTATAACAGTAAATTTCAAATAGGGCACTGGATCCAGACCCAGGCTAAGCAAATGGGCAACATGCACGAAGAAAATACTATCGAATCTCTAGAAGAATCTTCAGATATGTTTCAATGTTGAAATCATTCAAATCGCTCCGGTTCACTAGGATCCGCTGTCACCGATGCTGTGCTCTGAGGCACACCGTTCCTTTCCCTCTTTGTAATGTGTTCAACAGTTACTTCGTGCTCCTTGACTTGGCTTCAAGTTTGAGATTCACCTTCTTCCCTCTGCCAAGAGTAACTTCTGAGCTGTGAAAGAACACAGCATTCTCCTTCCTCTCCGCCTTTACCTCAGGCTTGAGAGGAAGATGCCTCCACTCATTTCTTAGGTGTTGGGTAAACTTTAACTCCAGCAGTCCCTACTGACCCCTTGACCAACAAATTACACACAGTGACTTTTAACACCGGGATTTTTAAGTCATGTAAATGTTTTCCGGTGTTAAATGCTCCATTCAGAATGTACAAGATCTAAGGCGTCACAATAGAGTCTTCCTGGCCGCAGCTCCTCACACCCACAGCCTGTCCTGAGCCTCTGCCCCAACACACATGGTACCCAGTACCCTGGCCTGGAGCGGCCGCCGCTCTGCCCAGGCCTATACCAACACTCAACCCTTTCCCTCTCCCTGCCCCCCACACAGCAGCTGGGGAACCCATGCACAAAGTAAGCCCATTTATGTCAGCTTCCTTCCAGCCATACTCAAAATAAAATCTCAACTGCTGACCACAGCCAGGCAGGCCAGTGGGATGCAGGCTTGTCCTGACCATCCCCCTCATCTGTGTCCACTTTCCCGAGGGGTGGGGGGTTCCCTGCATTAAGGTCACACCAGGCTTCTTGCAGAGGCCTGGGCACTTGAAGTTTGCTCTGCCTGAGAGGACGCTGTGCTTGCACATTTTCCCCCTCCCCACTACTGGGTCTCTGCCCACCCATAACCTCCCTATGGAGACCTTCAGAGCCACTCCACCCTCTGTCGCCGGTCCCTCCCTGTCTCCCATAGTCACTACCTGGCATTACAGCTTACACCTGCTACTCAGCCTACACCTGCTACTCGTTTACATCTCTCTCACCTGCCCCCAGACCTGGGCTGCCTAGTTTACTGTCACTCCTTGATGCCTGGCCCAGGGAGGTCACTCCACACTACTTACAATCACTCTTCTAACCAGATCTCCAGCTCCCCATCCCGCCGAGAAGGCGCTGACTCCAACCAAACCCGACTCTTACCTGCTGAAGACCTAGGAAATCAGAACCGACCACGTTTCTGGAATAAGCAAATACACTGAGATTCGGCATGGACACTTGTCACTGTCACCCCACTGCCCAGAGCCACGGCACCTGCTCCCACCAGTCTGTAAGAGCTGGGGCAGCCACCACGGAAAAAGGCTTCCTACTTTATGATTCCCATTCTTCAGATAAAGTTAGGGAAATGAAAAAAGGCCATTTTTGGTTTTATTTCCCAATCTCTGAATTAGCAGAGAAACCAGTAAGAATAATTAGGTGCTCAGTTCAGTAAGTCTCTTCCCATGCTGATCTTACTCTACATTTTGGGTTTGGGCTTTTATTTATTTTCTTTAGCACCGTTTTACAACAAAATAATTTTTAAAATCCAAAAAAAGCATTTTTTCTAAAATAGTTATATTTACTTTCCTTTGAAGAAAAATGCCCAGGCTATAGAAGCTTTTCTTAATATCTATTTCTGACCATTGTAGCCATTATTAGAGTTCACTAGACAGGACACTGATATATGGATTATTTCATTATTTTTGAAATTAAATAGGATCAATTTGTCATAGCTACAAAATTAATGTAAATATCTCAAAACAGCAGCACTTGGAAATAAACTGTAGGAAACTTCTATAATGAAGCTTGAGTCCCTTTGAGCTTTAAAGCATATACTTTGAGGCCCCAGCACATAACAGCACACCCCTTGTAGAGATTCAGTCCCCCCAGAACAATAATTCAAGTTGACCTGATATGATTTTACCTTGGGTTTCCAAGCTGAGATGGGTTACTATTAACAATGAGGTGCGAGCAAAGGGTCACGTAGAAGCTTACTGATAAAAGTTATCAGCTGGACCCAGGACAATGGTGGCAGGAGACGTCATCAGCCAAACCAACAATGCACAAACTGTGTGCAAAAATGAACAGAAATAACCAGGGCTTCAGTTTGTCTGGGTTACAGTGGCCCTAGAGCCACTACTGTGCCCCAGGAGTGGAGAGAGCAGTAAGCCAACCACGCAGTTTAAAACAGGCTCTTGACCAGACAATGTCCAGTGCTCATCACCCTCAGACTTACCTGCACTCCTTACACTTTCTAGGAAACGCCGAGGCTCACTTTTAACCTAAAATGGGCCAACTTTCTTCACGTGCCACTCTGTCCTGTCCTAGTCCCACAAAGGGTTAAATAAGAGAGCCTCAAAGGAGAAAAGAAGGAGGTATCATAGGAGGGAGGGACAGAGGGAGGGCTTGGGAGGGGGGGAGTGGGAACAGCACAGAAATAGAAAAGATGGAGAGAGACAGAAACAGAGAGAGAGAGAGGGAGAGAAAGACAACAAACAGCAGAGAGAGAAACAGAAGGACAAAAGACAGACAAGAAACAAAACACACGGAGAGGGCAAGAAAAAGATGAGGAACAACAGAGAGAAAATGACACAAAGGGTCAGAGAGACAGAGAGAGAGAGAAGGGAAAAGTTCACGGGGGAAAAGGAGTGATGTGTTTCATGGAAAAGCTGTTTGTTACCGAGTCGCTCCTTTTCCATGTACTGTATTATGCCATATGTGGGAAGTGAACAAGGCTGGAACTCGGCCTGAGAACATCTGCCACGGACTTTAAAAGCCCTAATAATAGCACAGCTGGTGTCCCCAGCCTAATGAGCTCACCGCCCACGTGACTGCTCTTCCCCGGCAGCTCCTCCCCAGAAGGGAGGCGGCCAACAGCGGCCAGTCCCCACCTCTGCGCCCTCCCTCCCCCAGGCTTTATTTCCTTCGCAGTCTTCCCGAAGCCTTTCCCGACACCACCCCCACCCACTTTCCTGAACTCAGTTACCCCAATCCGGCAGTTCCTTTGGACAAAGACCTTCTTAACAGCAAAGGCACAGATCAGAAACATAACGGAGGCCACCACTACAAATCTTCTGGATATTAAAAGGATAATGGTTATGCCAATAAATTCAACAGCTTAGATGAAACGGACAACGTCCTTGAAACATACAACTTCCCAAAACTAACACAAGAGGAAAGAACAGATCTGAATAACCCCATATTTATTCAAGCAATGGAACTCCTAATGAAAAACTTTTCCAGATCCCAGGAAAGGCCAGTGTGCCATCAGTTGTGCCTTGACACCAGGGTTCAGGGTCCCGGCCCCTCTAGCAGCCCTGGTGACGGGCTGGGGAAGCCGGTCTCTGGCAGGGAGGCTCTCAGCCAGCTTGACTTTCCCACTGACCGCTGCGTGTTGCTAGGAGAAAACCATGCACAGCAAAATTGGCAAGGGGGTGGGGAGGATGTGAACAAAGAAGTGAGCTTTTACAAGGCTGGGAAGTTTTAACCCTCTCTGGTATAAGTTTTTGAAAGTAATTCCCATATAGTACACTCTGAAAAGTCCTCTAGTACTTTGAAGAACCTACAGCTTGGCATCAGGAAGGGCGAGCATTTCAGCTCCTAAGGGGAAGCCCATCGGAAAGGGACAGAAAGGAGACTACTGCTGGCACTGATACCGTATCCATAGCAATTGGAGGAGGTGCTGAAAAATCTGGGATCCCCCCCCCTTCCCGCCCAGGCTCAGTCCAGGCAACATATCCTGACCACATAGAAGAGCCAAATGGGCATGATACATGGGACTTATTCACCAGAAAAAGACATAAAGAAGGCCACACTGCAGAAACCATGCATGGTAACATACAAAAGCATGGATGTGTTTGTAGGATGCAATATGGAGGCTAGCAAATTACTAGATTCTGCCCTGCCTACCCAGTAATTATATCCACAGCAATCACACAATTAGCTAAAAGGTGGGCAATCACGAACTTTTTTCTAGTATTAAACACTGTTACACACTAAAAGACAGGGTTTTATATCTTGGTAATGCCATGAACAAATTACCTGAGGCTTGACAATTTCCTGATTTGATTTCGAACATCAAGCCACTCTTGCCATAAGTTATCACAACAAAATTCACAGAAACCTAAAAAGAACAATTATAGTATCTGAAGGACCACCGTAAGTGCTTTTACACATTATTCCCTTTTGTCAGAATGTTTCATATGCTGAGAAGAATCCTCTCCAAGACACAACACAGTTGTTTCCATTCACAAAACACTGAAAAGCATTAACAGACTCAACTGCCATTCAGTCTTTACCAACCTGCCTTTTCACTATTTACTCTCTTGACTCAGTCAGACATCCAGGCCAAGACTATGGTTTTCAAGCCTCGCACTCCTCCTGCTCTGTCTTTGTGCCCACGGCAGTGCCCTGCCGAGCCACATGGGAGAATGAGGCAAAAGGAAAAATCAGTAATACAAATTCTGTCTCTACTACAAATGTTGATATTTTGTTCATCATCGATTTCTTCACGCTAATTTAGATTTTTTAAGAAATACTGCACTAAAATATTATTTCTCTTGATTAAATTGTGGACCTTGGGCAAGTGGCTCTATCACATTGCCCAAGGCCTGGCCCCAGGCCACCGTGATAACAATACACCCTGCGTGAACCAATGAAAAACAAGTAAACACTCAGGCTTCATTAACTACCCCAAAGACTGGACAACAGCTGCCTTAAGGACCATGTACTAGGGGTGCGTGTATATGTTCTAAATGACCCTACGGGAGGGTGCGGGGGAACGATGGGATGGAAACCACAGATTAGGGCACTGTTAAATTCTGTGGAACAGCTAACTATCTTACGTCACGTTGCATTAAAATCTCATAGTTGCCAAATTCACTGGAAACTCATTGTCTTATGCATGCAGCACCATTAATTTCTCCTTACACACCCACCTTGCACGGTCAATACCTCCTTGTAGGTAACCACCACTATTCCGATCCTTACTATAGGTTAGTTTTGCCTGTGTTTGGACTTCCTGAAAATGGAATCGTCTGGAGTATACGTCTGTGTCTGCTCTCTCCAGCTCAACATTTTCTCTGTAGCACTCGTCTCTTTGTTGCATGTATCAATAGCTCATCCCTTTTTATTGCTGAGTAGTAGTCTGCTGTATGGATAAACCACGATTTTGTTTACACAATCACTAGTTAATAGACCTTTGCTTCTCCACTTGGGGGCTAACATGAGTAAAGCTGCTACTATCTGAGAAGGCAGCACGCGTTTCTGTGGAATTATGCCCAGGCGTGAATCTTGGCATCACAATGCATATGGTCAGCCTTAGTAAATATTGCCAATGTTCCAAGTGGTTGCTCTTCTTTGTACGTGGTGCGTGAGGTTTCCACTTGTTCCACATCCTCACCAGCGGTTAGTACTGCCAGGTTGCTTATTTTATCCATCGGGATGGGACTGCAGAAGTTACCTTTGCTAAAGCAAGCAATTTCTAATTCCCTCCAATTTTACCACGATTCCCCAGCTCTAACAGTAAACTGTAAACCCTCAAGGTACACGTATAAGAATTACAAGACAGTGCAGTAAAATCTCTAAATCTGCACTCACTAATTTCGGGAATTCATAAAACACGGACGCCCGTGAAATAAGCATACATGGTACTTGGCAAGAACACTTGCGAATGTTCCTGAAGGCCACAGGAATCCTCACAATCCACATTACTGTGTTTACAAGGCTGAAGCCAGCATCTCCTCCGGAACAACTCCAAAAATATTTGCATACCAACTAAGGGTAAACAAACCCAAAGAACATTTTAGCTGTTATCTTACTGGGCCTCTCACAGCAGAGAGAACCCAGGAAACTCACTCCTCGCTGCGAGCACACTTTCTCTCCCCCAGCCCTTCTGGTCTCCTCCTGGTCAGCATCAGGGGGGAGTTCTTCACACGACATTACTAGTGTCTACACAGGGACGGTCCCCAAACCCTCCCCTCACACTCGAATCTCTCCCAAACCTCAGGCCCAGACGTCCCACTGCCCTGAACACCTCCACTGGGAAATCTCACAAACACACCCAACTCGGGACCTCCCAAACAGGACCCTGCACGTCTTAACCCCTGCACAACTGAGCTACCTCACCGCGTTAGCCAATCAAAGATCTCAGCCTCGTCCTTGAGGCCACCCCTCCCGAACCTTACCACCATCTCTTCAAAGGGCAAGCCGTGTCTCCTCCGGGTCACCCAAAGGAATCCATCCACTTTACCCACACTATCACTCACTGCCCAGCTGAGGTCACCACCCTCTCTCACCTCTAGTCAAGCCAGAGCTCCGGCGCGCGTCTGTCATTCGGTGGCGGATAAGGCTGGGGACCTCACACCTTCCTGGGCACGCTCACCCCGTGAAGCCGGCCGCCTCAGGACCCCCCCGCCCTGCCATGGCCTTCTCTTCGCCAAGTCTGCACGCTGCACCCCTGCTCTGCCCTACCGAACAAATGCGGGTGCAACTTCTGAGTCTGTGAGGGAAATTCTCACACTTGATTACGCTGAGATTCTCTGGCGTGCGGCCTCTTCCACCAGGATACCATAAAGGATTACGAGAAAGGATAAGTTTGATGATAAAATAACCAAACTCTCTTCTTTATTCCCCTTGTTCCCTTCCATAGGAGTATCATTTCTCTTCTAGTATCAAGAAACAGCTCGGCTAAAAGTTGTTCAAGTTAACACTCAACAGCTGCTATGACATTCCTCTTATAATCTCTTTTAATACCACAAACTATCTTCCTATCTTCCCAGTACAGTATAAACACACCTACCGCAACTGTCAGCAGTTTAAAGCCTATTTTCCCAGGGATTTGCTTGTCATAGCTTTCATCTGTTAGAACAGCAAGAATATTCTGCTTGTCTTCTCAAACGGAAAGATATTTTCTCAAACACTTAACACCAAACTACATTCCTTGCAGAAGAGACCTTGGAAATGTCTTGATATTTGTGTCCAAATATCAAGTCTAAAGGGATTTTTCTCTGATCCCTCGGGATCCTTGCAAAGTGAACCGTTTCTCCTCGAAGCCAAAAGGAGGGAAGTTCATTGTCAGGTGAGCAAAATCCACAGCCCACATCACTGCCTTGGGTCACGGGGGCTATTCCTGTGAGTACCATAAAGACAAAGGCCCACACCCTTGGGCTGTGGCACAGGCTGCGTGCTCTGAAATGACTTGTGACGGAACACATCATAAGGAGTTCAATAACAATAATAATGGCTAACACAAAATGTTTACTGTGAGCCACGCATACACATTAATTCACGTAATCCCCTTAATGGCCATATGAGATTATCGTACAAGGTAATAATTCAGAAATTGGCTGCCCCAAACAGGAGTTTTTGCCAGTTTCAACACATCTAACCCTGAAAAAGCACCAATCTTAAAGGGAAAAAAAGAACATGGCTCCAAACATATCAAGAGCGTGCTACAGTTTATCCCAACAAATTATTAAATCTGGAGGATTTTATTTTTTTAATGAATAGAAATAAGGCTATGCCCCACTCAAGCACATAAAACTATATAATTCCCATACGATTCAGCATTTCATTTAAAACATATTTTAGATGCAAAGGTTGAAATGGAATACCCACCTTCTGGATGACACTTCCCTACTACCGAAGCCAGTAAACCAATTGTCTCAGAAATTCTGCGTCCAACTGGAACACTCACAGACACACCACCAGTGACTCATACGTGTAACAAATTGCTCATTTTCCTTCTCCCCACCTTTCCTCAAAATCATTATACGGCCATCCCTGAATCATAGGTTTGGTTTTTTGTTCATTGGTTGGTGTTTTTAGTCCCCTGGCACAAAGCTCATCGATCCCAACTATGTAATATGACAAGAATCTGTCTGCCACTTTAGTTTAAATAAATCTCCAATTTTCTTCCCAGATTTGAAAAAAAAATTTTTTTAAGATTTTATTTATTTGAGAGAGAGACACAGTGAGCATGAGAGAGAGAGAGCAAGCAGAAGCAGGGGGGCAGAGCAGAAGGAGAGGCAGACATCCTGCTGAGCAGGGAGCCTGATGCGGGGACTTGATTCCAGGACCCCAGGATCATGACCCGAGCCGAAGGCAGACACTTAACCAACTGAGCCACCCAGATTTGAAATTCTGCAATGTGGGCAAGACCTACAGTTTTGGAGCTGACATTATAACTATGTGGCCAGACTTCTGCAGATATCAGACCGCCAAACACCTCTACTCCAAGGCAAGGTCCAACAGGCAAATCAAATTTATTTTTAGAATCCTGGACTCAGAATCACAAAATGTGATGTCCTGCCTTACTGAGTAGCCTTTCCACTGTTGTCCTCCTTGTTCCCCCAACTCACACAAATTTCCACTCAAAATAAGAAAGGAGAGGGAAGCATGGAAGGAAAGACCATAAACTCACAGACTCTAAAATACTAGCAGCTCCTAGAAAACTTATTCATCTGAGTCTCACCACACTTACTAAGTAAATTCAGTGTGACGCCCACAGAGTTAAACAGCAATCAGGAGCAAGGATCGAAGCAAGAGTTCCACTTTTCAGGAATTCCCCACAGCTCAAAGCCAGGCAAAGACCGTAGCTAGTGTTGGGAGAAGATCAGAATAAAGAAAAGGGACTCGAAAGACACAACCCCCATCACCCCCATTAGGATGGCTATTATCAAAGAAAGAAAGAACAAAACTGAATATAACAAGCGTTGGTGAGAATGTGGAGAAATTGGAACACTTGTGTGTTCCTGGTAGGAAAATAAAATGGGTCAGCCAATGAGAAAAATGGTATGGCATGTCCTCAAAAATTACACAGAATTACCGCCAGACCCAGCAATTCCACTTGTGGGCATGCACCCCAGAGAAGGTAAAGCAAGGACGCAAACAGATACCTGTTCACCCACGTTCATAGCAGCATTATTCACAACAGCCAAAAGGTGGAAGCAACCCACGTGTCCAAAGATGGATAAAAGGATAAACAACATGTGGTCCATACACACAATGGAATACTATTCAGCCTTAAAAAGGGCTGAAATTCTGATACATGCTACAACATGGGTGGACTATGAAGATATTATGCTAAGTGAGAAAAGCCAGATACAAAACAACAAATATTGTACAATGCCTCTTAAATGAGGCACCTAGAGTGGTAAACTCATAGAGACAGAAAGTAGAAGAATGGTGGTTGGCGGAGGCTGGAGTGACGGGGGAATGGGGAGTTGGGGTTTAATGGGTACAGACTGGCAGCTGGGGAAGACGGAAAAGTTCGTTTTTTTTTTTTTTTAGATGGAAAAGTTCTGGGGATGGATGAAAGTGCTATCTGTACACGTGAATGTATTTAACGCCATGAAACTGTACACTGAAAAACCGCTAAAATGGTCAATTTTGTTATATATACTGACCACAACTTTTTGGAAAAGAATAAAAGCTGATCATTACATTAGAGATTTCCTTTCCTTTTTAACTTTTTTGTATTTTCCTTTTTAAGATTTTATTTATTTGAGAGACAGAGAGAGAGGGCGAGAGAGCACAAGTGGGGGAGAGGGAGAAGGAGGCTCCCCGACGAGCAGGGAGCCCGATGTAGGACTCAATCCCAGGACCCCAGGATCGTGACCTGAGCTGAAGGCAGACACTTAACCAACTGAGCCACCCAGGCACCCTTAGAGATCTCCTTTCATCTCTCAGACTGGGATCTTGGGCACCTCCAGGGCAAGAAAGGAGAATTCTGCAAAGGCGTGTTGTCTGCGCCCATCCCCACAAGTTTACAGACGGAGGACCCTAGGCTGAGAGCTCTGTACCTGCTAGGAAAGCAGGACAGAAGAAGGGAGGTTGAGAAAGGTTACCTATATATGGAGTCAGATCCACCTCCCTTCTCTCTAGCTTCCACCTTGCCTAGTGATGCCCCAAGCATATGACCCAGCACTTCCGATCTGCTCAACAAAGAGGAGGTGAGTGTGTGAGTAGCTGGGTCAACTCCATGGCTAGAACTTAGGGACAACCACATCATCACTACTCTGGCATATTTTTAAGAACCTGAAACATCACCCAATGTTTTAGGTGTGCGTTGTGGCAGGGAGGGTAAATAACTGGCCACATTTTGGACTGCTTTTCCTCACTGCTGACTGACAATGACAGCTTGTGCCCTCCCTCCTGGGATCTTCCCATTTTACCATTCAGTGCGCACAATATAAGGGAAGAGGTGGGCGTTGGGGAGGGACCGGGTTCAGCAATCTCTTCTGAGAAACCCCAGCCCCTTTCCTTTTGGAGAGGTCAAGAGGTGGAATTCAACCTTGAGCACCAACTCTCCCACGTAGGGCAGGGAACAAGTGTGTACTGGCCATTTGTTTTTCCCAACATATGCGAAGTCTGGCCTTGTGCATGGGGAAAGAATATTCTGGGGAACCACGAAGAGGTGAAGAGATCTCTGAGCATCAACACCACCTGAGGATCTGTTAAAAACGGAGATTCATGGGGCGCCGGGGTGGCTCAGTCAGTTAAGCATCGATCGGACTCTTGATCTCGGTTCAGGTCTTGACCTCTCGGTTGTGAGTTCAAGCCCGGCATTGGGCTCCAAGCTGGGCATGGAGCCTACTTAAAAAAAAAATAAAAATATAAAAAGAAGAAAATAAAATGCAGATGCACATTTAGCAAGTCTGGGGTGGCAGGGTCTGAGGTTGTGCAGGGCTAACAAGGTCCCAGGTAATGCTGACGGGCTGCAAGCCCACCTGCCACAGGCTGGGTAGTGAAGCCTCACACTCCTGCAACCAGCTGGAGCCAGGACAGCAGGGAGCAAAACCCAGGCACAAACAGCACCATCAGGATCTTCCTCTCGTGAGCATCGCCCTCCTCCACCCAGGCCAGGGCCAAGTGGTCCTACCACGAACCTGGACTCTTGGTCCCCTTTGGAATAACTAGCAAAAATGAAATTCTTCCTCCCTACTCCCCCCTGGCAAAATTTTCCAAAGCTGGGGCGCCTGGGTGGCTAAGTCATTAAGTGTCTGCCTTCGGCTCAGGTCATGATACCAGCATTCTGGGATCAAGCCCCTCATCGGGCTCCCTGCTCAGCAGGAAGGCTGCTTCTCACTCTCCCATTCCCCCTGCTTGTGTTCCCTCTCTCGCCGCCTCTCTCTGTCAAATAAATAAATAAAATCTTCAAAAAAATGTTTTTTCCCAAAACTCTTCTGACAACTTCAAGGGCAGCTTCTGCACTTCGTTGCTCACCTGCTCCCCCTGGTTCAGATTCCTGATTCAATAACCCAAGGGAAGCCAAACCTAGTCTAACATTCTAATGGGAGATGATGGGTGTTTGACCACATCCCCAACTGGAAATTATTTGAGAAGGAGCATAATAAAAAGAAGCAAACCTACACTAGGTCCTACCTTCTCTACTTTTTGCAAAACTTAAAAAGTGAGAGCTTGCAGAACGCTACACTCGAAAAAATCCAGGCCCACAGCACATGCTGGTGATGTAAAGAACTGCCCAGAAGGACTTTTCAATTTTACCAAAACCACCAGAGGAACTGATAGAGAACTTCGAAAATCCCAGGGTTCTCCATTTGCAGAGATGCTTTTTCTCTCTAAGCCTGGAGAAGAAAAATCAAAACCCTTACCCTTATCCCAATTAATACCCATTTTAAGTGACATGTACAAACCTGCATCTATGTAACCAACGTAGGATTTGCTAATAGCTAATCTGTGTGAACATAACTCAGGAGACAGCAGCATTTTTTAATCAACATAATCTCACTATCCAGTAACTATGTCTGGTCACTAAGGGGGCGTGCAATAAAAAAAAGAAGGGCTCTGAATGGTATTCTACAAGGGATGCCTTCCAAAAAAGTCAAACCACTTCATCCAAAGGTTCACAGTTATTTTCAACAAATTCTTAGAGGTAAAAAAAAAAAAAAAAAGACTTCAAAGTCCCCTGAATACCCAGAGCATGGTCTTCCTTAACATCCAAATTCAGATAATTTATATTCTGGTGGTTCTTTAATTCACTAACATACCCTTGGATATTGGAGCACCCTTCTCACCTCTAGGACGGAGATGACCTCCTGCTTTGAAAAGTCCATGGACATCATGAAGTCTGGAACTAGCAGAACCCCTAGAAATAATCCAGTTCCAAGATTCTCAAATTGGGGTACACAAACTTATGCTGCAGGGAGCCCCCAGGGCCTTGGGGAAAGTAAGGTGCATCTTCCTTTAGTGCTTTTTGAATCAAGACAGCAACTTAAAGCGTTTTTATATTAGAACAAACAGATGAATCCTGCATCCTATTCTCCATCAAAGGAATCCATGAATGCGCATTGAAAAATTCCCTGAAAAGTGCCAGAAACCTCAGGCTGCACCCCCAAGTCCCCTTTTCCAGGGTTCCTTTGCCCTGCAGATTATGGGGCAGGTTTAGGAAGCATCAGTATGATCCAGTTCACAGCTTGAGATCTGGCTGTGAGTGGCCACTAGGAGAAGTCACTGCCCTGTGTTAGTCTTCAAAGAGATTTACAGCCCTCCTCCCACTAACCAGGTGAGGCTGGGAGCAGCCCTTCCTCAAATGCAGGACCAGAAGCCCAAACAAGGATGCTAAGAGCTTGCCTTTCACCTGTGTGCCACCCCCTTCCACCTCAGGTGCACTCCTAACAAACACATAATTAAATGAGCTTCTCAGTGAATCACAAAGCCACTCGTCCCTCCATAAAACACATGTCAAAGCATTTCTTTAAGCAGCTGCACATCACTGGCATTATACATAGCTCAGAGGCATCCAGATTTACACATATGCTATTAGTTACTGTCTCTTCACTAAAGCCTTGAATTTTTCAGCACCGCAGGTGGCCTCCATTTGGATACACCTAATAAGGAGGCAAGTCAGAATGGGTAGTATTTGTTCCAAAAAATGGGAAGAGGAACCAGAAGGCCCATTCAACGGTGTGTCTGTAGATAAAAGACACTCCCTCGAAACTAAGAAATAAAATCTAAAAACCTATGTGAGATGGTCAACCCAAGAGTCATCTAGCAATTACAGAGACCTACTGTGTGGCCAGTTCAGAGGCTGGGGTGGGGCTCAGAGAGCAATGACTGGAAGGAAGTCCACATCAGACGGCAAATGGGAATGTGCTGTTGGTTGGGAAACTGAAAGTTTAGGAACTTCTTTCAGTGCAAATATTGCTCTTTTATTTTCACAGTCCCCTTTTGGGGGAGGGGGGAGGGGGAGAATCTTAAGCAGGCTCCAGCCCAGCGCAGCGCCTGATGTGGGGCTCAAACTCACAACCCTGAGATCATGACCTGAGCTGAAATCAAGAGTCAGACACTTAGCGGACTGAGCCCCCCAGGCGCCCCTCAAAACCCTTTTACATGATCTGATTGGACCTTCACAGCAAACTTGTAAGAAAGATAATTAGTATTATAATATCTGCTTTATTTAACACTGTTAGGGCTGAAAAAGGTTACCAAGTCACACACCTAGTCATGTTGGAATGAGAACTGAAAACCCTCCCACATCATTTAGTCAAACTTTTACAAACACTTTCATTTAAAACTCTCTTTAATCCTTGTAACAATCCAATGAGGTTTGTTTGCTCCGGGGAGGCAGGCAATCTCTCAGAGAAGGGAAAGCCAGGTTAGAGAGGTTAAATAAGGGCCCAAGGTCACAAAGCCAGTAAAGAGAGAGGAGCTGGAATCTGAATCCAGGTTTTCCACTCAAAGGCCTGTGTCGTAGGGTGCCTGGGTGGGTCAGTCTGTTAACAGCAGACTGATTTAGGCTCTGGTCATGGTCTTGGGGTCCTGGGATGGACCTCCCCCCACCATCAGGCTCAGTGCTTGGTGGGGAGTCTGCTTGAGGATTCTCTTTCCCCCTCCCTCTTCTCCTCCTGCTCCCCCCATGCTCTGGCATGAGCACACACTCTCTGTCTCAAGTAAATAAATAATCTTAACAACAACAACAAAAAAGACCTGTGACCTTTTATTTTTTTATTTAAATATTTTATTTACTTATTTTGAGAGAGAGAGAGAGAGGACAAGCAGAGGGGAGGGGCAGAGGGAGAAGCAGACTCCCCGCTCAGCAGGAAGCCCAATGCGGGACTCAATCCCAGGACCCCAGGATCATGACCTGAGCTGAAGGCAGATGCCTAACCAACTGAGCCACCCTGGTGCCCTGGCCTGTGTCCTTTTAGGAGGAATGTGAGTAACAGCCTGGGGAAGAGACACCCTCCAGGAAGAGCTGGGGATGGGAAACTAAATCTCAAAGGCCGCTAGGGAGTCAAACAGGAACCGGCTCATGCTGGGGTCAAGCAGAGACCCAATTCTTGCCAAACCTGCTGCACATGGACTGAGGCTTTCTAACCAGGCTCAGCAACCCCCAGCCCTGCTCAGCTCTCCAGGCGGCTCAGCCCACACTTGTCTGGGAACCTCTCTGATGAATCTGGGGTCAGAGATCAAAGGGCACACAAGTGTGATCTTTCCAAACCAAGAAAGAGAGGAAGGTGCCGTCTGTCACTCCAGGTCCAACTCTGAACCTGCCCGGCACACTCCCTGCCTGTCAGGGCGCTGGGGCATGGGGGGTACCATCCCCAGTGCAGACTGCTCAGGGCTGAGCATTGCTCAGTCTGGCCACCTCCCTCTCTGCTACTCTTGCAGTTGCAAACTGAAAAGGACCCTGTTCCTAACTTGTCTCCTGTCTGTCACTCCTTGCCACAGATAAACAAAAGATGCTCCAGGAAAGGGTACCCATCCTACCTACACACTTGCAGACATTTACACAGTTGCTTGAAGCAATTAAGTTCTAGTGAGGAATATCAGAGAACAACTTTTTAAAAAAGAAATCCGAGGCCTCAACACTCATACTTCATTCAGAGTTGCTCCAAGTGAACGCTGATCGTTTCTGAGCAAGTGCAGGGAAGGGCTTGAAGCACAGAGGCTTCAAGGGCTCGTGTGCATCCAGCGCCAGCCTGGGGAGCAGCTGGGCTTTTGACTAGGGCTTCCCTAAACACAACTTCACAAAAGAAGAAACTACACTTCATCACATTTGTTTTTACCTGCAAGAGGCTGACCTTGGAGTTTCGAAAACGATTTAAAAACCCATGTCAAAAAAGTGACAAAAGTAAACTTGTTAAGTCTCAGAACTGAAAGGAAGGTTCCTAAAAGCCACCCGTTCGGTCCCAGACACACTCATTAGATGTAATTTACATTAGTTTCGCGGGTGAGTGGGAACCGGGGTGCTGCTCACTCTCTGGCCTGGCTCAGCTCGGGGCTCTTTGAAGGTCGCCTCACTGTCATCTCGGAGTGCCGAAGCCCGGAATCCAGGCCACGCGGTGTGACCGACACCATGCCCTATGGTCACCTTTTGGGGCGCCGCGAGGGTCTCCCTCAGGTGCGGTCAATGCAAGAGGGGTACTGCCCCTCAGGGTCCCGGAGCCCGGCCTCTCCCGCCGCCACCACCACATCACGCGCCCACACTCTGCGAATACTCGTGTCCCTCCCCTCCCAGCCCCCAAGCCCGATGCGCGGACCCAGGTCTTACCCGCGAGAGGCGCAGGGAGCGCGGCCCCGGAGCAGGCGCGGTCCCGGGAGCCTCCCGAGCGGGGCTCCCCGGGCGCTCGGCTCTGCTGGCCGCCTCCTCTTCGTTGTCCTCGGCCCGGCCCCGGCCGCCCGGCGGCTCCAGTTCCCTCCGCAGCAGCCGGCCGGGCGGCACCGGGGTGCACGCGGCGGGGTTGGGCTTCGGCGCCGCCTCCTCCTGCTGCCCGCCGCCGACTTGGCGCTCGCGGGCTCGGGGTCCGCGGTTCCGGGACGCGGGGGTCGTCGGGGTGCTCGGGCTGCCCCGCGCTCCCTCCCGCGCGCAGCCCCTCTCCGGGGGGCGCCTCGCTCGCGGGCGTCACGGGCTCGGGGCGCGCGGGGACGGCGGTGGGGTGGGCCCCGGGGCGGCGGGCGGGGGCGCTGCTGCGGACGCGGGCACTGATGCGGGCGCCGCGGCGCGGCCTCTCGCCATGGCTCCCCCGCGGGCGGGCGGTTCGCACCTCCCCTCCGCGCTGCCGTCACCGCCCGACGCGCGCCGAGCCCTCCCCTTCCACTGCCCCGCCCGCCTGCCGGCCTGCGCCGCCACCTGCGGGCCGCCCTCCAGGAAGCTCGCCCGGCTGAGCGCGCCCCAGGAGCCAGAAGCCGCGCCCCTCCGCCCTGCGCTTTTACCTGAGCCGCGGGGCTCGGGAAAGTACCCCGAGGACTACCTGGGTGGGGAAAAGCTATCACACCGCTCCCCGCGCGCTTATTTCCTTCTAGCGCTTTTCGGAGTCCGTCTAGGGTCAGTCTAAGGGGAGCATGGGACTTACACGTGCAAGTTTGCCCCTAAAGCAGTGGAAGTCCAGGCGTTGCGTTCCTGCAGGTTGGGCAGTCTCCTAGGAAGCAACCCTGAGGCTTAAGCAGGGGGAGGACAGAGCCGGGTGCTGGCGGGTGACGGTGGAGGAAGGGTATGTCGGTGGACAGTCTGAACAAAATACCACCGACATTGCGGTCGGGGGGAGGCCGAAGGTGGGGGCTGGGGGGACGGAATCAGAAAAGGATCCAGGAAGTAAGTGCTCACAGGGCACTGTATTATGCAAATCACTGGTGGATCGTTTAACGCGGAACAACCCACATTAGCTCATTTTCAGTTGGGGCTGCTGAGTGTGCTACTTCGGCCCAGTCTCTGCCCAAAGGTCGTAGAGGACATTGAGAAGACACGGAGAACACTGACCAGAACCAAAGACGTAAGAAAGCTGAGCCGTAGAAAACCTGGTTTCAAACACTGGAAGGGGACTCGAAGTGTGCGGTAAAGATTCGTTCAGGCAAGAATCATCACTGGATGCTAACACTAGAGTGGATTTTATTGGAGAGCAGACATTGCTTGGCTTAATGGTCTCTCCATAGACGGTTTAGGCTCATTCACAACAAGGGGGAAATATTTACCAAGGAGCAGGCGGACAACACCTTGACCGGGTGATCAAAATTAGCATTACCAGTGAGAGTAGATGGATGCCATGTCCTCAGAAAGTATCACCTAGGCAGTATTCCAGGGAGACCGCATAACCTGAATCTGACGACGATGAAACCTCAGACAAACCCCAAATGAGGAACTTCTAGTAAAAAGTGGCAGGGGCTGTATTCTTCAAACATGCCCACGAGATAAAAGACAAAAGAGGGGCATCCGGGTCCCTCAGTCGATTAAGTGTCTGACTCTTGATTTCCGCTCAGGTCTTGATCACAGCAGGCTGAGTTTGAACCCCACCTTGGGCTCCACACTGGGCATGGAGCCTACTTTAAAAAAAAGAAGAAGGCTAAATGTTCCAGATTAAAGGCTGCTAAAAAGTCATGATAACTTAATGTGACACCTTGTCCTAGACTGGATCCTGTATTGGAGGAAAGGAAATGCTAGAAAGGATATTTCAGTGGACAAAGTTGGAATCCTGATAATAACGTATTGGATCAATGTTAAATTTGCTGTTGTTGATAACTAGTACCATGGTCATACAGAAGAATATCCCTATTCTTAGAAATACACACTGAAGTAATGTGCAGGCATGATGTGTGCAACTTCAAGGCACTCAGAAAAAACATGTTGATAGGAAAAATGATGAAGTAAATGGGCAAAATATTAACAATCAGCGAATCTGGGTACAGGGTGTACTAAAACATTTCTGTCGTTTGGTTTGCAAATAAAAACACTTTGAGAAACACAAGAGATCCTTCTGGTTTTAGAACTTGTGGTCTTAGAACAGGTGGTTGAATTTGAATTGAATTTGAATACAATGGAAATACACTTAAATAAGTACAAGTAAGACTGGGGAAATCTGAATAAAATAGGTAGATTGTATCAATGTCAATATTCTAGTTCTAATAACATAAAAGTTTTTGTAAAATGTGATCATTGGGGAAACTGCGCAGTGTATTATTTCTTACAATTAAATGTGAATCTACAATTTTATCAATAAAAATTTGGATTACAGGGACGCCTGGCTGCCTCAGTTGCTAGAGAATGTGACTCTTGATCTCAGGGTTGTGAGTTCAAGCCCGACACTGGGTGTGGAGATTACTTAAAAATAAAAAAATCTTTTAAAAAATTTCAATTACAAAACAAGTGATCGAATCTATGCCAGGTCGGTACGTAGGAAAGCACGGCTACCCGGGGATCTGTAAGAGCAGGTGTGCTGGTGCTATCTCCTTGTGGGTTTAGAGTAGACACGGGGCTGTTAGCAACATGTTTTTTTAAGTAAAAAAAATAATAAATAAAGGACTATTTGAAGTATAACTGACAGATCAGGTTCCTTCCAATTCTGTAATTTAAGAATCCTGGAGCTGGGGGATCTTTGACATCATCTAGTCCAACCTTCTCATTTTCAGGAAACTGCGGGCAGAAAAGTGGTACATGACCAAAGGAGCATCAAATTAGTGGTAGACCCATAACTACAACTCCTGTCTGCCGAATATGTCCAATGCTCTTTGCACCTTTACCAGCTGCCTGCCACCCTCTATATCCATGAGGTCAAGTCAAAGTTGGTGCCAAATTTTGAAGCGGTCCGTTCATTCATTTTGAGTCACTGACTGTGGCCCTGTGGGCACAGGGTCCTGACATCCTGTTTCCAGCACCAGATGACAGACAGGTGCATCCCACCCTGGAGGAGGAGGGGCTGGTTTCCCTCTGCCACTCACAGCTTGGAGGAAGCAGGTGGCAGGCAGGGCCCCTTGAGTGAGCCCCCAGCTGTGCACCCAGAGCTCCTTCAGCAGCTGGTGACCTGCTGCTTCTGGAAATCAAGGGTGCAGGGGCCTGGGAGGGAAGCTGGATGGGTGTAGGGGAGAGAAAGCACTAATTGCACTGGCAGGTCCCAGCCTTAGCCAGCATCAGGCACAGGTCTCTACACCAGAAGTGACTCTGGCCTCCCGTGGAGCACAGATAGTCACTGTATTCTTTCCTTCTGTCAAATCAAATCAAAATCAGCATGTGTTCACTGATATTTTCCAGGCCCTGAATAAGTAGCTATGGGGGGGGGGGAGGAATATCTAATGCCTGCCCTTTAGAAATCCAAAATACAGCCAGGGACCCAAGATGGAAATGTAGGACATGACCTGACAAAAGAATTAAAATGCTAGCTTATTGGCCTGGGTTCTCCTCAAAAGCAGTGTTAGAGAAGGACTTGAGGGCAGGTGTTTTCTTTTGGGAAGTGATCCCATAGAACAGGGGTAAGAAAAGGAATCAGGACCAGAAAAATGAAACAGGGAGGGAGAGAAAAGCCATCCAAGGGTGCTTAATCTAGGTGGTCTCCCCTGTGAGCAAGTAGGGCTCAGTCCTACTGGGACCCTCTGAGCAATTGCACAGAATGCAAGACAGGGGGGCACCGGGGGGATGCAATCGGTTAAGCATTCGACTCTTGGTTTCGGCTCAGGTCGTGATCTCAGGGTTGTGAGATCAAGCCCTCCGTCAGGCTCTGTGCTCATCGCGGAGTCTGCTAGGGGTTCTCTCTCCCTCTCCCTCTGTCCTCCCCCCTGTGCTCTCTCTAAAATAAATAAATGAATCTTAAAAAAAAAAAAAGGAAGAAAAAGAATGCAAGATGGAAGGAGGGGACATTTATTCACCAGCTCCTGATTGCCATCGATCAAGTAGGTACTGAGCAAAAAAGTGAACTGAGAGAGTACCACTGGAGACACACATATATAAAATGCTCAGATTCACCAGCAAAAGAGCAGTCTACGGGCAGCGATTTTTGCTTGCGTTATTCATTGCTACATTGCCAGCATCAACAACAGGGCTTGACTCATAGTAGATGCTCAATCAATAGATACAGAATGAGTGAAGTATAGAGGCAATTATTCAAAGTATGTAAATAAGTCATTTTTCAACAATGTGTGTGTGTGTGTGTGTGTACGAGCATGTATGCGCACTGGGTATTGGGTAGTTAGAGTGAGAGTGAACAAAAAAGGCACAGTCTTGGCCCTGTGAGCCTTTCAGTCCAGGAGAAGAGTCAGATAATGTGCTCTACATGCACATTCAATTAATTTGTGACACGTGCTGGGAAGAAGAGCATGCAGGCACTAGAAATAGAATAATAGGAGGATTTATGATAGACTAGTTGGGTCAGATAGGGTCTGTCTAAGGAAGTGACCCTTAGGGAGGAACAGGAACCAATCATGCAAAGGGCAGGGGGCAGCATCAAAAAAGGACCCAGAAGTAAGAAAGGCACTCAGTAGCCGGAGCTGCAGTGGGGGTTCAGGGAAGAGCCAGACTGTGGCCGCGCACCAATTTGAGGAAACCCAGAGACCACTTCAGAGCCAGCTGGCAGGGCTCACCCCCAACCGCCACCTTTCACCTCCACTCCTGCTACCAGTAATACTTCGGGAATATGTTAAAACTCCGCTGCCACGTAAGTGGGCCCCCCAAATTCAACTGGCAGAGTATACCATAGGGTCACAAAACTGAAGGTTAATTAAAATCAGTATTTCTGGGGCGCCTGGGTGGCTCAGTCAGTTGAGCGTCTGCCTTCGACTCGGGACATGATCCTGGGGTCCTGGGACATGATCCTGAGGTCCTGGGATGGAGTTCCATGTCAGGCTCCCTGCTCAGTGGGAAGTCTGCTTTTCCCTCTCCCTTTGTCTCTCCCCCTGGCTTGAGCACTCATGCTATCTCAAATAAATAAATAAAATATTTTTTTAAAAAATCAGTATTTCTAGTAACTATTTCACAGTTACTATGTGAAAAAAAGAAGGAAAAATGTTTTCTATTCATTTAATAAATACCGGAGTTATAAATAAAGCATCAGCTTAACTGAACTGAGAGCACCCAAACGATCATGGGCTCCTCACTTATCACCACCGCCACACACACATCCTCCAAGAACAGAACTTGAACCTGTCACCGTTTCAGAACAAGAGCAAAAGTCCAATCATGTTATATTCACATCCACGTTGTTACTGAATGTCTTATCCTAGGGTTTTGGTTTGTTGTTGTTTTTTTAAGATTTATTTATTTATTTGAGGGTGAGAGATAGAGGGAGAGGGGGAAGAGAATCCCAAGCAGACTCATGCCGAGTGCAGAGCCTGATGTGGGGCTCAATCCCAGGACCCCAAGATCACAACCTGAGCCAAAACCAAGAGTCGGTTGCCCAACTAACTACACCACCCAGGTGCCCCTTATCCTGGGGTTTTAATCTAATGCTTACTGAGCACATATATGCACCAAGCACTGTACTAAGTACTTGAATGACATCACTTCACTGAATCCTCACAGCAAGTCTTTGTGATAGCCATTATCATCTGCAATTTATAAATGGGAAAATTTGAGCCTCAGAGAAATTAATTAACTTAGCCAAAGTCACACACTATTGACAAAATCAGAATCAATCCAGGCTTTTAGCCCCAGATGATTGATTCAACACTTTGCTTTTGTCCTCCTGCGAAATCAAAGAGAATCAACCTCAGTCTTGGAAGAAAGGAAGAACAGAGAGGTTAGGACTGGGGTGGGAAAGGAATCCTAGGCTTAAGACGTGTAGCCTTGTGTTTATAATGCTGGACAGTTGCTCGTGGGTTCCTTAGAAGTAAGAAAAAAGTAGATTAATACCAATACCTTCTTTCATACCAGGTGTTAGTCCTGAGGCTTTCACACCATCTATGCACGTATAACTTCCAACTTTACACTTCCAGCCCTGACTCTCCCTCCCTTACCCCAGACTCGGGTAAACAAACTGCCTAATTGGCACTTCTGCCTGGATGTCTAAAGTCATCTCAACCTTCCGATGTGCCAACGTGAACTGCTGGTCTTGCACCAAGTAGTTCTACTCTTCCAGTCTTTTAGATTTCAGTTGCTTCGGCCAAAAACCTCATAATCATTTTTAATGTCTCTCTTTGTTCCCAACCTATCAGGGAGTCTGCTGGTTCTGCCTTTAAAATAGAATCCAGAATCTACTTCTCACCGCCTTCATTGCTTCCAACCTGCTCCTAACCGCCATCATTTCCCTTGGACCCCTGCAAGAGCATCCGAAATCCTTAGTTGCTCCCCTCTTCTTCTACCTTCCCCAGAGTCCATTGTCAACACAGGAGCCAATGACCCTGTAAAATGTGACTCATTTCATGGTCCTCCTCTCTTAAAACCCTCCAATGGCTCCCCATTTCCCCCAGAAAATAAGTAAAATTCTTTCCAATTGTTCATAAGACCTATGTGGTCTGTCCCCTCACCTCCCGGCCTCATTTCCCTCTTCTCTCCAACTCACTCACTTCACTCCACAGGCACAATGATCTCTTTGCTATTCCCTGAACATCCAAAGTCACTCTCACCTCAGCACTGCGCACTGTTCCCTTTGCCCAGAATTCCCTTCCTCCACATGGCCCTTCCGCTCACCTTCCCAGCAAGGCTCTTAGCCCAATTCCCCTTACCCTATTCTATTTTTTCTTATTTAGCATATTATAAAATGTACTCATTACTGTTTATTTTCTGCCTTCTCCCTCTTGATTCACAAGGTAGTTTTATTCCTAGGAATAATCTCCACACAATGTCTAGAACATAGTAGTTATTTGTCAAATGATCAATCCTTCCAAAGAAGGATTGGAATCCTTCCAAAGAACCATCTGACCCAGAATACACTCACCGATTAACATTTTATTGTCTTGTTGGAGGTGGAGAATGTAGTAATTTTTGGTTTTTATCAAAGTGTTAAAAGATCTTGAGAACATGTCCTGACTATCCTTAACTTCTCTTCCACAACCCATTATGAAGTGACCATCTCTCCAAACCCTGCTAGATCCTATTTGTTCTCAAGATCTACAGTATTATCCTCAAGGGAATGAGTGCCCTATATTACTTTCTGATTATGGTATATTCATTCATATTGGCTAATATTCTCATAAAACAACTTCTGACCTCCAAGTCCAATCATCCATTTCATTGGATGATTCTGTTGACACCAGCTAACCCTCAAGCTTGCATAGTTGCTCATCTAATTCTCTTTCCAAACTAAAGAGACTCACTCCCGGTTTATCCTGATGGGAAACTACCTCTGCTATTTTAATTTTTTACTTACCCCCATCAAAGTCATTTCGAATTTATATGCCTTGAAGAGTTGCTGGTACATGATATTTTACATGTGGCCCATATTCTCCTAGCTGCCTGTTTCCTAGTGGTATATATTTATGCTTTGTTTTATTTTTCCCCTGAGCATGGATTCTTCATCCAGGGTCCATGGAGGTCCAAGGGGGGATGTCGGGGAGCCTATCAGTTAGAGTGGGCTAAACTGTTGTAATAAGTAAATGAAAAATGTAACGGTTCAACACAGGGGTTTGTCTTTTGCTCAAGTAACAATCTAGAGTAATTCCAGATTGGTAGAGGAGCTCTGTCCCACATATTTCACTAAGGGACTGATTGTGGACTGAATGGACAAACTCTGGCTCTGCCATCTTGGGTCACGCCGGGCATGGCCAACTCAGTGAGGGGCTAGGGGAAAGAACATGGAGGAGCCTGTGGGGGAGGTTCTATGAGCCAGGCCCGGCAGGAACGCACAAACCACTTCCACTCAAGTTTCACTGGCTAGAGGTCTTAGTTACGTGGCCACAGTCACTAGAGGGAAGCTGGGAAATGTTTAGCTGAGCAACGAGGAAGAAAGGGGAACAAATTTTGGTGCTCAGCTAGCATTTTCTGCCACAGGGGGCTCTGACGAACAGACACACACACACACACACACACACACACACACACACGGGAAAGATGTATTTTTATTCAATTTATTTTGAAAATTAGAAAGAAAAATTGCTTTATTAATTTAGATTATGAGCCTATGGTTTTGCTTCACTTTATGCTTCAGGAGGAAGCAGGAGGTGATCGGATTGGCCTGGCTGGGTCATATGACTCTAGGGAATCGGGGGTGGGGTCTATTAGCAAGAAAAGATGCCGGTAATTATGGTCAGGCAAGGTACAAGGATCATTACACCATTGCACCATGTTATGACATCTGAATTAACTTAATTGAGAAAAACCTCTTGTGAGGGACACAGCTGGGACTCCCCCCGTATCCCCCGTCTGGCAACTGACCGCTGCTCTGCTCAGTACGGTGGCCGAGAGGTTCTGGGAGGTATTAAAGACCTTGTCCCAGAAGTCTCTGTTGCCTTGCCCCTTAGGGCAATGTCAGTTTTTTGCTGGCTCCCCGACTTCCTCCATGTGATTAAGTTCCAGTTATTTTGACTTGATAAAACATCCTTCATTGGCTATCCTTTCCTCGTCTCACTTCTCTGCTCTCCTGCCCATGTCTCTTGGGAATCACCAAATAAATAGCTTGAAATCTCTGGGGCTTCTTTTGGGGAGACCTAGACTAAGACACTTACCCTACCATGATCATTATGCATGTGGGTTAGTGTTTATGCTTAGCACAGACTATGTTGGAAACTGTCAAAGCAAAGCAAAGAGCCTCTATGGAAACTTTACTTTAGACACTGTGATTATGTCACACTGGGAAACAAGGTGAGGAGAAGCAGGGTCAGTGGTTTCTGCACTGCAAGGGCTCTGAAAAGAAAACAAAAGTAACAATCTCGCCCTGCTCAGCATCAGCAAGTAGAACATTCTCCCCCTGCTGTTACTAAATTTATCACGTTTAGTAATAGAAAGTAGTTGACCCAATATGAATAGACTCCCGTTTCTCTGACTGGAGTTTAGGAATAAATAAGCCAGTAAGAAACAACCTCCATGTAGGGTGTAAGACCTTGGCACAGATGAAGCAGAGTTAGCTAAGGGAATATGGCAGGGCAGAAACAGTTTGCTCTATTTCTCCCAAGCCCCTCCCCCGGCCCCCCACATGGACCAATTATATTGATGGCATAGCAGCAGCAGCAAGCTCTTAAAAAGAGGTACTAAGGCTATTTGTTAGCTGAGGCGACAAAGAAGGGCTTTCAGGAACAGGAATGAAGTGCTCACGGCTTTCGTTTTTCTTAAATCGTGGCACGGGACAGGACACAAAGCCACCCCGTCCCACATGGAATGGCGCTCTTGCCAACAAGAGCACAAAGGCAAAGGCAAAGGACAGGAGCATCCAAGACCCATCATCTTGGACATGCTACAGAGAGGGTGCACCTTCTTCCTGAAAAGAACTCAGACTGGAGTCGGCTTCCATTCAGAAGCCTCGTGTGAAGCACCCTCCAGGGTTGCACATCCCAGTGCCAAATGGAAGAAATGACACACAGCTTGAAGAAACTTGATGAAGTCCTTGTTCCCTCCCTCCCCTCCATTTCAAAAGGTTGTTGGAAAGAATCCATTTTAATGATTCTTTTCCTCCCCGTCTCAATTGGTTTTAAAGTTTTACAACCTGTTTCTATTTCTTTCATATTTACCCTCAAAATTTTAACAAATACATGTTTATTTATCAGAACAAGCCATCAATCTTACTTGAGGATGTACTCTAGGAAAACAAACAAACATAGATGCAAATAAAGAGGCTAAAAGATGACATGCAAAACAATAATGATAAAATGTAATATGCGCTTGGGGCGCCTGGGTGGCCCAGTGGGTTAAGCGTCTGACTCTTGATTTTGGCTCAGGTCATGATCTCAGGGTTGTGGGATGGAGCTCCGAGTCGGGCTCTGTGCCCAGTGTAGAGTCTGTTTGAGATTCTCTCCCTCTGTCTGCCCCTCCCCCCACTCTGTCTTTCTCTAAAATAAATAAATCTTTTTTTTTAAGATTTTATTTATGAGAGAGAGAGACAGAGATAGCTAGAGAGCACACAAGTGGGGAGGAGAGGGAGAAGCAGGCTCCCCGCTGAGCAGGGAGCCCAGTGCAGGGCTCAATCCCAGGACCCTGGAATCATGACCTGAGCCAAAAGCAGACACTTAACTGACCAAGCCACCCAGGCGCCCCTAAGAAAAATAAATAAATCTTAAAAAAAAAAAAAAGTGCTCAAAAGACGAAACAAAACCCGCAGTGATGGGTTATGTCAATGGGATGCAGGGGTCAACTACAAGAATTCCCAATGGCCAAAGCTGAAACAATTTAAGCAAAAAATAAAGATTTTTTTTAATTTATTTATTCGACAGAGATAGAGACAGCCAGCGAGAGAGGGAACACAAGCAGGGGGAGTGGGAGAGGAAGAAGCAGGCTCCCAGCAGAGGAGCCTGATGTGGGGCTCGATCCCAGAATGCCAGGATCACGCCCTGAGCCGAAGGCAGACGCTCAACCGCTGTTCCACCCAGGCGCCCCTAAGCAAATTAAATATGCAAATTAAATATGGCAAATTAAATATGCCATACTGACATAAATAAATGCTTGAATAAGTAAATACATGGGGAGGAAGAGAAAAATCTCCCACACAGAAGAATTCCAAATAAAGTATGTAGATCTCCCTTCTCAAGGCAGTGGCGCCTAACTCCCTACTCTGGAAGTGTGGGCTAAATATAGTGCCTTCCTTCCAGAGAGCTCAGTATAGAAAGGGGAAAAAAGAGTTCCTTTACAGTGGGGAAACCTGGTAAGCGCCGCCTCTGCCAGGGGAACAAGGCTCACGTCAACAGTGACAAGTCATGTTGACAGTAGGTACCCCTGATATGATGTGATGAGAAGGGCACTTCACCTCTGTGGTCCTCCTGCCCCAACCCATAACCCCAGCCAAATCATGAGAAGTATATCAGATAGATCTCAGATGAGTGACATTCTAAGACCACCTAACCAGTATTCTTCAAAACTGTCAAGGTCATCAAAGACAAGGAAAGTCTGAGAAACGGTCACAGCCAAGAGAAGCCAAAGGAGGCACAACAACTGAATGTAATGCGGTGTCTTGGATGAGATCCCGGACATTTGGTAAAAACCAAGAGAATCTGAATAAAACGTGGACTTCAGGCATGTCTCAATATTTTCGTCAAGCGTGACGTCCTAAGACAAGGTGTTAACAGAGAAAACTGGGAGTGGGGCATGACAAGTCTTTGTGCTATCCGCGTCATTTTTCTATGAATCTAACACTATTCTAAAGTAAGTTTATTTTTAAAATAATAGTAAACATTGAAACCGGTAAGTAACTTTTTAAAATTTATTTATTTATTTATTTGAGAGAGAGAATGTGCATGCGCACATGAGCTGGGGAAGGGGCAGAAGGAGAAGCAGACTCTCCACTGAGCGGGGAGCCCAACACAGGGCTCAATCCCAGGACCCTGGGACCACGATCTGAGCTAAAGGCAGGTGTTTAACTGACTGAGCGACCCAGGTGCCCCTAAAGTTGAAATAACTTTAAATAATATAAAATAGTTAATGTACTGTTCATGAAAAACTATTTAAATGTAAATAAAATTAATAACTTGAAATGAAAATACAATTTCCACAAAATCCTTAGAGAGGGAAGAAGTTGGAGAAGGAAATTAAGTCTTGGGGGTGGGGGGTTGGGCAGATGGGCGAAGGGGAGGGGGAAGTGCAGGCTTCCAGTTACAGAATGGACAAGTCATGGGAATGAAGGGTACAGCATGGCGAATATAGTGAGTGGTACTGTAGTCGTGCTGTGTGGTGATGGACACTTGTGGTGAGCGCAGCATGACGTATGGAGAAGTTGGATCATTCTGTCGTATGCCTGAAACTAATGTAACGTTGTATGTTACCTATACTTCAATAAAAGAGAAAATCCATTTTTAAAACATTTTTAAAGAGAAGGTAAGTCTGAAGGTTTTGTCCTGGGTAATGCATGATTTTGATAGAGAAACAGATGTATTTTGTAGATGTGAGGGCTTATTGCTAGAGGAATTAAAGTAGCTGCGACACAGGCTACTCAAGAAAGGGGAACAACGAGAAAGCACGATCAAGTCAAACATAGACGATGACAAGAGGAAGGCCACTGTGTAATTGGGGATCGTAGGAAACTTCAAAGAGGTTAAATCATCTTTGAGAAAGAGAAGACTCTCAGGGTTAAAGGAAAGTCCAGCTTTCTGGGTTTTGTGAAAGACACCCAAAAGAACACAATTCTCTCTTTTTTAAGATTTTTAAAAATTTATTTATTCGTCCCAGAGGGAGAGAGAGAGAGCACAAGCAGGGGGAACTGCTGGCAGAGGGAGAAGCAGGTTCCCCGCTGAGCAGGGAGCCCGATGTGGGCCTCGATATCCTGGCCGTGGGATCATGACCTGAGCTGAAGGCAGACTCTGAACCGACTGAGCCACCCAGGCGCCCCAGGAGCATGATTTATAAAACACTGGAAATCATAGGAAGGGCAAACATATAACAATAGAAAGCACAGTACATTAGGAAAAGAACACATACACCGGAAGCATCAGTATCACTCCTGACACAGCAGCAGTGTCCTCAATCGCTTACACGCGCCTTTGTCTGCTCACGCCCAGCCTGAGTCCACATCACTTCTGACAGCAGGAAGTTCTGCCCCTTTCCCCGGTAAATCTGAATGTTTACATTTTCCAAAAACCCATCCCATCATTCTTGTCACCTCTTGTGCTGGGCCTGCAAATGACTCACTCGGGCCTCTGGTTTCTGCAGATCTCTCCAGTCAAGGCCACCTGGAGGCCCCCTGATGTCCGCCCGAGCACAGCTAATGCAGGGATGTCATGTTTAATTAGAGTTCGTTAAGACTCGAACATGGTCATTACATGTTAGCCAAGTTCACCAGATGGAGAGACTCGGTGTTGTGATATGTCATTTATCCCTCAAATTAATCAGTGGATTTTATGTTATACCAATGAAATGCCAAGGAAATTTGATTTTAAGGAAATGACAATGTGTCCTTCAGTTCACAGGGAAGAATAAATACATAAGAATATCCAAGACAACTGAGAAAACCATCAAGGGCTACTAATTTTGACCAGGAAGCGAAATACAGGGTTGTTGCTGTCATAGGAACAGACGAGTACAGGGATCACACAGAACTGAGAGTTGAAAAACAGAATAATGCCTCTGTGAGAATTTATGTTTTTTTCTAGCAGGACACTGTTTTCCCCTCATTTTAGTAGTCAAGATTCTCCAGAGTCCTGAATAATTAAATAAAAACAGTGTTACTGGAAGAAAACTGTAAACAGTTTTATTAGTCACGTAACGCCCACCATGACGTTAGTTTCAGGCAAAATGCTGAACAATTCAGAGAAAACACCTTTAAAAAAAGGTTCTCTAAGTCTTCCATGTTTCTCTAATTTCTTCTTAGTTTCTCTTCCTCTTTTTACATTTTTAAAAATTTTTGGAAGATTTTTAATTTTTTTTTAAAGATTTATTTATTTATTTATTTATTTGAGAGAGAGAGAGAGAAAGCCTGAGGGGGAGAAGCCGATGGAGAGGGAGAGGCAGGCTCCCCACTGAGCAGGGAGCCGGATGTAGGGCTCAAACCCAGGACCCTGGGATTATGACCTGAGCTGAAGGCAGACACTTAACTGTCTGAACCACCCAAGTGCCTCAAAAGATTTTATTTTTAAGTAATCTCTACATCCAAGGTGGGACTTGAACTCATGAACCTGAGATCAAGAGTCACATGATCCACCAACTGAGCCAGCCAGGAGCCCCCTCTTCTTCCTCTTTTTAAAGAAATGATCTGGATAATATATCTCTAGAGGCCTTGCCACGTCCTTTGAAATTCCAAGATTAACAGCCATCACCAACACATTCAGCAATTTTTTAAAGAAACTATAAAAAAATTTCAAACGTGAAAATAGAACCATATAATGGGCTCTGTGTATTCATTGCCAACTTCAACAATGATCACTGCAGAGCCCATCTATCTCCATCCTCACTCAATTCCCTCATCCCTTAAATTATTTTGAAGCAAATCCCAATCCCAGACAGCATGTAATTTCATTTAAAAGTATTTCAGTGTGCATGTCTAAAAGACAAGAAGTCCTTTTCTGACAAGTTACCTAAAGTGTACATAGTTTTGGTATTATGCTAAGTGAAATAAATTAGAGAAAGACAAATGCCCTATGATTTCACTTGCATGTGGAATCTAAAAAAAACAAAACAAACAAACAAAGCAGAAACAGACACATAAACACAGAGAACAACCTGGTGGTTGCCAGAAGAGAGGAGGGTAGAGGGATGGGTAAAATGGGAGGTACGGGCTTCCAGTTGTAGAATGAACAAGTCACAGAAATAAAAGGCACAGCGTAGGGAATCTAGTCAATGGCGTTGTAATAGAGCTGTATGGTGACAGATGGGAGCTACACCTGTGATGAGCACAGCCTAAGTTCTGAGCTGTGGAATCACTGTGTTACACACCTGAAACTAATGTAACATGTGTGTGTCAACTACACTTTAACTTAAAAAGTACATATTATTCGTTGCCTGGGTGGCTCAGTCCGTTAAGCGTCTGCTTTCGGCTGAGGTCCTGATCTCAGGGTGATGGGATTGAGCCCTCCATCAGACTCCTGCCCAGTGGGAAGTCTGCTTCTCCTTCCCCCTCTGCCCCTCCTTTTGCCCCTCCCTCTGCTCATGTGCGCACGCGTGCTCTCTCTCCCTCAAATAAATAAATAAAATCTTTAAAAAAAAGTACAAATTATTAATGAAGTTGGGTTCACAAAACTTACCTTGACTTAGCTTTTTTTTTTTTTTTGAGAAAGTGTGGCTGAGACTTGCTTTTTTTTAAGATTTTATTTATTTATTCGACAGAGATAGAGACAGCCAGCGAGAGAGGGAACACAAGCAGGGGGAGTGGGAGAGGAAGAAGCAGGCTCATAGCGGAAGAGCCTGATGCGGGGCTCGATCCCAGATCGCTGGGATCATGCCCTGAGCCGAAGGCAGACGCTTAACCGCTGTGCCACCCAGGCGCCCCTTGACTTAGCTTTTTGAGGGACTGGAAATCTTTTGCGAATTTTTCGATGTCTTCTTTGGTTATTGTTTTATTAAATTTTTTTCTCTGTATTGAGGTCATGTTGTCAGTTTGAATTTTGCTAAAAATACATCAATTTCATCAAATTTCCTAATTTATTTTCATGCAATTGCATCTAGTGAAGAGAAAAAAAAATCGACTATATCAAGTTAATGCTGGAGGAGCAAATTGATGATGCAGGAAAGAGAGGATAGATCCAGGGAGCAAGAGTGTGTGTGTGTGTGTGTGTGTGTGTGTGTGTGTGTGTGTGTGTGTGTGTTGGTGTTGGGTGGTGTGCTGCTTATTGCTGTGTAAGTGAGGAGACAGGGTTCATGGATTCAGATAGGTGTAAATGGCTTGATTCAAGGCTTCCACTATCAGTGAGGGTAGTGATGAGAATATCAGAAGTTGCAGGAGAGAGAAATTGAAATAGCTTAAAGAGGGGAAAAGTGAATCGTCTAAAAAATGTAGGATTTCCTGGAGGCGTAAGAGACCTTTTTTTTTTTTTTAAAGATTTTATTTACTTATTTGACAGAGAGAGAGAGTGTGTGAGCGAGCACAAGCAGGGGGAGTGGCAGGCAGAGGCAGAGGAAGAAGGAGAAGCAGGCTCCCCGCCAAAAGCAAGGAGCTGGATGCGGGGCTTGATCCCAGGACCCTGAGATCAGGACCCGAGCAGAAGGCAGATGCTTAAACGACAGCCACCCAGGCACCCCAGCTGAGAGACCATTTTAGATGCGTGGGTTATAAATTTAAAGTAGGGCTCGATCAGCATGATTGCGTGTTTTTCTCCAACCACAATCCTCTGCTCCATGTTGGCATAAAAGGGAGGAAGAAAGTTGGATTTCACCAAAGTTAGTTTTTTCCAGTTGAGTTTAATGAAGAAAGAGAGGTAGGTTCAGGGTAGTTTAGAGTAGACACAGGAGAGTAATTTTAGTGATTGGGAAAGTAAAAAGAAGATGAGAGTGGTGGACGATGACAAAACAATCTGAGGTGTAGGAGAAAAAAATAACCATGCCTGAGAGGTTGGTAGAAGCAGCACTGTGTTCAGGGAAGAGCCAGGGGATTTGGCTGATGGTGGGCTGTCAGTCTAGAGGGCATAGCAGAAGGGCCAGGAAGGGGCACAGTGAAAGAGTATGTGGGAGTTTGTTGCATTAAATGTATCAGGATAAGATTACAAGACAGGAATGATGTCCAAGGAGGCTTTAACTTCCTGTGGCCATTAGGCACTGCCTGTGAACGTTGCTCTTTACTTCTGGGCTTTTCTCTATCTAGAAAAGTGTATTTGCTGTTTAAAAGTTCCCCCACTGGGAGGATTTTCTTTCCTTTAGTTTTCAAAGCCATCTTTCTTTGTCTTTCATATCTGTAATATGAAGGCAGTCCACTTCTGGTTGGTTCCAAGAAACCTTGCAGAGAACATTGTAAGCCAGACTTGAATTTTTCAATAGCCAACTGGTCAAAAGGAACTTCCCAAGAGGAAAAAGCTATGGGTTAAAAAGGGGTTTTTAGGGGTGCCTTGCTGGCTCAGTGGGTAGAGCACTCTTGATCTCAGGGTCATGAGTTCAAGACCCATGTTGGGTGTCGAGTTTACTTTAAAAAATAAAGCATTTTTTAAAAAGGGAGGGTTTCTATGCATCAAGAGTAGTCATGCTGGGAGTGTAACGAACCTGCTTAGGCAGCTCACTAACGCCTTCAGGACCTACAATTAACACGGTGGTAATAACACTGGACACACCCATCTAAACGGTTTGGTGGATCATAAAACTCAGTTCATGACAAGCAGCTCATATCCCAAGGGTACTTACTATCTAATGGTATATACCAGGGGCCTTTAAGAACTGTTTCTCAAAGGTAGGTACTTGATGAAGAGAGGGTGCTCTGTTTCAAGTTCATGGGCACCACCCCTGGGCTAATGCGGTCAGAGCTGACCACACCATCCATGTGAATCTGACACAGACACTTAGAGTAGCATTGCATCCATTGGAGTATGCGGACCAAATCACAGAGCTACTTGCTCATTAGCCTGGACAGGCTGGAAAGGCTCTTTTGTTCCTGGATCTGCTCAAATTTGGCATCCTTTTCATATAATGTAGTAGACGCAGAGTAACACATCTGAATATTTTGCTTCAGAAATCCAAAGAGGTCCAGCAAACATTGGGCATCTTTCTTAGTGGTAGAGATACAAGGTGTGGTAGTTCCCTCTTGACTTTGAAGCAGGGACCACTGGCTTGTCAGAAAATTCAACCAAATGAAAGGTATCTGAATTCTCTTATGGTTTCTTAAGATTCATCTCCCACACTCACAGGGTAAATATGTATTACCAGGGAATCTAGAGGACCTGTTATTTCCATCTTTCCTGATTCTATCAGCATTGTGGCCTCAATATAACGAACCTGTGTGATATCCTGTAGGATGATGAGAGGGTCGATGTTGCTATGAGCTAAACTTTGGCACAGAGCCAGAGTGGATATAACCCTGAGGCAAAATTTAAAAGTGCACTATTCACCTCTGTATCAGGTGAAAAAAAAAACCTGATCCCCCCCCCCATATCCTGAGATAAAGAAAAACGCATCTACCAAATAACAAGTTACATACTGATGCTAGGAAGGTTGATTTACTGCGGTCAGGAGACCACATCTGGAAGAGCAAGCGCAATGTTTAAAACACAAACCGATGAAGCCTATGGTGATAATCCATTGTCATTTTGCAAGAGCTTTTGTTCAAGTCAGTCTGGGTTTGTTATTTCCAAGCCAGTGCCAAGTACTCCCCTGGCAGTCCAGGAATTTCCCTTTCCCTGGTGCACTGTTACTTTGATCAATGGTTTCAAGTCTTCTTGGAGAATACCAGGAGGAAGATTCACAGTAAGTTTCTGTGTGTGGCGGAAGTATTTTTTCTCATGGGCATTTGGGCCTCCCATTCATTCAAAAGCTTCCTGATCTGTCTTAGATATGGCTCTTGGGTGAGGGGTCATGACTTTCCATCACAGTGTTTCAAATTATACCTCTGTTTTCCAGACCTAAACTTTTTTGGGGGCAGGGTCCTAAAATCGAATAGTATCTTAGTACGCTGTTATCTATTTCAGTAGTAGAGATTACACAATCAAGTAGCCCCATTAAATATTCCCATGGTGAGCACATTCTGTTTCTCTCTCCATCGCTGCTGGCTATTATGGTAACCATGACCACCTTGACTCTCGAAGTCAAGAGCCGCTTGATCAGACCTTCCTGGGATCCCACCATTCCCATTGAAACAAAGGAGCCCTTTTCAACTGTAACATTGCCCACTCCACAGCCTACAGAGAAAAGCCACTCAAGTGCTGTTAAAACATGTTTATACTTCTCTCCCAATATATTTCTCAAGACTTTAATGAAGTAAGCGTCTTCTGTGTTGTGTTGGGACACATATTACGGGGAGGTTAGGTCCCCTCTTAAAGTTGTTGGAGCCTTTTCTCTATATCAATGGCTCTCAAGGTGTGGTGCAGGGAACGCTGGGGGTCTCTAAGCCCCTTTCAGGGTATGTACAGGCTCAGAACTATTTTCATAGTAATACCTGCCTTTTCCACTCTGATTCTCTCACGAGTGTACTGTGAAATTTTCCAGAGGCTGCATGACTTGACATCACAGTAGACTGAATGCAGGGGCAGATGTGAGAATCCAGCTCTCTCCATTGAAGCTAGACCCTAAGGAGATTTACGAAACACTGCAATCTTCATCACTACATTTTTTTCTTTTGAAAAATATAGTTATGTTTATCAAAATATGTTATTTATGTGAAAATGTGATTTATTCTTCTTTAAATATTATTACATAAATATTTTTTAATTTCTGAGTTCGAATTGTTGATATGATAAATATCAATAGCTATACCACATGTGAACAAAATCTCTTTGGGATCTTCAAAAATTTTTTTAAACATGTATTTATTTGAGTGAGAGAGGGAGAGAGCAAGTGGGGGGAGGGGCAGAGGGAGATGGAGAGGGAATCCCCAAGCAGACTCCCTGTTGAGGGCAGAGTCCAACATGGGGCTTGATCCCAGGACCCTGAGATCATGACCCAAACTGAAATCAAGGGTCAGACACTCAACTGACTGAGCTCCCTAGGTGCCCCAGGGTCTTGAATAATTTTTAGGAGTGGAAAGACATCCTGAGACCGAAAAGTTTGAGGACTTTTGACCCATGTTTTATATCTTGGAGCTTTTGACATTAAAACACACCAGGTCACTGGTGAGACCAGTTTTAATCAACTAAGAAAATAGACCATAAATTCAGCTGATGTAATTTGTAATCCACAGGATTAAACTTTTTTTTTTCAATTAAATCATGTAGATTTGAAATAAGAGATTCTTTTATCACAGTCATGCAAATTCCTGAGGTTTTATTCCATGCTTCAAACCGAGAATTTAGGAACTTAACACTGTCCAGCCCCATTAGAAGAAGCTGTCTCAAGTCATGGGTCTTAAATTCTTTGTGGGGTATGTGTGTGTATGTGTCCTGCAGCAATTACATTTTACTTTCAAGCCTTTTTTCTATTGGGTATCCAACCCAGCTGACTACAGATAATAATTTCAATAATTGTTTTCCCTCATTCTGCTATAGATTGCCACATTCACATCCCTTAAAATGAGCTAGATTTCATCACCTTGGTCCCCAGGCAGACCTGATATCCAGCCCACGTTTGCTTTGAAATTTTAGGGTCTTTCTTTCGTTTGCATCCACTCTTGGGATCAATTTCCACATTAGCCAGGGCTCTTAACTGGAAGCAACAGAAATGGACTTTGATTAAACAAAATGGGAATATATTCATAAGATACTGGGCAGTTCACAGAAATATTGGAAAGACTGGGGAATTGGGCTAAAAAAGAAAAAAGAAAAAACAACCAACCCAAGAAAGAATAAAGAGAACTGTAGGACTAAAACTGGGGCTAGGGTCCGAACTATAACTGTGATTAAAGTTAGGGTTAGGATCAGGGCTCAGCTTGGGGTAAGGGCTTGGGTTCAGGCTAATCTAGTGATAGAATTATGTTTGGGATATGGCTGAAGTCAGGGTTACAGTTGGGGCTAGGATTACATTTAGGGCTGACATAGGTCTAGGGTTGAAAGAGTCGATTCAGGGTTATGGCTTAGGCTAGGCTTTTATGGCTTTTGCTAACCTTAGGACAAAGAGAGCCATAGGCCTAGAGCTGGGGTTACTTCTAGTGCTATAGTTAGAATTATGGTTAAGGCTAGTGTAAGCTTCATTTGGTGAATGTAGTTCATGTTCCTGACTTTTCACCACAGTTTTCTCTATCTGGCTAGTGCACTCTCCTCCATTGACTTCCTTCTGCAGAAATGTACTCGTCTGTGAACAGTAACCACCTCAACCTTGGAAATTAGGTGGCTCAACCCTAGTAGCTTTCCACCAATATTTGACTGCTACCAGCATTCAAAAGTGACACCTCATCTTCAAGGTGGAACCAATTCTAGGTTGCAATTTATGGCTCAGGGCTACCAGTGGGTTCAGGCCAAATCTTGGCTCCAGGTAGTTCACATTCCTGCTTCGCTGTTCCTATGCCCTGTCCTATTTTCCTTATTCCCCTCTTTCTAGGAACACTTCCTAATAAATCACATGCACAAGAATCCCCTCCTCAGGTTCTACTTCTAGGCAACGGAACCCAAGGTATTGAGCAATAAGTTGAATATAAGAAGGAGATTCATGTTCTGCACTGCCAGAAAAGGATAGTCATCCGCAATGCCTATCTTAAGGAAAAGCAAGATGCGTAACCCCCATTGACAATGTATTCCAGTCCAGAGACACTATTTCTCTCTCCAGTTCCAGTAGAACTCTGTGAGACAGAATGCTATCTTTCTGTTCACTGCCTTAGACCCAGGAGTGAATGTCTTGCCTGATGTATAGTAGGCCCTGAGTGTATATTTGTTGAATCAATGCATGGTTAGTACACAGGATTCCTATGATCCTGCTCCCAGTCTGTTGCCAGCTCCAGAGGGTTACCACGCCAGACTTTTTCTCTCATAATTTGATGTAAGCCACAGGCTGGCTATTAGTGTAGTTCAGAGCTATAAATGACTCCCCATCACACATGGTGCACTGTCTTGTCTTAACCACCTCCCTCCCTATGTTCTCACTGTCATCGTGTCCCTTCGTTCTCTGCAGGTAATTTTTCTTTCTTCCATGCTATAAATTTTAAGACCCAAATTATTCAGAATCATCTCCAACTACTTCATAAATAGAGATCTCAACCGATTGAAATAAATAAGCTAGAAGTAGACCTTTAGCATATTAAAAAAAAAAAACCAAAAAACTGGTCTACAATGAGGGAGGCATCACAAGTGCCTGAGGAAAGGGAGAACGTTGGTGCTGGGAAAATTGGTTAATTATTCTGAGGCGTAATAAAGTTAGAACCTAATTCTATAATGTTCACCAAAATAAATTCCAGATGGACTAAATAATCCCATGTTAAAATTGAAACAATAAAAGTAGAAAAACAGGTGAATGGCAAATCTCCACACGGGAAATGCCTTTCTAAGCTTACAAATAATTTTCTACAGATCACAAAGGAAATGTCAAAGCTGTGACACTCCCCTATCACATATGAATTTATCCTCAAGCAGAAAATCAGAACTGCTTCCTGAGATGGATGGATAAGAACATTCCTTTCAGTGTTACTAGGAAAGAGGAAAGGGAACCAGCCCTTTCCCCTTTCAGAAACCGTTAGAGAGGCTGGCTTAATAATTTGGCTTGAGGTTTGTTAAGAGAAAACTCAAAATGCAAATAATCTACAGACTCTTTGCATTCCCAAAGGTAGCAATCAGGAGTGGGCAACATTTGTTTAGGGAAATTCTGTAACAATCTTCCTGCTGATTAAAGATTAGATCAGTTCTGTCCAGAAGAGGTGAGGAATGGGTAGGGAGTTCAGATGCTCCATCAGATACGATGATGAGACTGAGACAATATTCCCCTGAAGACAAAGAAGGAGGGATGTCAGTCCTGGACTGAGTAGACAACGAGAGAAGGGAAAATGAAGCTATTGGGAAAGTCTGAGAAAGGAGGGTGGTGCATGGCTGGGAGGCTTGGAGAATGCAGATGAACCACATTTCATTTTGTCCATCTATGGGTATATGTATATATGTGTGTATATATAAAACATATACATATGCTATGTATCATTTAAAAATATATATTCATTTACATTAAGTGATGTACAGGTAGAATAGGTAGTGTAGTTATGTGGTTTCAAATCTGAACTGTACAAAGTGTGTCTCTTCTAGCCAGCCCTGCACCCACCCAGGTCCTCTCCAACAGTCAGCAGTTACTGGCTTCTTGTCCTTCCTTCAAGGAGGTGTTGGAGCTATTCTTTGCATATATGAACAAATACCTGCATGTACTCTTGCTCCTCTTTTTTATGAATGGGAGTATATTACACTTAGTGTTATGCACCTTGCTTTTTCCCCTTAATAACTAGTCTTGGAGATGTTTTTATATCAATACACACAGAGCAAATTAATTTCTAACTTAATCAGTGTCTTCCTGATAGACATTTATTATCAGTTTTTTAAAATTATAGATGAGGCTGCATTGAATACTTTTTGCATATATTATTTTTCAAATGTAATATATATACATATATACTAAATCATATATATATAATTATATATGATATAATTAAATATAAATATATATAATTAAATATAAATATATAAAATTATATATATCATATGCATAATATATATAAATAATTTATATATATGTATCATATATAATCATATACGATATATATGGTATATATGTAAATCATATATATATAAATATATATATATTTATAAAAATATGGACTATCCTGGAGACACAATAAGATAAGTTTAGATAAGTTTTTAGAAGAGCTGCTAGGCCAATGGGGATGTACATTTGTTATTTTGATAGATATTGCCAAACTGCTTTCCCACCAGCAGTGTGAAAGTACCTGCTTTCTAACACCCTTATCATGATTATGTCTAACACTCACTTTTAAGTCCTTTCCTTTTTTGTGTTGTAACCTCTGTTATTACCACACCATCAGTAAAATATGTTTTGCACAGTAACATGGGCTTTGGGGAAGGAAGAAGAAGAAAGCACCATCAGGTGCAAGAGGGGGAGCAGGGTCAGAGACAAAAAGGGTGTGCTGGAGATAAGACGGGGAGAAGGGAGCAATCACTAAGGAATTTGTTGCACAGAGTAACCAAAAAAATGTAATTTCTCTAGAAATCTAGTCCATCCTGGAGTTGCCACAGCATGTGTAATAGCTGTTACAGTGATTAATTTTTGTTATTAAAGAGAAAAGTCATCCCAGGAGGCCAGAAATTTTAAAGACTATGGGTTACATTATAAGGTTGAAAATCTCCCATCCAAGAGGGTGGTGGCATCTGGCTCTCCCAGTGCATTTACACTTGTAAGCCGGTGCTAGAGGAATGATCATGCTCTCTCCCAAGTCTTCTGTGTAATGGGGTACTTTGGTCTTGAGGCTCTCAGAACTTGAGCTTGTGTCTCCAGGATAGTCCATTCCCTAAGCTGGTAACCTGAGGGTGGAGCACATCATATCTTAGGGAGAGCTGGAGACCACAGTGCACCATGGCCAGCTTCTGTGTCTAGTTCTCTCAACCCAGAAGAGAACCATGGAAACCATCTCCTGCCCTCTGAATTTATGTCCCAGTTAGATTTTTCCCCCTTTTGTTTCATTCATTTCTGTTTTTATCTTTATTAATGTTTTCCTCCTATTTATTTCCACTGGGATAATTTTGCTGTTATATTTCTAAGCTCACTGCCCTTGAATTAAACCCAGAAAGAAGTAATTGCTAAATCCACAATCATAGTAACTTCAAAACATCTTTCTCAGGAAGTGGCAGAGCAATCAGAATAAAGCAATTGAACAAGAAGGTTTGGAAGATTTGAACATGTCATTTAATAAGCTTGAAAGTATTCATATGAAAAATTGAACAAATAAGAAATAGATCTTTTTTCCAAACTACTGTGGAACATATAAAAATATTAACCATTTATTACAAAACAAAGGAAATTTCAGTAGCTCCCCCAAACCAAATACATGCAGGCCAACAAGAAGAACAAAATATATCCAGCAAAAAAAGCAAACAAAGGCCCAACTCTTAAACAGCTCTTGGATTAAAGAAAAAAGAGAATGCAAACTATAGATGCTATGCATGTTCACATCTACAATGATATTAATAATTTTGATGTTTTAGTTTGGTTTCTGCAATGTTTTTGTTTCATTGGTTTGCTTATTTAAATCTCTTTCATCTTAGGGGCTTTCCTTATATATCTTGATATCTCTGGCTATGTATTCATATGCAAGAGTAAGGCACTAAAAGGGCTCATTCAGTGTTTATTGCGCATTTTGGGGGGTTATCGTTTAGTGAACTTTGTTTAGAAGAAATAAGGCACTGAGATAGCTGAGATAGCTCTTTTGTTGGGAGACCTTCTCTTCTGCAGGTATTAAGGAAATCTCTTTCCCCAACAGGGAACCTTGCCAATTTTTTTTTCACCAAAGATTAAAACACAAGCTGCTGCCATCATTCTGGGCAGAAAAAGCCTCAGTGTTCAGAAGGCATTCTTCATTTTCCACTGCTTTTGGCCTTTGCCTCACGTCATTTAGAAAGTATTTCCAAGTTCTATCCTGAAAGCAGAAGCCACTGAGAAAGATTCCTGAGAATGTAGGAAGGGTTAGAAGTCAAAGAATAGCTGTGATTCACCTGAGATCAAAGAGATGCACAGCTCCTCCACATACAGGTTTGCAAAGCGTGGTCCCTGATCAGCAACATCCACATCACCTGGTAACTTGATAGAAATGCAAAATTTTGGGTCTCATCCGGAAGCACAGAATCAGATGTTCTGTGTGCGAGGCCCAGAAATGTGTTTCAACAAGCGTTCCAGGTGATGCTGATGCTAAAGTTTGAGAACCACTGACCTAACTTGATGGGAGGAAGAGAGAGCTGGTGTTATCTCATGGCTGGAATTGGAGGACGTGGAATTTTAAAAGCCATAAGCAATCAACTCGAGATGGAGGGTGTGGTCTGTTTTCTCACGTGCTAGAAGCAAAGGTAATTCATAGTCTTCTCTTTTCTAAAGGGTGAGGAACCCAAGAAACTTGGCTTCTTTCTGAGCCATTAATTACCCAGACCATGTCGCCTCGTCCTTGAGCTCCGGAAACGTCAGAAAAAGAATGGAAGGAAACAGAGGAGGGCAGTGTAAGGCAGGAAGAAATGACAAGGGCCCAGGCTTTCATAGGCCCCAACTGCTCATCTTTTGCCCAAGCAGGTTCCCCGTATCCTCCTAAAACCCCAGTCCCCACACCCAGTTAGGTTGGACAAAAGGTCTGCCGCGGCCCCCCCCACTTCCGGGCTCTAGCCAATAGGAACTCAAACTGCTCAGCCAGTCAGCGCCCTGCGCTGCTTCCGGCGTTCTGCGTGCTGCCCTGGAGACGGGATGGGAAAATCCAAACGCAGAGGGGTGCTGGATACGCACTACCTTAAACTGCGCCTGCACGTTCCATTTTGCTCCATTGTTTCACCCCGGGCCTTGGTCAGTGGACCTGCCCCGAAGGATTAGAGGCCCAGACGCGCGCCGTGGCGGGAGGTTTTCACCGGGTCCGCGGCTTCTCCCCTCCAATTGTTCCAGGTGAGTGGCAGTGGCAGTTTTAGGGTTTACGAATTTGGATCCGTGTCTTCCTGAGCGGGTGAGGGGGACACTACAGGCCTGGAGGGGCGCCATCCTACCTGCCCTCCCTCCGTGAACCCTGTGCCTCTCGCATCTTCTCACTTCGCGCTCTGCTTTGTTATTGTGTTAAACTAAAAACCTTAAACAATTTTCTCGAGGCTTTGGTCCCGGGCACATGGGACATCTCTTCGAGGACTTAGGTGCAGGGGGGATTCGGGACTGTAGGCTTCGGGAGATGCGCTTTATGGACGCCCCAGATTCGAAGTTTTTCCCCTTAAAACTTGGCGACGCTTCCTGAATTCTAAGCCGGCTGTGCTGACGGATGTCCATGGTCGTAGAGAGGCAGTGAAAACGACCAGTTCTCCGGTCATGAGCTTCTTGGAGCGAGGGGTGTTTACGTAGCGACTCAGCTCCTGCACTTTCGAGGTCAGTTAACGTCTGTAGTTAATTCAGCCTGTTAAGGAGGAGCACTTGTTGAATGCTTGGCCCAGTGCCTGCCACCTTTTATGCCTTCCAAAAAGGTTGTTTTAGCCTGTGGTTAACGAAGTTGAGCGTGCATCAGGTGGGGTGAATTAAACCACAGATGGCTGGGCTCTGCTTCCAGAGTTTCTGATTCAGTAGGTCTGGGCTGGGGCACTGCTGCTAGTTGAGTTAATGATATGAAGGTAGAGGTAAGTGAAGGGAGGGTTCTGGCCTTTATCTGCGTGCCTCTATCACCTGGTCATTTTCAGAGTTTGTTGAATGTAAGCCCGGCTCCTGAATCTTAAATGCTCATTTGCTCTTAGGTGTGATTCGTTCTGACTTCTGGCTTCTCTGATAATACCTTGGTGAACTTGTAGATTGAAAGTCTTTAAAGACGTGCCATGCCTTTAGAAAATGTGGAAGACTAAACTGTGGTGTCAGTAAATGCGCACTTGGTAAGAAAGCAATAAAGAAACACTAGGAAGTGAAAACTGTGAAAGTCTGAATGACTGAATTGGAAAGGATGAGGAGTTGTGATTGCCACAGGCTCAGGAAGGGACTTCTGGAGTAGCAGGCAACGTGATGTTCTTCACCTGGATGATGATCACAAGGATGTCCCTCTTATAATAATTCATTAAACTATGCATTTATTTTGTGGGGTTTTCTGTATTTGTGTCTTATTTTGCAATTTAAGAGGTTACATAGCTAAAAAATGCATATTATTATTTTTTAAATAATTTTTTATTGTGTTATGTTAGTCACTATACAGTGCATCCTTTGTTTTTGATGTAGTGTTCCATGATTCATTATTTGTGTATAACACCCAGTGCATAATACCCATCACCGGCCTATCCCAATCCTCCACCTCTGAAGCCCCCAGTTTGTTTCCCAGAGTCCGATGTCTCTCGTAGTTCATTCCCCCTTCTGTTTACCCCCCCTTCATTCGTCCCTTGCTTCTCCTACCGATCTCCCTGCTATTTCTTATGTTCCATAAATGAGTGAAACCATACGATAATTGTCTTTCTCTGCTTGAGTTATTTCACTTAACATAATCTCTTCCAGCCCCGTCCATGTTGCTGCAAATGTTGGGTAATCGTTCTTTCTGATGGCTGAGTAATATTCCATTGTATATATGGACCACATCTTCTTAATCCATTCGTCTGTTGAAGGGCATCTCAGCTCCTTCCACAATTTAGCTATTGTGGACAACGCTGCTATGAACATTGGGGTGCATATGGCCCTTCTCTTCACTACGTCTGTATCTTTGGGGTAGATACCCAGTAGTGCAATTGCTGGATCATAGTGTAGCTCTATTTTTAACTTTTTAAGGGACCTCCACACTGTTTTCCAAAGTGGCCGTACCAACTTGCATTCCCACCAACAGTGTAAGAGGGATCCTCTTTCTCCACATCCTCTCCAACATTTGTTGTTTCTTGCCTTGTCCATTTTTGCCATTCTAACTGGCATAATGTGGTATCTCAATGTGGTTTTGATTTGAATTTCCCTGATGGCTAATGAGTTTGAACATTTTTCATGTGTCTGTTAGCCATTTGTATGTCTTCATTGGAAAAGTGTCTATTCATATCTTCTGCACATTTTTTTATTTGTTTCTCATGTATTGAGTTTGAGAAGTTCTTTGTAGATCTTGGATACCAGTCTTTTATCTGTAGTGTCATTTGCAAATATCTTCTCCCATTCCGTGGGCTGCCTCTTAGTTTTTTTTGACTGTTTCCTTGGCTGTGCAAAAGCTTTTTATCTTGATGAAGTCCCACAAGTTCATTTTTTCTTTTGTTTCTCTTGCCTTTGGAGATGTGTCATGAAAAAAGTTGCTGTGGCCAATGTCAAAGAGGTTACAGCCTGTGTTCTCCTCTATGATTTTGATGGATTCCTGTCTCACATCGAGGTTTTTCATCCATTTGGAGTTTATCTTTGTGTGTGGTGTGAGAGAGTGGTCAAGTTTCATTCTTTTGCATGTAGCTGTCCAGTTTTCCCAGCACCGTTTATTGAAGAGACTTTTTTCCACTGGATGTTTTTATCTGCTTTGTCAAAGATTAGTTGCTCATAGAGCCGAGGGTCCATTTCTGGGGTCTCTATTCTGTTCCATTGGTCTATGTGTCCGTTTTTGTGCCAGTACCATGCTGTCTTTGTGATCACAGCTTTGTAGTATAGCTTGAAATCTGGCAACGTGATGCCCCCAGCTTTGTTTTTCCTTTTCAACAGTTCCTTGGAGATTCGGGGCCTTTTCTGGTTCCACACAAATTTAAGGGCTGTTTGTTCCAGCTCTTTGAAAAATGCCATTGGTATTTTGATCGGGCTGGCATTGAAAGTGTAGATTGCTCTGGGTAGCATAGACATTTTAGCTATGTTTATTGTTCTGATCCATGAGCATGGAATGTTTTTCCATCTTTTTGTGTCTTCAATGTCTTTCAAGCATGATCTGTAGTTTCTAGAGCATAGATCCTTTACCTCTCTGGTTAAGTTAATTCCGAGATAGCATATGATTTTTGGTGCTATTGTAAATGGAATCAATTCCCTAATTTCTCTTTCTTCAATCTCATTGTTCATGTATAGAAATGCAACTGATTTCTGAGCATTGATTTTTGTATCCTGCCACATAACTGAATTGCTCTATAAGTTCTAGTAATTTGGGGGTGGAGTCTTTTGGGTTTTCCATATAGAGTATCATGTCATCTGCGAAGAGAGACAGTTTGACTCTTTCTTTGCCGATTTGAATACCTTTTATCCCTTTTTGTTGTCTGATTGCTGAAAAAACGCATATTAGGAAATCTAAGGTGAGAATGGCCTTGGAGTGAGCCAAAAAGAATCTAAAAGCCTGGAATTTCAAACTTGAAAGATAATTTAGAAGATCATCTGATTCAATTCTTATTTTACTCTAAGGAAACTGAGCCCCAGAGAGGGAAAGTGCTTCCATAGTAAACCACCCTTACCTAAGCAGACTTTGTAATTGGTGCATTTCGTTAATTTGAGGCTGTGTGGTCTGTCTAGATGCATTACTCAGTAAAAGATTGAGGAAAAGAATTTGGCCTGAATCAAATTCAAAATTTGAAGATTATTTTTTTTCTTGTGGTTTAAAATCTTTTTTTCAAGGAATCAATTCTTTATCTTACATAAAAACTTATTTCAACACCTTATTGTGGTGTATCCTAATGTAGCCAATTTGTGACTATTTAATTAAAGGTCTCTGGTTATTTTTTTCTGGCTAAATAGCTTTTCCATCTTAAGATATTGTTAATTTAATCTTACTTTGGTTATGTTACATACTATGTAACGTTGACCTGTTGCCACACAATTACTCCTGTCTGGGCTGCATTTTGGTGGGTCATGAGTTAGTATTGGTTTTTAATGAATGGGTTTTAGGAGGAGAGGAACATAGAGGGGAAATTAGTAAAAGTGATCATTAAAATAAATAGATACTATCTGTGCCACTTTTGAGTTTTCATTGATTTAAATTCGGATTTCTCCCACATCTTTTCTACTTAGAATTTAAAGAATTTTTCTGTGAATAGTACGAGTTCTTCTGATTTGATATAGAGACCAGGTTTGTAATCTAACTAAATGTAACTACTAGCCTATACATTTTTATAGTAGAATTTCCCCCCATTTTTCTGTAAATTTTAATTTCTTTGGAAGATGGAATCATAGAGTTAGTTATTCCTAGATTCTTAGATTACTGGTTCCCTATACCAGAACAGGACAAACTGCTGCCTTTTGGCCGGATGCGGCTCTCAGCCTGTTTTTGTATGGCCTACAACAGAATATACGTTCTGGAGATCTGATGTACGTCATAGTGATTATACTGAACAATAACATATGACTTCAAAGTCACTATGACAATAGATCTTACATATTCTTACCACAAAAAAGTGATAATTATGTGACATATAGAGGTGTTAGCTAATGTTATGGTAGTAATCCTATTCTTCTATATAAATGTATCAAATCACATCATACACTTTAAACTTAGAGTACATGTCTATTATATCAAAAAATCGAGATATTCACATACTATACAGTTCACCCCCTTTACAATGTACAATTCAGTGATTTTTTAAAAAAAGATTTTATTTATTGAGAGAGAGAATGTGGGGGTGGGAGGGGAGAGGGAGAAGTAGACTCCATGCTGAGTAGGGAGCACTAGGGGCTCAATCCCAGGACCTTGATATCATGACCTGAGCCGAAGGCAGATACTTAACCGACTGTGCCATCTGGGCACCCCAATTCAGTGGTTTTTAGTGTATTCACAAAGTTGTACAACCATCAGTACTAATTCCAGAACATTTTCATCTGCCCAAAAAGAAATGCCATACTCATTAACTTCTCTTTTACATTCTGTTTCAAAGGGTTTTGCTCTAGGTTCTGACTTACTGGATACCATGTAAAACAGCTGCTTTTTAAGAGTGTATCTTCCAGCTTACTGGATAATTTCTGGAAAATTTTCTGTAATCTAGAATGTGAAATCCTTCCAAAGAGATGGCAATTTAAAATATATTTTGCCAATCTAGTAAATACTTTGAATATATTGTAAATATATTGTTCAAGATACTGAATCCACTAAAGTACTTCAAGTCTAAATAAAATCTGAGAAAAGACTATATCAGTGCCTATTCAGTCATGCAAATTAGGACAAATTGGCCAAGAATGTGAGCTCTCTTAACTGCTTATATTCTTGATGATGAAATGGTTGGTTTAAAAAATTTTTCTTGTTGTTGTTGTTTAAACTTAAAACAGGATTTGGCAAACTTTTTCTGTAAAGGGCCAGATAGGAGGTATTTTAGAATGTGTGCAGGCCATCACTCTGCCACAACTCTGCAACTGTAGCCCCAAAGGAGCCTTAGACAATATATAAATGAGTAGGTGTGGCTATGTTCCAGTTAAACTTTATTTACAAAAGCAGGCAGCAGGCTGGATTTGGCCCAGGACCCAAATAATATTTGGATTGACTTTCAGAATCTCTGTGGGTTAGATGGAAATATCATTCCACATTTGTTTATAAAGTATTTTAACATACATTGTCTCATTTGCGTCTCATAATTCAAGGTTTAGGTAGGTCATATATTGCCCCACTCTATACAGATGTTGACACAGTGTGCCTGCCTTTGTAATAAGAATATAAGAAAAGTATCAAGATACACTGGCTGGCATCTCATTCATCCCTCTTTTTGTTACATGTGTTGGAAGTAGTTGTCATTTTCATCATTTTTGTTGAGATCTTGTTGAAGGAAATTGAGTATTGGTTTGTCAATTGTTTTATTTTCCTCTTAGTTTTTTTTTTTTTTCCCCACTCTACAAAAAGATGTTAGTAACCAACACTTGTGGGTGAATTTTCTGAGTTTATACAATTATTAGGTTTACATATTAAGTATCCTAGGCTAATTAATCATGTAACTAGCTTGCATTTATAAGTATTTTTTTTGTTTACCTTTTAGGAGCTAGAGATGCCATTAGGCTGTCATTTTATCCAATGTGAGAAGTCAGCCCAGAGATGGAAAACTTCATTCTGTATGAGGAGATTGGCCGAGGAAGCAACACCGTTGTTTATAAAGGGCGGCGGAAGGGAACAATCAATTTTGTAGCTATTCTTTGTACTGATAAGTGCAAAAGGCCTGAAATAACCAATTGGGTAAGTCAAGTATGTTTCCCTCCCTCTGGGAAAACACAGGGCTATGATCAGGGAGAGGTAGCAGCATTAAACAGAAGCCATTGAACTCACTATAGCAAATACCACATTTTCATTATGGAATGGTGTTTCATTATGTTTAGTGCCACCAATCCTGAATAATGACTAATAAGCATACTTAAGTATTCAGCAACTTAGTGTTAATTTTTTTGGGAAGAGTCAGGGAAGATATACTGTATATTGGATCATTTACTCATAAATTTAGTATGTGATTTATGAAGCTTGCCAAAGGAAGGACATTGGGTGAGAGTGACTTGGTTTTAAAATTTATAGCCCAGGCTCCTGGACCAAACTTAGCTTTTTTTACCCCCCATTGTGCTAAAATACATGTATCGAAAAATTTACCATCTTAACCATTTTTAAGTGTGTAGCTGATGATATTAAGTACATTCATTATTCTGTACAACCACCAGCATCTCTAGAATTCATTTTTTTTTAAGTTAATTTTTTTTTTTAAGTAGGCTCCATGCCCAGCGTGGAGCCCAATGTGGGGCTTGAACTGATAACCCTGAGATCAAGACCTGAGCTGAGATCAAGAGTTGGACGCTGGGGTGCCTGGGTGGCTCAGTTGTTAGGCGTCTGCCTTCGGCTCAGGGTGTGATCCTGGGGTCCTGGGGTCGAGCCCCACAACAGGCTCCTCTGCTGGGAGCCTGCTTCTTCCTCTCCCACTCCCGTGCTTGTGTTTCCTCTCTTGCTGGCTGTCTTTCTCTGTCAAATAAATAAAATCTTAAATAAATAAAAAAAAAAGTTGTACGCTTAACCCACTGAGCCATCCAGGTGCCCCTAAAAAGTTAATTTCTTAGGAGCAGTTTTAGATCCACAGCAAAATTAAAGTGTAGTGATTTCCTGCTTATTCCATGTCCTCCTGCATGCATAGTCTTCCCCATTGTCAGCATCCCCACCAGAGTGCCACATATATTACAATTGATGAACCCACATTGACACATAATCCTCCAAAATCCATAGTTGACATTAGGGTGCACTCTTGGTGGTGTACATTCAATAGTTGTGCACAAATGTGTAATGATATGTATCTATCATTATAGTATCGTATGGAAGAGTTTCACTGCCCTAAAAATCCACTGTGCTCCACCTGTTCACCCTTCCCCCTTCTTCCCAACCTCGGGCAACCACTGACCTTTTTATTATGTCCATAGTTTGCCTTTTCCAGAATGTAATAGAGTTGGAATTGTCAATCTGAAAAGGCTACATGCATCTTTAACTTAGCAATACGCATGTAAGTTTTCTGTGTCTGTTTGTGGCTGGAAGTGCGTGTGTTTTCATTGACGAACAACATCACATAGTTGTACCAGTTTATTCATTCACCGATTGAAGGGCATCTTGATTGTTTCCAATTGTGAATAAATCTGCTATAAACAGGTTTTTGTGTGGATGTAAATTTTCACCTCTTTTGGGTAAATACCCAGGGTGTGATTACTGGATTGTCCAGAACTCTTGTCATCTTGCACAACTGAAACTCTGTACACACTAAGCAATAATTCCTCATTTCTCCTTCCCCAGTCTCAGGCAGCCACCATTCTACTTTGTCTCTGAATGGTACCTCATGTAAGTGGAATCCTACCTCCTTTGTCTTTTATGGCTGACTTCTTTCACTTAGCATGGTGTCCTCAGGGGTCCTCCATATTGTAGCATGTGTCAGACTTTCTTTCATAAGACTGTGTAATACTCCACTATGTGTATATACACATTTTGCTTATCCATTTACCTATCTGTGGACACTTGGGTTGCTTCTACCTCTTGGCTATTGTGAATACTGCTGCTATGAAAATGGGTGTACACATATGTCTCCAGGACATGTTCTTTCAGTCCTTTGGATATATACCCAGAGAGTGGAATTCTATGTTTGTTTGTTTATTTATGGAAATACCACTCTGTTTGCCACAGAGGCTCTACCATTTTACACTCCCGCCAACACTGCACAAGGGATTCTATTCTCCACATCTTTGGTGGTAACACTTGTTATTCTCTGTTTTTGTTTGAAGGTAGCTATTCTAATGGGCATGAGGAGGTGTTGGTTTTTGTAAGGAGCCGTGGATAGTTGAGGGAAAACAGGTATATGGGACAAGATGCAGGTTAGTTTGTGGATTCAGTGCTAGGAACACACGGAATTTCTCTTCGAATGAGGTTTTCTCTGAGATGAGAAGCTAAGTCCTCAATGGGGTGGGGAGGGGAAGGCAGTGTTCTAGGCAAGAGGAAAGCAAACGTGTGAAACCTCACTTGGACGACAGATGGGCTGGGGCCATTTGAGATTGGGGATCCTAAATTGAAGCTGGGTCAGTCAGCATGGCTCGTGTCTGCCCCAGTTGCTTGTGTATGTGTGGAATGTGGATGTCTGAATTGAACCAGAATTGGAGAGCTGGGGTGAGTGAGCTGGAAAGTGAAGGAGTGGTGGTCACAGGCTAGGATGTGTGCAAGACTTTGGAGATGATACGGTTCTTAGTCAAAACCTAACAGTTCAGTCCAACAGAAACATAATGGGGGCTACAAATCTAACAGATGGGTGGTTGAGGTGCAGGTGAAGGGGAGATTGAGAGAGCTGAGGTGAATCAGCATCTGAAGGGTAGGTACTTGGCATATACTGAGTGATAGGGAGTGTGGGAGCCTGGGCTGTGGCCTGATTTCTGGTGGAATTTCCACACCTCCTTTACTCGTCGTTAGGACCCCCCCCCCCCTTCCAGTGCCTGAATCAGTGGGGATCCATTTAAACAGGCTTACCTTGTGTCTTCCCCACTCTCCTCTGGCCCTTTGTTAGGAGTTTATTGTAAAGTGCTCCTCGAATTCTCTTGGCCACTCTGATTTTTGTTTTTCTCTTTAAATTGTGTGGATTCATTTCCCTTTCTTTGTGTTAGAATATGAGTCCACCTAGTTGTCCCTAGAGAGTACCACTTACCTATTTTTAAAATAAGGAGCTCTGTATTTCTACAGATGAGTGGGCCTATTAGCCTGTGTTGAGTGTGAGTGACAGTAGAATTTGTGGGGGTGTGTGTATGTTGTTAAGAGAATCAGAAAACAAGGATCCAAAGCACTTGGGTAGTTGTCACCAGTTTGGAGTCTGGATGGTTTGTTAACAAAGCACACATTTTTGTGGTTTTAGTTTCCGTATTTAATGGGATTTTGAAGGGAGAAAGCAAACATCCCTGAGGCAACTTAGTATTTTTTTAACTGATAGTCTCTTACATCTTTGCAATTGAGTTTTGGATTCATTCTTTTTTTGGTGCACAGTTATTCTCATGATCTAATGGAAATGTACATCTTAAGAGTAGTGTGCTCACTGTAATGATTCTTCTTTTAATAAACCGAGTGAATTGATACTGGGATTCACTAAGGATATTTTTAAGAATAAAATTGTAGAATCCTTTGAGACTTAAATATTTTAAAAGTAATACCTCATCATTATAGAAAACTTGGACAATCTAGAAAAACGGGTAGAAAAGAAAAAAAAAAAAAAGGCAGCATTGTTCCATCATCTGAGGCAGTCCCTGTTCTGTTTTGGCTTGTTTGTTCTAGTCTTTTTTACTATGAGTTTTTAAAAAAGATTTTAAATCATGGTATTACATAATTTTGTTTCTTGCCTTTTTAACTTAACATTATTATACTGTCATTTTTTTATGATACAAAATGCAATGCTTTAAAGTTGGGCTAATGTTTAGTCTGTTGATATATAACTTAACTATTGTGTTATTGAGCCTTGAGGTTATTTTTACTTAGTAAAGTTTTTTTTTCTTCCTTGAAAATTATTTCATTCCTGATTATTAAAGTACTGTGGACTGAATGTAGAAAATAGAAAAAGCAAAGTAGAAAAAATTAAAATCACCAGCAGTTCTGCTCATAACAGCTATTTTGATATATTCCTTTTGGTCATTTTCCTATGAACATTTCTTTTGCAATGTTGTGTTTACACAAACACAAAACTGTATTGCACAAGCTTTTTTTTTTTTTTAAGATTGTACATTGAATTAGCATTTTTCCCTGTCACCAGCCTTCAAGCCATCATTTTTATTTTTATTTTATTTATTTTTATTTATTATTATTTTTTTTTAATGATTTTTTATTATATTACGTTAGTCACCATACAGTACATCCCCGGTTTCCGATGTAAGGCTCGATGATTCATTAGTTGTGTATAACACCCAGTGCACCATGCAATACGTGCCCTCCTTACTACCCATCACCGGTCTATCCCATTCCCCCACCCCCCTCCCCTCTGAAGTCCTCAGTTTGTTTCTCATAGTCCATAGTCTCTCATGTTTCATTCCCCCTTCTGATTACCCCCCTTTCTTTATCCCTTTCTTTCCCTACCGATCATCTTAGTTCTTATGTTCCATAGATGAGAGAAATCATATGATAGTTGTCTTTCTCTGCTTGACTTATTTCACTTAGCATTATCTCCTCCAGTGCCGTCCATGTTGTAGCAAATGTTGAGAACTCGTTCTTTCTGATAGCTGAGTAATATTCCATTGTATATATGGACCACAACTTCTTAATCCAGTCATCTGTTGAAGGGCATCTCAGCTCCTTCCACGATTTAGCTATTGTGGACATTGCTGCTATGAACATTGGTGTGCATATGGCCCTTCTCTTCACTACGTCTGTATCTTTGGGGTAAATACCCAGTAGTGCAATGGCTGGATCATAGGGTAGCTCAATTTTTAACTTTTTAAGGGACCTCCACACTGTTTTCCAGAGTGGCCGTACCAACTTGCATTCCCACCAACAATGTAGGAGGGATCCCCTTTCTCCACATCCTCTCCAACAATTGTTGTTTCTTGCCTTGTCTATTTTTGCCATTCTAACTGGCGTAAGGTGGTATCTCAGTGTGGTTTTGATTTGAATTTCCTTGATGGCTAATGATTTTGAACATTTTCTCATGTGTCTGTTAGCCATTTGTATGTCTTCATTGGAAAAGTGTCTGTTCATATCTTCTGCCCATTTTTTGATTTGTTTATTTGTTTCTCATGTATTGAGTTTGAGAAGTTCTTTGTAGATCTTGGATACCAGTCCTTTATCTGTAGTGTCATTTGCAAATATCTTCTCCCATTCCGTGGGCTGCCTCTTAGTTTTTCTGACTGTTTCCTTGGCTGTGCAGAAACTTTTAATCTTGATGAAGTCCCATAAATTCATTTTATCTTTTGTTTCTCTTGCCTTTGGGGATGTGTCATGAAAAAGGTTGCTTTGGCCGATGTCGTAGAGGTTGTTGCCTATGTTCTCCTCTAGAATTTTGATGGATTCCTGTCTCACATCGAGGTCTTTCATCCATTTGGAGTTTATTTTTGTGTATGGTGTGAGATAGTGGTCAAGTTTCATTCTTTTGCATGTAGCTGTCCAATTTTCCCAGCACCATTTATTGAAGAGACTGTCTTTTTCCCACCGGATGTTTTTTCCTGCTTTATCAAAGATTAGTTGCCCAAAGAGCCGAGGATCCGTTTCTGGGCTCTCTATTCTGTTCCATTGGTCTATGTGTCTGTTTTTGTGCCAGTACCATGCTGTCTTTGTGATCACAGCTTTGTAGTACAGCTCGAAATCTGGCATTGTGATGCCCCCAGCTTTGTTTTTCCTTTTCAACAGTTCCTTGGAGATTCGGGGCCTTTTCTGGTTCCATACAAATTTAAGGACTGTTTGTTCCAGTTCTTTGAAAAATGTCCTCGGTATTTTGATCGGGATAGCATTGAAAGTGTAGATTGCTCTGGGTAGCATGGACATTTTAACTATGTTAATTCTTCCGATCCATGAGCATGGAATATCTTTCCATCTTTTTATGTCTTCCTCAATGTCTTTCAAGAGTGATTTATAGTTTCTAGAATATAGGTCCTTTACGTCTCTGGTTAAGTTAATTCCAAGGTAACGTATGGGTTTTGGTGCTATTGTAAATGGGATGGATTCCCTAATTTCTCTTTCTTCGGTCTCGTTATTCATGTATAGAAATGCAACTGATTTCTGAGCATTTATTTTGTATCCTGCCACTTTACTGAATTGTTCTATAACTTCTAATAGTTTGGGAGTGGCTTCTTTTGGGTTTTCCATATAGAGTATCATGTCATCTGCAAAGAGAGACATTTTGACTTCTTCTTTGCCGATTTGAATACCTTTGATCCCTTTTTGTCGTCTGATTGCTGTTGCAAGGACTTCTAGTACTATGTTGAATAATAGTGGCGAGAGTGGGCATCTCAAGCCATCATTTTTAATGTCTGTATAGAATTCCACCAAATTCCGCTGTCTTGTTACCCACTTTCCAATTGTGTATGTAGGTGTTTCTTAATAGATGTGAGGATTTTAAGAACTTTTTGTGTGTGTATGTGAATACTGCGTTTTTATAGGTCCGTCTCACCCATGAAATTAAACACAAGAATATCGTCACTTTTCACGAATGGTACGAAACCAGCAATCATCTCTGGCTAGTGGTGGAACTCTGCACAGGTAAGTGTGTGTGAGAAGTGCTACAAATATATCCAACTTATGTAGTTTTGAAAAAAACATGTGATGTAGGTTTTGTTGTTTTCCTTTTGCACTGCAAATAGAAGCTCTCGGTACTCTTGACTATGTTCACTTGCACGTATGTTGTTTCGTTATCAGGGTAGGGTAAAGAACAAAGATGTCTGGTAGGAGGGAGACAGTAAAATTCAATTTGGGTTTAACTTTACTTTGGTATAAAATATTACTAAATCACCTACATAAAAATTTAGAAGTCTTTTTTAGTGATGAACTTATCAAGCAAGTTTTCCTATTCAATAAAAACCAAGTATTTTAGGTCAAGTAGCTATTAGGTAATTAGTTTATAAAGTGATCATCTTCTTATTCTTATGAAGAAAATACTTGCTGTTTATAAAAACTTAAGCTATGTGAAAAAGGACCAAGGTGAACCAACAAATACCAGCACCTAACGATCATTAGAGATAACTTGTTATAACTTTCTGGGACTATATAGGGAGAAAAATAACTGAATGTATTGATATTATCTGGGCTTTTAGTTTCAGTGTCTTCAGGGAAAAACCACCCCTGTTAGCGTACTTCTATTTATACATTGAGTAATAAGAAAGGATCACTAAATATTAAGATATACTGTAATTTCTAGCTTTATGAGTCTTACCCTTTATATTGGCACTTGGAATTTATAAAACTGAATCATGGAAGAGGTTATTTGGAAAAATAACTTACTTGCATTTTATTTTTTCTGAACCAATAGGCAAGGACTATGGCTTAATTACATTCATGGTCGAACACACTGTTGAGGTGATCAGGGAACTTTCCCTGTGTTCCTTTTTGCTTCAGCTGTTATTTCTGCTCCCTATCATCATAGCCTGTGTTTGGAGTGGTTCCTCACCCACCGAAACAAAATAAATTTCAAAATACCTCCTACCTTCATCATAGTGTTCTGACTGAACTTTCAGGTGACAGCTAAGAGTCCCCCCCCCCCCCCAGAGTGTGTGCAGGCTTGGGTGGGGGGAGGGGGGTGGGGTACAGGGAGGGAGGGAGAGAGAGAGAGAGAATCATAAGCAGACTCTGCACCCAGTATAGAGCTGACGAGGGCTCAATCTCATGACCCTGAAGTCATGACCTGAGCTGAAATCAAGAGCCGGTTGTGTAACCTACTGAGCTGTACAGGTGCCCCAAGACTTTTTCTTCTCTCTTTTCTCTCTTCTCCTCTCCCCTCTTCTCCCCTCCCCTCTTTTCCCTCCCCTCCGCTCCTCTCCCTTCTTTTCTCTTCTTTTCTGTTCTTTTTAAGAGAAAGGGGAAGAGTTTTATTTGAGTCCAAGGTAGGACAGCTGCCTGGGGTATACAATCTTCACAAAGAGAAGAGTGCTCTAAGGAAGGAACATTATGTTCAGGGTTATACATGTTTCTCTGAATTTGGATCCTGTTGGAATCTTGATGCCAAAAAAAAAAAAAAAAAAAAAAAAAAAGGTTTGTTCCTGGCACTTAGATGGTAGAAATGTGACCAGGACCTTGGAAGAGTATAGAAATAGAATTCACAGTGTGTCTGCCTTTGACGTTTTATTTCCTCAGGAATGTACTCTGAGGGTTGTGATTTTTCTCTTAAGGAAAGGCCTCTTTTCTGCCATGCTGTACTTTGTAGAATGATTAACGTTGCACAGGAGTAAATGTGGCTATACTTTTCATGATGAGTTTTAAATGCACAGTTTAGGTTAGTATTTACCACTAATTTTTGTAGCTTTTCAATTCCTGAGGTATGAGTTAGAAATCATAGTACCAGAGGAATTCTCCCAGCATCCCACCTGCTTGCTTACTGACTAGTCTCCCAGTCTGAACAGTAATTCTCTGGGAGCTGGCTCTGGAGTGTAGACACAGATTCCTCTTAGGGTGGTTGGACCACTGTGTTCATTCACACGTGTATTTCCCCTGCCAGGCTGTTCATGTGTACTGATCAGATCATTTTTTTAAGTCTGAGTATCTCCCAGCATGGAAGCGCCTAGAGGCACTGTGTGATGCTGGTGGGTTAAAATGGGTGATTTTAATCAACTTGCAGGTGGTTCCTTAGAAATGGTTATTGCTCAAGATGAAAACCTCCCAGAAGATGTTGTGAGAGAATTTGGGGTTGACCTTATTACTGGATTACATCATCTTCATCAACTTGGCATTCTCTTTTGTGACCTTTCTCCTGGCAAGGTAATTCATGAAAGTTTTCATTTCCTAACTGCTTCTGTCTGAAGTTATAGTGCTTTCTCAAAGGTGTTTTTATTTTTAGATAAAATTTAGATAAAATATAGACCATCTTGAAATTGAGTTAATTTTTTTCTTTTAAAGATTTTATTTATTTTAAAGAGCGAGTGCTATCGAGAAGGGGCAGAGGGAGAGGGAGGGAGACTCTCCAGCAGATTCCGTGCTGAGCGTGGAGCCAATCCCCCTACCCGAGATCATGACCTGAGATGAAACCAAGAATTGAGGCCCAACTGACCAAGCCACCCAGGGGCCCCTTGAGTTAATATATTTTTTTAAAATAAAAAACAGTGCCATATTTTAGCTACCTATTGAAATAGCTTTTAGAATGGGAAGTCTCCCCTCCTCTTGGAGTCCTTTGAGTAATTATTATTGCTGCCAAGGCATATTGTGAATGAGGAGCTCAGGAGCTCTATACAATAAGATGCTAAGCTCTTAGATTATAAGATTATGAACCATTATTTTAGCTTGATAATGGATTTTTGGTGTTGTTGTTTGATTAGCGGCATTATGGGTCAAATAGCTTCTTCTCTGGTAAAATTAATGGTCCATAACTAAATGTGCATCAGTGTAGTAGAGGCATGAAACCTGCTTAGTTTCAGAATCACAGGTGACACTGACATTTAGAAGTTGTGTGACCCTGGGCAGGTTACCCTTGCTCTCGCTCTGCCTTGGCTTCCTTGTCTATGATCTGGAGATGGATTCTGTACTATATTTAGGTTAAGCTTCTAGGACACTTTCTGGTGTTTTCAATCAATGGCATCTATTATTTATAAGTACATATTCTTAGGGATTGTACTTATTACTGGTTTGAGTTGCACTTTGTTAAAGTGTACCTGATGAAATAAAAAGTTGAGTATTGTTAAACATTATTACTGTAGGCCCTCCATATGAGAACATAATTACAGGCGAAGAGATTGAGATTTAGAAAGGCTAAGTGAATTCTCCAGTTCAGGCTGCCAGTAAATGGTGGACCTAGGGCTAGATCTCTGACTTCAAAACCCTGGTTTTGAGACTGTGAGTAAACAACACCTTGGACAGGTGGGTTTTCAAGTCCTCCTTCAGCCGTCACGGAGGATTGGCGAGGATAGATTTTTCCATATACATCGTTGTTTATCTTTCCCAAAGGTATGTGGTTTCCCTCTGTGGTTATGATGTGTTCATTGTACACATATGAGAATGGGCAGTTTAATATTTGATTCTATTATTAAAATGTTGGATTTATTTTTTTCTTTAGCTGCTTTTAAAAATTTATATGCATTTAATTTTTTGAGTAGGAAGAAGTAAGAAGGCCAGTGCTCCGAGTTCTTCAGTGGGATGTGAAGAGGTACTGATGGGAGTGCAAATGGAACTGGTTTCTGAACACCTTTATTTTCTCATCTTTATAGATACTCTTGGAGGGGCCTGGCACATTGAAGTTTAGTAATTTTTGCTTGGCCAAAGTGGAAGGTGAAAATTTAGAAGAGTTTTTTGCTTTGGTGGCAGCAGAAGAAGGAGGAGGTGATAGTGGGGAAAATGTACCGAAGAAAACCCAAAAAAGTAGAGCCAAAGGTATGTGGAGAGCTTATAGATCAGAACCTGCGCTGCCTAAGTCATGTGTTTAGGAGATAATGTGGACCTTATGTTTTTGGCAGTCAAAATAGTATATTGAAAATAACAGTAGAAGTCTGGATATGGGAATGGCTTTGTCCGTAGCCCAAAGGTTTTCACATAGGTCCAATACTATGTAAGGTACAGGGAATCTCTAACGAAGCCTATATCCTATCCTTGGCTTTCTTTTTTTTTTTTTTTTTTAAGATTTTATTTATTTATTCGACAGAGATAGAGACAGCCAGCGAGAGAGGGAACACAAGCAGGGGGAGTGGGAGAGGAAGAAGCAGGCTCATAGCGGAGGAGCCTGATGTGGGGCTCGATCCCATAACGCTGGGATCACGCCCTGAGCCGAAGGCAGACGTTTAACCGCTGTGCCACCCAGGCGCCCCTATCCTTGGCTTTCTATGTCACTAACTACTCATTAGAACATAAGGATGGCCATTTTTGTCCTGCTTCCTTCTGTATCCTCAGTACTTAAAACAGTGCCTGGCACACACTTTTGGCTCAGTAGATATTTTTTCAACATTGATGAGTAGCCGATACTCTGAAATTAAGGGCGATTGTTAGGGTGCATTCTTGGGAGGTGGTTTTGCCAGTGAGATGGGACCTGAGGTGTTGAGAGTTGCTGTACTTGAGGGGAGATTGTGAAGTGATACCTCTTTTGTGATTCTCCTTTTCTTTCTTTCTTTTTTTTTTTTTAAGAGAGCATGCAAGTGGGGCTGGGGGTGGGAGGAGCAGGGGTCTGGGGAGGGGAGACAATCTTAAGCAGGCTCCACGCCCAGTGTGGAGCTGATGCCGGTCTCAGTCTCACAACCCTGAGATCATAACCTGAGCTGAAATCAAGAGTTGGACACTTAACTGACTGAGCCACCCAGGTGCCCCTCTTTTATAATGTTCTATGCGTAAATCTGTCGTCAAACTTAACACATGAAATCATTTTTTGTCTTTCTCCCATATGTTGTCTTTTCCCATGCGGTGGTGTTGGTAGGAACTTCATACTCATTTGTTCATTAGTATGTTTATTAACTCAATGTTGAAGAAAGAAGAAATAAAGTGCATGAATCAACAGAAATTTAGACATGTTGTAGATCCTGGAATTATGAATGTGAACAAACTAGCAAAAATCCCTGGTCTAAGCGAACTTGCATTCTAATCAGGGAAGGCAGACATTCACCTTAAACACCTACGAATGATGTGCCTGTTAAGTATTGGGCAGGGTGCTTGGGCATCCTTGGGGGTCTTATTTGTGTTTGCTTTCTCAGGACTTGGCGAAGTAAAGGCAAATAGGCCCTCCGTAAGTGTTTGCTGCATGAGTGAATGTATGTATGAAATGTGATAGCATAGCAAAAATGTCACATAAACCCCGAGGCCACATGAGACTGCTGTTGTGGCTGTAGTGGGCCCTGGAGATACTATTTGCTGGAAGATTTACCTCAGTGGAATTTTCTTTTCCAAATGATTGGTGATGACTCACTTCACGGAAAGAACATTCTCCTTGGAAGATGGGAGGGTTTTCAGTGGAATTCTGCTGGGTGCTCTGCAACCGCTCGGCCGTGTGACTTGGGGGATATTAGGGGAGCCTCTAAGCTTTAGTCTCTCTCATCGGCAAGTAAGGGATCTTCCAACTCAAGAATTTGCTACTTCGCTGTAATATTAAACTTTGTGTAAAGTCTACGTGGCACACCTTAGTGCTCTTCACTGAACATTTCCAGTTCTTCTTGATTGCGTCTTCTCCCTCCCAAAGCTAAGGAGGTGTGAGCACAGGTGGTGGGAGTTACTTTGAGGTGGGCATTTTCAGAGCCAGTGTTCAGTTTGCTGCATTCTTTCCCCTGTCCTCGTGGTGATGCAAGCATGTGTTGAGATGGAACCTCTCTCAGCCTGGCTCCTTGGGTGATTCTGAGGATCAGGGCCCCTGGGCCGACCTGTGGTGGACGTGTAGTTGAAGTAATAAATAAACCTTTGTTGGTAAGCCGGTGGGAATTTGGGGTGTTATGGCTATATAACTTAACCTATTCTAATGAAATACTGTAATCAAAGGTTCTTTTGATTAATTAAATTGTTAACTTAAAAGAATATACCTCTAACTCAAGTGGATTTTCAAAACCTGTTTGTATTCTTACATATCCTTGTAAATGAAACCTTAAAATTAGAAACCATTAAAAAATGTGGAATGTACATGAAGGCATATAGTCACGTGCGTGTTTTCCTCCAATCTGTTTTCTTTCTCTTTTTTCTTTTTTTTTTTACCTTACCAGATCCCTCCTAGGTAGATTTGTTTTGGGGATTGATACAAATGCCTAACAAAGTTGTTCTTTATACTTGTAGGATCTCTTACATACACAGCGCCAGAAATTTTGAGGGGTGCTGACTTCTCCATCACCAGTGACCTCTGGTCTTTGGGCTGTCTGCTTTATGAAATGTTTTCAGGTGATTCCATTCTGGTTCATTTTAAAATCAGAGCCGGGCACACACAAAAAGATGAAGTCTCTAGTTTGCAACAATTTTACCTGGAAAATGTGAAAAAAGCTGGCTTTTCTAAATTTTTATATCACTGGTTTTGGCTTGCTTCCCTCTTATTCCTCCTGTATGCTTGGTGTCTAGGCATATGTCTAGAACCTTTGACATATAGGTCAAGGAACTTGTATAAGTATTTTTCATGATAATTGTTTGGAAAAATATGCCTACTTATTAAAAACGATTATTAGTAGAAATTGTCGTAAAGGTACCTTGTGCCTGTGAATTACTCAGATGTGTTCAGTGGCCCATGCAGCCCTTGGATCATGGTAATGGTCCGTAAATGCATCAGCATATTTCTTAGCTTGATAAGTTTTGGATCATAGAAATATAAAAATATACAGTGTGCCTGGTTTGTACCAAGCATTCAGTAAGTAGTTATTGCTCTATATTTTTTTCCTATAAACTTTATAATTCTAAGCTATCTGTAGTTGAGATTTACTTAGACTTATCGGTGATAGCAAACTACTGTCTAATTTTGCAGTTTTTCTTGTGATTTCAGGAAAACCTCCATTCTTCTCAGAAACTTTTTCAGAATTAGTTGATAAGATTTTTTATGAAGATCCTTTGCCACCTATTCCAAAAGGTAAGATTTTTTTTTTTTTTTTTGTGATAAATGCCGTTAGTTTACATCTGACACTAATGGTACACTTTTATCCAAAGTCTGTTTTTGATTCCTAACCCCCAAATTTACATTTTATAAATAGTTCCAGATTGATACTTTTAGAAATGTTAGCATTCCCTTTGCTTTTTTAAGACACTAAAATGAAGAACAAAGTACTACTAATAGATTCCCTCATTTAAAAACACAAATTATTTTCTCCTATATCAACAGAAGTCTGGTTTAAAGATTTTAAAAGCCCAAACTTCTGTGTTTTTTTCTTGTTTTACTTCGTGCTCATGTTCCATGTAGTTATTTCTGTTTAGCATTCAAATAGGGACAAGTCAGGCGTTTGTCAGTCCTTATCTCGATGAATCAGAATGTCCCTGGCAAGTTTTTAAAGTCTTTTAAACTAGATATAGTTGTAGTATTTTAGAAGTATCGGAATTTTAATCATATGAATTTTGATTAATATAACAATCTACCACTAACAATTTTAAGGCAAGATAAGGAAAAAACCCCGAACACACATAGTAAAGCACTTTGCTGTACATACACCACAAGAAAAGTGAGTTTCAAGACACACAGATGAAAACAGGACTTTACAAAAAATGCACATTTATAGAAGAAAAAACTTTTAGAATAATTAATGGGATAACTAGGAATATGGAATTCTTTTAGGATTTCAAGGGTCATCCTAAGAGGGGAAAAAAATCTTGTTTTGAAAATAGTTATTAAAACAAAAACTTATTAAAACAAAACAAAATTGCCTTTGTTTTTCCTTTAACTTTTATATTAAGAATGACTGATTTCTACAACAACTATTTCCTTTAATGATAACTTCTGATTTTTGTTTTGTTTTGAATACTCATAGTATTGATTATTGTTTTGTCCTGTAAGTTAAGGATTTTTATGCAGGAAAGAGAAATCTGAAAATGTAGGTGTCAGAGTCTGGTTAGGATACCACTGGTGGCCCCAGCTTAATTAGGGATCTTCCTTCGACTGTGGCCATCGTGCCCAATGACGCCCTCTGTTTGTCTTTGTCCGTTGTCTTCATGGCCCTTGTAACCAGAGACTGATAATTTGGTTGTGGTATATTCTAATTTAAAAAGAACTAACATTTGGAGAATACTGGAATTGGCCAGTATTGTCATATTATTTTCCTGTTAAGAATCTTTAAAATAGGGAGCTAGAGAAAAGAGGGATTGCAAGTATTGTTATTATATATTATAGAGCCTCAGAACATGAGGCATAATTAAAAGTTGAAGACAAGAGTGTGGGTTTGTTGGGCTGGTGATCCTTACCAGGCTTATTCAATAAAGAGAAAGTTTAGAGGCTAGTCAAGACTCAGCTTTTGAGATTCATGTTTTTTATGGTCTAGGAAAAAGTATTTTTATGCCCACACCTCACCCCCCATTAAATGGAGGCTGTAATTGTTAATGATGGATTCAGTGTTCTGTAAAAATGATATGTGCTTAAAATACTTTTATTCTAAATGTTTATGTAGGGTATGTGTTCATATACTTACCAGTTATTTTTCTTTTTGGGAATCAAATTGTGTATAGATCCTTCTCTTCCTAAAGCTTCTTCAGATTTTATTAATTTGCTTGATGGTTTACTTCAAAAAGATCCTCAGAAAAGGTATGTATGGGTAGTATTTTAATATGAATGAAGTGGAAGAATCTTTCTCCTTTAATGTACTTCTAAAATAGTACTATTATATACAGAGAGCTATTCGAATTACTCTTAACATAAACTCAGATTTTTTTTTTTTTTTGGAGTGTGTTCTCTGTTTGCAGGGTTTTTTTTTTTAAGTTTTAAATTCTAGTTAACATGCAGTGTAATATTAAAGATTTATTTATTTTAGAGAAAGTGAGAGAGGATGACTGAGGGGAGGATGAGTGAGAGGGAGAGGGAGAAACAGATTCCCTGCTGAGCGGGGAGCCTGATGTGGGGCTTGATCCCATGACCCTGAGATCATGACCTGAGCTGAAATCAAGAGTTGGCAGCTTAACTGGCTGAGCCATCCAGGTGCCCCTAACATACAGTGTAATATTAGTTTCAGGTGTACAATATAGTGATTCAGCAATTCCATACATCACCCTGTGCTCATCACAAGTGCACTCCTTTATCCCCATCACCTATCTCCCCCATCCTCCCATCCACCTCCCCTCTGGTAACCAGCAGTTTGTTCTCTCTAGTTAAGAGTCTGTTTCTTGGTTTGTCTGTCTGTCTGTCTGTCTGTCTCTCTCACTCTCTCTCTGTTTGCAGGGATTTTTAGTCATGAGGAAGTTTTAAAGTCCATTTCTCCTTTAATATATTAAATAGTTGCATAGTAGGTTGACAGATTTTCTTGTAACTCCCAAATCCAAGAGGGGCATTTTTTCCCATTGTAGATTTCAAGCTAAAACTGTCTTATGCTATTGAACAAGGGATGATGCTGTCAAGACAGTTAATGTAATAACTATTGAGTGGTATTTTAATGTGCTAATGTTTTTATGATAATCCTGTCATAATGAGGGTATCAAGTGTGAGGATAATAGGCACAGTGTGAATTTTCTGGGTTACAGTAATGGCAGAAAGTTAGAAATAACTGTGGTATGGAATAGGGGAGTGTGGAAGGGAGGTGGGAAGTCCGGAGGGGGTCTCCCTGGCTTGGCAGACAAGAGCAACTGGTTTCTACTTTGGATTCTGCCACTAGGTAACTGGGGGGAGGGGGTTTAGGCAAGTATTTGGGGTCTCTGCTTCAGGGTGTAAAATGAAGAGTAAATTTAGGGTAGCATATAAAATAATCCATTCTCTAGCTTCCTTAAATATAAGAGAAAAACTGCAGAGGGAGATGCTAATTCTTGTATAAGTTGTAGGACAAACCCCTTGCGCTTACAGTGGATGCTCTTAGGATTGGTGTTATTTTGCTGTAGTCTTCCAGACACCTTTTGATAGCATACAAATACACTTACTTGAGAGTGGTGTATTCACATTTCCACATATTTATATCCTTGTATACTTTATTGCATAAATGGTACCACTCTGTAATCTAGTTCTTTCTATATGTCCACTAAGTCCTTTTTAATGGCTGCAGCATGTACACGTGATACCCTTAAGCACAGTAAACGTTTAGAGTGTTTCTTGATTTAGAATATTATATGGGCTGCTACAGTCAAAATCCTTGTGTTTTTGTTGTTGTTCACTTAGGCAGTGAGCTCCTTTGGAGAGATTTCTGACAGTGGGGTTGGTGGCCAGAGGCTAAGGACGTGAAACAGTTTGATGCATTTGCTATTCTTAGAGTGTGTGCTGGTTTAGGAACCCTGGAGAGCCCCTTCCCTCCCAGTGTTACCTGCAGTGGACTTTGTTGACCTTATAAATATTGCCAAGCTGCCAGACAGAAATTTCACTTTATTAGCAATTTTTATTTCTGTTTGTGAGTTTTAAGAGCCCTTTGTATAAAAGGGATATTATATGTGATTGCAGATTCTTTCTCTTTATTAATCATGTTCTAATTTTGATCTAAGTAGTTTTTATTATTTTTTTCTTTTTTAAGTAGGCTCCGTGCCCAGCGCGGATCCCAACACAGGGCTTGAACTCATGACCCTGAGATCAAGACCAGAGCTGAAATCAAGAGTCGGATGCTTAACTGACTAAGCCACCTAGGTGCCCCAAAGTCGTTTTTATTTCAATAGAGATATTTTGAATAATCATATTTTCTCTTTTGTTTTGAAATTTCAGTCAGGCTTAACCATTCCAAGTCTGATGATTATAACTAGACGCATACTCTATTAGTTGTAAAAACTAATGCATTGAAAGTGAGTGTGGGTTTTAGATACAGCCTGAAGTCATTTTAATGTGGGTGAAGTGGCTAGATAACATTTTGGCTCCTACACAGAAGTATGACTGCATAAAATTATGAGCTTAATTTTCTTTTTTATTTCTGAATGAAGTTCTAAAGGTGAAGTCCCCAAAATGAAATGTGTGAAACAGGTAGGGTGTATAGAATAATGGATGACAGAATTATAGATTGATAATATCTGATCTATTTACTTTAAAAATTTAAGCTAATTATAGACTCCTTTCATAGACTGTTTTTGAGAACCCAAAATGTTTTCATCAGGCTCCATGGAATATAAGCCCTGAGACTTCTAATACTTAGTTGTCAGACTCTTTCATTCTGTACCATTTAAGTCTTCTGAATTATTTTTTTGGGTGTCGCGAGGAGATTAATTGTATACTAAAATGAAAATAGGGGCACCTGGTTAAGTGTCCCACTCTTGGTTTCGGCTCAGGTCATGATCTCAGGGTGGTAGGATTGGGCCCTGAGTCAGGCTCTACACTCAGTGGGGAGTTTGCTTGAGATTCTCTCCCTCATCTCCTCTGCCCGTATATGTGCGCTCTCTTGCTCTCTCTCTCGCGTGTGCTCTCTTTCTCAAATAAAATCTTAAATAAAATGAAAGTAAGGTGTGGAAGAATTGCTGAAGTAATTTATAGAGAGAAATTTATAAATTGTAAAATGTGGTAGATGTACTTGGGACATGACTTGGGAATTGTGCATGGTAAATCATGTTAAAATAGAATTTTAACATTTATATTTTATAAAGATTAACTTGGGCAGGCCTACTGCAGCATTCATTTTGGAAGGATGCCTTCGCTAGGAAAGATCAGGAATCAAGCCCTGAGGATTCCAACATCAGGTAGTATATAAGCTTATCTTTGTGAGGGGGGCATGGCTATTAAATGATCATACCGATTACTGTTCTATCAATGACATGAATTTCTCTGCTTACCAGGAGAAAATCAAACATTTGTTTAAGTGTTACTTAAAGAGTTTAGTCATGGCCTTCTGTGTTCTCGACTTTGCTCATTTTCTGCTCAGTTGTTTATTTTCCAGTCGGTGATTTAGTATGGTAGTCATTAGCTCTGGCCACCAAATGTAACTCACTTTCCACCTTGCAAGCGCGTGGTAGGATCTCATTTCCCCCTCATGTGACTCGCTTTGGCCAATGAAACATGAGCAGAAGCGATATGTGTTCGTTCTGCATAGAAACCTTGTGAGCCAGAGTGAGATCTGACACATTTTTTCCTCCTGATGAGGTAGCAGGGACGAAAATGTCCGAATGGCGCTGCTGTCAGGCTGGGTCTTCAGTGACTGTGATCAGCGTAGCTTCTCTCCAGCCTTCAATGGCTGTGTGCATGAGTGCGACAAAGTTGTGAGATTCAGGCTCCTGTCTGATCCTGACTACTACACCTCATTTTTATTATAAAATCTTCTTAGCCCAGGACACTTACACAAGTGAGGGTATTAAGAGCCAGGTGAGAAGTGGTCGAACAAAGTTCTGCTAGTTGGCTTTGCTCCCCCTCCACTTATTCAGTGGTGAATGGTTTCTTAATTTCATCTTGGCAAATTCATTGTATTGGATAGAGAAACCTGAATTTTGTTTAAGGTCTCTCCCAAACTTGGGTTTCTCTGATCCATTGAGATTCAACCATGTTCTCCCCCTTGTGTTAGGCTCTGTGGGGACTCTAGAAAGTGGGGCTCTGGTCTTGGTCCTCCAGCATCAGCAAGTCACAGAACACCTCTTCCCCTTTAATCTGTATGCCTTTGATGTCTTTTCTTGCCTTACTGCCCTTGCTGAGCCTTTTGCGGTAAGATGTTGAATCAGGAGTGATGAAAGTGAACGTCTTTGCTTGGTTTCTGCCTCTGGGATGAAACCTTCAGCTTTCACCATGAAGTACAATGAGCTGGAGGTTTGCGTAGCTGCTCTTTTGAGTTTGAATGAACGTTCAATTTTGTCAAATGCCTTTTTGTATCAGTTGATAAGATCATATGGGTTTTCTTCTTCAGATTCTGATTATGGTCTCTTACATAAATTGGTTTTCAAATATTGAGCCAGCCTTGCAATCCCACAGTAAACCCCACCTAGTCATGCTGTGTTATAATTTTTACGTCTTGCTGCTGGTGTTTGGGGACAAGTGGCAGGAGGACAGCGAGATAGGAAAAAAAAGAACAGAGCAACAGGGATTTGCCCCATGTTCTTGAGATCATAGCTGTATGATTAGAGAAGATGCCCCTCCCTCAATTTTAAGCACTGCTAGAAGCTGCTCCTTGCCCAGCTAGTGGCTGCAGGATTACCCGGAGGCTGGAACAGAATAAAATGGAAAAAAAATCAAAGCAAAACACAACAAAACAAACAGGGGATTTCCCCTTAGAGGTCCCCTTTCCTGTTCCTTAGAACAGGAATAGGAAGCTCTTCTGGGAGGCTCGTTTTGTCTGCACTCACTGCTTTGAGTCCAGGCCCCATAATACTGGAAGGGGAAAAATAAAAGGGAAACTCACTGTGGTTTTATTGGTACTTTGAGTTCTGGTTTCGTTCCCCAAACTGCGTGCTGCAATTTATTTTTCGGGGTAAGGTTTATAGACTCCGTACAATGCCTTTGGTAGAGTGAGTGCTCATTTTAGCTACTCAGTGACCATACTTTCCAACTCCACAGCTTTGCCAAACGTAACCTGTAATTTCATGATCTTTTCCCACCTCTTGTCTGACACAGAAAATTATAGAAAGCTCAAAAGTAAATTTGATTGTGTTGGCTTTCTTCTGTTGACCCAGAAAAGTGATGGAGCATTCTGGGACACAGGATTCCAAGGAGTTTTTGAAGGCTTCAAGTGGACAAGCCAAGGGGGAGAAGAGCGGTCAGCGACTAAGTCACTCTTTCAGACTAGGTGAGCTCTCACTGGAGCGTGCTCGTGCCGCTTACGATGCTATTCTGAGGGTTTCTAGTTTTTGTTACCACTCTCTTTAAATTTCTGCCTGCATCCTGCTCTGCTCATGATATTTTTGGTCCTTTATGGATAACGGTTTTCTTTCCTGCCACAGAAAATCCAACTGAGTTGCGGCCTAAAAGTACTGCTGGGGGTCAACCGAATGAGTCCATGTTTCTTCTCAGGTAGGTAAGATGACGGAGTGGAAGGGAATCCATGGGAGATGACAGGGTCTTCCCGAAGCATCTGTTGTCCTGGTGGCAAGCCGTGTTACACGGAGCTAAAGGACAGGGATGTGAGTGCCAAATTCCAGTTTCTCTCTCTGCTTTCAAAGTTACCTTTAAGTGCTGACCAATGGAATGTTGACTTGGCTGTGCATTTTTAAAAGTTTTTAACCGAACCACCCATCTTTCCTATTCATCAGGGTTAAAACCTCTTCATTTTGTACTTTCCTTCAAACAGAATTGAATTTGAAATTTTAGCAGTCCAGCGTCTTTATTGGATTAAGACCTATAGGGAAGAACAGGTGTTTTTTTGGTTAAGTGTTGTTTTATATGGAGGCTTAAATAATGTTTACTTAATAATGTAGTCATTGAAATAGTTAAATATCAGAATGGTATTTTAATGTGATTAAGACCAATGTATTTAAAATTTTAGTAATCCATGTTAAGTGTTATATTTTAGTTTTAGTCTTAGACACAAATAGTTTTATTTAATGACATAGGGTTTATAACAGTAATCTAAAGTTTCTGGCCTTGTTTTACCCTAAATATAAAATATGTTAACTTTATCTATGTACATTCTAGGCATTTTAAATTTAGTTTTTAAAAACTTTGCGTAATTTTTGGCATATTTTTTGAGTTAAATAAGGACTTGTTCAAGGAATGAATAAACAGATAAGTGAAAGAGAGGTGAGAATCCTGATATCTGGGAATTTGAAGGAATTCATTGAAAAACACCCTAATTATCTGAGTGGAAAAATTTCTTAAAATGTGAAAAATTCAAAATCAGAGACCCAGGTGTAATGGAATGATCCACAGTGTATGACAACCATTTTTAAGAGTAGGAGGAATCATTAAAAATAGACACAGATTATAACTTGTTTCTTAAATAGGTACCAAGATCATTTTCCACTTCAAACATGTTCTGAAAAAATTGTAAATATTTTCCATCCTTTGTAGAATGTCCGATCTATTTTATTATGTCAATCCTTATACCAGCAGACATTTAAAAAATAATCAATGTTTTAAGGTTTCTAGTTAAAATAGAAACTACTGTATATAACAAAGGTGCTATAAAGAAAAGACATAATAAATTAGCCAGGAAATTGCTTTAAAGACATTTACAGAGAAGTAGTGTTGGATAATCACAAATTAGGGCTTAAATATGTGAGATCACCTAGAATCTTGATTATTCTACTGTGTTTTTCATGAGATGTGTTCTTTTCCCCCAGATAATAGTAAACACGTTAAAGGTTCTAAAATCTGAGTAATGTTGACTGGTCTGTATTTTCTAGTTCTCGTCCAACTCCAAGAACGAGCACTGCAGTGGGATTAAGTCCTGGTGAGGATAGGACTCAGCATTCACCCCAGAAGACTTCTCCTTCAACCAAGGTGAGCAGAGGGGCACTTTTTGTTTTTTTTCATATAAGATAGATGCAGAAGAATAATTGCCAAGTTCACCTACAAACTATGATCAAAATGATGAAATTTACAATTAAGTTGTTATCTCTGATGATCACTGGTTTTTCTGGTAAGTTCTCTTAAGAGGGAATTGTTTCATAGTTATTTCTTTGATAACAGCTTTCCTGAGATATGATTGACATCCCATGTAATTCACCCAGTTAGAGTCTACAATTCAGGGGCTTTGAGCATATTCACAGAGTCATGCAGCCATCACTGCGGTCAGTTTGAGAACACTCATCATCCCACAAAGAAACCCCACACCTATTTAGCAGTCACTCCTGTTTTCCCTCAATTTCTCTCGCCTCTCACTCTAGGCAACCACTCATCTTTCTGTCTTTATAAATTTGTCTATTCCGGATATCGCACGTAAATGAAATAACACAATATGCGTTCTGTGACTGGCTTTTTTCACTTACCCTAATGTTTTTAAGATTCATCCACATTACAGTGTGTATCAGTCCTATGTTCCTTTTAAGTGCCAAAAAAAATCTGTTGTATGTGCCACATTGTATGTTTCCATTCATCGGTTGGTGGACATTTGGGTCGTTTCCACCTTGTGGCTCTTGCGAATAGTGCTGCTGTGAACGTTTGTGTACACGGTTTTGAGTGGGCGTGTGTTTAATTTCTCTTTATACGTGCAGGAGTGTAACGCAGCACTGTGTGGTAACTCCGTGTTCCAAGGCAGCTGTGCCATTTTACATTGTCCCCCAGCAGTCCTCTCCAGCATTTACCCATCCCTAACAAAACTTATTATTGTCCAATTGTTTTCTAATTCTGGTAAAATAGAGGTTACGTAAAATTCGCCATTTATTTTTAAGTGGACAGTTTGTGGCATTAAGTACATTCCCATTTTTGTGCAACCATTACCACCAACTACCTCCAGAACTTTTTCGTATCCCAAACTGAGACTGTGTACCCGCTGAACAATAGCTTCCCATCTCCCTTGCCTCCCAGTCCTGGCAACCACGATTCTACTTTCTGCTTCTGTGAATTTGCCTAGTAATCTCATACGAATGGAACCATACAATATTTGCCCTTTTGTGTCTGGCTTGTTACATTCAATGTGGTATCTTCAAGGTCCATGCATGTTGTGGCATGTGTTAGAATTTCATTCCTTTTTAAGGCTGAATAATATTCCATTGTGTGTATAAACCACATTTTGTTTATCTGTTTATCCATCTTTGGACATTTTGGTTGCTTCAGCCTTTGGGCTATTATGAATAATGCTGAATGGTAGCCAGACTGGGGGTGTGAAATTATATCTAGTTTTGGTTTGCCTTTTTTTTTTTTTTTAAAGATTTTGTTTATTAGACAGAGAGAGTGAGCAAGCATGCACAAATGGGGAGCAGCAAGCAGAGGGAGAAGCAGGCTCCCCGCTGAGCAAGGAGCCCGATGAGGAACTCGATCCCAGGACCCTGGGATCATGACCTGAGCTGAAGGCAGACGCTTACCTGACTGAGCCACCCAGGCGTCCCTTGATTTCTGATGGCTAATTATGTTGAGCATCTTTTCATATGCTTATGGACCATATGTATATCTCCTTTGGAAGAATTCAATCTTTACTCATTTGAGTTGTAGGAATTCTTTATATATTCTGGGCATGTGACTTGGTGCTAGTGTCCTTTGAAGCAGAGATATTTTTAATTTTGATGTAGTTCAGATTATCTTTTTGTTTGCGTGTTGTTGCTTATGCTTCTGGTGTCCTAATTTAGATGCCATTTGCTAGTTCAAGGTTACAAAGGTTTATGCCTATGCTTAGCTCTTTAGCTCTTTAATTCATTTGAGTTAATTTTTGTATATGGCAGGAGGCAGGGGGTCCAGCAGCTTCATTGTTTTGCATGTGGATTTCCATTTGTCTCAGCACCATTTGTTGAAAAGACCATTCTTTCCCCAATTATCTTGGCATTCTTGTTGACTGCCAATTGACTATAAAGGTGAGGTTCATTTCTGGACTTGCTAGTCTGTTGAACTATGCATCCTTCTCACGTTGGTAGTACAGTAACTGGTTAGCTTTTTTTTTTTTTTTTAAGAGAGGGAGAGCACAAGAGCAAGGAAGGGAGGAGAGGGAGTGGGAGAGGGAGAAAAAGAATCCCAAGCAGGCTTCATGCCCAACATGGAACTCAATGGGGGGGCCTGATCTCACAACCCTGAGGTCGTGCCATGAGCTGAAGTCAAGAGTTGGACACTCAACTGACTGAGCCACACAGGCACCCCTAGCTAGCTATTCTTTTTTTTTTTTTTTTTTTAAATTTTATTTATATAACAGACAGCCAGCGAGAGAGGGAACACAAGCAGGGGGAGTGGGAGAGGAAGAAGCAGGCTCCCAGCGGAGGAGCCTGATGTGGGACTCGATCCCGGAACACCAGGGTCATGCCCTGAGCCAAAGGCAGCTGCCTAACGACTGCGCTACCCAGGTGCCCCTAGCTAGCTATTCTTGATCACCATAGCTTTTTAGTAAGTTTTGAAGTTAGGAGGTATGATTCTTCCAACTTTGTTCTTTTTCAAGGTAGTTTTGGCTCTTCTGGCTCTCCCTTGCATTTCCGTGTGAATTTTAGGGTCAGTTTGCACTTTGCATGTTTCTGTAAGGAAGCCAGCTGGGACTGTGATAGCGGTGACATTTGAATTTGGGGAGTACTGCCATTTTAACAATGTAGAATTTTCCTCCAGGAATGTGAAATGGCTTTCTATTTGTTTAGGTCTTTAATTTCATTCAGTCAGTTGTTTTTGAATACAGAGCTGTTTTGAATTAAAGTTTTTCCATGTTATCTCATAGTATTTAGTGCTTGAGAGATATAATTGCTTTCATTTGTTACTGTAATTTTTATGTAATGTGAAATGCATTTGGACTGCTTGAAACTTATTTCTGCATTGAAATGAAATATAAATGCATTATAATAAAATCTCATTCTGCCAATAATTTAGTTATATGTGAGATAGAAAATCAATGTAAAAGTAAAAAATGCATTTTGAAATGTTGTAGATGTTGAATCTCTTCTGGCACATGGTTACTGTAAGTGCACTTAATCATTTTATTGAGAATATTCAAGCAGTAATTATGTAAATACTATATGAAAGTTTGTCTTTTGTAGGTTTTAAGTGATACTTTTAGATTCAATTACAAAATTTTTTATAATAATTGTAGAAAACTTGGGAACTGTATAAGAGGACAAAAAAAATTAAAAGCTGCTTGTAATTTAATTACCCAGAGGAACCACTGGTTACATTTTGATATTTCTGCTTTTGGTTCTATACATATGTGTTCATTTTCAAACTAGGGAACATAATTTTTTTCATTTAGTAGATTGCAGGTGTTTGATCATTTAGTTTATTCCTGAGCATTATGTTTTATTTTTTACTATCTTGAATATGGTTTTTTTTTTTTTGTTTGTTTTGTTTTTTGTTTTGTTTTTAGAGCATGAGTAGGGGGTTGGGAGGGGCAGAGGGAGAGGAGGAATCTTGAGCAGGCTCTACACCCAGTGCAAAGCTTCATGTAGGCCCTGAGACCATGACCTGAGCCGAAATCAGGTCATGGATGTTTAACCAACTGAGCTACCCAGGCATCCGTGGTATTTCATGTTTGCAATCTGTTATCTGTGCATACATTTTGTGTATATATAGGGAATTTTTATATATAAATTTCTAATTGGTCTGCCTAATTCTTATACTATAAAAATATATCTTAATATAAGTCATTCATTACGGTCTTTCTTTGAAATCTTTCTGTCTTGAAAGTCCATGCCTTTAAGCATTAAAATTTTTGTTTGTTTTCCGAACTTGTTCCATATTTACTTTTCATGTTGTTTTTTAATATGTCTGTTTTCTAAGTTGCAAAGGGGTGGTCTTGGTTTCTGGAACTTTGTTAACAAATTATTCTATTCCTTTTTTCATGCCCCTGCCTCAGTTTTGGATAATTTCCTCATTTTTCACTTATTTGGTTTTCTGTCTTGTTCAGTTTGCTGGTCAGTGTTTCAGTGGAAATTCTTTTTTTTTTTTTTCTTTTTTAAAAAGTCCATGTTTTTATTTTATCCTAAAGTAAAATAGATTCTGAAAATCAGTGGAAATTCTTAATGCATAAATCCTCTTTCTCTCTCTCTCTCTTTTTTTTTTCTTTGTCTGATGGGAAGTCCTAAGGCATAGCACTAGAAATGGGAATTCTGTTTACTGTTTAAGTAGAGGATGAAGAAACATCTCAAAGGAACGGATGGCAAATATCTGGTTACTTGTTTTCATTATGTGTTAACTCTACGTCAGCTTTTATAAAGATAGAAGTGTTTAGCACTTAGGTAACAGGTTAGTACTTGACCCTGAAATTCTTTTATGCTGTAATTTTAACTTTGTACTGAATATTCTGTAAAGCAGAATAAAGTGATGAGTGTTCAGTAGATGTATGATAAAAACCATGCTGGTGATTGAAAAACCAGTTTACCTCATCATAGCTTAGAACATCAGACTATAAAAGATCTGTTTGCTGGTCCTAACTAGCCGTTGTGGTAAACACAAACAAGTCAGTTACTTTGAGCTTTGTGTTTTCCTTCTGTAAAAATGGGAATGATGGTACAGATGACCGAGGATCTTAGTGGACATCAAAGAAGGCCGTGAAAGTGTTTTGAATAGCAAAGTGAGGTACGCTGATCTAGGTGACCCTTGCAGTGGTGTCTTAACTCAGCACCTTATGACCTCCGTTTTTACAAGCTCTTCACTAGTCACAGAAACAAAGCCTCATTTTTGTTCTTATTTCAGAATACAAGTGAACACCTGAGTCAGCAGGACCTGGAATCCCAGATGAGAGAACTTATCTACATGGACTCTGATCTTGTTGTCACCCCGATTATCGACAACCCAAAGGTGTGGAAAGATGCTCTAACAGCTGAGGGCTGAGCTTTTAGACTTCCCTGAGAGCTGGAACCCTGGTGATATTTTTATTATATATATTCTTTGCCTTATTTTCTTTGCTGTTTCTCATGTCTGCTTTTATGTCACTTGTGCCACGTGTCTACATTTCTAATGCCTGCCCTGTCTGTAATCTTTTCCTCTTCCTGCACTGCTTTCTGTTCACTGAGTGGTGAGTTTCTTCCTCTTCTGCATCAGCTCTGCCTCCCCGCCATCCATGGGTTTCTAGACCTCAGACCTTTGTCCTCAGTCCTTTGTTTCTCCATACACACTTGGGTGAATTTCTCCAAATACTCTAGTTGTGAATGTGTTAGGAAAGCAGATGTGAGTGAGCACTGCTCCCCCAGCTGGGGTGGGTGGGTGGGGCACACACAGACCACGCCCTCTCACAGGTGCTCAGGGCCCCAGGGCAGATGGTGGGGAGACACTGGGAGCTTAGGAAGTCATGGTTCACAGGTGCACTTCATACCCAGCGTGATTTTTGTTGCTTCATGTTGCTTGGAATGTACTACTGTGTTACTAGGGGATGATGAGTATTCTCCTTAAGAAAAGAAAAATTAATTTCTCCCTCTGTACTACCTAATCTGTATTTTAATTTAATTCTTCTTTTTAAATGTCTTTTTCTGTTTTTAATTTATGGCCATTTTCTCTCATCTCATTGGGAACATTACTATAATTTAGAACAAATGGGTTTTTGGATGCATATTTATTTACTAGGTAGACAAGATTTAATATAGATTACCCAGCTATTTTTCATAATGGAGCTAATAATTTTTATGAGATATCTGGCAGAGTAATTGTATACCATGCCAAATTTAATGTGTAATGGGTCATTTTCCCAGTGGACCTTCTAAGAACTGTTTGTAATATCTTTTGACCATATTTTTTCTGTTTCTTTCTTTTATAACCATACTTAATTGTTTTGGGGAAGCCTTAGTAGACGTTTTTTTAACTTCTAACTTTAGACCTACAGAAAAGGTTCGAAAATAGTAGAATTCCTGTATAGTTTTTACCCAGCTTCTCCTAATGTTAACATTAGGAGAATGTTAAACCTCATAGGACCATAGAATGGTTAGCAAAACCAGGGAATTAACATTGGTATAGTGCTATTAACTAAATTCCTGAATTTATTTGAATTTTACCAGTTGTACTACTGATGTCCTTTTTCTGTTCTAGGGTCTCTTATTAACAGTTTGCTGTTAGGCCTTCTTTTCCTTGTCTTTCATGGCCTTGTGGTAATTTCTCAGTCTTCTCTTGGCTTTTGTGACCTTGACATTTTGAAGAGTACTGGTCAGGTATTTTGTAGAATGTCACTCAAGCTGGATTCGTCTGAGTTTTTCTTATGATTAGTACGTCTGAGGTTACGCATTGTTGGCAAGAATACTACCAGCAGAGCTTTTTAAAATGCTCTATAGAGAAGTTTCGGAGAATTGAGAGAGATGATGGTTGAAATTTTAATTAAAAGTCTCAAGATGAAAGTACCCTTTGTTGTTCCAAACTCATGGATCCAACTACCCGTTTTTTCCCTTTCTTAAAAAAACCAATTATGTGCTTTCCCGTTCATGCCGTTGACAGCTTCCTGCAGTGGTGTGTTCTCTAATTCAACCATGAAGTTCTTACCATTCTTTAAAACCTCAGCCTCCTTCCAGCTCTTCCATAAACCTTGTCAGCCTAAAGCGCTTGCTGCATTCTCTAATACTTTAGAAAATTTTATCTCTGTGAAATGTTCCAACTATAATTATGTCCTGCCCGTTTTGCATTGTTCAATATTGTTTTTTTTTTTTTTTTTTGTTTAACATGTTTGTCTTATCTTCACAACCAGAGTATCAGCTGTCTGACCGTAGGATTGTGTCTTTTATCTTGGTTATTCCCCTTAGCACTTAGCTTACTGCCTAACCCTCTCAGGTAGCCAATAAATATTTGTTGATATGACTGAATTTCTAACCTTAGAAGTTGATCAGCTTAAGAGTAAACCAAGATAAAGTGCTTCTTTTTTAATGAAGCTTTTATTGTGGATATCAATTGAAATGATTTTTAAAAATTTTATTTATTTAAAGTACACTCTAGCCCCAATGTGGGGTTTGAACTCACGACCTAGAGATCAAGAGTTGCATGCTCTACTGACTGAGCCAGTCAGGCACCCTGAAACGATTTTATTTTTAGAAATTATTGTCTGTGTATATTTAATCTGAAGGGCAATGTTGAATTCTTTCCCTTTTTAGTGGCAAATTTTCACTGATTTTTTTTTTCCTGCCCGAATTGATTTATAATCTGGTAATATGAGATCTATCAGGAGACAGACAACTGTCTCAAAGAGTGTCTTAAAAGTTTTTTTTCCCCCCAACCACAGATAATGAAACAACCACCAATTAAATTTGATCCAAAGCTACTGCATCTACCAGCACATTCAGGTAGGATTATAGAGGCCTTGTCAAACACATAGACTCTTGGAAGATAGATACAAGTAAGAAATTTAATAGCAAATGGAATCTCTCATTTATTGAATGGCCGAGGTCCTGTTTCCTTGCCACCTGGCTAGATTCTTGGGGCAGTGCCGTGTATGTTATAAGCCTGTAATCGATTTGTGTCAGCCTTGTACCTTAGTCAGCTGAGTCTGGGCTGCCCTGTACTCTGGGGGGAGTGCAAGTGCCTGTAAAGCTGGGTGGGCCCTTCTCTTGCCCTTCCCCCTTGTAGAGTCCATTGACTTTCCAACACTTATGGTGCTCTTGTGGGTACAGAGGGTTGGAGACCACAGTGAAGAACTGAGATTCTACTTCAGAGAGTGGGGCAGTTGACAGTGGGGGTCAGATGGTTCACTTTTGTGGGGATGGTGTGGGAATGGAGATACTTAAAGGGTGATTGTTATGCTTCCTTTCACCTAATGGGAAGTCTTATTTGGGATGAATATCAGAAATTGTTTTATACCTTAACTGTTGATGTATTTTTGTTTGATAAAATCTATTTGCAGCTGTTAAGCTAGATCCAGAAAAAATTCGTCGTCATAGCTAGAGTATAATCTGTGGCTTAAAAGCAAATCAAAGTAAATTCAAAATAAAATATATTCAAATTAAAAAAAAATTGTACCAAGTAGAACCACTATTCATGAAAACCTTGGAGAAGTATTTCAAAATAATATTCCTTCCCTTTCTCCCTTTATGTTGAGTTATTTTAGGAAATTATTATTACAGCTTTTTTTGCTTAAAGACAGAAATTAGCTGAAACTATGTTAATTTTAGATGGCATCACATTGCCCAGTTTTTGTTTTCTGTTTGTGGAGGGTTTGGACTTGGACTTTCCAGATGACTTCAGCTCCAGTATTAACCTGTTATGCTTAATAATTTCACTGGAACCTTTTAACAACTGTATAATTCTTGGCTTTCTGGTGTTTTAAGGCTAGATTGCTTTATTTATACAAAGGCTATCTTGCTTTTTTGTAACAGAATTTTATTTAGCTTTGTATTTTGTTAGATTCTAGGTTGAAGGATGATTCTCCTATAGGCATCTTTTATGCATAGTTTTCCATTCACAGGGTGAAAAATCTCCATGGGTAGAAAAAGAGGAATCTAGAAGAATAAATAAAAGTAGTGTCATCTTTGGAGGACTTTTTGGTTTTGACATTGTAAAGTTAGGATTTTCTTTGTCCTCCTCTTAGCTATTCAAATTCTATGTTCCATTTATTTTTCTTGTAATGTTTTCAGGATTTTATTTATTTTTTGCATGATACCTACTTTTAACATTTTCTTTCCTCTCCAGTGGATAAGTTAGTATTTCTAAAAGACCAAGATTGGAATGACTTTTTGCAGCAAGTGTGCTCACAGATCGACTCCACTGAGAAGAGCATGGGGGCCTCCCGAGCCAAGCTCAATCTCCTTTGCTATCTGTGTGTTGTGGCTGGACACCGGGACGTGGCCACCCGGCTCCTCAATTCCCCGCTGGTACGTAGTTCGGTTGCAAAGACTCGTTTTGTGGCTCTTGCAGCATGCCTTTTGCGTGTAACTTTTGTATTTCTGTTGAGATTAAAACATTAGTGCTAAAATACTAATTTGATCTAATTACAGTGGAAAAAATGATTTATCAAGATTATAGGTTTGCTAAAATTATTGTTTAATCCTCACCTCTGAAAGCGGTTGAACAGACAGTGATTTTGAACTTCTTTTGTTGTCTCCTGGGGCAGGATTCACATTTCAGTTGTCTACAGGTCATATGTGTTAGTCAATTTCTGTGTCATTTCATGAATGAAATATACATCTTATTTTTTTAAATTCTAGTTCCAGTTGCTAATCCAGCATTTGCGAATAGCTCCAAACTGGGATATGTAAGTAACATTTATATTTTAATAAATTATTCATTAAATAGTTACAACATATTTATCAAAAGCACATAGTGCTCAATACTTATATAATGAGATAATAATTACTCAATCATAGGCAATCATAGGCAAATCATAGGCATCCCAACTATAAATTTAAAAAGATTTCAAAATAGGCCTTATACTATTCTAAATATAACTCTAGGATTATATAAACTACAGCTGGAAACTTCGTTACTGTTCCCCATTTGAATATTCTTTATTAAACACTTGATCCTGTGTTTTAGGTTTGCTTCCTGCAGAGTTTTCCCTTGCGATACCATCTTTCCCTTACGTGATGCATGATTTCCTTAAATGTTATTTAAAATCTGATGGGATTATGCTCTGTAAGCTCCTGATGGAAGGATGTATATTTGCTTATTATGCAGATAGCATACCATGATGGAAAAGTACATTAGATAAAGTGTTAGAAGGCTCTGGGCTCCGGTGGCCGGTGAGACCAGGCTGGATGATTACCTCTTTCTGAGTCTCAGCTCCCTGGGGAGTCTGTGTGGGGTGATGGAATTGCATGCGCTTCACAGACAGACCTGGGTGTGAATCACAGATCTGCCCTCTGGGCAAATTGCCTTAAGTACTGAGCCTCAGTTTCCTCAACTGTAAAATGGGGATAGTGTATCTACTTCGTAGATTTGAATAATTAAATTTTGAACAAGATAAGTACATGAAATACTTGGCATGGTGCCTGGTTCTTACTGGGTGGGTAGTAGCTGTTGGAGCGTGGAGGTTGCAGGGGTCGTGCTTGGTTAGAGAAGCACATGAAAACCTAAAGGTGAAGGGGTTTTGTGAAATGTGGTAATAGCAATTATTCTTCCATGCTGGCAAAATTGGGGGGCAACAAGAAGTATTCACAAAATGCGTTTTTGGATAATTTTTGTTAGGCATCTTCTAAGGTTACCTCCCCAAGGTAAAACCTCGCATTACAAATAGGATTTTTAGGTAATTTTTGAGCAGATAAAACTTTGAGAGGGTTTGTGGTGTGCTCACTAACAAGAAACCAACGAAACCTAACACTGCAGCTAAAACTTATATCCTTGAATGGGGTGCCCCCTGCTGACTTGTAAAAAAAATAGACAGTTTTTTCTCCTTTGTAAGTACTGTTTTCTCCCCCCCCGTCTTTTAGATTGAAGCTTCATTATAAAACAGCTTGTGTTTGAGGAAAATGATAGATAATGAGATAGACAAATCCTCTGCTTGGAACCTTCTTTTATTGTCTTCCTCCATTCAAACACCAGTTCTTCCAGCAGAGCCTTCTCTGACCCAGGTCATATTCCCTTAATAGCCTAGAAGGGCCCTCAGCTTAGCCGGGGGATAGTCACTGTTGAAGTAGATATGTTTATTCCTTGGCTTTGTTCAGCATGTAGAAAAACAAAATAGAATAATATAGAATTTTTTGTTTCTCCAAACTGGGGGGGTAGCTGGGGGGGCGGGGAATGGGGTAACTGGATGATGGACATTAAGGAAGGCATGTGATGTAATGAGCACTGGGTATTACATAAGACTGATCAGTCACTGCTCTCCACCTCTGAAACTAATAGTACATTATATGTTAATTAAGTTTAAATAAAATTAAAAAATGTTCTGTTTCTCTTTCCCTTATAACATATGTTGTGCGTTTTTCTTGAGAGAGAGAGGGAGAGGGAGAGGGAGGGTGCAGAGGGAGAGGAAGAGACAATCTGAATTAAGCAGGTGCCACGCTCAGCATGGAGCCTGTCTTGGGGCTCCATCTCATGACTCTGAGATCATGACCTGAGCCAAAATCAAGAGTCAGATGCTGAATCGACTGAGTCACCCAGGCATCCCGTATGTTATGTATTTTTTAGTGTCATTAACTATTAGTCTAAGATTTTTTTCAACGTTTGCCTTTTCTACTATGCTATGAATGTCTGATCATTTAATTTACCCTGTTCCCTATTTTTGGATAATATTATAACATTGTAAATAATATGTTGATAAACATTTTTGCAATTAAATCTTGGTGCCTGTTTTTTTTCTTTTGCCCCTTAAGGCAGATTCATAGAATTAGAACAAATGAGCACAAGGCAATAAATAGTTCTGCAACTTCTGATAAATTGCTAAAACATTCTTTAGAAATATTGTGTTGACATGCATTCCCAGTTGGTGTGTATAAAAATGCCCTTTTGTTAGAACTTTCAGCAGTGGATATTAATGAAATTTTGTATCCTTTGCTGATCAACTTTATTGAGGTATATAATCCACATATAATAATGCATATTATTTTAATTAAGAAACTATTAACTGGAAATATACAGCATATGAAATTGAACATTTTGGTAAGTGTACAATTGAGTGGTATTAAGTATATTCACAATGCTGTGCAACCATCACCACTATCAATTTCCAGAACTTTTTCATCATCCTAAACTGAAGCCATTACCCATTACACTTTAACTCCCCATCCCCCTTCTCCCAGTCCTGGTAAACTTCTATTCTACTTTTTGTTTCTATGAATTTGCCTATTCTATACCTAAAACAATTGGGATTATACACTATCTTTTTGCACCTGGATTAATTCACTTAGCTTAACGTTTTCAGAGTTCAGCCGTGTTGTAACATCTATTAGAAAGTCATCCCTTTTTAAGGTTGATTAATATCTCCTAGATATATATACAACATCTTATCTTCTTACCTGTTGATGGTTACTTGGGTTGCTTCTACCTTTGGCTATTGCAAATAATGCTGCTGTGAACATTGGTATACAAATATCTGTTCGAGTCCCTGCTATCAGTTATTTTGGGTGTATACCAAGGAGTGCAATTGTTGGATTATTTGGTAATTCTATCTTTTCAGTTATTGAGGAGACATCATACTGTTTTCCACAGTGGCTGTACTATTTTACTTTCCGTCTAGCAGTGCACAAGGGTTCCAATTTTTCCACATCCTTTTCATCATTTTTTTTTCTTTAGTAGTAGCTGTCCTGGTGGCTATGAAGCTGCATGTCACTGTGGTTTTGACTTGCATTTCACTGATGACTAGTAATGTTGAGCATTTTTTCATGTACTTATTGGCCATTTGTTTTTCTTCTTTGGAGAAATGTCTGTTCATGTCCTTCGCCTATTTTCTAGTTCGGTTGTTTTATATTGTTGATTTGTAAGAGTTCTTCATATATTCTGGATGTTAATCCCTTATCAGATTATATGACTTACAAATATTTTCTCCCATTCCGTGGGTTGCCTTTTCACTCTTGATAGTGTCCTTTGAAACTCAGATTTTTCCACTTTTTCTTTTGTTGCCTGTGCTTTTAATGTCCTATGCAAGGAATCATTGCCAAATTCAATGTCTTAAAGCTTTTCATCTCTGCTAAGAGTGTTACAGTTTTCGCTTTTGTATTTAGGTTTTTGATCCATTTTTCAGTTAATTTTTGTATATGGTGTTAGGTAAGGGTCTGACTTCATTCTTTTGCACGTACATATCCAGTTTTCCTAGCAACATCTGTTGAAAAGGCTGTTCTTTCCCCATTGAATGGTATTGGCACCCTTGTCGATAATCTTTTGACCAAATATGCGAGGGTTTATTTAGCCTAAACATCAGTCTTTAAGTTTTGCAATCAGAAAGTGTGAGACCTCTAACTTTTTTTTTTTTTCAAGATTTTTTGCCTATTTGGGGTCCCTTTGGATTCATATAAGTTTTAGGGAGGATTTTCTAATTTTTGGTATAAGTTTGACACTTGAATAAGGTGAAATAAGTGTTCATCATCAGTTTTTTAAATACAGTTTCTGCATTTGTGAATTTTTTGCTCTGCTTCACCTTAGTGGATTAGATTTCATTTTTTTTCTGGTAGTTTTCTTTTTCCTTCCTTCCTCCCTCCCTCCCTCCCTCCCTCCCTCCCTCCCTCCCTCCCTCCCTTTCTCTCTCTCTGTCTGTCTATTAAAGATCTCTGAGTCTCTGCTTCTCTAGTTGTTGCATCCTCAAGGCTTTCTCTCTGGTTTTAGGGTTTGGGCATAGGGGGCTGACTGAGTCCTTTTTCTGCCCTTGGGCTTGCTCACCCCTGTGCCATGCTTCGAAGTTTGCTCTCTGTTTGCACAGCTCTGGAAGACTCAGGGCCGACCTTTTTCTTCTTCTTTATATGTAACTAGTTTGATTGTTTTTCAGTGTCTGGATTTTTCTTTTTATTCTAGGTGTATGAAATTTTATTGGAATGTGTATAGGTATTTCTTTTTACTAATTTGCTTTGGCAAATTGTTAAGTGCTTCAGGCTTTCTTTAGCTTCCCTATTTCCTTAGGATCTCTTCTTCTGTGTTTCATCCTTTATCTTCTCCTAAAAGTCCTATAGGATGGGTGTGGGATTTCCTGTCTCTCTCTCTCTCTCTCTCTCTCTTTTTTTAAGATATATTTATTAGAGAGCAAGCAGAAGGGACAGAGGGAGAGAGACTCTTAAACAGACTTGTGCTGAGCATGGAGCCCAACACGAGGCTCGAATTCATGACCCTGAGATCATGACCTGAACTGAAACCAAGAGTCAGATGCTTGAGTGTGCCACCCAGGTGCCCCTCCTGTCTCTTGACTCATTTGCTTTCTCACTCTTTTATTGACATATAATTCACATATCATAAAATTCACTTTTTTGTACTAAGAGTTTATTTTTTTAGAACAGTTTTAAGTTCACAGCAAAATTCAGAAGAAGGTACAGAGATTTCTCCTATACCTCCTGCCCCCACACAGGCTAGCCTCCCCCATTATCACCATTTCCCACTAGAGCAGTACATTTGTTACAACTGATAAACCTACAATGGCACATTATAATCACCCACAGTTCATAGTTTACAGTTCACTCTTGGTTTTATACATTCCATGGGTTTGGACAAATGTATAATGACCTGTGTCATCCTTATGGTATCATACAAGAGTATTTTCGTTGCCCTAAAAATCTGTGCTCTACCTATTCATCCCTCTGACAGTCACTGAACTATTTACTTCCTCCATTGTTTCACCTTTTCCAGAACGGCCTACTGGGAATCCTACAATGTTGGGATCCTGTGATATGTAGCCTTCTCAGATTGGCTTCTCTCACTTAGTAATATGCATTTAAGGTTCCTCCATCTCTTTTCATAGCTTGACAGCTCATGTCTTTCTAGTGCCAGATATCTCCTTGTCTGCATGTACCAGTTTATTCACATACTGAAGGACACCCTGGTTGCTTCCAAATTTAGCGTATGTGAATAAAGCTGCTGTAAACACCATGTGGACATATGCTTTCAGCTCCTTTGGGTAAGTCCCAAGGAGAATGATTGCTGGATCGTGTGGTAAGGGTATGTTTAGTTTTGTAAGAAACTTCCGTGTAAGAAACTTCAAACTGTCTTCCAAAGTGGCTGTACTATTTTGTATTCCCATCAACAATGAATGAGAGTTCCTGTTGCTCCATAGCCTTGCTAACATTTGGTGTTGTCAGTGTTTGGATTTTGGCCATTCTTATTGGGGGTATAGTAGTATATTGTTTTAATTTGCGTTTCCCTGATGACATATGATGTGGAGTGTTTTCTCATATGTTTATTTGCCATCTGTTTATCTTTTTTGCTGAGGTATCTGTTAAGATCTTTGGTTCATTTTTTCATTGGGTTGTTTTCTTGTTGAGTTTTAAGAGATCTTTGTGCATTTTGAAAGACAGTCTTATATCAGGTGTCCCTTTTGTAAATATCTTCTTCCACTCTGTGGCTTGTCTTCTCATTCTCCTGATGTTATCTTTCACAGAAGTTTTTATTTAAATAAAGTCCAGGTTATTATTTCTTTCATGGACTGTGTCTTTGGTGGTTGTATCTAGAAAGTCCTTGCCACACCTGAGGTTATGTAGGTTTTTTTTTTTTTTTCCCCTATGTTACCTTCTAGCAGTTTTATACTTTGACAACTTACACTTCGGTCTTTGTTTTGAATTTTTGTAAAGTGAGTGAGATCTGTTTCCAGATTCTTTTTTTTTTTTTTTTTTGCATGTATGCTAGCACCGTTTGTTGAGAAGACCATCTTTGCTCCGTTGTATTGCCTTTGCTCCTTTGTCAAAGATCCTTTAAGTATATTTATGTGAGTCTATTTCATAGTTCTCTGTTCTGTTTCATTGACCTTTTTGTTTATTCTTTTGTTAATACCACACTGTCTTTTTAAAAAATATTTATTTATTTAATAATCTTTTTTTTATTGTTAGTCACCATACAGCACACTCCTAGTTTTTGATGTAAAGTTCCATGATTCATTACTTGCTGTCTTGATGACTATAACTTTATAGTGAACCTCGATGAAGTCAGGTGGCATCAGTCTTCCAACTTAGCTTTTCTTTTTCAATATTGTGTTGGCTATTCTGGATCTTCTGCGTCTCCATATAAACCTTAGAATCACTTCTCAGTATTCATGAAATAAGTTGCTGGGATTTTGTTTGGAATTCTTTTGAATCTCAGGATCACAAGAAGAATAGACATCTGGACAATATTGAGTTGTTTTATCCATGAACATGTAATACCTCTCTATTTCCTTAGTTTTTTTATTTCATTAGTGATAGTTTTGTAGTTTCTCATATAGGTCCTATACATATTTTGTTAGATTTATTCATAAGTATTTCATTTTGAGGTGTTAATGTAAATGGTGTCATGTTCTTAATTTCATATCTCACTTGTTCATTGCTGGTATATAGGGAAATGATTGACTTTTATATGTTAACCTTGTATCCTGCACCTTTCCATAATCACTACTTCCTGGAGGTTTTTTTTTGCGGGGGAGGGGTGGGGAGTCAATTCTTTAGGATTTTCTACTGACAGTTATGTCCTATATGAAAAAAGACAGCTTTATATTTTCCCTCTTAATCTGTCTACCCTTTGTTTCCTTTTCTTATTGCATTAGCTAGAGCTTTCGGTATGATATTGAAGAGTGGTGGTGAGAGACAACAGCCTTGCCTTGTACCTGACCTTAGTGGGAAATATTTGTTTCTCAAAATTAAGTAGGATATCGGTTGTAGGTTTTTTGTAGATGGTCTTTATCAAGTTGAAGAAGTTCCCCCTCTATCTCTAGTTTGCTGAGAGTTTTTTTTTTTTATCATGAATGGGTCTTAGATTTTGTCAGATGCTTTTTCCTCATGTATTGATATGATTCTGTGATTTTTTTTTTTCTGTTTGTAGATGTGATGGAAATTCTTTTTTAAAAACTGTGAATTCATTGGTTATTAGCATATTCACAAAGTTGTGCAACCGTCACCACTATCTAATTACAGAACATTTTATCATCCAATGAAACCCCATATCCATTGCCCCTGTCCCCTTGGTCCCTGCAAACCACTAATCTACTTTCTGTCTATAGATTTACCTATTTTGAATATTTTGTATAGATGGAATATATAAATTGTGTGTGGGTTTTTTTTTTTTTTTAATGTGGCCTCTCACTTAGCATAATGTTTTCAGGGTTTATCAATGTTGTAGTATGTATCAGTACTTCATTCTTTTTATGACTGGATAGTATTCCATTGCACAATAATACCACATTTTGTTTATCCATTCTCGATGAACACTTGGGTTGTTTCCAAATTTGGCTTTTATGAATGATGCTGCTGTGAACATTTGTGCACAAGATTTTATGTGAACATATGTTTTCATTTCTCTTGGATATATACATAGTAGTGGAATTGTTGGGTTATAAAGTAATTCTTTGTTTAGCCTTATGAAGAACTGCCAGACTTTGTGTTCTTCCCTGATTTTATCTTTGAGGTTTCCGGTTTGATATTTATCCCTGCTCATTTTACTCTTGAGAATCTCTGTTTTATTTCAACAATCATATGAACTGATCTTTTTCATTGTATTCTGATTCTTTTCTCTAGCAGCCTGTATTTGGTCTATAATGTCTTTTTGAATTTGAGGACAAATAGTGGGATTATGAAAATTCTGTTTTGGAACAGAATTTAAGGTTATAAATGTTATGACTAATATGTAGGGTTAAAACAGTAGGATTATACAAGTTCTATTCTTATCTCCTTAGCCTGTGGGTCACTTCTTTTTCATCACGGTCTTGCTTTTTAGTGCTGTTAGTTCCTCAAATTCTTGATGGTCTTTGGTACTTAATTTTTATTATGAATAAATGGTTAAATTGATCAGTATAGACGTTGGCAATACAAATTGCCTCTATACTTCTCTAAGTCTGTTTCGCCAGCACCTTCTTTATTTTTTTATTTATTTTTTAAATTTTGATGATTTTTTATTATGTTAGTCACCATACAGTACATCCCCGGTTTCCGATGTAAGGCTCGATGATTCATTAGTTGCGTATAGCACCCAGTGCACCATGCAATATGTGCCCTCCTTACTACCCATCACCAGTCTATCCCATTCCCCCACACCCCTACCCTCTGAGGCCCTCAGTTTGTTTCTCATAGTCCCTAGTCTCTCATGCTTCATTCCCCCTTCTGATTACCCCCCTTTCTTTATCCCTTTCTTCCCCTACTGATCATCCTAGTTCTTATGTTCCAGAGATGAGAGAAATCATATGATAGTTGTCTTTCTCTGCTTGACTTATTTCACTTAGCATTATCTCCTCCAGTGCCGTCCATGTTGCAGCAAATGTTGAGAATTCGTTCTTTCTGATGGCTGAGTAATATTCCATTGTATATATGGACCAGTCATCTGTTGAAGGGCATCTCGGCTCCTTCCACGGTTTAGCTATTGTGGACAATGCTGCTATGAACATTGGGGTGCATATGGCCCTTCTCTTCACTACGTCTGTATCTTTGGGGTAAACACCCAGTAGGCCAGCACCCTCTTTAAAGTAAAGTGCTGGCATGTGAATGGTGATGCTTGTTGGCTGGTTGACTTACATGTTGGAAACTCAGTTGGCTAAAGAGCAGGTGGGCAGGCTGGAGGCCTACGCAAGAGTTTCCAGGATGGGTTTTTCTTTGGGCTGGAGCTGGCTTTCCTCCATTAATCCCCTTTTCCACTGTAGTATCTGGTGTAGAGGACCGCAGTCTTTGTTCCCCACATCCACATCTGTATCCCACCTTAGGGTAGGTTGCTTACTATAGGAATAATTTTCCATTTTTATCCTGGAGGCCAGGACTGCAGGGCTTATTTTACGTACCAAGGAGCGAGATGGGAAGGCAGCAGGACCTGGTTGGCTCGCTTGTTCGTTGTGCGGCTTTGTAATCTGGTGATCGTCCAGTGGCTCATCTTTGCCTTCTGTTTTAGTTTACTCTGAGTCTCTGGGGCTTCCTTGGGGAGATCTGTCTTTATCTGTGGTTCTTAGGGATTTCTTCTGTTCATTTTCTGACAATGCGATTTCCTCTGTGCTTGTGATCTGGGATTTCCTCAAACATTTTGGTCTACTTTCAGCCGTTCTTTCTGTTTCCAGTTATCATTTAATTATAAATTATGTTTTCTTTTAGCAGACTCTTGACAGAACAGAAAGGTGGGTGTCAGTGTCCAGTCTTCTGTGTAAAGCAGCAAAATGTCTCCTAAGTTTCAGCTTGTGTTATTTGTGTTGATTATGATTGTGCCTGATGGATACTTTCAATTTTTATTTGACACATAAGATAAATAAAAGTGCTTCTGAATTTACAAGTATTTAGGTTTTTTGCTTTATATTTGTTATTTCACTTTTATAACATAATATGTTCTGTATAATTTCTGCCTTTGGGGATTCTATGCATTTATCTTTGTGGTCTAATATAAAATCATTTTTAAAAATGATATTAATGTAGTAAAAGATGTGGTAATACTAGCTGACCCATACAGCACATATTAAATGTCGGACAACATGGTAATTTCTTCACATGGATTATCTCTTTTGATTCTTCGAACAACTTGAGGTACGTATTGTAGGCAGTCCTATTTAACATAAAAGTAACCAGGCACATGAAGGAGGAGTAACTAACCCAAGGAACTGTCCCAATTTTTCCCTCGTGGTAGGGACAAGGCTGGGCCTAGGACATTTCATTCCAGAGTAATAAATACTGCCCTATACTGCCTCTTACTGAGTAAGCGTGGTCACTGTTTATAGCAAGTTTGGCATATACATCTGTTACTTTGACCTTGCCAGTTTTATTATGAATGCTTGTATATATGTATTCATTGTGGCCTCCTTGCTGTGCTTGGAAGAGAAGTAGGTTGAAGTTTCCCACTATTCTTGGGTGTACTTTTTTTTTTTTAATGTTTTTTTAATTATATTATGTTAGTCACCATACAGTACATCCCTGATTTCTGATGTAAAGTTCGATGATTCATTAGCTGCGTATAACACCCAGTGCACCATGCAATACGTGCCCTCCTTACTACCCATCACCACCTATCCCATTCCCCCACCCCTCTCCCCTGTGAAGCCCTCAGTTTTTTTCTCAGAGTCCATAGTCTCTCATGCTTCATTCCCCCTTCTGATTACCCCCCTTTCTTTATCCCTTTCTTCCCCTACTGATCTTCCTAGTTCTTATGTTTTGGGTGTACTTTTAATTCCTTGTTACATGGTATATAATGATACCCTTTGTAGGTTACACTGCTTTTAGTTTACAAGGAATCTTTTTCTCATCTAGTGATGTTAGCCTTAAATTCTTTTTTGAGATTTATATTGAAAACCCTGTTTCACTTTTGTTTACCTCGTGCAGTCGTATATTCATTCCTTTTCTACTAATGTGTTTAGTTACCTTATTTTTAATGTCGCTGTTCTAGTCATCAAACATTTATTGAGGCCTACTTGATGCAAGGGACTGTCTTGGTGTTTGCATTGGTGAGCAGTACCAAGCCTTGCATTTACGGGCCTTCTAGGCTGGTGGGGGACACAGATAATAAATGAGTAAACACATGAAGAAGGAACTACAACATTTTATTTTATTTTATTATTATTTTATTTATTTATTTATTTGACAGAGAGAGAGAGAGAGCCAGCGTGAGAGGGAAAACAAGCAGGGGAAGTGGGAGAGGAAGAAGCAGGCTCATAGCGGAGGAGCCTGATGTGGGGCTCGATCCCATAACGCCGGGATCACGCCCTGAGCCGAAGGCAGACGCTTAACCGCTGTGCCACCCAGGCGCCCCGGAACTACAACATTTTAGATCTACTCTGTCTAATGTGGTAGCCACTGGCCGTGTGTGGTTATTAAAATTTAAATTTAAAAGTAATTCCACAAAAAATTAGTTCACTTGTACCAGCTATATTTTAAGTGCTCAATAGTCACATGTGACCGAGGGATACTCTTTTGAACAATGAAGATACGGAACATATCTGTCATTGCAAGAAGATTATTGGCCAGTGCAGTTTTGGATAATGTCATGAATGTGGGGACACTTTTGAGGTACAGTGTAACGGGACACTAGGGGCATCCAAAGTGGTGACATTTAAGAAGAAAGCTGATTATGAGAAGTCCATTTTTTGAGCGCATCATATATAGGATATAGTTGTAGGTAAGTATTTGGTATACACTGAGAAAAGTTTTTATTACTTTAAATATTTTATAACTTAACACACTATCTTAAAATTCTTAGTTTTATCTCTTGTTCTGATAAAGATCATTTCTGGTGAGATTGGGGAAAATAATTAGTATGTTGTAATACATTTTTCTTTTAGTCGAATAAGTCTTGTAGGCAGTATTTATTTTTGTAGATTGAAAAAAAAAAAAAACAGGTTAGTGTTTCATAAGTACTTTAGGCTTGTCCTTGAACCAAGATAAGTTTTTGCTTTGCATCCTCTATTTCAGTAGTCAGTTTCTGATAGTGTTTTATCATTGTAAAAAATTTAGAAGTTAACCCATCTATCCCTTGAAATTGCACACATGCGGAAATGGAAGCATAATTGACTTGGTTGTGGTCACAGAATGGGTCAGTGGCAGAGCAGTGACTAGAAGCTTTTTCTTGTAACTTTTGATCCAATGTCCTACCAAATCTTTTTCAAAATGATCACTTTTAAGGTATAATCTTTTTAAGACAGTCTCTTCAACACATGGTGTTGGGAAAACTGGACAGCCACATGCAAAACAATGAAACTAGACCACTTTCTCACACCAAATACAAGAACGAACTCAAAATGGATTAGGGGCTTAAATGTGAGACCTGGAATCATCAAAATCCTAGAAGTGAACACGGGAGTGATGTCTCGGACATAAGTCATAGGAGATTTTTCTAGCTATGTCTCCTGAGGCAAGGGAAATAAAGCAAAAATAAACTATTGGGACTACATCAAAATAAAAAGCTTCAGCACAGCAAAGGAAACAAAACTAAAAGGCAACCTACGGAATGGGAGAAGATATTTACTAATGACCTATTGATAAAACTTACATAACTCAACACCCAGAAAACAAATAATCCAATTAAAAAAATGGGCAGAAGACATGCACAGACATTTCTCCAAAGAAGACACTGAGATGACCAATAGACACATGAAAAGATGTTCAGCATCACTAATGATCAGGGAAATGCAAATCAGAACCAATGAGATATCACCTCACACCTGTCAGAATGGCTAAAATCAACAAGAAACAGCAGATGTTGGGGAGGATGTGGAGAAAGGGGAACCCTCTTACACTGTTGGTGGGAATGCAAGCTGGTGCAGCCACTGTGGAAAACAGTATGGAGGTTCCTCAAAAAATTAAAAATAGAACTACCCTATGATCCAGTAATTGCACTACTGAGTATTTACCAAAGAATACAAAAACACTAATTCAAAGGAACACACACACACCCCTATGTATTTTGCAGCATTATTTACAGTAGCCAAACTGTGGAAGCAGCCCAAGTGTCCATCGATAGATGAATGGATAATGAAGATGTGAGATAGATATATATGTATAATGCAATATCATTCAGCCATAAAGAAGAATGGAATCTTGCCATTTGTGACAATGTGGCTGGAGTTAGAGAGTATGATGTTAAGCAAAATAAGTCAGCCAGAGAAAGACAAAAACCATATGATTTCACTCATATATGGAGTTTAAGAAAAAAATGAGCAAAAAACACAAAAAAAACAAAAAAACCCCAACAATCCCCAAAACAACCTCCCCCCCCCAAAACCAGACTCTTAATTATAGAGAACAAACTGATACCAGAGAGGAGGTGGGTAGGGGGGATGGGTGAAATAGGTGATGGGGATTCAGGAGTGCACTTGTTGTGGTGGGCACCGGGTGTTATATGGAAGTGTTGAATCACTGTATTGTACACCTGAAACTTATATAACACTGCATGGTAAGTATACTGGAATTAAAATTTAAACGACTGTATAATGTTTTTTATTTAGAGGCAGGATGCTTGTCATATGAATGCCTAGGACTTCTTTAATTTGTATATGTTAAGAGATTTGAATGGCTAATTCAAGAAGTGTTGAAATCCATAAGAATTATGTCTGTATGTTAGAATTCTGACAACATGAACATTTCCCTGTGGTCCTTCTCGGAGTCTGATTTGTTTCCCTCCATGGGTTCTGTGTAGTTTATTTTAAGAACCCCCAAAGTTAGAGACTCTCTGGCTGGTGTACACACTGATTAGCCCAGAAAACATGCAAGCATCAATATGAATACAGTGCTCAAAAAAAAAATATGGTTCTCATCAACTCTTATGTCCAACTATTTTTTCCAATTAAAAAAATCTTATTACTAAACTTTTGCAAATCATCTGAAAATGATATTTAATCATTTATTGACCTTATTTTCTGTTGGATAATGATACAGAAACACCTCACTAAAGCTAGTAGTTTTTGGAACAATATTTGTAAGATCTAGGATTGTACAAATTTCTATAAAAGTAGATATATAACTATATGTTTAACTGTTTTGTTATTTTTTAACCACTTATGTATAAAATCCTTTGTCTAATAAGTAGGACATAACCTTTAGCCAAATACTGCTGTACTCAGAAGTAAAAAGGTTAATTGCATTTTTTTCTCCTCTCTGGTTAAGGCCTTTCAAAATTTTTATTTTACATTTTACAATGAAAGCCGAACTTGTTCAACTTGAGTCACTATTTAGACAGTCCTGCAGAGGGGATTGCTGTTTTTGGCTCTTTGTGTACACAGGGTCAGATATGTGGAGGAGTGAGCGTTCGCCCTAGCACACTTTTATCTTATGTTAATGCTCATTACTGTGTAACGTAACTAACTAGAGTTGGTTACTTGGGTCTCTAACTGTCCTCTTCAGAGCTTATTTTTCTCCATTTACAGACGGGCCAAGGTTGCTCGGGTGATTGGTTTATTGGCCTCGCACACAACTGAGCTCCAGGAAAATACACCTGTTACTGAGGTAATTCTCCTTTATTACTGGAATGTTATGAATGACAAAAAAAGATTGTTCCTGATTTTGTAATTTAGAACACTCAGCTTTCATTGACCTTCACCTGAGTTTTCTTTGTGGAATTGTGGCAATTATAAAATAACCTCCGTAGACCCTTAGGCGTAAACACAGCCGCACATTGACAACCTAGTCTGTTAGTAGAGGTGATAGGTGGAGTTCAAAGGCTTGTGGGCTCTATTCATCATTATTTCAAGAATTTTTGGATAACCCTTATTTCATTACTAGTTTTCTTGTAGTCTACCCAACATTTTATTATACCTAATTTATTTCCTAGTTAAGCACAGCTCATAGTTCTGATCAAAATCCTTTTCACCCTGAGTTTAGTGTTTTCAGCCTCACCAGTTGTCAGTTATTTCTGACAACAATGCCAGTATTTAATGGGCATGCTTGCTTGAAAGATATTTCGAAATATCAGGCATTTCTTTCAAGTACTGATACTGGGAAGCGTTTCTTAGTTAATCAGTAAATCTAAGTCCCATCAAGTGAATGCTACCGTTGTACTGCTCTTTTGAGCGTCCTTTATTCCTTGGGCTAGGGGAGTGTCATGAGTCGAAATAGGTGAAAAGGACCAAGGCTTTTAGGGGCAAGGGCAAAAACTGAAGGAAGGAAAAAGTGGGAGGAGGAGGGGATTTTGTAGAGCCAGAACCTGGTGGTATGGTATTTGGGGCTTGAGGAGGAATTGTTTAGCCGAGTATTGTCCAGTAAAACTTTCTGTTGCGACGGAAAACGTTCCGTAACTTTGCCGTCCAGTAGCTCAGCCAGGTGCTGTAATGGCATCCCAGTTAGCCCTGGACTGTCTGAATGGACGTGAGTGGACAGTTAATTTAAGGTCCCCGCATTTCCTTTGCTTTTAATTCCATCCCTATTTCCTGCAAACTGTGAGATCTCTGAGGAGATCTACAGGAAATGTCACTAAGTCTAACCTTTTTCTTGTTTTTATGGGCCCAAGAAGAATGAATTGTGACCTCTGCGACCCCTGATGGTACCCAACTTGGCTATCAGAGATGTATAAACTTGACTTTTCTTTTTAAGACCAAGCAGATAGGGCGGTATCACTAAGCAGAGAGGCTTTTAGCTCAAAAGTGGGGGCTTGTAACGATGACTCAGAGGAAGGATTTCCAGTAAAACGGAGAGGTACTGCAGGAGGTGGAAGAGAAGTTAAAATTATAAGACAAAGTCCTGGCATTCTAGAGGGCATTCCTAGATAATCAAAACAGGCAGTCAGTGCCCAGGAGCAGTGTGCCATGAAGGGTGAGACCCTGAGGGTGTAAAATATGACTGTTGAACTAAAATGTTCAGTAGGTGCCATAATGAGGAGGGTGAATACCTTAGGAAGCCGAGTTAGTGGATTTGAAGATAAGCTGGATGAATTCTTTTAGGATTCAGAAGAAAAAGAGAAAGGTTAAAAATTATTAACTAAAAAAGCATGGAAGAGAGTTCCAGAAGATCTGTTCTGTTGTCCAGTATGGCACACTGTAGCCCAAAATGGCTGTTGAGCCTTTGAAAAACAGGTAGTGTGAATTGAGATGAGCTTCAAGTAGAGAACACATACCAGGTTTTGAAGACTCAATATGGGAGGGAGGAGCATCTCACCTGTAAGTTTTTTATAGATTACATTTTCAAATGATAATATTTTGGATATGTTTGGATAAATACATTATGACAATTAATTTCACTTCTTTTTATTTTTGATGTGGCTCCTGGAAAAATTTAAATTACCTTTGTGGCTCAAATTGTATTTCTGTTGGACAGAACTTGTCTAAGATAAACATAATGGGATTTCAAGGAGAGATCAAAGCAAACATTCATGAAAGAAATAATAGAAGAAAATTTCACCCTGAGCTGAAGAAAGACTCAATCTTTAGATGAAAGGTTTCACCAAATGTCAGGCAAGATATTGAAAGAAGATGCACATTTAGACCTATCCTGGTGAAATTTGTAATTACAAAGAGAAAAAACCAAAGCTCAGGTTATAAACAAATAGAAGTGAATTAGACTTGCATATAATGTATTTGTAACACTACAAGCTGAAGATACGAAAAACAATAGAAATAGAACAACACTTAAGGGATCGTGTGACCTTAACTTTCTCTGTGCAGCCATCCCATTGCCCGCTTGTGAGAACAAAAGGAAGACTTTTTCAGAAAATCAGAGACTTAGTCTTAATTTCATCAACATTTCTAAAAACTTGCCCTTGAGCAAGCTACTTGAGTAGCTGCCTATAACCACATTTTCAGATGAAGAAGAAGCGAGTATAAACACTGAATCCATTGACATTTAAGTGCAAATAACAGCTGTTAATGTGACGTGCAACCTGGAAAGAATGGATTCTTGAAAAAATACATATACTGTGAAAAAATTGATGGTAGCATGGAAGTAAATTCTACATTGTTTTAGAACATCTGGAAGGGTGAGAGAGAAGGGAGTAGGAAAGGACAAGACCCATTGGTGGTGGTTCTTTTACTGATTGAACATTTATTAATCGGTTATGGGCATGGTAGTGTGTTTCGTGCAGGAAGACCATTACTCCAGGCAGGTTCTTGTTCTAGAAGAAATTAATAGATACATGTTTTATTACTTGTACTGATACTCTTTTGTTCCTTGGTTAACAAATATTTGTCAGCGGCTGTGTATATTACAAGGTACTGTCTAGGTACCAGGGTACAGTGTTGAGCAAGAGAGATAATCCCTGTTCTGATAGAGTCTGCATTCTAGTGTGAGGAGAGAAAGCGAATGAGCATATATGTAGTGTTAGGTGGTGACAGAGGCAATGAGAAAGATAAAAGTGGCTAGCGGGGTTTGGGAAGGATGAGGTGGCGGCGGCGCTATTTTAGATGGGTTGGTCAGGGAAAACCTTGGAGAGGAACATCCAAGCAGAGACCTGCAGGGGGTGGAGGAACGCTTCCCTTAGTTGGGGGAAGGGTGGACAGCAGGTGCAAAGGATTGGTGATGAAAGAGTGGTTGGCATGTTTCGAGGAACAACACAGAGGTGATGTAGCTGGAACTGAGTGAGAAGGAGACTCAGGAGGAGGACACAGGAGATGAAGTTAGTGAGGTAGCCAGGGGCTAGGTCATCCCAAGCCTTGTCGTGAGCCCTGGTCAGAACTGGGACTTTATTCTGAATGAGATGGGAAGCCATTGGAGGAATGTGAGCAGTGGAGAGCCTCAGTGTGGCTTATGTTTGAAGAGGATCGCTGTCTTACAAGGACAGGGGCAAGGTAGAATCAGAGAGACCACTTTAAGAGCCTGTGGTATGTGGTGGTTCAGATGAGGGGTGATGGTTCTTGGACAAGGTTTGTGGTGGTAGATGCAGTAAAAAATGATTTTATTCTGGATATATGCCTTCTTTCCAGATAGAGTTCAAAGTGTTGACAGATTGGCTGATTGCAGTGATATTTGAAGGCAGACTTTAATAACCAGGTCTGGCCAATATATAGTCTAATATCCAATATGAAAAGTACTGAGGTATCAGAGAAATGCAAATCAAAACCAAAATGAAATACCAAGACAGTCACCAGATTGGCAAAAATGAAGAAGCCTCACAGTCCTAAATGTTGGTGAAAGTGCTGGGCGGAAGGAAGGCGTGTATGCTGCTGGTGGGAATGTAACTGGCCACAGCCACTCTGGAAAACTGAGCACTCTTGAGTCTGTAAGCCAGCATCCCCTACGTTGTAACCCAGTGTATCAAGTGACACGCCCAAGAATATATTACCGGCATTATTTGTAATAGCCCTAAGTTTGAAATAACCGGTGTGTCTATCAACAGTAGAATGGACAAAGTGTGTCACAGTTGCATGATGGGTTACTAAAAATAGCATTTTGAATAATGAACCCCAGCTTTGAGCGGCAAGCCTAAATGAATCTCCTAGTCATAGACAGTTGTCCTAGACGTCAGTAGGACATTTCCTGGGAAAGCTTGATCTATAGATTCAGAAATGTCCAGGGACTGTGAAGGTTCTTGTCTAGAAGGTCAGTTCCCTCTCGATGCTGGACATCATGGAGAGGCGGATGTAGGTGGCGTTATGGAAGGTGTGGAGGTGAGGGGTGCCTTGTGCAGAACCTGGGTAGACGGGCGGAGGCCAAGGCTGGAACTGAGAGGTTGTCCGCACCCCTGTGGTGTCCTTGTGCTCAGGGCTCCATGTGGCAGTGACCTCAGACAGTATGTTGTGCTGCTGTAGGAATTCCTGTAGGTCTGGGCAGAAGGCCTCTGCAGTAACCGGGGACCTGTCAGTCACCCCGAGTGATATGCTCAGCTCACTCGCCGGCTCCATGCCCATGGTTTGTCCCCCCGTCAGTTGCTGTTGGTGCTGCCACCGAGAGTGTTTGGTGGGGCAGTTCTGGAAGCGTCTTTGTCTCTGTGTGCACCCAGGTTGTTCGTTAGCCATGCTTCCCTCCCTTCAGAGACTGGGTACCTCTTGTTCTCAAAATACTGCCCAAAACCTGTGGGTGTTCCTTATTAAACACTGCATTCTTTTTTTTTTTTAATGATTTTTAATTATATTATGTTAGTCACCATACAGTACATCCCTGGTTTCCAATTAAACACTGCATTCTTGATGCTGCCTCCATCGAGGGGGGAGGGATGGGTGTTAATTCCTGAGGTTCTTGTGTCCTTCATTCGTGTACTGTTCTTTTCTGGGTGTTTACTGATGTTTTATTAATTTGAGATGAAACGGGAAAAATTATACTTATTAAAAAATGCAGTAGTGTGTCATGAGTTCTCTGGGAAACTTCTGAATTATGCATATTGTGAACTAAATTCCTTTCGATAATGAGAAGTTCACAGAGTAACTTGAGATTGTGCCAGGTGCTCCTGATGATGCCATCTTCTCTTCTGTTACTTCTCGCACTTTTTCATTCTTAATTCCTGCTGTGAGCAGTTGGTTGTGACAATTAAAGCAGCCACTAGAGGGCACTCAAACACTGGAAACAAAGTTTGACAACTTAAAGAATTCATCTTTCAGCTTCAAGAAGCTGGTTTAGCAGGTATACAGTACAGTGTTTCATCTTTTCCCTGGTTTTTGGAGTTTTTATTGCATGGCACGTGGTTTTATTCCGTTAGCAATTATTACCATTTGAGATTAACGAACACCATGGCAGCCTATCCAGAAAAATGCGGTCATTTCAGGGGGTTTGAGAACCTCATGGAGTCCATTGGTGAATGTTAGCTTCAGAACTTTGGAGACCAGGTTTCTGTAACACTCATAATTGTGGGTGTTCATAGATAATTTTCAGTAAATAATGAATAAAATCTCAAGTGTGAGAGATATGTCCTGATTTTGCCAGTAGATGGACCAAAAAAAAAAAAAATGTGGTTGAAGATCTCATAGGTATTTTAAAGGCATAGAACCTTATTTTATAATTTATCTTTGTATTCCACAGTGCCCGGCCAGCAGAGCAACGAGTATTTTAGGCACTGAGTCAGCGTTGAAGGATTTAATAAATGATAAAAAGAATGGTAGGGAAGTATGGCAGTATAATTTGTTACGAAGAGAAGAGATGGAGAAAAAGCTCTTTTGCTATCCTGGTGGTATAATTTAAGTCCCTTTCATCTAACTCTATCACCAGTGGCCACAGAAAAGAGTTGGTTGTGATCTCTTGTGTGTATTTAGAACCATTTATTCCATTCTTCTTTATTTTTTTCTACAGAAAGAGAGAGGCAGCTTCTTAAACCTATCTTCCTAGGTAACACACTTACCACCCTGGAATGATTATGATGCTTATGTGTAATAATTTTAAAGAAATATTTCTCATATTCTGCTGTATAGATTGTCTTAAGCATGCAATGGATATATTTTAGGAAGTTGAATATAGAATCTAAAATTTAGAACTGGAAGGAAAGTTAACAGACATTCTAGTTTGATCCTTTCATTAAACATTTTTATTGTCAAAGATTTCAGCATACGTGAAAGTAGACAGACAAGAATAAGGGGATACCACTCACTTCCAATAATCACCAGCACTTTGCCAATGTTGTTGGTCATCTTCTCTCTCTCTTGCCCCCCACCCCTTCCCCATCTCATTCCCTCTCCTCCCCCACCCCTTATGGCAGTACGTTTTAAAAAATTCCAGATGTCCTGTTTAACTCATAGATATTTCAGTATATTTAACAGAAAATAATTTAAAAAATACTATTATCACACCTAACAAAATCATTAGTGTTTCTTGAATATTCTCTAGTATCCTGTCAGTATTCAGATTTTTTCTTTTTTCCCTGTTTTTTTGAAGTAGTATTTAGTAAAAGTTTATTGTGCACATACCAAAGAGTTTGTGAACTGGGAGCACTCAAAACATGGAACGAGGCTCAGAGGTATGCTGTTGTAAAGCAGTTTGTATGCTGTGAAGGCAGGGAGTGTTTATTCTTTACAGTGATTGGTTATAATATTGGAATTCTCTTAAAGGGAATTGGTTAGTGGTTACCTCCTATCGATTTGGGGGAACTGTTTACATTTCACTTAGGATATCCAGAGGAAAAGCAAGAAGTGACCTAGGCCAAGTTATACTTGCTTGTTCTGCAAAATAAGTTAAATTAAGCTTTGTTTGTATGACTAACTGGTTTTGTCTGCTCAGGGAATTTTCAGGTCTGGTCTCTGTTTGATTTTAATAATTCCCTCTTTTTGGTCGTGCTCTCAGCAGGCTGTAGAGTCCCATATTCGATGTTTTCCATTAGGAGTTGTCAGGCTGGAAGGCCACGTAGTCACCGTCTTCATCACTTACGTGGTGGTTGTTGATTTCATCCAGTTGCCTGATTTTTTTTTTTTTTAAAGATTTTATTTATTTATTCGACAGAGATAGAGACAGCCAGCGAGAGAGGGAACACAAGCAGGGGGAGTGGGAGAGGAAGAAGCAGGCTCATAGCGGAGGAGCCTGATGTGGGGCTCGATCCCATAACGCCGGGATCATGCCCTGAGCCGAAGGCAGAGGCTTAACCGCTGTGCCACCCAGGCGCCCCCAGTTGCCTGATTTTTAAGGATGTCATTTGGTGTGCATGTGGCTGCCAGTAGACATTTGAAACCCCGGAGAGTGTACAACCCAGTAGGGAGGTTCATTTGATGAGTATAAGGAGAATAGTAGCCAAGGATTGAAAAATCCCCCAGAGCACGGATTCCTAGGAGCCAAGGTTTAACCAGTTAAATGGGTCTATGAAAGTGGTGTCACTCATTTGATGAAAAATTTTATCTGGTCTTTAGGATCTTTTAGATTTTGGGTAACAATTCCTGATTTGTCGACCTAGAAACAACATTTTGCCAATGACAGGACGTGGACCTCCTTGTTGAAGCAGTCAGGGCATCAAGGACTCTCCCATTTTGGAATACCGCTGGAGATAAGCCATTTCTTTCAGTTTGTACTGCTTGAGGAGCTTTTAGGCTATCTCTTGTTAAAACTTTTTCAATAATTGCAGAAAATAGTGACTTTTTTTTGAATTCATCAACTCCCAGTTGAAGAAAAAGCATTCTGACAAATGTATAGAAACCAGAACTTTTTCAAATAATAGGATTTAGAAGTTCACAGGAAGCTCACCCATGAGGAGTGCCTTTAGGTACAAATGATCGTACATTTCAACCTGGCTAGCATTCAGGGAGTCGTATTTAGTCATTTTGGGTGCAAGATATCCCTAATCTACAGCGTCCAGACCATTTGGGTGGGAAGCCTTTGTATATCTTATTACCACAGAGAATGAATAAGCCTGTATTACTAAGAAACAGAGCTCAAGTGGCTCCCAGAACCCACGGGTCAGGGGCAATGTGGATATCACGGTTATTCTTTGTCATGTAGGCATCGGCACGCACCCATCTTGAATCGCGGTGGTTTAAATGTGGGAAGGAACAAAAACATTCCCTTGAATTTGGTTTAACAGTCCGTGTATTGTATTGTTGATAAATGATTGGTTTCCTTTCCGATGGTCCCCCGAATAGTCATCTATCTAGTAAGTGAAACTTACTTATCTTAGTAAGGGGATTATGGAGACATTCTGTTTACCTACAGAGTTTTCATTGAACTAGAACAGTTTCAGTAGTTTCCTTCACAATGTAATTAAAGGTATCATTGTCATTATCTGATTTAAAATCTGTCATTATATATAGAGGTACAGTCTCCTCCATCTGAGTCGAACTAGAGGGTTCGGTTACAGAGTCAACCTGGAACATGCCTCAAGTCTGATCTCGTACCATTAAGGTTCTTCTTGCACAGGAACAGGTTACTAGCAATGAAGTTTGTAGTGGTTATGGACCATCACTTGGGCTGTGGACCATTTTCTTGATGGTCCCATACATGTCATTTTGTAACTTCTCATTGAGCCAGGCTTGAAATAGAGTTTTGCTTGGCATTTAGATAATGTAGACTCTTAAGTCTTTTAATTGCAAACATTTCCCTATTGTGTTTTAGTGCCATCTATTAAAAACAAATTGTTATTTGTTTTAGCCAAAGCTGGAATGTCGGAAATTTTATTCTAGCCTCTTGATGTCATTTCAAATGGTCCTTAATCACCTACATTTCCTGTGAACTGTAGTTTTTGATGTATAGCCTTGATTAGACTCAAGTTCAGTGTTTTGGAGGGGGGATAGGAATTCTTCATAGTTGGTGCTGTGTATTTCCTGTTGCCTCACAGGAAGAGGTGGGGAATGTCTGGTTGCCTCACTGTTACTGATGTTAGGATTGCTCACTGGCTCCAGGTGTTGTCGGCCTTATTGCGAAGTTGCCCATTGCTTTTTTACTTCATAGTTATTAGCATCCATTGATGATCATTGCTTAGATGCTTTAGTCCATGAGTGTTGCAAAAATGATAATTTTCTCCTTTTTTTAAAAATCCCTATACATCCTTTTTTTTTTTTTTTAAAGAATTTATAGTGAGAGAAAGTGAGAATGAACAGGGAGAGCTGCAAAGGGAGAGGGAGAGGTAGACTCCCCACTGAACTGGAAGCCTGATGCAGGGCTTGATCCCAGGATGCTGGGATCATGACCTGGGCCGAAGGCAGGCACTTAACTGACTGAGCCACCCAGGTGCCCCAGTAATTTTCTCATTCTGCAATTTCTTTCTCACTTGTTCTTGGGTTTTTTTTTTTTTTTTTTTTTACAGAAGAACTTTACTATATCAACTAAATTGTTATCCTAAGGTATAGTCTGTTTATCAAAGGCAGGATAAAGTGATTGTTCCCTTTATAGACCATTTTTCAAAACAGTGAGTTGGTGCCTTTGTAATCTTGATGTATCCAGTGATTTTCTTTGTATTATTATGAATCATGGAACACTACATCAAAAGCTAATGATGTAGTGTATAGTGACTAACATATCATAATAAAAAAAACTTATGGATTTATATGTGTTTATATATTTCAGTCTTTTTTAATATTAGTCTTTTTTTGATGCTTAAATTGTAATAAGTCCAATGGGAGCCCTTTTGAGTTTGCTTCTTGCTTTTGAACATGACCCCACTACTGTCTCTGGTAACTTGCTTGCATTCTGTCAACAGGATTTCACAGGCTTCTCTTGGGAATAATCAGCCCTAGTTTTGAAATAAATTCTTCAAGAAACTTTGATTTTAGTTGGAAATGGTACTTAAAGAAGAACACAGTCTGGGTAGGGGTGCTCACTGCTACTGGGATTGTCATTTCTTCTATAACTTTTCAAGGGTTAGAATTAGGGCATTTTATTTCTTAAAATGAAAAAATAAGTTCATTCATATTGACACTTCCAATTCAAATTTAAATTCAGAGTTTTTACCTTGCTGATTTAAGATTTTTATTTTTCTTTTAAGCTGAAAACCTTGGCTGCTAATGACATTAACATAATTATTTCTTTCCTTTAACCTATAGTTTAGAATAATAGTTTTAAAATAATACCAATATTATTGCTAACAATAAAACTGGAAAGTGCAGTTCAAGATATTTTTGTGCCTTTTTTTTTGTTTTGGTCTTTGGGATATAATTCACTGGATGATATGTACAGCCCAAATACTGAGTTTCAGGCTGAATAATTCTTTACTTTGTACTTCTGTCACTGATATGATATATAATTATATATTTTTTCAATTTGCATTACATATTTAGGGATTAGGGATGTAGGGATTACTTTGTGCTTGCTTCTTGATTTATAAATTATAATGCTTTTTATTTGAAGAGTTACAAATATACAGAAATATGTGCAAAACATATATATCCTGCTCAGCGACTAGTCACAAAGTAAAAACCCCGAAACTCCAACTGGGTCAAGAAATAGAATATTATCAGCACAGCAGGAAACCCCTTATACCCTCTCCTGATTACTGACCTCTCCCTTTGCTCTATAGGTGACTACTAGCATAATATCCAATACTATGATTATTGTGCCTGGTTTTGAATTGTATTTAAAGTGTATCACATGACCTGTATTCTTTGGCTTATTTTGTGCCATGTAACATTTGGGGAATCCTGTTGTTTTAGGTACCTGTAGTTCATTTTCATCAAGTGGATATATCACACCACTGGTGATGGACACTTGGGTATTTTTGCATATTTGACTGTTATAAGTAATACTTGGACATGCATTTTGATGTACTTATGTGAGCTTTCTGTTGGGTAAACGTAGGATTTAGAATTGCTAGTCAAAGTGTTTGTATATGTTCAACTTTAGAGGATAATCTAAATGATTTTTTAGAAAAAGCTGCATAAAATGAAAATCCTTCCACCAATGAAAGGGAATTTTCAGTGTTCTGTATTCTTATAAATACTGGATTTTGGTATAAAATCTCGTTAAATAAGGATCTACCAGGTTCTTTATTTTTAATATGAATAAGTGTTGAATTTGGTTGTAGGACATCTGTAGAGGTGATGGCAAAGTGTTTCTATCTATCTCTATTAACAGGTGTTGGCATTTCTAAAATTAAATCACCCTTGTGTTTTTAGAAGAAACTCCACTTGGCTTGTGATGTGTTACATTTTCATGATCTGTTGGGTTTTTTTGTGCTAACATTTCTCGTAGATTTGTTGCCCTGTTTTTCCACCATGACATCGATATCTTGAAGAATCCAAGCCACTTGTCTTTTTTTTTTTTTTTAAAAAGATTTTATTTATTAGAGAGAGAGGGAGTGTGCGTGCCAGCACACGAGTAGGGCGAGAGGCAGAGGGAGAGGAAGAGGGAGAAGCAGGCTCCCAGCTGAGCAGGGAGCCCGGACACGGAACTCTATCTCAGGACCCTGGGTTCACAACCTGAGCCAAAAGCAGATGCTCAATCGAGTGAGCCACCCAGGTGTCCCCCCAAGCTACTTGTCTTACAGAATGTTCCTCATTTTAGATTCGTGTTGTTTTTTTTTTTCTTGGTCCTCTACTCCCTAAAGTTCCTATAAACTGTAAGTTCGGTCAAGAGGCTTGATTAGATTCAGATTCAGCTTTGTTTTTGGTAAGAACTTATCAGAGGTGATGTTGGTGCTTCATATTTCATCATAGCGGCAAGCATATAGTGTGAGGTTTCCCCTATCAGTTTTACTTACTTTGCTCACTTGATTAGAGAGGTGATGCCAAATATCTGCATTGTAGAGCTACATGGTTTTCCTTGGCAGTGTCACTTTAACTGCCATGTTAAATATACAATAAGGAAATCTATATGGATTGCAACTTTTGTTTTAACCTTTTTCTAAATTGAAATGTCCATTTTTGGTTTATGACCTCTTGATGTATTAGCTGTCATTGATTGCTATTGTTTTTTTCTCTTTTCATTTTCAACAGATTCACTAAGTTCATTATGCTATGCAACATTGTTATTGTTTTGAAATTAATCTAATTTTCAAACTTTAGTTTGATTTTTTTGTCCTTTTTTTTTTTTTTAATAGGATAAACACATTTTGTGATTTAGTTGCTCAAAAGAGTGAGAGCTACTAAGAATTCTTGACTTAAGAGTATGGACACTGTGTTATTCAGCCTTCTACTGAATTGGTTGTAGAATTAAATTTCATGTTAAAGCAGTGGATATATGGTGATTGGAAACATTATTTAACTTATATAGATTTCTTTGAACATTGTGTGCTTTTGGAACTCTAGGTATAGGATGTGTTGAACTGCGTTTAGAGACAGATCCCATGTATATTTCAGAGGGAGTGGTATGGAGTGTTCACTTTGAGCCCTTGTTCAGTATTAAGCTACATAATTGCACCACTTCCTCTGCTGTCCCTGGTGGCATGAGTATTGTAATGTTTCATTGCTAGCACAACAGCGCACGCTATATTCTGTCATGCTCATTTTTTTCCACAGTCCTAGTAATCAACTTACAACTTTTTCTTTTAAAGATTTATTTATTTGAAAGAGAGAAAGAGAAAGGGAGCACAAGCAGGGGGAGGGGCAGAGGGAGAAGGAGAAGCAGACTTCCCACTGAGTGGGGACCCTGACCAGGGGCTCAATCCCAGGACCCTGGGATCATGACCTGAGCCAAAGGCAGACGCTTAACTGACGAGAGCCACCCAGGCACTGAACTTACAACTTTTTTGAAGAGCAAATGATACTTGTTGTACTTTTTGGCTATATTTTTAGGTGTGTTTTATGTACATATGTGAAATTGTTTTTCCATGTAACATTTATTCTGATTTTTTTTCTCATTATAAAAATAATATATGGCCTTCTGAGTGTGGCAACATAGCTACTTAGATAACCTGAAAATACTTCAGTAGCAAAAAAAGTTAGAAATGCAGGATAAAATATAACAAAGAAACTTTAAAATACTTAGCTGAATGCACAAGAAAATAAGGGAAATTGTCAAAAGTCAGAAATAAGGAGAACTGGGGCGCCTGGGTGGCACAGTGGTTAAGCGTCTGCCTTCGGCTCAGGGTGTGATCCCGGCATTATGGGATCGAGCCCCACATCAGGCTCTTCTGCTATGAGCCTGCTTCTTCCTCTCCCACTCCCCCTGCTTGTGTTCCCTCTCTCGCTGGCTGTCTCTATCTCTGTCGAATAAATAAATAAAATCTTAAAAAAAAAAATAGGGAGAACTGAAATCTGAAATGGTAAGATATTAAGGCTGTTTAGGGCAGGTGGGTTGGTGGTTATTGCTATTAGAGTTTTGAAATTTGGTACCATTTAAGAATAGAAGATGAAGCTTGAGGTTTCCCTGAAGCAGTTAGTTAGACGTAAGACCCTTGACGGGCTACTCCTACCAGTAAAAGGGGAATTTGGAAGAGGGGAAATAAAAAAAGAGCAACACACCTGTCTATACGGGGAAATAACAAGGAAGTTTATTGATTTTTACCTTTAGCTCTAGAAAGGGAAAAAGTGTCTTCCATATAAACTTGTCACGGCGTGCAAGAGAGAGGGGCAGAGGAAGAGGGAGAATCTTTTTTTTTTTTTTTTTTGGTGGTGCTAGTCAATCTTTTATTAGGGTTCAAGAAATTATGATGAACTAGAATGAGTTACAGGTGCTCATGGAACACACCTCGAACAGCACACAATGACCCTCTCTCCCTCTTTGTTCCCAACCCACAGAGTCCCTTCTACCAAGTATCATTCCTTCTATCAAATATCATTCTTTCAGAGGGATCCTTGCATACACAAGCATCAGATGTATGTGTCTATTTTTTTTTAAACTACAAGTTACAGCATTTTAATCACACTGTTCAGCACTTTGTTTTTACTTGGAGAGAGAGAACATCTGAAGCAGGCTCCATGCCCGGCGCAGAGCCTGATACAGGACTCGATCTCACGACCCTGAGATCATGACCTGGGCTGAAACCAAGAGTCGGATGCTTGCCTGAGCCACCCAGGTGCCCCTGTAACCAGTTTTTTGAGTTTCAGTCATGTTTCGGGTATAAATTTATACTTCTTCTAAACTGAGAAGTTAACATAAAAATCAAGGAGTAGAGTTCTGGTTCTGGTGATGGTTGAGAAGTTGTATTGGGCTGACCATTCTGCCCATAACAACAATGAATCTGGACCGAATTTAAAAGAAGTACACAGAAGCTAAAGAGGCACACTAGTCAAAGGAGGGAGGCAGGCAGGCTATGAGAGATGTACTTTTAATTGGCTTATACCCTGCAGGAACTTTGAATTCATGCAAGGGAACAGAGTTCAGGTAGAACACAATGGTCTTGCTGGGCCAAGGAGCTGTGGTTGGAACTTGGCACTGCTAGACAGGGTAGGAAAGGAGTGGGGGAAAATCTTTCAAGAGCAAAGCCACACAATGTGCGCACCAGTTCCTCTGCAGTCCTTGGCTAACTTGGAAGCGATGCCTGTGCTGAGTGCTATTGCATGGAAACAGGCAGAAAGTGGCAGCTGGGAGGTTGAAGAGTTGAGCAGAAATTTCAGCAGTTTCCCAGTGCTGGGGACGTAGGCTTTGGGGGTCAAGTCCCACCAAGTTAGGAGGGGCTTGATAAACACCGTGGACTTTCCACTGAAATTCCAGGAGGACTACACTTTAGATCTAAGAACTGTGCCCTGGGACTAAAGGAAAACCACACCTTCATAGGATGGATTGGCCAGTATTTTAACTGCTTGACAACAAAACTCCACGTTCTTTATAGGAAAGTAAGATGATCCACAGTGTTCAGAAGAGAAACTCTTTGTTACCCTTAGAGATTTCTTAGACTTAACGCCAAGAGCATGATCCATAAAAAAACAAAAGAAATCAGCAAATTGGACTTCATCAAAACGAGAGACGTTTGCTCTGGAAAGACCCTGTTAAGATGATGAAAAGACAAGCTACACATGGGAGAAAATATTTGCAAACTACATATCTGACACAGGACTCATATTTACAATAGTAAAGAACTGTCAAAACTTAACAGTAAACAAATGAATAAAAAAATTAGAAAATGGGCAAAAGACATGAGAGACATTTCACCAAAGAGGATATATGGCAACTAAGTACATGTAAAGATATTTAGCATTATTATTCATTAGAGAAAAGCAAACTAAGATTGCGTCTACATGCATATTAAAACAATTAACGTAATCGTGACAATACCAAGTACAGGCAAAGATGGTGAGAATTGGATCTTTTTAAATTGGCAGTTTTGTGAAAAATGAAACCTACATTTACCATATGAATTAACTGTTTTGCTCCTGGGCTGTCTTTCAGAGAAATGAAATCCTATGTTCATACAAAAGTCTATATTTGACTATTCATACCAGCTTTATCACAGCCAAAACCTGAAAATACTAAAATATCCTTTAATTTGTGAGTCATTACAGACCTTGGTACATCTTTACCGTGGAATAGTAAAGAGGAAGGGACTATTTGTAATAATTTGGGTAGATATCAAGGGTGTTGTGCTTTGTGAAAGGTCAGGTTATATATTATTCTTGAAATGACAAAACTGTAGAGTGGAAAACGGAGCAGTGGTTTCTAGGAGTTAGGGATACTGAGAGAAGAGCGAGCGTTTTACTGTAAAGGCATAGCAAGATCTTGGTGAGAATGGAATAGTTCTGTATTGTGGCTGCGATAGTGGTTACAGAAATCTGTGCATGTGATAAAATGATGTAGAACTGTATGTACGTATTGTATCAATGCCAAATTTTTGATTTTTGATAATGTACTATAACTGTAGGATGTTAATCATTGTGGGAAACTGGAGGAAGAGAATATGGGATCTCTCTGTATTACTTTCTGCAGTTCCATGTGAGTTTATGATTAAGAATAAGTATTTTATATTCTCCAACATATTTGCCTCTATAGTTTTTTTTTTTTTTTTTTTTTTTTTAAGAGGAGGTGGTAGGGGCAGAGGGAGAGAGAGAATCTTCAGCAGGCTCCACGCTCAATGTGGAGCCCAACACAGGCCTCAGTCTCACCACCCTGAGATCATGACCTGAGCCGAAATCAAGAGTCAGACTCTTAACTACCTGAGCCACCCAGATGCTCCACTTTATGGTATTCTTTATTCTTATAAACCCAAGTTTGTATCTAGGCCTATTTCCCTTTAGCCTGAAAGATTTACTTTAACGTTTTGTGTTAAATTCTCTGCCTGAAAGATTTACTTTAACGTTTTGTGTTAAATTCTCTGTTTGGAGGTGAATTTGCCCATTTTCTCTTTATTTCTTCTTTGTTTTTGAGAGTTTTTACATAGACATAGAATTCTGAGATAGCGTTTTTGTTTTTTCCTTTCAACACTTTAAAAATGTTGTTCTAGCATCTTAAGGCATTGATGTTTCTGATAAGAAAGAAGTCAGCATTCATTCATGTGATTGTTCCCCCAGAATGAAATATATAGTATTTCTCTAATTGCTTTTAAGATTTTCTCTTTAGTTTTGATTTTTAGCAGTTTGAGTATGATATGCCTAGTGTCCTCTTTGTATGTCTTGGTCCAGGTTCAACAAGACTCTTGGCAGTGTGAGCTGAATCTATGATGATATTTGGAAAAATTTCAACAATTATCAAATATTTCTTCTGTCTCATTCTATTTTTTATGTATATTATATAAATGTTTGTGTTGTACTGTATATGAAATAGCATAATGTTGATTTAAGGTGAATTGTGATAACTTACAGATGTTCTTATAACCTGCAGAATATCTAGTAAAAAATTAAACAGCTATAGCTAAATAGCCAATAGAAGAGATTAAATAGAATACTAAATGCTCAACTCAAAAGAAGTCAGGAAGAAGGAAGAAAGATCCAATGGGACAAAGAGAAAGCAAATAGCGAGGTGATAGACTTAAACTTCACAATGTTAGTAATAATGTTAGTGGCTTAAATAGTCTATTCAAAAGGGGAGAGATGCTCATACTGGATCAAGGAGAGAAACCTAGCTATGTACAGTTTATATGAGACCTACTTTAAATATAACGATAAACTAAAAAACATGGGAAAAGGTATACTGTGGATACACTAACAACAAGAAAACTTGTGGATATATTAATAACAAAGTAGATGTTAAGGGAGTATTGCAAGAGATGAAGATGAGTATTTTATAATGAGAGTTTCAGTTCGGGGCACCTGGGAGACTCGGTTGGTTAACGTCTAACACATGGTTTTGGCTCAGGTTGTGATCTCAGGGTCATGTGATCTCAGCCCTGTGTTGGGCTCTGTGCTCAACATGGAGTCTGTCTGAGATTCTTTCCCCTCCCTCAGCCCTGCTCCTTCTCCTGCTCTTGCTGTCACTCTCACTCTCTCAAATAAAAACATAGAATAGAATCTTTAAAAAAAAAGTTTCAACTCATTAGGAAATATTAATCCTTAATTTATATGTATCAGCTAATAACACTTTAAAATAGATGAAGAAACATTTGCTGGAACTACAAGTAGAAGTAGACAAATTCATTATAATTGTTGGATATATTTTAAACAAGGAGATAGAGTCAGGACATAAAAGATTTGAATGATACAAGTGAAACTGAACTAGTTGACATTCACAGAACACCAACTCCAACAGCTGTGAAACACATTCATTTTAAGTGCACACTGAATATCCACGAAGACATTTTTAGCCACAAAACATATCTTAACCAAGGATTAAAATAAATGGAATTATTGACATTAATTAAAATTTAAAATAAATTCTCTGACTACAATGGAATTAAATTAGAAAGAGATAACAAGAGGAAATCTGGGGAATCCCCCAAGTGTTTGGAAATTGAAATACTTCTAAATAACTCATGTGCCAATGAAGAATGCTTAAGAGGATTTAAATATTTTAAACTAAATGATAATGAACACCTAACACATCAACATTTTTGTGATGTGCTAAAGTGGGACTAAGAGGGAAATAGCCATAGCTTGAAATGCTCATTTGTTAGAACCAGGAGTTCTGAAAAGGACTCCAGTGTACCTCAGAATGACATGGAAGGTTTGTTCAAATGCAGATTGTTGGACATCACCTCCAGAGTTTCTCATTCAGTAGGTCTGGAGTAGGGCATAATAATTGACATTTCTAATCCAGATACTAGGCGATTTTTTTAAAAAAGATTTTATTTATTTAAGAGAGAGAGACAGAGATAGGGAGAAGAGAGCATGAGTGGGGAGGAGAGGGAGAAGCAGGCTCCCGCTGAGCCAGGAGCCAAATGTGAGGCTCAATCCCAGGACCCCGGCATCATGACCTGAGCCAAAGGCAGATGCCTAACTGACTGAGCCACCCAGGTGCCCCTGGGTGATTTTTGATGCTGCTGGTTCAGGGACTATACTTTCAGAACCACTGTATTAGAAAGCAAGACTTTTAAGTTCCAATCTAAGGAACTAGAAAATGGAGAGCAAAGTAAACTCAATGCAATTAAAATAAAGATATGATAAAAAATAAGAGGCAAAATCAATGAACTGGAGAAGTAGCAATAGATAAAAACCAGTGAAACTAATAGTTCATACTTTGGTAACTTAAAATTATTGGCCTTCTGGCCAGATTGATCAAAAGAAAAAGAAAATCAAAGTTACCATTGTCAGGACTAAAAGGGAGATAGCAGTATAAATTCAACATCCATTAAAAGGTACTAACTGTAGGCCTACATACTTGACAGTTTAAATGAAATGGACAAGTTGCCTAAATGACACAACTTTCTGGAATTGCCCAAAGAAGAACAATTTGGAGAGCCCCATGTCTGTTAATACGTTATTAAAAACCTTCCCCCCAAAACAGCTCTGGGCTGGATGACTTCTTGTGAATTGTCTCCCTATGTATGATAGTATATACATATGTATATAGTATATATATTGATATATTTTTATGTTTATTTACTTTTATTTTCATTCAACATCAAGTTTACTTAGCTTTTTGAGAAAGTACAAGGCAGGCAACATAGCATGAATGCTAACAGCATGGTAGAGGTTTCATGATGTAGGTGTAACTAGTGATGATCTAAGTCACTTTGCAGTTGGGAAGCACGTGGCTGAAAGAACTGAGGGCATAGAACTCCTCATTTTGGGGAAATCATAATCTCCAAAGTTAAGGTTGTTTTTTTATTACTGAACTTTGCTGTCTTCCCGTCATCCATCCATTTACCAACTGTCACTCTCTAGCAATCTGTCTATATATCTAAATATCTGTATCTGAGAGTGCTTTATATATTCTGGATAGAAGTCCTTTACCAGATATGTGGTTTGCAGTATTTTTTTTCCCCAGTCTGTGGCTTGTCATTTTATTCTCTTTATAGTGTCATCCAAAAGTTAATTTTGATTGTCTAATTTATCAGTTTTTCTGTTTTATGGATCATGCTTTTGATATCTTATCTAAAAAATCTGTCTATTCCAAGGTCGCAAAACATTTTTCTTATGTTTCTTTATAAAATTTTACAGTTTTAGACTTTATATTTGGGTCTATGATTTATTTTGAGTTAATTTCATATAGGATATTAGGCATGTATCAAGGTTTTTTGGGCCAAGTAATGGAGTCGGCACAACAATGAGCAAAAAAGATGTCACTGTCTTCATGGAGCTTTATAATGGACAAAGGATATTAAACAGAGAAAGAAGAAGTCATAAAGGAACCTGAAAAAGAAGAAGTCATAAAGGAACCTGAAAAATAGAAAGAAACTCAGGAGAGTTGTGTTAATAGAAGGGAAGAGATGACCACGGGCCAAGGAGAAAATGGTCATCTTGTTTCTTGCTTCTCAGATTTAGGTTAATTTGAAAACAGACATTTCTGTTGGACTTGGCAAGATGAGGATTATTAGTAACTCACATGAACAGTTTGTATGCAGTAGAAGCCAGATGGGAATGACTGTGTAGAAAACCAGAGGTGAGCAGGTGGTAAATACATATCTAGATAAATAAGTTTGGGTATGAGTGTGGAGATTCACTCCAAAGGGAGGCATTGAATATAGAGGCTAGTAAGGCGCTAGCTGAAGGTACATATTCCTTCAGATGGGTAGGAGGGAATGACTGAGGAGGGTAATTGGCTTTAGGTCAGAGAAGGGACACTTAGGAAGAGAGGATTAGTAAAAGTAGATGGAGCAGTGAGGGGGGTAAGATTTGGTGGTGGGAGCATTCAAGATCTTGCATCTGGCTTCTGACAGTGGAGTACATCAGGTCAGCATCAGAAAGAGGGGAATGAGTGCCCAGGGGATTAGAAGTTGAGAAGCTCAAAGCTATCGTCCCCCAGATTGAGAAGGCTGGCGCACTAGGGAAGGAGAATAGGGTTCCACAAAAACCAAGCTTGTGATAAAGAATTTAAGGTGAAAGAAACCAATATGCCTCATTGTATGATGTTCTCCAGAAGACCGTTAGGTTCCAATCAAGGGAGTGGTTGAGTCCATTAGTGGAAGAGAGTGGCCACTTCCAAACCCTTTCATATAAGGCCCTGTGGCTTTGAGTCCTACATCCCAGGGCCCAGTCCAGGTAGGAAAGCAAGTAAAGTAAAGCAAGGCTGAGAGAAGGTGGTGCACTCATTGTCTTGGATGGTATTGTTGAGTTTAAAAAATAATTGGAAGGGCTTTGAAAAAGGATCTTAAAAAGATGAGAGTGGAGATTAAAGAGGGCTTGAATTTGAGAAGTACTGGAGGTACTGTCAGCATCCAGGAACTGACTGTGGGTGAGTGGCTGAGTTGAGGTGGAGTAACAGTCTAATGAACTGAGCAGTGAGCCCAAGGAACTGTGTGGTCAGGGTGCTGGGGTGTCTTCCACATGGATGTCCACTTTGCTGAAGGTGTGGACAGGAGTGCAGGTGGGAAAGAAGGTGAGGAGCAAGGAGCCAGTGTCCTCAGTGGACAAGAGGCGTGAGCAGGGGGGTCAGTAGTCAAGGGCACCCAGGAGGCTAGTGTAATATGATACTGTGAGACTCAATCATGGGTCCTTTGGCGTGACAGGTTTGGGAACGTTAGGAGGAGTGAGAAGGACACCAGCCTCATCTCACCTCTAAATACGCTTTGAGGGGCACCTGGGTGGCTCAGCTGGTTAAGCATCTGCCTTTGGCTGAGGTCATGATCTCCAGACCCTGGGATAGAGCCCCATGTCCGGCTCTCTGCTCAGCAGGGAGTCTGCTTCTCCCTGTCCCGCTGTTTGTGCATGTGCGCTCTCTCTCTCTCACTCTCGCTTTCTCTCTTAAATAAAATCTTTAAACAAACAACCCCCCCCCCAAAAAAAAAAACCCAAATACACTTTGAGTTAGGTTCAGTATCACCTTTGCTGCATGACAGGGCAACAGGAAGCATAGAGAGACGTAGAATTTCAACCAGAATCTCAGAGAAAATGATTTCACTCTTCTTCGGATGGGGTATTTAAATTTGGCCCATCATCAGGACTCGGTTAACAACAGTGTCGTGTGTCTGTCAGCCTATGTGTCACAGTACTTGCTCAAATGTGGCCAGTGGGAGGAACTTCTAAAAAAAAAAAAAAACAATTAGCTATGTTTCTGGTAATACTTTTCTTTCTAAAACCTGCATTTGAGTAAGTTCTTCTTGTTGATGGCAATTTATAAAAATGGCGCTAGATGATTTCCTAAACAAAAGACTCCTACCTTGTTGGGTTTATATCCCCCCCTTGTAGTTATTAAATAGCCCCCATTGCTGTGTCAGTGTGGTCTCCTCAGGTTTTTTATGTTGAGGTGCTGAGAGATGCCATCTTTTACACCAGACACTGCAAAACCATTTGTGGTTTGTAGCCCTGAGCTGAGACCGTTATCAGTTATAATCCTCCACATTGTTAGTTTCAGCGACTCTGACCTTGTACTTTCCTGCTAAACAAACTTGTTTTTCTGTTACTCTTTGGACAGCGCCAGAGACAAATGTGTTGAAAACGATAAAGCAAGAGTTGAATACTATTCAGATCTTTGTGTAGAATAAAGTGAAATATTCTGGATTTGTTGTATTAAGCCACGATGCTGAGGTACATACCATGTGGGGAATTGCCGTATTTGAATCACTTTTGCATACAAACCGAACATCTCACATTAAAGAATTCTTGAAAGGCATGTTTCCTAATTTCTTATAATGGTAGAATTCATTTAATTTCTTACCTGATATCTTATAGAACGATTTTTAGCTTCTGTGTTTTCTAGTCTAACGTTTATGCTCATTTTACCTGGGCTATGCACATACCTTTGTTATAATATGTTTAGAGTAACAGTTGTGAGGCTTATATATTTGAATGTGATATAATTTAGTAATCCTTGGGAACCTAACAGAGCATCACATTTAATTTTCTATTAGATGAAAGAAACCTGGAAAGAGAATTAGTGATGGAGGGAATTGCACAAAACAAAACTAATCAGAGCTGATCCCTGAGGCAGAAAACTGCAATTTGAAATGAGCTTCCTTTGTATTTCTGCTATTTGAGGAGTGTTGACGGGAACGACTATTAAGAACATAGTAACAAGTAAATAATAGTAGTTATATATAGCAAGTTCCAACCGCAGTATTGCGGTTATGTTCTTTGTGCCATAACTTTTAAATTATTCCAGTCCCTAAAAGACTCAGTATTAACAAAGGACAATGGTAACTTAAGAAACTTAAGAAATGGTAACTTAAGAAAACATTTACGTAGCAGGCGTAATTGTGTTCTGTTGATCCCAAATTGGAAAAATGTCATTTAACCTTCGATAAAGATATGTATATATATTGTCTATACCCCACTAGCTCCTTCATTAGATACAGAAGAGGGGGTTGACCGTGACAGTGTGGCAGTAGCTGGAATATGTGTCTGGCTTTGTTTTATCTGTTTGGAATGGCTTCTCCTTCCCTCTTTGTCAGGTTTAGTTTGTGGTTGCCAGAGGGAGGTGGAGAAGGGTGGAAATAGAGGGTATGCATCTCTTTCCAGTATAGGTGCCAAAGAGTCCTGGCTTCAGTACCTGAGATTGGTGAGAGCTCTTGTTAGAACAGAATGATTTTTTCATCATTGTAGGTGGATTCTAGACTGAGGCCTCTGCGGACTGCCAGTGTCTTACTTTGTACTACCCTCCCTTAGCCGCTGCCACACAGTTGTCATTGGTGACTATTGTTGCGTGATGAGTAGTCAGGAAGCCCAATACAGGGGCTAATTCTCTGATACCAAGATGACCTATAAATCCACTGTCCCTGGCAATTCCAGCAGTCCTTTTTTTTTTTTTTTAATTTGACTAAAACTAACTCAAAACTATGAAATCAATAGTTTATGAAGGCTTCAAAGGTTATTACTCAAAATGAAACCTGACAACTTAGTCATTGGTCAGTCTAAGTGTATGATATTGTTATGATTTTCCAAGAAGGAAAAGGCGAATCCAGCTATTGGGGAGTGGGGAGGGAATGCCATCATTTCTAATGTTAATTGGTTTCAGAAACCAATAGGGGAAAAACTGGAAAGTGAAGCTTTCGGAGGGAATTATTCATAGTTCCTCACACATGGTACACTCAAATTGAGATAATTCATTGATGGTTCACTTACAAAGGGATGATTAACTACAAGGGATAGTGCAGTTATCTAGGGTTAGTAATAGTAGAGTTGCTCTTGCCTCTTGGTCCAAAGAGAAGAAGGGGGGGTAGGGTGAATGCCATTCCTAGAACAACGTTTGGGATGCATTGGGAGGCTGACTGAAAGGGGCAGTACCATGGATGGTAGAGATGGCTCAAGTGCAGGGGCAGGTATGGTTAATCTATATCTGGAATGTCCCTTTGAGGACAAAATGTTGTCCCCTTCATGATCAGAGAGTTCCAGTGTAATCAGCCTGGGACCTCTAGAGAATGGAGTTACATCAAGACTCAGTGTTGTCCTTTGTTCATGGCAGGTTGGGAATTCAACAGTGGCAGTGGCCATCCCTGGTGAGCAGAAGTCCATGTTGTTGGGCCCAGGTATAGCCTCCAGCCTGGCTTGCATGCTGTTTTGTTTGTATGTGGGCTCATTGAGCAAGCTCCAGGGTAACTGGTGAAGGATGTTGATTGGCATCCACAGATGGTTCTGCTTTTCCAGCTGACTACTGATGCCCTCTGGTGGGCATTTATGGGGGTGGGTTATGAATGTTTACACTCTGTTCCCATTCAACAGGTTCCCATCTATACCTCTGTCCCTCCACTTTACGGTTTTCTCTTTCTTTCTTTCTTTCTTTCTTTCTTTGGGGGTATAATTTTGTTCTTTCTAGGTTTTTGACCCCCTGTTAGCTACTGCCTCTGAGTTGGTATAGATCCATTCCTTAGTCCATCTCTCTCTGTTAATAGGTGTACCACCCAAACTTTGCCTACTCAGCGGATTTTCTTTCACCGTTGTCTATGTGGGCCAAGTTGACTGGGATTGCAGTGAAGTGGCTATCCACTTTCTGCTGATTTTGACATACCATGCAGATCCATATGCGAACCAGGTTTATGCTTTTTTCTCCTGAGGGAGGAAATATAGAACTCCCTAGGAAGTCATGAGAATGGGTCAAGGAAGGGAGAGGCAGCTGAGCCGTGGGAGCAGATAACCATAGGAGTCCGAGTCACCTGCACATGGAGTGAGTGAATCTGCTTGGCTTGGGCCCATGCTTACCATTTTAATTTAAAAATAAAATGCTATTGTGTGTAACCAATGTTATGGTAACATGCAGTTCATGATGGGTAGATCAGGTCTCGTATTATTCCAGGGTCAGGCATTCAGTCTCAACCAGGGTCGAGGAACAAGCCAAGAGCTGTTTTTCAAATGGAGTGTGGTTGTTGACGGAGGGCAGGACAAGACCTTATTCCAAAATCCTAGGGGTCTGTGCTATGCTATGATTCTGCTGCTAGGGCTTGCCACAGACTTTGTATAGCCTCTCTATCTCACAGTTCCAGTGGCATTAGGTCTGCTGAGTCTTGAGACGCAACTGACAGAGTAGCTTGTACTTTACCTTGGACCGGCTGTAGAACCCTTTCTTGGGCCCTTCTCAAAACTGGCAGCCTTATCAATGATCAGTAAATGTGTTGGAGTCTCTGAAATCCAAACAGACTCATTCATTATTGAATCTTGTTTCACTGGGTAATACAAGATGCAGCAACTTCTCTCTTACTTTAGAAGGAATATTATTACATGCCCCAAGACCACTGGATTCCTAGGTACTTCACCAGTGTAATAGACCATGAACTTTTGTAGGACTTCTCTCCTGTGCTCTGGCATACAAATTCAGGTGCTACTTACCAGGTCTGGTTAGCATGTCACCAGTATAATGAAACAGTATCCTGTCCTGTAGATTATCAAGATAAGGGGGTCCCTCCGGTCTATATGATGACAGAGCAGGAGACTTGATACAGGGGCAGTTTGGTAAGTGGAAACTGCTTCTGATTTTATTTACTGATTGGAATAGAAAAGAAAGCAGAACAAGTGCCAGGGCTTATGTTAATTTGCTTCAGTAAAGATGCCACATCTGAGACTGCAGCTACAATAGGCACCATTAGCTGATTAAATTTGCAGTAACTATAAACCACGTGGCTTCTGAACTGGCCTAACAGGCAAGTTAAATGGGGATGTGATAGAAGTTACCATCCCTGCATGCATTCAAGTCTTTGGTGGCACTGGTTCCTAATCATTGATCTGGCAGATATAGCTTGCTTTTGGCTTACTGTCATTAGATGGGTGGGCAGGGCAGGTGTTGTAGTTCCAGGAGCTTCATTTTGTCTCTTTGTACTCTGAATAGTTCTCAGTCCACTGGGTGGGAATCCATTGTGGGGATCCTACTAGTTACTGAGTGTATCTTTTCTCATTGTATGTTCTAGGACTAGGACAATAACCCAGGATAGGCCCATGGGCCCACTGGACAGATGTGAGATGGATTTAGTAAAATCCTGTGTGGCACCTGGACTTGATAAGCTCTTTCTTGATCTGACTACTGGAGTATAGTGGCTTCTTATGTCTTCAGAGATCAGCCCTAGTTCAGAGCCAGTATCTGATAAGTTCAAAGGGTCTGGGTATTTCCCCAGTGCTCAGTACCATGGTAAATGTCTGAGGACTCTCTGGGGAGGGAAAGTGGTGGGGGAAGATCTACAGCATTCACTGGGGCCATTTTTTAAGGGTCTCTTTGAAAGGGACCTTTAGCATAGTGGAGGAGCTGTAGATCTGTGAACTGGCCTGGGTGTGAGATCTGAATTGGAGGCTGTGAATCCTTGGTATGGGGACTTCTGTTAGTTTCTGCCCAGTAGACCTAGAAATTTTCTTACCTTATGTCAAGCATTACCTTAGTAAGCTGATTTGATGGCCAATTTACCATTGTCTTGGATTCTAGTGGGTCAGAATACTCTGATCACCAGATTGCCACGTGACTCACTGCGGTACTTGTGCCTATGGTTAAGTGCTCATTGGCCTCTACCATTGCTAGATCCCATTATTCCCATCGTGACCAGAGAACCCAGTTCCATTGTCTGTATTTTCCACTGTCCCCCCTGGCCTGTAAAGTATAGCCAAGAGCTTCTCAAAGGTGCTGGTGCCCCTCTCACTAAGGCATATTTTTCAGGCCCACCTGGGAGGGATGGTTTAGGGTGGCTGGGCAGGTTGCATTTTATAGAACCATTCCAACATTTCCAGTTCCCTGAGCTTTCAGGCTTTGTTCTCTGTAATTCTGATGTCCAGGCTATACCCCAGACCACTTAAACCAGAGTCTCTGGGGCTGGAGGCAGTATCTGTAGTTTTTAAAGCTCTGCATATGATACCAATATGTGGGCAGTATTGAGTCCCACAGTAGTGATTTCAGTGTTGTCCTACATCTTAAGCACCCTGGGCAATTTGTTAGACATACAAATTCTCAGGCCCCCACCCCGGACATACTGAATAGAAACTCTGGGGGTGGAGCCCAGCACTGTGTTTTTACAAATTCTTCAGTGATTATGAAGCCCAGTAATGTTAAGAATCACTGCTCTACAGTCTGCTGGGGAAATCCTAGCATTTTGACCTCATTAACTGTAGACCATCATTGCCACTGGTCAGCCTAGCAAACTCCCAGGTCTTGAATCTCGAGTCTCCCAGGTGAGAGGCAATGTGAATGTGACCTGTGTGTAGATGTGCTTTCCAGACCTGTTTCAGTTCTCGGGGAAGATTCCCCCCCACCCCCCGCCCCGCCCCCACTGCTTCATTCAGTACCAAGATCTCAAGATTCCTTACGGTCCTCTTTTGCAGGCTGGTTCACTTTTTATTCCTACATGCTTGGGGGTTCAGCTGAATGTAAATGGTCTCCTGTATTTGATGGCACACTATGGGCAGGGCCCAAGATTTGTCTCTTGTTCCATTTCAAAAGGTTATTTCAAGGTCACCAAGATTTAGCACATGCCGCCAAGGTTAAAGTATCTTTTTAAAAAAGATTTATTTATTTATTTTAGAGATATTTAGGAGAGAGAGTGAGCAGGGGGAGAGGGAGAGAGAGAATCTCAAGCAGACTCCCCGATGAGTGTGGAGCCCGACCTGGGGCTCAATCCCACGACCCTGAGCCAAAATCAAGAGTCAGATGCTTAACCGACTGAACCACCCAGGTGTCCCAGGGTTGAAGTATCTTGAGTGCTTACTTATATATCGCCGTTTTCCTCTTTTCTATTTTTGGTCTTTCAGGTTTCCTTAATTTCTTGACAATTTAGCTGTGCATTTTATAAAGATATTTAAAAATATTTTACCCGACATTTTTTATTACTTTCAGTGCAAGGAATATTTAGGATATGTTGTCTGCCATCCATCTGAAAGGACAAAAGAATTTTAATGGCTACTCGGGTTTCAAACTACAGATTTATTATAGATTTATTGCAGTCTGACATCTAATCTCTTAACTTAATCTGCATAGCAGGATTTATTCATATGCTTTTATTTATTTTTAGATTTTATTTATTTGAGGAAGAGAGGGAGAGAGAGTGCACATGAGCAGAGGGGAGGGGCAGAGGCAGAGGGAGAAGCAGACTCCCCGCTGAACAGGGAGCCTGATGTGGGGCTCAGTCCCAGGACCCCAAGATCATGACCCGAGCTGAAGGCAGACACTTAACCGACTGAGCCACCCGGTTGCCTTGTCGTCATATACTTTTAACACACTGCTTTTCTGGTGGTCGGTGCTTCGCAACCATGGTGTCAGATCCATGATGTAAATGTTGCTGGCAAATCTTAGCTGCCACACAAATGATCTTTTACCTTTGGATATATGTGCAATAATTTATTGAGTGTTTTATTAGTGATTATTTTAAAGTATGAAAACTCCTTTATTTCTGTGTATAACGAGAGCAGTCTCCTTGAATTGAATGATGGTTCCGTCTCACCATAGGCTAGTTTATGTTGCGGTAATGAAGACCATCAACATCTCAGAATCACCATTGTTCTTGCAGGCTTAGGTAGCTCTGAGGGCAGCTGACTTCGGCCTTCCGGGCTGCTTCCATCCTATATGGCATCTCCATCCGGTGTAATGCTTTCACGTTTCTGGGGTGGGAAAGAGAGACTGGAAGGTTGCACATGAGCATGCCTACATTATTTCCACTTTCAGGCAGTGGCTAGAACTAGTCACACCATCCCATCCAACTCCAAGGTGGGTGAGTGGGAAATCTGTGTGTGTGTCCAGGAAAGAAGGGGAACTGGTCGGCAATGGTACTGTGTATCACTTTTCCAGATTGACTCTGCCTAACTTAAGCACAAAGGGTATTTATTAGGAGGGAATGAGCAAGGTCAAAGGCTCCAAGAGAAGGTTTGGAGCAGTCAGGACCTGGCAGCTCTGGAAGGCCTCTGGAGCAGGACCCTCTTGGAGTCTTTCTTGGGGCCACTGCCAGAATGAGTGAATGAAGTTCACCATTTTCTTTACTCTGTGTCACTCCACTCAAGGTTCAGATTTCTGAGCAAGAGCCCCACTGGCTGAGTTTAGATTGTGGCCTTCCATTGACTGCACCAGACCGTGGGAGGAAAGATGTTTCTGAAGGGAGCCAGGGTCCCTTTCAGGTTCCATATTTGGAGGGCAGAATGCCTGTTTTGTCATCCCGCAGACAAAGCACAGTACAGGAAAGGTTTCCCCCTAAAAGGAAGTTCAGGGGTATTAGGAAGGTGGATCGGATGACTGGTGACCAAAAAATCACAAATTTCTTTTTCAGTTGAAAGTTGTTGACACCTAATTAAAAAAAAAAAAAACCCTGCACAACCTGGGAAGTTGATAAAGTTTGTGTGCCTAGTGCTTCCAAACTTTCTATATGACTGTAAAAGACTGCAAGAAATCCACTTATGTGTTTTATTTGCTTTTCCTGACAGTTTATTATCTCTAAGAGCAGGAATCCACTAGTTATAGGTTGTTTGTTTATATTTAGGCCTCAACAGGGAAGTGACGAGTTAGCAGTCCTTGCCACATCTTCCCATTATCTGGTCTTAGGAGTTAGATGCAGATTTGAAGCAGTGGCCCAACCCGTATGCAGAGAATTAGAGATTAAAGATTATGTCCACAGATGATAGTGTTAAAACTTTGATGTCAGGATGTCACCAGGAGAGCTTCATGGAGACAACAGTGGTTCATTGGAATAACATTTTTAGTTATTAGATACAGCACAGGATTTCATTTTCTTCGAACAGGTTTTCCATCTTTCTTCTGCGTCATTGGCCTGCTTTTAAGTGTCAAGTTCTCGCTCTGTCTCACTTTTTTAACCAGCACTTGTGAAAATGAGTGTTTGAAGTTTCAAGTCTACAGGTGTGATTTTACTTGGCAAGACTTAATCAGAAATGCAAGATCCAAGGGAATCTAAGATTTAATATGAATACAATTTAAGAAAGGACTGTGAGGCTTATGTTCTTATTTTATGTGCCCTAGCTATGTTTGGGACATGGAAAATGGGTTCTAAAAAACAAAAAGTCTGAATAGAGTGCTATCAGTTGGAATTCTCTGTTCACTTGAGATTGTGAAATACCTCTTCAGAGGTTAGGGGAGAATGCTGAACAATATCTAATTTAAAAGATTATGTTATAGTTGTTATGATGACTGTTGCTGTATCTCCCACTGGGAGTAGTTTAGTAGGGCTTAAAAAGAGATCCCTTTGGCCTAAAACACTGATCAAATAGGAAATGCCAGATATCTTCTGGACCTGGAGTTTAATTCAGTTTCTTTTTGTAGCTGTTAATTGTATAACCTTGAACACGAACATTTAAGAACTATTTTGAGGGTCAAGAGCAAGTAAATTATATCTGTGCAAGTGTTAGAATATTAGTTTTATAGCGGCAGAACTTTCAAATTTTGGTATTCTTAATTCATCTTCCTGTCTTTCTGCCTTTGACCTAAGAGGCTCAGTCCAGGGTAGGTTAAGACTGATGCACATTTGACCATTTAATTCAATCTGATGACTTCAGATAAAACTGGAAGAGGCCTTGTTCCACCTTGTCCAAGTTGATATAAAATGGGCTTGGATTTCAAAGTAGTTTAGGAAATAGTACAGTCTTAAATTATTATTTGTAGTAATTAACCAGTCATGCCTGTGGTTGCAGAAGGATAGTTTCCATTAATGATGGTGTAGATATGCCTTAAAGCGTAATGATGCTAGAAATATGACCCCTCCCACCCCTTCATTTTTCTTTACTTTGGTTTTTCAAAAAGATGAACAAGATCGTAGCGTAATACTTGAATATCCTATTTTTGTTTTTCTTTAAAAAATTTTTTAGGCTCCTGGGTGGCTTAGTCGATTTAAGTGTCTGTCTTTGGCTCAGGTCATAATCTCAGAGTCCTGGGATTGAGCCTCATGTCGGTCTCTTTGCTCAGCGGGGAGCCTGCTTCTCCCTCTCCCTCTGCCGCTCTGCCTACTTGTGCGCTCTCTCTCTGTCAAACAAATAAATAAAATCTTAAAAAAATTATTTTTAGACAGCATGTATATGTGGTAGGGGGAGGGGCTGAGGGGGAGAGAGGAAATCTTAAGCAGGCTCTATGCCCAGTGTGGAGCCCAATGCGGGGCCTGATCCCATGAGATCATGACCTGAGATGAAATCAAGAGTTGGACACTTAACCCACTGAGCCACTCAGACACCTCGTGTTTTTAGCTTAGTTTCAGTGTTATAAGGCCAGGTGAATTTTTTCTTTTTTTTAAGATTTTATTTATTTATTCGACAGAGATAGAGACAGCCAGCGAGAAAGGGAACACAAGCAGGGGGAGTGGGAGAGGAAGAAGCAGGCTCCCAGCGGAGGAGCCTGATGTGGGGCTCGATCCCACAGCGCCGGGATCACGCCCTGAGCCAAAGGCAGACACCCAACCGCTGTGCCACCCAGGCGCCCCAAGGCCAGGTGAATTTTTACAGAATATAGGAAAATATGCATAAGAATAATATCCACACATTACTTGATTTTTGAGTTTGACGAAGAACTAAACAAACGTATTTTTAACCTTTTCGTTCTGTTTAGTATCAGCATTTCCCAATGTCATTGTACCTAAGTCAACTAAAACTTGCTTTTCTCCTTGGTATTTGTCACTGATGTGGTATGTTAGTTTATTAATTTTACACTTTCCCTTTTTAATATTAAAGTTTCTTTAAAAATTTAAAAATAGCAAGTGGAAAATCTATACAAATAACATTGCAGGCACTCATCTATTGTGTACTGTTTAGTGCTATCTAGAGTTAACTTTTGCAGGTGGTAGGTCAGGTCAGGTTGCTGTGGCATTACTAGCATAGATTATATGATGTGTGTCTATTTACAAGACACTAAGCTCCAAAGCAATTTCTGTTACGCTTCAGGCAGTTCACACAGTTTTATCTCTTTAAGGATCTGCAGCATTGAAATGTTTTTAATTTCAAGGGACACTCACTGATACAAAATGGTAGTGGATTATAAAATGGGGAAATGTTATAAATCCCTGCCACTAACTTTGTGAAGCAGAAAGTGGGATCTAGGTTTCAAATTTAGTGTAAGATTGACTTTTTTTTTTTTTAAGAATTAAACCTTTTATTTTGAGATAATTTTAGATCATGTGCAGTTGTAAAAAATAATACAGAGATGCTGTGTATGTGTGCTTCATCCAGTTTTTCACGATGGTAACATCTTGGACAACTGCGGTACAATATTACAACCCGGGTATTGGCATTGAAATAATTAAGGAACAGAACAGTTTCATCCCCAGGGATCCCTCATATTGCTGTTTTATAACCATGTACGTTTGCTCTATCACATGTCTCACCCCCAACCCAACTACTGGCAACCACTAATTTACTCTCCATTAATGTACTTGTGTAATTTGGAGAATGTTGCGTAAATTGAGTCATATGGTATGTGACCTGTTGGGACTGACTTTTAATATTTAGCATAATTCTTTGGAGATTCATCCAGGTTGTTGCGTGTGTCAGTAGTTCCTTTTTATTGCCGAATGGTGTTCCATGTTATCAGTTGTACCACAGTTTACCTAACCATTTACTTGTTGAACAACACCGGGGTCAATTCCAGTTTTGACAGTTACAGATAAAGCTGCTACAAACATTGATGTACACGTTTTTGTGTGGATGAAAGTCTTCATTTCTCTGGGATAAGTTCCTAAAATCGGGGGTTAGGTAAAGAGTAAACTTACCACCAAATCAGTTTCTCTGGAATATATGCTCAGGGGTATAGTTTGCTGGATAATCACATGTTTAGTGTGTTTTTGTTTTTGTTTTTTTTCCCCCAGAAACTGCTGCACTATTTTCCAGAGTGGCTGTAACATTTTGTATCCTACCAACAGTGTATGAGTGGTCTAGTTTCTTTCCATCCTCAGTAACAATTGGTGTTGTCACTATTTTGTATGTTTGCCATTCCGATAAGTTTGTAGTGATATCTCATTATGGTTTTAATTTGCATTTCCCTAATTGCTAATTACATTGAACATGTTTTCAGGTGCTTATTTGCCAACTGCACATCTTCTTTGATACAATGTCTCTGTGCTTTGGTGTCAAGTCTGCTTTTTTACCTAGATCCTGAAGACCTTATACCATTCCCCCCCTAGTTTTATAGTTCCATGTTCTACATTTAAGTCCGTGGTCCATTTTAAGTTAATATTTTGTATAAAGTGTTATACTTAGGTCGAGGCTTACTTTTTCCTCTGTCCTTTGGACAGCCAGTTGCTCCAGCATCATTTGTTGAAAAGGCTGACTTTCCTCCACTGGATTGCCTTTGCACCTTTGTCAAAAATCACCAGGCCATACTTGTGTGGAGCTATTTTTGGATTCTCTGTTCCATTGATCGATATGTCTATCTCTTTGGCAGTGCCACACAGTTTTGATTACATTATCTATATAATAAGTTGAAATCAGGTAGAATAATTTCAGCCCCCACTTTTTTTTTTCAAAATTGTTTTGGCTATTCTGATTCTTTTGCCTTTCCACATAAATTTAATTTTTTAAAAAAGATTTATTTATTTGAGAGAGAGAGATAGTGTATGTGAGAGAGAGAGAGATAAGAAGCAGGGGGGAGGGGTTGAGGGAGAAGCAGACTCCCCACTGAGCAGGGAGCCTGATTTGGGACTCGATGCTAGGACCCTGGGATCATGACCTGAGCCAAAGGCAGATGCCCAACCAACTGAGCCACCCAGGCATCCTTCATGTAAATTTTAGAATAATCTTGTTGATAGCTACAAAAATTTTTGCTGAGGTTTTGGTAGGAATTGTGTTAAACTAGGTTATCAGATTGGGGAAAACTGACATCTTTACTATGTTGTTTTTCTCTCTATGCACATAGTAAATCTCTTGTTTTGTATTTGTGTATAAGACAGTCAGTCAGTGCTGGCCACCAAAGGAGACAGAGGAGAAGCTCAGGAAAACAAATTTATTATACTCACGGGTCCTAGAGACGGGCATGACATGCCACACAGGGCCAGATGGAAAAATACCACAGTGATCAGGAGGCAGAAGATGGAGCAAGGTGAATGCTTAAAGCCATGGCCTTTATTGGGGTTTCCACAGGAAATGCAGGGAAGTTTAGAATTGGGTTGTTTGAATAACTTCAGCAGGTTTTGGGCTACAGGGATAGTCTCTAGTTGGATGGTAACTGGCCCTGGGATGATGAAGGCAGAAGAATATTGCCTCCTGGGGTATATGGGCCAGATAAAGGAGCGTGGGATTGGCTAGTTTGCATATCAGAGACACAGTTAATCTGAGCCTTTGCTGTCTCTAAGAATTGGTTAGCCTTGGGAGGGACAGTCTCTCCCCAGTCAGAAAGGTAATTACAGAAAATACAACACAAAACACAAACACACACACACACACACACACACACAAATTCATTTCTCCATTTACTTAGATCTCTGATTTCTTCTAAACAATGTTGTGTGGTTTTAGCATCTAGATCCTATACGTGTTTTGTTATACTTATACTAAGTATTTGCAGTGATTGTAAATGGCATTTTTCATTTAAGTTTCCATGTGTTCATTACTTACATGAAGAAAAACAGTTAGTTTTTGAATACTGACATTTTATCCTGTCAGTTTGCCAGACTCACTTATCAGTTATAGGAGTTTGTTTCTGTAGATTCTTTGGTATTTTCTGTGAAGATAATCATGTCATCTGCAAATAATATTCTGTTTCATATTGGGTGAGTTGTGATAGTTTGTGTTTTCTAAGGGGTTGGTCCATTTTGTCTAAGTTGCCAAATTTGTATGTGTAGAGTATGTCCTTTGGGTGTCTACTCATATTCTGCCTACTTGTTTTATCAATTATTGAGAGAAGGGTATTGAAGTCTGCAACTATAATTGGGGGTTTGTTTCTTTTTATAACTTTATCAGTTTTTGGTTCACCTATTTTACAGCTGTTTTATTTGATGCATGCACATTTAGGATTGGTATATTTTATTGGTGGATTGACCTTTTATTATTATGTAATTTTCTTTGCTCTGAAATCTATGTTATCTGATATTAACATAGCCATTCTTATTTTGCTTTGATTACTGATATGTCTATATCTGTATCTATACAGACATACTCATACACACACACACATTCCAGTTTTGCTTTGATTACTGCCACATATATATACACATATATACATATACATGAATGTGCATATACATACATGTATATACTTTATATATTATTTACTTTCAATTTGCCTGTATCACTATCTTTGATGTGAGTTTCTTGTAGATAGCATAAAGTTGGGTCATATTTTTAAATGAACTCTGTCTTTTAATTGTTGTATTTGGACCATTTACATTTGATATAATTATATATTTGATATTAAGTCTACATTTTGTTTTTCTCTTCTTGCTGTTTTTCATTTTCTTTTCACTTTTGTGTGAGTTACTGAACATTTTTTATAATTTTGATTTTTTTATAGTATTTTAGAATGTGTCTATTTGTATAGATTTTTACTGGTTCTAGATATTATATATATAACATACATATAACGTGTATAATTTTGCATAACCTATCATTTTACTAGTTCAAGTGAAGTATAGCAACTTACCTTCCTTTGCAGCCTTTTAATTTCCTTCATTTTTTTTATAATTGTCTTAAATATGTCCTCTAAATTTAGTTAGAACCAAATCAGACATTATTATAATATTTGCTTCAACCATCAAACATAGTTTAGGAAACCTAAAAGAAGAAGGAGATTTATATTTACCTATATTCTTGCTTCTCACATTCTTGTTTCCTTCCTAATAATTCTAAGGTTCTTTCCCTTATCATTTCCTTTCTCTTCGGAATACTTCCTTTAGCCATTCTTTTGGGGTAGGTGTGCTGGTGACAAATTTTGGTTTTTGTAGGTTACCAAAAAAAAGGTCTGAATGCTGTTAATTTCAGATGGTTCAATGTAATGCTAGTGGATGAGTAGTAAAGGTCAAGGAAAAGGACGACTGTAGGAGAAGTGACCTGCTGCAAGGGCTAATGTGATTTACATGTTTCCCTTCCCTTACATGCAGTGAGTGGTAGGGGTTACAGGTTTGGTATATCCATTCCGGGGGATACTACTCATCAATAAAAAGAACAAACTATTGATATATGCTGCAACATGGGTGACTCTCAAATGCATTATGCTAAGTGAACAGAGCCAGACCAAAAAGAATACATGGGATATGATCCCATTTATATAAACTCTAGAAGATGTGAATTAATGACAGAAAATAAATCAATGGCTGTCTGGAGAAAGAATGAAAGGGAGTGAGGTGGAGGGATTATGAAGGGAACTTGAGGTAACATGTGGAAGGGTTGTTATCCTGACTGTGGTGATGATTTCATAGATGTATATGTTTGTCAAATGTACCTAATTGTACACTTTAAATATATGCAGTTGATTCTGTGTCAGTTATAACTTAATAAAGCTGTTTAAAATAATACCACATCAACAAGTATTCCTCTGGTGTATGGCTGTTGTGCAGCAACCCCACAGGTAGGTCCAACTCGTCTGTACTCTTGTTTACGGAGTGAGGCCCATGATCACGTGCTTGGATGTTGTGGCGTTGTCAAATGGCTCTGGAAGTTTTTAAATACTTACTCTTAGTTTTGTTTTCTTTCTTTTTTAAGATTTCATTTATTTTATTTATTTGACACAGAAAGAGCTCAAGCAGGGGGAGTGGCAGACAGAGGCAGAGGGAGAAGCAGACTCCCTGCTGAGTTAGGAGCCCATGGGGACTCGATCCCAGGACCCTGGGATCATGACCTGAGCCGAAGGCAGAGTCTTAACCGACTAAGCCATGCAGGTGCCCCATTACTCTCAGTTTCTATACTTAAGTCTTTGTTGACAGTAAGAAACAATTTTATCTGTGCATGATATTTTGAATCACACTGCTTTAGAGCACTGCTGCCACACTACTTTGTACACATTTTTTTCCATCTCAGAATGGGGCTATTTTATATGTATCATTCTAAACCCATTTTATTCTACTTCACGGTCACACTGTGGTTTGATTAACTTGTGTTCTGGTGTATGAATTCTGGCAATGAGTGTATATATGTGATTTTCTTAGCATGACTCCCAGGAAATTAACTGGATCTGATAAAATATGCTGCTGAATTTCAAAGGGGATTATATTGAAACTTTGGTATAATATTTCCTACTCTCAGATTTTTAGGGGAATCATTTAAAAGTCTCAGGCAGTGTAAGAATTTTTCAGACTGGGGCGTGCTGGAGGACAATAGGCTCTGGCATGGTAAAATCTGTGCTCAGATCCTGGCTGTCCGAATCAACTGGACAGACACCTGCTGTTTGTCTTTCAGCCTCTGTTTCCTGTCTTTAGAGATGGAGCAACAGTTGCCTCATAGGATCAGCAATACAGTGAAAGTGCTTGATAACTGACAAGTGCTATATGTATGAGCCTTTCTTTCACTGGATATATTTTTACCTTCATCTGGGACAGTTACTGTTTTTTCGGGATTAAGGCCCATATTTTGAAAATAATTTGGAAACTTGTTCTTAAAAATGGAGGGTGAATTTTGTGGAGTGTCTTGTCTTTTACATGTAGGTGAAAGAACTGAGAGAGATATATGAACTAATACCCTTTTTTTTTCCTTTTCAGGCGATTACTATCTTAACTGAATTAATTAGGGAAAACTTCAGAAACAGTAAATTAAAACAGTGCCTTCTACCAACCCTTGGGGAGCTGATCTACCTTGTAGCCACCCAGGTGAGACCTGATTAATTCTATTGCTGTTTGACCTGTTCTGACATAGCCTGGCTGGCAAATGTTAATATCCTATAAAAGTTGTTTTGACTTTGCCCCTTAGAGCATACCTAAGGAACTTTGGGGAAATTTTTACCTCTGAAAGAGAAGGGCTATCAGTGTCTGTCTGTCTCCTTTTCTGTCTGTCATGTTCCCTCTCTCCCAGTGCCTCCCAGAAAGTGTAGGAAATTCTCAAGCCATGTTTAAAAGCCAATCGACCCAAACTACTTTCTAGGTTGCTGCAATCTTTGACTCCTTCAAGAGGAGGCCATTGGTTCTCTGAGTATAAAGCTTCATTTCAGTTAAAAATGCTACTTTGTGCAAATAGAGCTCTTAACATGACCATGAGAGTTTTTGACTACAGAATTTGACTTCTTCTTAAGTTACAATATGGAAGTGCTATTGAATTCAACAAAGAAAAATTAGTATTTCATTAGTGTTTTTTATGAGTGTTATTGAATTGATAATAAATTATGAGTTATTCGTTTGATACTGAGTTTTTTAATTAGTTTCAGAGGTAGAATTTAGTGATTCATCAATTGCATATAACACCCAGTGCTCATTACATCAAGTGCCCTCCTTAATGCCTCACCCAATTGTCCCATCTCTCCTCCCACCTCCCCTCCAGCAACCCTGTTTGTTTCCTAGAGTTCAGTGTCTCTTAGGGTTTGCCTCCCTCTCAATTTTCATCTTATTTTGTTTTTCCTTCTCTTCCTTTATGTTCATCTGTTTTGTTTCTGAAATTCTACATATGGGTGAAATCATAGGGTTTTTATCTTCCTCTGACTGACTTATTTCACTTAGCATAGTACCCTCCGGTTCCATCCATGTTGATGTAAACGGTAGGTATTCATACTTCCTGATGGCTGAGTAATATTCCATTGTATATGGATACCACATCTTCTTTATCCATTCATCTGCCAGTGGACATCTGGGCTCTTTCCATAGTTTGGCTGTTGTGGACATTGCTGCTATAAATGTTGGTGATACTGAGTTTCAAAGAAGTACTAGTAAGTTGTAGTTGATCAGGAAGTTCTCTCACTGTATTTGTGATGTTTTGGGTCCTAGATCTTGTTCAAATGTTGTATAACCTGAGTATCCTTAGTATCTAAATTAAACTGACTTTCTAGAAAATGATCATTTTAAGGCAACTACCATAATTGTTATAAAACATCAGTATTTAAAATCATTTAGCTCCATAATTAGTAGTGGTAGCTGGTACAGCAAATCTGTCTGTTTTTTTATTCTGTTATTTTATTCTGTTTTTTTTTTCATAAATGTCTTGGCTTTTCTTGGCCCTTTGCATGTTGGAATCAACTTGTCCAATTCTGCAAATCATTTAAAGAAATTGCATCGACTATGCAGATCAATTTGGGAAGTACTGTTATCTTGATAATTCTGAGTCTTCTGCATATTTGGAATTGTACTGAACCCGTGTGTCAGGAAAGTATTGGTATATTGTGGTATTTTGTCTTCTAGTGCATAAAAATGGCATTCCCATATATTTCTATCTTCAGAAATACTTTCAGTTAAGTTAGTTCATTCTATTCATAAAATTTTTGTACATCTATCTCTGGTTGAATTTGTTCTTAGGTAATTTTATATTTTGAAGAGACAACACATCCATGAAGCTAGAAAATGAAGAAGTCAAGAAAGGGCATATGGCGGAAAGTGGCTTTCCTATTTTCGTTCCTTATGTGCCTCATTCCCCAGTCTAGTCACATCCCTACTTGTATTCACAGAGTTACTTTTGTATGTATGAGTAAACAGAAATGTAGATTCTTACTTTGTCTCATTTTTATGTACCAAGTAGGACAACTTGGTTTTTTTTCTTAATAGTTATATACTCTTAAAAAAAGATTATTTGACAGAGAGAGAGAGAGAGAACGCGAGCGAGCAGGGGGAGGAGCAAAGGGAGAGGGACAAGCAGACTTCTCGCTGCGCTTGGAACCTGATGCAGGTCTCCATCCCACAGCCCTGAAATCATGACCCGAGCCGAAGGCAGACGTTTAACTGTGAGCCACCCAGGTGCCCCAGTAGTTGTATACTTTTAAGAATAGCATTTGGAAATACATACACTGGAGTTATTTCTCAATTAATGGATTTATTTCTTAATCAGTACTTAGGGCTCCCTCCTCCCTCCCTCTCTCCCTCTTCTTGTCCTGGAACACTCCCACGTGTGCCAAGTTTGGCAAAAGGCAGTTTTACTTTACTTTTACCTTCAGTCCTCAGGGCCTGGACATCAAAACTCAGACTGACCAAATTTTGCAGGCCCTCAGAGTAAAAGCAAACTTTCAATGCTCAATTGAGCTCCCACGCTTGCCGTTATCTAATTTTTGGTTTGATTCTTTGTTTTCCTGTCACATCTCTGATACATTGTAAGGATGTCAGAATACAAGGTGTTGCTTTTATTAGAAGAATGTTCAGGTACCATCTGATCTGCTACCTGATCAGGGATGAGAGTCTGCTTTAATTCTTTTCATTGTTGTTCCTTTTTTAAAGTTATTATCTCCCCCTCCAAACTTCATTGAGATATAATTGGCATGCAATCAACTGCACATGTTTAAAGATTACAATTTGATCAATTTTGATATATGTATACACCTGTGAAACCATCACCACAGTTCAGGTAATGAACTTATCTATCACCTCTAAAAGTTTCTTCACACCTTTTGTAATCCCTCCCTCCTGTCCCTCTTCCTGCTCCCAGGCAACCACTGATTTGCTTTCTCTCAGATAGACGAGTTTACATTTTCTAGAATCTTATAAAGGGAATCATACAGAACCCTATTTCTGTTCGCTTTGAAAAGTAGATCTAGAGAATCATTTTCTTTGGTACATGCTTTAATTGGATATAAGCTAAGGCTCTTTTAGTAAAGGGATGATTCTGTGGCATTTGACTACAACTTAGGATAGCAAACTAGAAAAGGAAGTTATGTCTCTGGATCCATAAAAATCAAGAACTTTTCATGAGATGAGGGCTTTTGTGCAATTGTCACTTTGAATATACGTGAACCGTTAATATCTCACATCAGTGCTGACATAGTGAGGCTGACCTGAAGCGAGAGTATATACTGTGTGTAGTACAGAGACCTAAGCCCTGTCCTGTTGGCTCTCTGGGAGCACCCGACGTGACACGCTTGAGGATGCAAGAGCAGAATAGACTCTGCAAAGGACCTTAGGAAGGCAATACATTTACGGTTTTTGTATTTTTTTCTTTTATCAAGGCTACCTCCCACCTTGAGCCCAGGTATTCCTATTTTGTCATTTTTTTTGGTCCAGCCGTTAATGATCTTTCACCTGGACTGTTGTAAGAACTCTTAGATGGTCTCCTTGCCTTCTTCTTGTGTCCATTACAGTCTATTTTCTAGACATTAGACAAAACGAGCCTGTTAAAAACACATGAGAGAGTACAGTGTCCCTCCTCAGAGCCCTCCAGTGCTTTGTCTTGCTTGTTGTCACAGCCAAATCCCGCCATTTGCCTTGGCAGCCCCTTGTGGGCTGCCTCCCCAGTGCCTGTGTGACGACAGCTCTCACTGCTGTCTTGCTTTCTTCCTCTTCCCACCACATTGACCTCCTCACAGATCTTTGAACCCGCTGTGCCACATTCCTGCCTCCACGCCTTTGCACATACTGTTCCTCCTGCTTGCAGTGATTTCACACTCCCCCTCCCCCAGATGTTTGCGTTTTCTCTGTTCAGACAGTTTCAGAGAGCCTTTTCCTGGCTCTGTGCAGTATGAGATGGAGCCACCCTGTCTCTGGTCTTCCTCTAGCTCCTTACCCTGCTCTGGTTTTCTTTACAGGAGTCCTCACTGTCTTGACTTCCTTGTCTTGTTGGCTCCTCCTCCTCCACCTCCCTCTTCCTCCTTTACTTTCCTCCTCCTCCTCTTTCCCCACTAAGCACTATTAAAGCAGAAAATTTGTCTTGCTCATGGCTGTGTGGCTCTTGTTCAGAAGAATTCCTGGCACTTCACAGGTGCTTTTATAATGCATGGCCTGCACCGGGACCCGTGGGACAGGAGGGAAGTGAGCAAGGAGGCAGGGCTGGAGAGACTGGCCAGGGCATGTTCAGGAAGGACTCCTTGACTGACGGATGTCTTCGTCTTGACCCTGTGAGCAAGGGGAAGTCATGAAGGCTTTAAAGAAGGGAATTAACGTCATCTGGTTTAAATGCCAAAAAGATGACTCTAGCTTAAAGGTGGACAATAGATTGGAGAATGATTAAGAAAATACTCTGAACCTAAATGCAAGTAAGGAAAGTAGGAGCAAAGTTAGGAGTGAGAAAAGGGTGTTTCAGGAAAGAGAGAGTCAGTAGGGCTGAATGTAGTTGATGGTCCATGAAGGAGTACTGAAAAGAGCCTGCTAGACTGAGTGACGTGAAAGTCACCGAAAACTCAGCTAGAGCTGTTTTGGGTACTTATTTACTTTACTTTGAGTGAGGAAGCAGAAGGCCTCCTGGAGTGTGCGGTGGGTTAGCAGGAGTTGAGGAAGCTGGGAAAGGCACCGTGAAGCCAGAATGGTTGTGAAAAGTTGTGAGGGGTCTGGGGGCTGCACGGGGCCCTGTTTGGAAGATGGGGACAGTTAGCCTATTCTAGTGGAAATGGGAAGGACCCAGTGGACAGGACTTTGACAATTTAGGAGCAGTATGGGATAGTCCATAACCTAATGACCCTGAAGGAGGCAGGATGCGAATGGGATCCTGAGCCCACATGGAAGGGGTGGAGGAGCCTCTCCTGGTAGAGCCACTGGATATAAGTAGCAGATGGCTTCAGGTGTAGGAACCCTGGGAGCTCCTTTCTCACACCTTCTGTGATCTCTGAGGAGGAGGAAAGCAGGTGCAGTGGTGGCAGGATTCCAGGTGTGAAGCCTCCTTTCAAAGAGGGAATTGCTTAGAGAGGAATGGGAGGTTGCAGAGTGATGTTGGAGGTCCCTGGGCTTGCTGATCCTAAGTCATTCATGAACTCTCTGTGTTCTGGGGTCGGCCCTCTATGAGCCCAGCTGCCTGAGCGCAGGCCTGGAGAAGACAAGCCACTGCCTCCCTCCAGGGTTGGTTTCTCCAGAGAGGGGATAAGGGCATGTGAGAGGGGGAGGTGTTCAGGCTTTTGGCAGGAGTGATTGAATGATAGGCCAGGGCATCTAAGTGGCCGGAGCGAGGGTAGGTGATAGATTACGGAAAGATTGTGGTAGATGTTTTGAATAAGTGAACTGGAAAGAAGGAAGGTTTTGTTTGGAAGTTGGGTGCTGAATTAAGTAATTTTTAAATTGGAGCAGCAGCTTGGGATGATAATGTCTAGATTATGACTGTGTGTGGGTTTTTTTTCCCTAAGGTTTTATTTATTTGAGAGAGAGAGCATGTGTGCACGAGAGCATGGTGGGGGAGGGGGGAGCAGCCCAATTGGGCTGAGCAGGGAGCCCAATTTGGGGCTCGATCCGAGGACCCTGGGATTATGACCTGAGCTGAAGGCAGACGCCCAACCGACTAAGCCACCCAGGTGCACCGACTGTGTGGAACTTTGTGATTAAGCAAGGATATGGTTTTTAATGGGTCATAATTCTCATCATAAGTGTAAGAAACACTTGGATCAGTAAGGTACCAGTTCTAAAATTTGGACAATCTTAAAGAAATATTTTCTCTAAATAGTAACTAATTTCTTTTGCTTTAAAGAGATTAATTTTTCCCACCTTTCTGTGTGGTACTCGATTTATATTTGGATTTTATTTGATACGTTGCAGGAGGGTTTTAGTGGTCATGACCCTGATTTGGTTCTTCTGTGGGGGAATCATTGCCGAAATCATTAAAATCAGTGGACCTGCTGATCACATTTGCTTATTTTTTATTTAGCACGTTGTCGTACTAGGTCACATAGTCTCTTTTACTTGTACTTATGGGTTATCCTGAATATTCCTCAGAGCTCTGTATTCTGTGCTTTCAAATCATTTCAGATAATGTAATACCTTTTAGGTAGGAATATCTGTATTATCATCTACAATTATCAATAGAGTAGTTTCTCTACCAACTGGATCATATTGTCATTTCTCGCTTCCTTTCGTCTGGCTTCTGATGAGGGGGTCCGAGGAACATCACATAGAATGTGATGAGAAAGAGAAATACCTTGTATGTACAATGAGGTAAAAGACCCCCTAACCTGGTCAGAATTGTCAGGTAATCAGTAATACCTTAAACAGAATATGAAGAAGTTTTACAGTTTGTGTATTTGAAACTGCCTTTTTCTTGAACGGGTTAATATCTTTTGTGCTGTTAGCTTCACTGCCTTTCCTTCCACTTCATTTTAGGAAGAAAAAAAAAAGAACCCTAGAGAGTGCTGGGCTGTTCCCTTGGCTTCGTACACAGTGCTAATGAGGTGCCTTCGGGAAGGGGTAAGGCTCCTTTGTTGTCCTCTGTAGACGCCTGCAATTGTAATAGCCCTTCGGGCACTGTGTGAGATTGTAGCCTGGAGCGGTGCGGGAGCTTGTCAACCAAGTATTGCTCCTGAATTTAAATAATCCCGACCAGCCACCGCACGCAAGTGACCCGCAGTGGAGCACGTGGAAAAACGAGCTGGCTTTCTCCTTCACTTTTTAAAATGTCTTGCCTTTTAAAAGATGATAGCAAGCACAAACAATGTTAAGTAGCTTTTTCCTAACATAGCCTTAATCCTCCCCTGCTTTGAAGCTTATTGGTACACCAGGTTAGAAAGCAAGGTGTATGCAGGGAATTTTCTGTGAGCCTCAAAAGCCCCCTGATTATCTTGTCAGGTTGCCATTTTGCAGTTCAGAAACAGGAAGCTTCCACTGGTATCCACTGATTTTAATATTAAGTAGTAGTTATTATGTGATTTTTTTTTTTCAATTTATTCACCGGCCTCCTCATGCTGTTGTTAGTGGCTGAAAACCAACCAGCTGGCCAACCAACCAATCAGTCTATGTAGCTCCTGCGTGTTACTCTGTAAAGGATTTAGTAGCTGACCTAAAAGGTTCACAACTTCTGTTTGCTTTAAACCATTTGACATCGTTTCACCCAAGGCAAAGCCATAGGCGAAAAACATTCCTTAAGGAATGAAAAAATATGTCACAATAAACATCTTCCTTTTGAGTTCATTACTTGCTGCGTTGTATGGAAATGGAATGATGTCGCAAGTGTAGAAGAGCTCTGCGAGATTTCCCCCCAGTGATTCAGAAGTGAAGTTTGAACACTTCCTAGCCCGTAGGGTTGAATGCATTGTCAGCTGTCGTTATGGGATATGTATAAAGCCGGTAAATTGTGCTTTATCAATAATACGAGAAGTAAGTCATGTTTATCTGCAGTCAAAAGACATGTTTCAGTTTATCATTCAAGGCCTGAAGCTGGGCACACTTGGGGGCACACAGATGAAGAAAGTGAATATTCTCTACACGCACTGAACCTGCCTATTGTGGGAGATAGGATAAAAATACAAAGTAGAATATGTCAAGTGTATAAATGTGAAAGAACAAAATATGGGAACTCAAGGGAGAAAGGAGTTTTCTAGAAACTTTCTTAACAGTGTAAAGAAATTTTAAAAACTTTGTATTTTAATTTTTAAAAGTTAAATTAATGTGTAGTAAAAGATGATTAGTTCTAGTCCATAGGGTTGTATCCTTTATTGAATATCTTCTCCCCACCCCCTCCTGTGTTTAATCATTGTACATGTAATATGGAGAATACTGTCTGCTCTCCATGTATATTGTTATTTAATAATTATTGTTAATAATTATAATGACATTTTGTATTTTAGTAGCACATGTACTTTTCAATGTCTTGGTATGTATGACCGGTCTTGTGTATTTTTCATGAAAAGGAAGGGAAGTCCAGGACTCTGTAATTTATGAAAATTTTGTTGTCTATCTGAAAAGCAGTTAGATGTGGGCATGGATGGCACATACAGGTGTCCCCTGCTTTTCAGAAGTTCACATTACACGCTTCACTTTTACAGAAGACCCAGATTGGCACTTGTTTTCTCTAATTGAAAGAAATGGGAAAGAGGATTTCTGCTTCTACGAAAAAAGGAAAAAGCAAAAAGCAAAAACAGCATTCAGGGTTTGTTTTGCAGCGAATTGTTATGCAGGCAGGCCTCCCCCTGCCCCGCGAAGCAGGGAGAGCCACCTGGCCATGGTCCTTCTTTTCCCCGGAACTACACTCAGCATCTCAGCATCAAGCCACCGTGGCTTTGAACTGTGTCTTTGAGCCTCTGTTATTTGTCTTGATGTATTTTTTGCTTCTGTTAACAAGATGTGTCCTAAGGTATCAGAGAAGCCTGAGAGAGGTTATTTTTGGGGTCTAGGAATGCTCAAAATCTTGTCTATTTAAATTAATGTAATTGCTTTTTGCGTTACACCATTGGGGCTTAGGAAAGTTTTCACAGGAACACAGTACTTTTGGATGGTGGGGGAAACATGAACTCTAACATTGTCTCTGTAAGACATAAAGCAGGGGATGATTATATTCCCTCTAAATAAAAGAGAATGTGAAGTTTATGTGTATGCTTATATGTATGGTTTAAAGCACATACTTTGATACACCCACTCTCTTAAAACAAAAAAGGGCTGGTGGCTTAGAGAATTCTTCTCTGTTCCTCTTGGATTGCAGCTTGCTTTTTCTTTCAAGGGGTAGCCACTATTCTGACTTTGTGATAAACGTTCCCAAGTTTTTCTTTATTGTGTTTCCATCTTTGATTGTATTGCTAGATATTTCTTTTCTTTCCTTCCATCCTTCCTTTCTTTTTTGAGAAGAAGGGGCAGAGGAAGATGGAGAGAATCTTAAGCAGGCTCCATGCCCAGCCCCATGTGGGGCTCGATCTCACGATCCTGAGATCATAACCTGAGCTGAAATCAAGAGTTGGATGCTTAAGCAGCTGAGCCACCCATGTGCCCCTGTGTTGCTAGATATTTCATTGACTGGTTCTTAAGGCTAAACTTCATATAAATTAATGGCACAAAATCCTATGGAGACTTAATTCTTTTGCTCTAATTTAGGTCGAGATTGATACATGCTAATTGTGAAAATTGTTGTTCCTTTATACTACTGTTTAGTGTATTACTGGACTATGCCTCAGTGCACACAGACACATGTGTGTATCAGTTTATATTCCCACCAGTAGGGTATAGGAGTACCCCTTAACCCATATCTTGAACATTTGATAGTCAGACTTTAAATTTTTTCTATTTCATGGGCATTAAATATTTTCTCATAATAGTTTCAATATTCATTTTTGTGATTACTAATAGGATCACTGTCCTTTTCTATTTATCTTTGTTTTGTTTTCCATTGCTTTGTAGGAATTCTGTGTACACTGCCTCCCTTAGTGGAAGCCTGTTGTTATAAAATGTTTGAAATATTAGGAAAGGAAAGAAAACTATAATGGTGACCTTTATTTGCATCACTTAGTTTCAACAGTTTTTAGCATTTTGCTCTCCTTGCTTTGTTATAATATAGGTGTATGTATTCATGTGTACATGCATTTATTACTCATTTCTTTATTTCTTTATTTTCTGAACTGTTTGAAAAAATTGCAGACATCATGACACTCCACCCAATGAAATTATGTATTCTGGATATTAATCATCTGTTTATATGTGTTACAGATGTTTTGTGATTTGTGGTTGGGCTTTTCATTTTCTTTACAGTGTCTGTTGATAAGCAGAAGTTCCTCATTTTAATGTAGCTAAATTTATCAGTCTGTTTCATTATGATTTGTGCTTTTTGGGTCCTAAGTGCTTCTCTACTTCATCATTAACATGGTCCATTCCATTTTCTTCTAAAAGCTTTATTATACTCCCTTTTTCTGTTTAGAACTTTATTTGCATTGTTTGTGTGTGTCGTGCTATGTATGGGTAGTTTTATTTTTAAAAGTAATATGGGTATTCTCTTCTTCTAGCGTTATTTAATGAGAAGGTCACCCTCTCCCCACTGCTCTGCAGTGTCCCCTCTCACATCAATGTCTCTTCCTGGGCTCTATTTAATTCTGTTGGTCTGTTATCTGTCTCTGCGCCATACTATCCAAATTAACATTTTCTATTATTTAATAATTTTTAAGTATATGGGGAGTTTTCCACCACTAACATAATCTTTTTTTTTTTTTTAATATTTTGTTTACATGAGAGAGAGCACATGCGTGTGAGAGAGCATGAGAACTGGGGAGAGGGAGAGGGAACAGGGAGCCTGATGCAGGACTTGATCCCAGACCCTGGGATCATGACCTGAACCAAAGGTAGACACCCAGGTGCCCTAATGTAATCTTTTTCAAGAGTTTCTTAGCTATTTTTGTTCTTTTCACTTGTGTATAGTTTTACATTCACGTCTTCAGGTGCACCTGTTGGGATGTTCAGAATACTTCTGTAAATAAATTTGAGGAGAATTAGTTGATATTACTAGAAAATGGAAGCCCTACTCAATGAGAAGACTAGTGGCAGGAGAATACACATTTGATTAAAAAAAACCTCAAGGTAACTGAAGTTCCTTTGAATTCTTGATGACATTCAGCTAATGTATTGAATTTATTGCTTAAGTTAACTCTGTCAGATACAGGTCTCATTCTTTACAGCTAACATTTATGAAACATATATTACGTCCTAGCTGGGTACGGGAAAGGTAAAGATGAATTAAGACACTGCCCTGCCTTCATTTCTTAGGAAAGAGAAAATTTTCTATCCATAGATCTGTGTGCCGGCCTTTTATTGTTGTTTTTGTAACTTCATTTGCTTTGATTTCTTCGTGTAGTCACTAAGACATTTCAGACTGTTAACTGTTCTCTCCCTCTGGTGTTAGCTGTATCTCACTAGTTTCGACATGTAGTGTTTCCATTGTTGCTATTTTATTGATAGTCCCTAGTTCTCGTTTTAAATTTGTCCTCGATCCAGGGTTGTTTATCAGATGGTTAAAACTTTTTCAGGTGGGTGGGATTTTATTGCCTTTTTTTTTTTCTTTGTTAAAAGAACAAAGTTGCATTACTTTATTGTCGAGGTATGGTTTGTCCTATTTCTCTTTGGATGTAAAAAAAAAAAATTGTGGTAAAATACCGTAACGTAAAACTTAACCACTTTAACCACTAAGTATATAGTTCTGTGGTATTGAGTACATTTACATTGCTGTGCTGTTTCTGTTGTTTTAAATATAGTGAGATGTTCTTTTGCCTCACTTACTGAACTTTTTTCTGTGTCAAAGCTCAGTAATGTGTCTCGTTGAATATGGGCCATTGATTATGGGCCTGATAAAAACCAGGTTTTTACCCTTTTCTTTCTTTCTCTAATTTTTGCATTGGGAAGAAAGCAGTACAGAAATTTTACTTCATTTTAATTTGATATGTAGACTTCTTCTTAGAAGCCAATTTTAGTTTTAAATTATAAAAATTTTTGTTTATTCATAGAAAATTGGCCTTGCCATGAGATATTTATAAGTGCTATAAGAATAAAGCATTTTCTAGTCAAATATATTGAGACACTGGATTAAGCAAGGTTGGACAGTTTTGTTTTGTTTTGTTTTAGTACTTTTCAGAGCTTATAATTAGGACTCTACTTGGGGGGATAGTGTATGCAACATTTTCAAAGTAATTTGCCCACAGACCCACCTTACTCTATGGCATGTTGTGGGATGCGCTTTGGGAGAGGAAGCTATGGACTGACACTGAGACTGTCAGGAGTTTGTTAAGATAGTTTTCAGTAGGTTTTCTCTTTTTAAAGTTACCTAAGATCTCATGACCATGTTTTCCAAACAGTCAACCTACTTTCTAATCATGATTTCTGTAACTTTAACAATGGTGATAGAGATGTGAATCAGATGTTTTTGTCCTTGTTACAGATGGCAGTGCCTAGGTGGAGAGGGGGCAAGTATTTAGGAGAATAAGAGACGTATGATGAACGACAAAAACAATAGGAAGATCTGGTGTGACTGTTAAAAAAGGAGTGTGGCAGTATGGAAGGAAAGGTATTCATGATATGGACTGACTTTCAGAATTGGGGCTGGCGTTTCAGAGACCTTGAGCTGGGAGCCAGAGAGTGTGGATTTCAATCCCACGTGTGCTACTCTTTGGTGGTTTGGTGTTGGTCAAGGTCTGGGCACCCCACCTGGTGGTATTTCTTATATACGAGGGTACTTGCTCTTGATGATATTGCATGAGCTTCTGACTTGGGCCCCCTCTGAGTCTGACAAATTTCCCTCCCATTGCTTTGATTTTCCTGTTTATATACAGTGGCAAGGAGCAGTTCCTTCCTTGGGATCATTGCTGTATTGATCTCAGGAATGTTTGGCAATGAACTTACATGATGTATGGTTTATATGTGCACGGAATAAGGAGGATAAGAAGGGGGACCTTTCTCTGAGGTGTTTATTTTTATCTGGGTAGGTAGCAGCCTATTCTACAACGCAAAAAGAAGCTGGAAATAGCTCCTAGACAATTTCCACATATTTAGAGGAAAAGATTAATTCGTGTATTTGTATCTGATCAACCACATCTCTGATAGCCTGCGTAATAGACTGCGTATAATTATAGGCGCTGAACTGATATGGCATAAGTTGTAGTGAAAAATATGAGGTTCAAAAAAAACCAAACTGTTGGCTATTTTATTTCTGAATAATAGCTTATTCAATAATTTTGAAGTAATAAAATTATTTTAAGAGGAAATCTTATTTTTTAATTAGAGCTCTCTCTCTTTTTTAAAGAAAACTAGTCGTAAAATTGCGTGTGTGTTTAATTAGAAAAGACTGGGCTTGAATGAGAACGATGTATCAGAGATGTTAGCCATTATACGTATTATCTTTGAAATGTTTTAGACAACTAGGGTACCTAAAACAAGGAGAGAAATGAGTTAAAATTCTTGGTTTTTGATAAAAGTTAAAATGTACAGTTATATTTTCTGATTTTGTCATTGTAACAGTTTAATCTTCTAATAAAGAAATGTGTGTGCCTCAACATCAGGTTCTTTCTCAGTGCTCACTGCTCCGTTGGTGTTTCTGCAGTGAGACTGGGCAACATGATGTGGAATAGAAATGATCCAGTGTTTTCTTTATTACTACCAATTTTTTTTATTTTATTTTTTTTCATCTGGTATAGTATGCTTTATTGATGGTACATGACAAGGTTAGAGTTCCCCAAGCCCCTCCCCTTCTTCAGGGGTTCTGGGATGGAAACTGTGTAGAGGTCAGGAGATTCTCAGTGTGTTGGGTGATGAGTTGGGGCAAGGACTTCCCAGCAGCTGGGGGCCTCTCTTTCCTCTTGCTCTCACTGGGGCTGGTGGTCCAGGGGGCGCTTATTCCTTGGAGGCCGTGTGGACCATAAAGTCCATCACCTGATTGCTGTAGCCAAATTCATTGTCATACCAGGAACTGAGCTTGACGAAATGGTCATTGAGAGCAATGCCAGCCCCAGCATTGAAGGTGGAAGGGTGGGTGTCACTGTTAAAGTCACATGAGACAACCTGGTCCTCAGCCCAGGATGCTCTTGAAGGGGCCCTCTCATGCCTGCTTTACCACCTTCTTGATGTCATTGTATTAAGCAGCTTTCTCCAGGTGGCAGGTCACATCCATGACTGACATGACATGCTGGAGGTGGGGACGTAGATGGCCATGTTAGTGAGCTGCTTATTCAGCCCAGGGATGACCTTGCCTATAGCTGTGGCAGTGCCAGTAGAAGCAGGGATGATGTTCTGGGCAGCCCCTTGGCCATCACGCCACAGCTTCCCAAAGGGGCTGTCCAAGGTCTTCTGGGTGGTGGTGATGGCATGGAGTCATGAGCCATCAGTCTCTCCATGATGCCAAGTTGTGATGGATGACCTTGGGCAGAGGGGGCCAAGGAGTTGGTGGAGCTGGAAGCATTGCTGGCAATCTCCAGGGAGTTGTCATACTTCTCCTGGTTCACACCCATCACAAACATGGGTGCATCAGCAGAAGGGGGAGAAATGATGACTCTCTTGGCCCCACCTTTCAAGCGAGCCTCAGCCTTATCCATGGTAGTGAAGACCCCTTTGGACTCCACAACATACTCAGCACCAGCATCACCCCATTTGATATTGGCAGGATCTTGCTCCTGGAAGATGGAGATGGGCTTTCCGTTGACGACAAGTTTCCTGTTCTCAGCCTTGACTGTGCTGTTGAATTTGCCATGGGTAGAATCATACTGGAATATGTAGACCATGTAGTTGAGGTCAATGAAGAGGTCATTGATGATGACAATATCCATTTTGCCAGAGTTAAAAGCAGCCCTGGTGACCAGGCACCCAATATAGCCAAATCACTTTACTCTCACCTTCACCATTGTGTTTTGGGGGTGTGGCTGGCACTGCACCAGAAGATGCGGCAGTCTGTCGAACGGGGAGGAACAGAGAGCCACTATCCATAATGCTTTGAATGTTATTCAGTAAGATGCAGAAGGGCTTGCTAAGTAAGGATGGAGTTACCGAATGTGTTTTGAAGTGAACCTTTGAGAATGGCATGAGGAAGTGATCCTGAGTTAGTACCAAGTGAGATGGACCAGCTTCCAGAGAGGTGGTATAGGATAAGAAGCACAAAGCATGGCATTTTCCATGCAGGGGGGAGGTTGCATCTCCTCTCCTCCTGTGGCAGGTAACTTCACAGGGGAGGTTTTCAGAGTTTGGCTTTGCTGAGTTCAGTATGTGAGAACTGGTGAAATATCAATTGTAATACCTTTTGGGGATTTATATTAGTTGGATTTCTGTGTAAATTTGCGTATTCATTTAACTTATTTTTGTCCATTACAGGCTTTGTACTGTTAACAAATCCTGTAGCTCTTCTGTTTCTTACTTATATAATCCCTGTCCTTACAGTGTTTCTATTTACCTTTTTATTATTATTTTTAGCTTATGGTATTATGGTTAGAGGAAATGGTGTATGTATGATTTCAATCCTTTAGAATTTGTTGAGACTTCTTTCATGACTCAGTATGTGTATACTCAGAGAAAAAAAGTGAATTCTGCCATTGTTGGATAATGTGTTTTTTTCCTGTCCCTTAGGTCAAGCTTGTTAATCTGATAGATAGGGATATAAATCTTCTGTATTTATGCTAATTGCTGCTTGTCTGTTTATCAGCTACTGAGATAGATTTGAAATGCTCTCTTTGGTACAATTGCAATTTTGTTGTATTTTGCTTTTATGTATTTTGAATATTATTAGATATATAAAAAAGTTAGATTATATTTCTCTTGGCTTATTGAAATTTTTATTATTATGTTGTTACTTAAAAATTCACCAGTAGGGGGTTCCTGTGACTCTTGATCTTGGGATCATGAGTTTGAGTCCCACGTGGGGTGTAGAGATTCCTTATAAATAAATAAAACTTAAAAAAAAATCACCAGTAATGCTTTTTGTCCAAAGCGTGTTCTGTCTTATGTTAATTTAGTCATACCATCCTTTGTTGGGTTAGATATGACTGGTATATCTTTTACCGTTCTCTTATTTTTAGCCTTTCTGGTTGAATAGCTTTATTTTTTCTTGATGTGTCTTTTCATACCGTATTTTTTTTTTTTAAAGATTTTATTTATTTATTTGACAGAGACAGCCAGCCAGAGAGGGAACACAAGCAGGGGGAGTGGGAGAGGAAGAAGCAGGGTCCTAGCGGAGGAGCCTGATGTGGGGCTCGATCCCAGAATGCTGGGATCACGCCCTGAGCCGAAGGCAGACGCTTAACCGCTGTGCCACCCAGGCGCCCCTTCATACTGTATTTTTAAAAAAATTCTGCTTTACAGTTTTTCTTTAGTATTTAGTGTATTTACAGTTACTGTGGTTGTTGGTATAGTTGTATTTATAGCTGCTATCTCATTTTGTGCTTTTGTTCTGTTTTGTGTTTAATTTTTTTCTTCATATCTTTTTGGTTTGTTTCTTTTAAATAATTCCTTTTATTCTTTTCATAGTTATTCTCCACTTGTTTTTGAAATCTATTATTTCTGTGAATACAATTGTAGGGTGACAGTATTTTTAACAAAGATATTGTTTTGGTGTCTTTTGATTGTACTCATTGCTGTTAGAAATTAGCTGTTAGAACAACTGCGGCTCTTCTGAAAGAGATACTCTAAATCAAGTGAGGACCTATTTATGTTTTTAGCTTTTGGACTTCCCCTCCTGCAATATCCTCTCCCTAACACACACCTTCAGCCCCCAACTCAGATCAGTGAGGGATCAGGGAGTTGGGAGAGTTACTTTTTGTTCATCTCTATTGTACTTGGTTGTAGCCACTGGAAACTCTAGCTTTAATTGGGGCTGGGTCTTGATCTAACTTCCAGTTTGTGTGGGCCCTCACCTTGCCTCTCATTCCTCTTGTTTATCTTGTTGAACAAATGCTCTCAGTGTAAACATCAGCTTGAGAGCTCTGGGTACTTCTCAGAGTTCTTGCCTATACAGTCACTGGCCTAAGAATTTGGTACTAGTTCATTGATGCTTTTAAGAAAGTTTATTTTCTTATTTTTTTATCTAGCATTTTTAGTTGCTTTTAAAGGAAGAGAGTTGTCCAGATATCTAAGAAATAGAAATCCTATTCTCTTGGTTGAATGAGTTACTGAAACAGCAAACCAAACAAAAAACTCCAGCTACCTTGAAGTCTTTAGAAGAAGGATCATGGTTTTACTAAATCAACAAATGTGAAAATAATGTCAATATTTTAGATGTTAATTTTGGTACTCTTTTTTGGAAAAGTAGGCACGTAGACTAACATTGGCAGCAAAACTTTTTTGTTACGGCTACCCACAATGCATTAGAATTGTTTAACATTATTAAAAAATAGTACAGCTCTTCATTAATAAGCCTAGTCATCATAGGCTTATTTTCATAGAGTAATTTCCTAATCATCATAGCTTTTATCCTCATAATATGATGAAATAGATCTTTGATTTGAATGACAGATATTAGTTCAGTCCAGTTATTCCTTCCAAAGAGTTAATTAAGCAGAAAATAGCACCAATCTTATTGCTTGTATCGTGTCCCACAGGGGATTTCAGAGGGAGTAGGATAGCTCATTTCAGGTAGCAGCAAGTTGAATTGGCCTGACAGCCTCACTGAGTTTATAGAGCACTGGGATGACACATGGCTCCTTTCCAACCTAAGTGCTAAAATAGTGGTGGTTTTCCAGTACTGGGAATGAGTCCTCTAGGAATTGACTGACAGTTGTGATGTAAAGCATATGTTAAGGTATTTGAGAAGGTCCTTCCCCCTCTCAAATTGCACTTTCCCTCTGCATGCAGGGCAAAGGTTCAGAACCTAATGAGAAGACACAGAACAAGGCATATGGGACAAAAATATACATGTATGTACTGAGAGCTAGGGAGGGTGGAGGACGTAGCTTAATATCTCTGGGCAAGTAGCCTTCCTTATACTGCACTCGTGCATTAGGGATTTTTTGCACCACCCAGGTACAGCTGCACTCTCCAAGTGGAGTACCCATCTAGGTAAGACTTAAGATGGGGAATATGAGAAGACAGCTCTGTGTGGTTAGGCCTGAGCTCAAGAAAAAAGGGGCAGGAGTTGAGCAGAGCAGTTAGGCATGCTCAATTTATTCTTTTCAAATTTGCCAAGGTGAAGCATTTTATTTTCTCTTGGGTAGAATGAATAAAGGAACAGAGAGTGGATGAAAGAGTTATATTTATTCTTGCCACACAGAAGGAAACATGGGGAATGGGGAGGAAGCATTGAAGAAGTTCAAGTATCTTTAAAATTGTTTCTAGCAGCTGTACAAGTCATACTTTATGATATTAATAATAGGAAGAAAACCTAACATATTAAAAATATACTTAAAAATACTACTTTTTATGACCTTGATTAGGTGTCCATGTATGTTATTTAATTTCCAAACTGCCTTGTACTTTATAATTTTTATAGATGATGAAGCTGAAGCACAAGGAGTGAAAATGCCCAAGGATATATAGCTAGTAGAATGTAAAACAATGGTTTGAACCTAGATCTATCTCAGTATCTTCTCATTTTCTTTTATTACATTTTCATGAAAATACATAATTTTTTGATTGAAAAAGTAATACACGTGTACTGTAATAATTCAAATAATGTAAAAATGTCCAAAGTAGAATTAGTGGACCCTATTCCCTACAATTCACACCTACTATACTCAGTATTAACAGGTGTTGTATCTCTTTCTATGTCCTTCCTTTACTTGCATATTTACATATGTATATTTTGTTGTTAAATATGGGATTATATTCTGCATACAATTTTTAATGTAACTTTCAATATTTCAGTTGATATATAACTTATATAAACTGCTCAGATATTTAGTGTGTATGTATTGCAAATGTTTTCTCTCAGTCTAAGACACTATGAGGCATAACGGTGTCATTATGAGCAGAAATTTACAACTTTTATGGGGGTTACTTTACCAATTTTTTCTTTTATGCTTAGTGCTTTTTTTTTTTCTAAGAAAGCTTTGCCTACCACAAAATAGCCAAGATATTCTTTATGATCTCTTCTAGAAGCTTTTTTGTTTTAGCTTTTGCATTTAAATCTGTGATTCATTTCAAATTAATTTGTGAATATAGAGTTTCCTGGGATGTTTTATGGTTCAGAACGTGTCAAAGTTGGTTGATAGTGTTATCTTTCTATATCCTTACTGACTTTCTGGCTACATGTTGTGTCAGTTATTGAGAAAAGGTATTGAATTTCCAAGCTAAAATTGTGGATTTGTCTGTTTATTTTCTCAGTTTTATCAAGTTTTGCTTCAGGTATTTTGAAGTTCTCTTGTCAAGAGGCATAAATAGTTAGAATTGTTATATCCTCTTGTTGAATGACTCTTATTTTTGTGAAATAACCTTTATCCCTGGAGATACTTTTTGGTCTGGAATCTACTTTCCTGAAGTAGTATAGCCACTCTGGCTTTCTTTTGATTCACATTAGCATGATATATATTTTCTATTCTTTTACTTTTAACGTGTGAATTTATTTATTAAGGGGTTTCTTGCAGATAGCCTATATGTGATTCTTGTTTTTTTAAAAACTCTGATTTGAGAATCTCTAGCTTTTAATTAGTTTGTTTAGACTTTTATATTTAGTGTGATTGTTGAAATAGTTAGGTTTAAATCTACCATTTTTGTTCTATTTGTCCATTCATTATTTTGTTTCCTTTTTTCTTTTCCTGCCTTCTTTTGAAATTGACTTTTAAGTGATTCCATTTTATTTCCTTTATTGGCTTATTCATTTTTTTTTACAGTATACATCTCTATCTTATCACAGTTGACCTTCAAGTAATGATATATAGATTCATATATAATATATAAGAACTTCGTATAAGAACCTTACTCCAGAACTTACTGTATATGATACACAAATTTATATATACTATATAAGAACCCTATATGAGACCATTACACCAGAATACATCTAGTACTCCCTTTCTATTATTGTTATACATTTTACTTCTACATGTTTTTGTTCTGTTTTTTTTTTTTTTAAAGACTTTATTTATTAGAGAGAGTACACGAGTAGGGGAGGAGGGGCAGGGGGAGAAGGAGAAGTAGGTTCCCCGCTGAGCAGGGAGTCCGATGTGGGACTGGATTCCAGGACCCCAGGATCATGACCTGAGCCGAAGGCAGATGCTTAACCACTGAGCCACCCAGGCACCCCTGTTCTGTTTTGTTTTTCAGTTTTATTGAGGTATGATTGACAAAATTGTAAGATACTTAAAGTATTATTTTATTATGTTATGTTAGCCACCAAACAGTACATCATTAGTTTTTGATGTAGTGTTCCATGATTCATTGTTTCGTATAACACCCAGTGCTCCATGCAATATGTGCCCTCCTTAATACCCATCACCGGGCTAACCTATCCCTCCACCCCCATCTGAAACCCTCAGTTAGATAATTAAAGTATATAAGTGATAATGTGTGTGTGTGTGTGTGTGTGTGTGTGTGTGTGTGTGTGTGTATAAACATTGTGAAAGGATTCTCTTGTTGAGTTAATTAGAACATCAGTCACCTCACATATTTACCTCTCTCCTCTTTTTTGGATGAGAGCATTCATATTGTACTCTTCAATAAATTTCAGTTGTACAATTCAGTGTTATTAGCTATAGTCACAATGTTTTACATTAGATCCTCAGACCTTATTTATTTTATAGCTGAAAGATTGTACCCATAACAAACCTCTATTTTCCCCACCTTTATCTTTGTTTTTGAAAGGTGTTATTGTTGGATATACATTTGTAGGTTGATAGTTACTGGTCTTTTTTTTTTTTTTTTTTCCTTTTGATACTTTAAAGATACGGCTTCACTATATTCTGGCTTGCATTGTTTCTGATGAGAAGTTTCCTGTCATCCTTATCTTTGTTCTCCTTTACGTCATATGTCTTTTTACTCTAGGCTTTTAAATCTTATCTTTAGTACTGGTTTTTAGCAGTTTGATTATGATGTGCCTTGGTATGATTTTTTTTTTTTTTGCTTGGTTCCTTCCCATTTGAGGTTCATTGAATTTCTTAAATTGAGAATTACTAGTTTTTATGAATTTAAAAATTTTCAGCCAATATTTCAACCTTCCACTCCTCTTCTGCCACCTTTGGGATATCATTGTGCATACATCAGATTGTTTGAAATTGCCTTATAGTTCACTGATGTTCTGTTCCATTTTTTCTCCCAACCTTCTTTCTGTGTTTATTTTGGATAATTTTTGTTGCTAATTGCTATGTCTTAAAGTTCAGTAATCATTAAGTTTCCAGAATCTAATCTGTTAATCTAACTCAGTGTAGTTTTCATAAAAGACTCTGTAATGTCTAGCCTTTTGATTTGGGCTGTTTTTATATTTTCTATTTCACTTTTTATCATGCTTATGCTTTCTTCTTCCTTCTTAGTGTATAGACAATATTGATAATAGCCATTTTACTATATTTTTTTCTAAATCCGTCATATATGTTGTTTCTACTGACTGAATTTTCTTCTTAGTCATCTTTTTCTGCTTCTTTGCACGTGTGGCAATATTAAGTGGATGCCAGCCATTGTGCTTTTTATGTTGTTAAGTGTTGGAGTTTTTGTATTCTTTTAAAAAAAGTTTTAAAATTTTTATTTTGGGTGTGCGTGGGTGGCTCAGTAGGAGGAGCATGCAACTCTTGATCTGAGGGTCATAAGTTCAAGTCCACATTGGGCATGGAGCCTACTTAAAATTTTTTTTTTTAATTTATAAATTTTTTTTAGGTTTTTTTTTTTTTTTTATATTCCTTTAAGTACTTTTGTGCATTTTCTTGGACTCCTTTAAGTTACGTGGAAACGGTTTGATTCTTTTTGAGGCTAGCTTTTAAGCATTGTTTGGACAATCCAGAACAGCCTTCAGTCTAATGTTAATTTGGTCACACAGCTGAGGCAATACCTTTCTTGGAACATCGCCTTGTATTTTAGGTGGTTTTTGGCTGATTGGTATGCTAATTATTCCCAGCCCTGAGTGATTCCTGAGGACTGTTCTGCTTGCTCCTTTTGATTTTAAAATTATCTTCCATTTTTATGTTATGCTCATATTACATATTTTTCAGATTATTTCAGCCTTTAAATTTTTAAAAATTTATTTTTCTCTTTTACAAGTTTTTATATAAATTCCAGTTAACACACAGTGTAATATTAGTTTCAGGTATAGAATTTAATGATTCATCACTTACGTACAACACCTAGTACTCATCACAACAAGTGCCCTCCTTACTACCCAAGATCCATGTAACCCATTGCCTCCCAACTCACCTCTAGTATCCCTCAGTTTGTTCTCTATAGTTAAGAGTCTGTTTTATGATTTGCCTCTCTTTTCCCCTCCATGTTCTTCTGTTTCATTTCTTAAATTCCACATATGAGTCAAATCATAGGGTATTTGTCTTTCTCTGACTTATTTACTTAGCATAATACAGGTCATTGCAAATGGCAAGATTTCATTCTTTTTGATGGCTGAGTGATATCCCATTGTGTGTGTGTGTGTGTGTGTGTGTGTGTGTGTGTGTGTACCACATCTCATTGCATTCATCAGATGATGAACATTGGGCTCTTTCCATAATTTGGCTATTAGAGATAATGCTGCTCTCAACATGGGGTGCATTTGTCCCTTCAAATGAGTTTTTTTGTATCCTTTGGGTAAATACCTAGTAGTGCAATTGCTGGATTGTAGAGTAATTCTAATTTTTTTTAAAGATTTTATTTATTTGAGAGAGAGAGAATGAGTCAGGGTGGGGGAGTGGAGGAAGGACAGAGGGAGAAACAGACTCCCTGCTGAGCAGGGAGCCTGATTTGGAGCTTGATCCCAGGACTCTGAGGTCACAGCCTGAGCGGAAGGCAGATGCTTAACCAACCGAGCCACCCAGGTGCCCCACATATTTATATTTTTAACTTTGTGGAACCTCCATACTGTTTTCCAGAGTCTGTCTTCTTATTTTTATTAAAATATCTTAAAATTATGTTATGCTAAGTTTTAGTGATTAAAAGATTAAATTGATTTAGGGATTAAATCGTCATAATTTCATAATAGCCTGAAAGAATGATCACACCTTCAGTTACCTAATGCATGCAGGGGCAGATGATATACTCTTGGTATCAGGCCTTTATTTGCACTAATTATGAAGAAATTGCATGTATGTATTTCTCCTATCAAATAACTCCCTTTTACTCTTCTCTCCTTCTCTAGGAAGAACGTGTTGTGAATCACATGGCAGCAAAGATTATTGAAAATGTCTGCACTACCTTTTCTGCTCAGGCCCAGGGCTTTATTACAGGGGAAATTGGACCCGTCTTATGGTACCTATTCAAACATTCCACTGTTGATTCTCTCAGGATCACAGCAATATCGGTAAGATCGAGCATCTTTTGGGGATCTTTGTGGGTATGTTTAAACACCAAGCTTGAAGAACTATGGTGGAAGTAGAGTAAATTTCATTGGAGAAGTAGGACACAGAAATCTCAGACTAATATAGTTGGTGAGAACAATAATTTTTTCTTAAAGCAAAATTTTCAAAACGGGGGCTGGAGAACCTTGGGACTGTGGGGAAATTGCAGTAGGACCTTGTGGGACCATAACATATGGTTTCAGAAATGATTGGGAAGTGATGTGATAGTGGAACGCTGTGCTCATGGGTGGGGTACAGCATTTGGTTTGGTTTATGTTTAGTGTTCCCTGACTTTTCCTGTTAGCTCCCTCTTTCAGATTTTATGCTAAATACATTTATCATGAATTAATTATAAAGTGATTTCATGTTAATGTTCAGGCATCTGTGGTTTTGCAGCTTTTGTATTTTGATTGGCTATCTACTACTTTGCTCACATGGTTATAGTGACTTGGTGTAAAAGATAATTATGTATGAAGAGGTGTTAACATGGTTGTATCAATTTAATAGTCTGTTGAACAAATACAACCCTTGCTCATATGATTTATTAAAATACTCTTTTTGATCACTGGTCTCATCTGGACTCTCAACATTGTAATGCAGCCTTGCTGTCTCTCTCTCCCCTGCTCCTTCTTGCACTTCTCTCTTTTGTCCCTTATTCTCTTTCCTTAGACCTCCAGCCCACATTTTCCTCCTCCATCCTCAGGAAGTGACTTTCCCCTGTACTTCTCAGAGAAAAATGGAGACCTCCCATCGGAATTATGCCAGTGTATGCCTGCCATGTCTGCAGACCTGTTTACATCCCCCCCTCCTGTCTTTCCCTCCTTTAGAGTTGATGAACTATCCCTTCTCCTGGCAGAGACAAACCTCTCCATGTTTCTTCCCATCTTCTTCCTGTTCCCTTTTTGGGAATCTCACTCAAATGGTTATTTTTGCTTTGTCCTGAATCTTTAACCCTCTTCTCTACTAGATCCTTCTAGTCAGCATTCAGGTATTCTTTACCCCATTAAAAAAAGAAAAGCACACATGCAAATATATTAAAGAGTCTCTGGGCTGCACATCCCCTATCACAGCCATACTTCTTTAAAGAGTCATTGGCACAAACTGTTACTCCTTTCTGGCTCGTTTCCTCTTTAACCCAGTGTAGTATCTGTCCTAAAATGCCACTGCAGCTGATCTTGCTAAGATCTCTACTGACTTTCATGTTGCTAAACCCTGGGAATATTTATGGATATTTTCCAATTCTTAAATGTATCTATGTGATTTTGAAGATCAAGTGTTAACCATTCTGCTTGCTGAATATCATTAAGCAAAGGATATGAAACATCTGTCTCTCTCTCTCTCTCTCTCTCACACACACACACACACACAGACACACACACAGACACACACACACACACACACACACACAAATATGCTTCTGGAGCCACATGATTTCAAAATGACAGAAAAAAAACCCCTAATTACATTATTAGTAATTACAGAGAGACTATCAGAGTTACAAGGTATACCAGTGAACTTTCTCAAGACATCTTGGAATCCTATCTTAGAACATCCATTTTATACCACATCTTCTCTATATACAGTGGAGTATTACTCAGCCATCAAAAAGAATGAAGTCTTGCCATTTGCAACTACGTGGATGGAACTAGAGGGAATTATGCTGAGTGAAATACGTCAGAGAAAGGCAAATAGCATATGATTTCACTCATATGTGGACTTTAAGAAACAAAACAGATGAACATAGAGGAAGGGAAAGAAAAATAAAATAAGATGAAAACAGAGGGAAGCAAACTGTCAGACTCTTAACTGTAGGGAACAAACTGAGGGTTGCTGGAGGGGAGGTGGGTGGGGGATGGAGTAACTGGGTGATGGACATTGGAGAGGGCACTTGATGGAATGAGCACTGGGTGTTGTATGCAACTGATGAATTGCTAAATTCTACCTCTGAAACTAATAATACAATATATGTTAATTAAATTTAAATAAAAAATTTTAAAAAGAACATCTGTTTTCATCCTGGGCCTTTAAAAAAATCTGTCTTGCTTTAATTGAGTTTATGTTATTTTCATCTTTATGCTCAAGCATGGCTTCTTTCCTTGGCAAAGTTTTTTCCAGTTCCCACCAAAGCTGTGTACCTTCTAGCCCTCCCTTCACCTGACAAATTAAGCCTCACCCTTTCATCTTGGGGTTCTTATATTTTGTTCTTAGCATTCATCTGAATCATTAATTTTTCACTGAAATTTTGCCTGCTGACCCCAGAAAGTCTCTCTCCTTTCTTTGCTCCAGGATCCTATTCAGTATCATGTGTTCTGTATTGTTTTCCTATTTCTTTCTTTTTTTTTTTTTAAAGATTTTATTTATTTATTTATTTAACACAGAGACAGCCAGCGAGAGAGGGAACACAAGCAGGGGGAGTGGGAGAGGAAGAAGCAGGCTCATAGCGGAGGAGCCTGATGTGGGGCTCGATCCCATAACGCTGGGATCACGCCCTGAGCCGAAGGCAGATGCTTAACCACTGTGCCACCCAGGCGCCCCATGTTTTCCTATTTCTTTAGTCTCCTCCAATATGAAAGAGTTTGTCAGTCTTCCTGTGTACTTCATGTCCTTTACAATTTTAAAGAATATCGGGCTTTCATTTTGTAGAGGGAGGCTCGACCTGGGTCTGTCTGGTGCTTCCGCATGAAACCTCCTTAGCACCACTGACGACTCCTGCCTGTGATCAGTCTGTGATGGGAGCCATAGGAGGATTGTCTATGTTTATTATTCCTTCTCTAGCAGAGGTTGGCAAATGTTCTCTATAAAGGGCCAGATAATAAGCAACTTGGACTTGGTAGGCCACATGTAGTCTCTGTTGCACATCCTTTCTGTTTTGTTTTCTATAGCCCCTTTAAAAATGTAAAAACCATTCTTTTTTTTTTTTTTTTTAAGATTTTTATTTATTTGAGACAGAGACAGAAAGTGAGAGCATGCATGAGGGTCAGGGTGGAGGGGGAGAAGCAGACTCTCCCCTGAGCTGGGACCCCGATGTGGGGCTTGATCCCAGGATCCTGAGATCATGACCTCCTTCCTTCCTTCCTTCCTTCCTTCCTTCCTTCCTTCCTTCCTTCCTTCCTTCCTTCCTCCTTCTCTCCCTCCCTCCCTCCCTCTCTCCCTCCCTCTTTCTTTTTCTTTCTTTCTTTCTTTCTTTCTTTCTTTCTTTCTTTCTTTCTTTCTTTCTTTCTTTCTTTCTTTCTTTTTCTTTCTTTCTTTCTTTCTTTCTTTCTTTCTTTCTTTCTTTCTCTCTCTCTCTCTCTCTCTTTCAGATTTTATTTATTTGAGAGAGAGAAAGCATGAGCAGATGGGAGGGCGAGGTGTGTGCGGTGAAGGGCAGAGGGAGAGGGAGAAACAGGCTGCCCTCTGAGCAGGCAGCTTGACACAGGGCTTGGTCTCAGGACCCCAAGATTGTGACCTGAGCCGAAGGCAGACACTTAACTGACTGAGCCACCCAGGCGTCCCCAAAACCTCATGAGCTTTGGAAAAACAGGCCTTTGGTATTGGTTGGTATATTCTATTGTAAGAAAGCTCTTTCCCTTCTCCCACGTGTATGTGTGTATTTATATCATTATTTTGATGAATAACTACTTTATGCCGTGGATCACAGCGTGCTACCACTGCCACTGTTATTATTTGTGGGGATGCTGAAGGCATCCTAGATGTGGCCAGTGTGATCCCTTCAAGCTGGCTTCTGTGTTCTGTGGACCTATTTCTTTCTTTCTTTCTTTTTTTTTTTTTTTATAATAATATGTTTTTCATTATGTTAGTCACCATACAGTACATCCCTGGTTTTTGATGTAAAGTTCGATGATTCATTAGTTGTGTATAACACCCAGTGCACCATGCAATACGTGCCCTCCTTACTACCCATCACCAGTCTATCCCATTCCCCCACCCCCCTCCCCTCTGAAGCCCTCAGTTTGTTTCTCAGAGTCCATAGTCTCTCATGCTTCATTCCCCCTTCTGATTATCCCCCCTTTCTTTATCCCTTTCTTCTCTTACCGATCTTCCTAGTTCTTATGTTCCATAGATGAGAGAAACCATATGATAATTGTCTTTCTCTGCTTGACTTATTTCACTTGGCATTATCTCCTCCAGTGCTGTGTGGACCTATTTCTATCATTGTTTGAGTACTTCATTATTTTCTGACACCACATGATGTTCTGGGTTAATTTGTACTTTTTCTCTGCCAGCTCTGGAATCAATCATTTCTTTGGGGAACCTTTGGTATTTAGAAGCCAAGATTTGGGTGCTCTTTGTGCTTATTGCTCTGGGGTGTCATTGTTTCTAGGCCTTCTTTATAATCAAAGTTAGAAAAAAATATCCATCCATACACATACATTTATAATTTCTGGTATACATATCATTATACATATTCAGAACAAAACTCATGCATTCATATCAGTACTTCCAATTTTAATCCAATACCTTAAGATCCTCTCTAGCCATCCCACCTCCCATGTTTGTAAATCCCTTCTCAGACCGAGACAAACCTGGTTCCTGTTATTCTCAGTATCTGTACTGATTTGTTCAGTCAGTGAATTTACTTCCGTGTAACAGACTCCGTCTACTCAGGCCACCTCCACTGTGTCATCCTCTGTCTCACTTGCCATTGCCACCCTGCTTCTTTGACCACCTGTGCTCGGTTCCACCTCCCCCTCACTGCCCCCTTTCCTCAGGTGCGGACATGTTGACCTTGGGAGAGGAAGGTGAGAGGAGATGGATTAAGGAAAACGAAGGGTCAAGTGTTCTTTTTCATACTTTCCCTTCTCTTAACCCCTCCCACCTCACTGTTCACATTCAGGTACTTAACCTGTCCGGGGAAGCTCATTCCTGAGTCTCTCTCAGGTCCGTCTACCTCTCTCTGCTGCTGTAGTTGCTACCGCCATAGTCCAGGCCCTACCGTCTCTCCTCTGGATCACTCCTGTGGCCTCCTCACTGGTCTTCCCATGGCCAGTTTGCCCCACTGACATTCTCCACACAGAGTGCACTTCCTAAAATCATGTCTCTTCTCGCTTCTCTGCTGAAACTTTTCAACAGCTTTCTACCATTTTTCTTAAAGGATTGGTATGACGTTATGCAAAGTACCAGGTAGAAGTTAAGAATTGGTGAGGTTTTCACTTTCAGGACAATTATATTTATTATTTAAAGCAGTTAACATATTTTGCTTAGTAAATTAGTTGTGTTAGCTTATTATAATTATATTATATTGATTATAAACTCCTGTAAAGCCAGGACTGTATTTTTTTTTTAATCTATCTGTTTGAAGCCAGGTCTTTGATTATAAGTTAGGATTTTTCTTGCAAAGATTGAGAGGGAGGGATCCTTCTGTCCCACATCATGAATGGGGGGGCATCATAAGTAGATATTTAATAACATTTACTGGGTTGACAAAAATAGGTCACAAAGGTCCTGCTAATAATAAAAGTGGGGTGGTCACTTTTATTATATGAAATATAAATATATTACATATATTTTATTATATGAAATTATGAGATCATTGTTGGGGGATCCTAAAATAAAGTTATTCTAATGTAATCTTAAGAAAATTGTCTTGTAAACAGGTTTACATGAGGATTTATTAAAGATTGAGGTGACAGAAACAAAATATGCATTCTGAAGACACTTCATGCAAATTCTTAGCAGGGAATGACAATAGCTTCCTCCCCAGCATGCTCTACAGAGCTGAACTTCCTTTTTCTTTTCTTTTTCCAAATTCTCTCAGGAATGTGTGCTGGAGGTTAATGTACCATTTGCTGTTAAAGATGAGAATTCTTTCCACAGCCTTCAGGATCTCAGATGGTTTGGCTCCTGCCTCCCTTTTTTGTCACATCTCCTAAAGCTCATTGTCTTACTCTCTGTGCTTCAACCACACTTTTTTCTGACATTTCCTAGAATTTGCAAACACTTCTCTGCCTCAGGTGAAAGTCCTGTTCCCTGGGCCTGGATGCTCTTTCCACACAGCCGAGTCTTCATGGTTCAGGTATCAGCTTAAATGTCACCTCCTCTGGTAGGACATCCCCTGGCCCCTCAAATCTCTTTGTATTTTTGCTCATAGCAATGACCACAGCTCTGTTTACGCAAAGTATGGAAGCAGGGTTTTCCATCTTAGTGTCAGTTCCACAAGGTAGGAGCTGTTTTCCTCCTGTTCCCTTCCTGAGCACACATGGTGGGTGCTTGGCACGTCTCTGTTAACCAGATGAACGCCTGAGCTCTGGCTGGAGAAGAGAGGTGTTCGTTGCTAGGGCACTGGCCTGCTCCTTGTTCTGTTTGTAACAGTCTGTGTCTGCTGTCTCTGCCACTGATTTTCCTGGTCATCTCTTGGTCCCATAGATTCTCCTGTACCAGTATGGTCCCCAGCCCAGCAGCATCAACATCACCTGGGATCTTGTTAGAAATCCAGGTTTTTGGCCCTTGACCTGCTGTATAGGAATCTCTAGGAGGGAGAGGCTCAGTAATCTGCATGTTAACAAGCCTCCAGCTGATTCTAATACCTGCTGAAGTGGGAGAACCTGGTCCTTGAAACTCCTGGAAAACACAGGCCTTGCGAGGAGTGAAAGATGGTGAATTTGTCCTTCCCCCTCAGGAATGGCTCCATCTTAGGGATTTGTTGTTGGGTGGAGTGGATCTGACTTAGGAAATATAGTGGATGGATAAAAGATTACTAGAATTATTAGGATTACAGGGAATCTCTGTGAACCATAGTGGGACTAGAGAAAGCTATAGAGTTAGATTGAGTAAGATGGCTCCGATGAGGACGATAAGTGGGGTAAACATCACTACTAGTGGGCTGAGATGAAGAGGATAAAAAGTGAAGAATTTTGCAATGTAGTGGTTCTCACTGGGGTTGGCAGGGAGCTTTTCCAGCAACATTGACTACTCCCTCCACTTTACACACCACCTGCCCCAATTCTGATGTATCTTTTAAGATCTCTCAGGATCACTCAAGATCACTCTCTGATGAGAGTGTGTGCAGTTTAGAAAAGCTCCCAAGGTAATTTTGATAGGACATGAAAAAACCATTCAAAAGACAAAATAGAAATGGTTTTGAAAGTTTTTATTCCATGGTGATTCTGTCCATGTTTCTAATAGATATGCGTCCTCCACTTTTGACTTAGTTTATTTCTTGGAAATTGCTTTTATTATATAGAATGTCAGGAATTCTGGAGGTAACACAATGTTCTTTTTGAAGCAAATTTTGAAGTGACTTTTAGATGGGAGGTGTTTTTCCCAGTTTTAAAATGTAGTCTCAAGCTCTATTTTAATAAGTAAATATTTCAAAACCAGTTCACTGGAGATCAGACTTGAGATTTGATTTCTTTGATTCAGAATACAAGCACTAATGTACTCTTGAGCCTCCATGAAGCTCTCAACTGTGTTTGATACCCAGAAGTAGCGGGTTAAAGGTTATTTTCTGCATGAGCTTTTTAAAATGGAAAGTCCGTTACGCTTCTAAGTAGCATTCTGAAGATGAGAAATTCTAGTTGCCCTCACATTGGTTTGAACACATTTAGAAGTAGTCTGAACAAATCTTTTATCAAGAAATCTCCCCATTATGATTAGGTAGGGATTTTATATTTGTAGAAAGTCAGTTTTGCTGTGAGAGCTGCCCCAACAATTGTTAAAATGCCAGTAACAGTGTTTCGTGTCTTGAGGCCACTCTTAATTTGGGCAAAAAGTTCTGAGTATAGCACGAAGTTTAGGGACTCTAAAATGCTGGTTTTTCTTTTTTTTTTTAATTCTTGGATTAAAATAATGAAATCTGTTTTGATTTCATACACAGCAGTTTTCTTAGGTCCATTATAAATGAGCTTAAAAAACTTTCACATTCTAGAATCAGAGCTAGCTTTGTTTTTAGTGAATTCATTTTTCATACTCCTATTTTCAGATATTAGTTGCTACTTTTCTACTGAAACGTATACAATTTGGGCTTTAGACTTGAAGAACGCTAGTCTCATGGTTTCTTAGCCATCATGTATACCTTAACCATCTGTAACTCCCATGGAAGGAAGGGGAGAGACCGAAATATGATTTGAAAAGCGGCCAAAATAGAGTGATTTTTCCCCATAATTTCATTTTGCTATGGCTATCTGTAAATGAGTACAGATCCCTGGCATATGTTTGAAATAGAGTCAATGATTATTGTTACGTTTTCTAGCTTTGTTGAGGTATCATTGACATAACATTGTGTAAGTTTAAGATGTACTATGTGTTAATTTGATACATTGTACCTATTGCAAAATGATTACCAAATGATAGTGTTAGCTAACCTCTGTATCATATCACATAGTTACCATTTCTTTTTTGTGGTGAGGACATTTACAATTTATTCTCTTAACAACTTTCGAATACGTACTGCAGTATTATAGTAACTATAATCACCATGCTGTACATTAGATGCCTAGAACTTATTCACCATAGAAGTTTGTAGTCTTTGCCCAACATCTCCCCATCTTCCCCACCCCGCCAGCCTCTGGGAGCCACCATTCCAGTCTCTGATTTCTATAAGCTCAGCTTTTTTGGATTCCACATGTTAGTATTTAGATATCATACAGTATCTGTCTTCCTTTCTCTGTCTTATCTCACTTAGCATAATGCCTTGAAGGTTGACCCATGATGTTGCACGTGGCAGAATTTCCTTTTCTCTTGCAGCTGAATAATATTCCATTGTGTATATATGTTACATATATACTACATCTTCTTTATCCATTTGTCCATTGACAGACACTTAAGTTGTTTCCATACCTTGGCTATTGTGAATAATGCTGGAGTGAGCATGGGGGTACAGATAGCTCTTTGAGATCCTGTTTTCATTTATCGTGATTATTGAGACAAGATTATGCATCCCATATGATAATCCGTTCCATGAGGAAAGGGATACTCTTTGTTTTGGCAGAAGAGTATACACTTAGTGCTTTGCAGATGCTCAGGTTTCATTGTGTTTGTTTATTCAGTAATTTCAGATATGGTAGTAAACATATACATTAGTAATGTTAACTTGCCTGGGGCGCCTGGGTGGCTCAGTTGGTTAAGCGTCTGACTCTTGATTTTTGGCTCAGGTCATGGGATTGGGCCCCATGCTGGGCTCTGCACTCAGCACAGAGTCTGCTTGAGATTCTCTCTCTCTCATATAAATAAATAAAATCTTAAAAAATAATTTAAACTTTCCTTAAATATTTCCATCTAATTATAAAAAATGTCTAATACAGTCATGGCATCAGAATGTAATTTAAAAATTACTATAAAATAGTATGCATTTATTTGAAAACTTTGAAGAGGACATATGTAAAAGGGTGAAGACTTCCCTTGTCTTTTCTCTACCTCTCACCTCTCAGTCCCACCCCCAGGAGACAGAGCTTGGAGAGGGTCCTTCCAGATTTTCACTGTTGATAGTTGTATTATCTTTTCCTTTCTGGTTATAATGTCACATTAGTATTTTCATAAGGATTGGAACTAAGGTTTAGCATTAAGTAAATATATTTACTTTGAACTGTTCATTTTGGTTGAAGATTGAGTTTATGCCAATTAGTGCTTGTTTTCCTTATTTTATCAATAGGAATAACTTTTAAAGGAAGTTCATTTTTGGAGATAGAAAAAATTTTTTTCCCCTGAGATTTTATTTTAATTTTTAAAAATTCTTTTTTTTTTTTTTTTAAGATTTTATTTATTTGTCAGAGAGAGAGGGAGAGGGAGAGAGCATACAAGAGGGGGGAACAGCAGGCAGAGGGAGAAAGCAGGCTCCCCACTGAGCAAGGAGCCTGATACAGGACTTGATCCCAGGACCCTGGGATCATGACCTGAGCCAAAGGTAGATGCTTAACTGATGGAACCGCCCAGGTGTCCCTTTTCCTGAGATTTTAAAGAAGATGAAAATATTTTTTGAAAGCTTTATCTTTTCCTGTCTTCTTTCTTTACAATTCATTTTTTTTTTTTTAAGAGGGCGAGAGAGCACACGTGTGTGCACCAGGGAGGTGGGGGGGAGGGGCCGAAGGAAAGGGAGAGAGAATCTTAAAGAGACTTGTGCTGAGCGTGGAGCCCAATGGAGGGCTTGATCTCATGACCCTGAGATTATAACCTGAGCCAAAATCAAGAGTCTGACACTAAACTGACTGGGCCACCCAGGGGCCCCTAACAATTCATCTTTTATTTGATCTTTTCATTATTGATCAAGGTTGTAGATCTGTTAAATATAAATCAGAAGAAGGAGGTTATAGGACATTAATTATAATGAATGTTTTTGTAAAACTGTTTCTGGCTTTCTTTGTAGTCTCCAATATATGCACATAATAGGACCATCCCTTATTTGTTTGTTTGTTTTATTTTGCTTAAAAACTTTTGAGGTCTTCCCATTGCTTATGACATAAAATTCAAAAGTCCTAGTTTGGTAGACAGCTGTGGCTCCAGCCTACTTTCCTACTCTCTGCTTTTCCTCCTACACCTGAAGTGTGTTCTCATTGAATCAACTTCCCCTTTTTAAAACATGCTCTTCATCTCCATGTCTCTATGTGAACACTTGTTCTCTTCTCTCTGGCTAAAAAATTTTTAAAAATTCCAGTATACATACAGTTAACATTCGGTGTTGTATTAGTTTCAGGTGTCCAAGAGAGTGATTCAACAATTCTATACATTACTCAGTGCTCATCATGAGTAATCCCCTTCACCTATTTCACCCATCACCCCCCACCTCCCCTCTGGTAACCATCAGTGCTCTACAGTTAAGAGTCTTTTTTGTGTCTCTTTTTTTCTTTATTTGTTTTGTTTCTTAAATTCCACATATGAGTAAAATCATATGGTATTTGTTTTTCTCTGGCCTATTTCACTTGGCATAGTACACTGCCGCTCCATTCATGTTGTTGCAAATGGCAACATTTCATTCTTTTTGATGGCTGAATGATATTCCATTGGATATATGTGTATATATACATACCACATCTTCTTTATCCATTCATCAGTCAGGGGACACTTGGGCTGCCCCCATAATTTGGCTATTGTAAATAATACTGCAGCCAACATAAAGGTGCCTGTATCCCTTTGAATTAGTGTTTTTGTATTCTTTAGGTAAATACCCAGTGGTATGATTACTGAATCGTAAGGTAGCTCTATTTTTAACTTTTTGAGACACCTCCATACTGTTTTCCACAGTGGCTGCACCAGTGTGCATTCCCACCAACAGTGCATGAGGGTTCTTTTTTTCTCCACATCCTCTCCAACACTTGTTGTTTCTTGTGTTTTTGATTTTAGCCATCTGACAGGAGTGAGGTGATATCTCATTGTGGTTTTGATTTGCATTTCCCTGATCATGAGTGATGTTTAGCATCTTTCCATGTGGCTGTTGGCCATCTGGATGTCTTCTTCTTCTTCTTTTTTTTTTTTAAGATTTTATTTATTTATTTGACAGAGAGAGACAGCCAGCGAGAGAGGGAACACAGCAGGGGGAATGGGAGAGGAAGACGCAGGCTCCCAGCAGAGGAGCCCGATGTGAGGCTCAATCCCAGGACTCTGGGATCATGCCCTGAGCCGAAGGCAGACACTTAAGGACTGCGCCACCCAGGCACCCCTGGATGTCTTCTTTGGAGAAATATCTATGTCTTCTGCCCAGTTTTTAATTGAATTTTTTTTTGTTTTTTGGGTATTGAGTTATATACGTTTTTATGTATTTTGGATACTAATCCTTAATCAGAGGTGTCATTCACAAATATCTTTTCCCATTCTGTAGGTTGTCTTTTTGTTTTGTTGATTGTTTCCTTTGCTGTGCAGAAGCTTTTTATTTTGATGTAGTCCCAACAGTTTATTTTTGCTTTTGTTTCCCTTGCCTCAGGAGACATATCTAGAAAAAAGTTGCTGTGTCTGATATCAGAGAAATTACTGCCTGTGTTCTCTTCCAGGGATTTTTATAGTTTCAGGTCTCACATTTATGTCCTGGCTAGAATTTTCTTCACTTATTTTTCTGCCTGTCCACTTCCCATTTACCCTTCAAAAACCGGCTCAAGATCATCTTCCTATGTTGTTGACTTGCTTTACCTTCCTTTCCAAACTTAATTCAATGAGCTCACTTCTGTTATAACACTTGTTACATTCTATTAGTTTATTAATTATGTTTCACCTCTAATTTGTGAGCAAGTTAGGAAAAGCTCAGATATCTGATTATCTTGGTTTGGATTCTAGTTTTGTCACTTACTAGGTACATGCAAGTAATTTAAGTAATCTGTGCTTTAGTTCTATTGTCTATAAAGTAGGTTAATACTAATACCTTTTTTATATGTTATTGGGAGAACTAAATGGGACAGTCTTCTGATATTCTGAGATACCATTTTTCACATGCTAACAATAAGTGTTATTTATTTATTTTTATGGCTCCCCCCCCCTTCCCTAGTGTCTGCAAAAAGAAGGCATTTGATGTTTTTTATTTCTTAAAGGGAAGTTTATCTATACAGACTTATAAATTAGTTTGTTTCTGTTAACCCTTTATAACTTGTATGCTTATCATAAGAGGTTTTGTTGTCTTAAAACAACTTTAGTTTTACCTACAAGATTATTGGTTTATTTTTTAATATGCTGAAAAATTTCCAACTTTCTTATGCCAAAATAAGTAACAAAGGAGCAAGGTAAGCACCCTCAACTCCACAGAAGCGGGTGTTATCTTTCCGAGGCACGGTTAGTACACTTGGTGTTGTCTGACAGATCTGTTCTCCTGTCTCTGCAGGCCTTGTGTAGAATCACCCGTCATTCTCCTACTGCCTTCCAGAATGTTATTGAGAAGGTAGGACTGAACTCAGTAATAAACTCCCTGGCCTCAGCCATCTGCAAAGTTCAGCAGTACATGTTGACCTTATTTACTGCAATGTTGTCTTGTGGGATTCATCTTCAGAGGCTAATCCAAGAAAAGGTTTGTCTTAGATTTCACCTATTACTGTACTTTACAAATTGTTGTTGAACCGTTATAATTGCAGGAGAAAACAAGTAATAGCATCTCTGTAGACTTTATTTTTCATCTCAAGGGATCTTTTGGAACTTTGCTAAACCCTGTCCCACAGGCCATTCATCTGAAGATGTTGTAAGAGTCTTTTAGTGATTAAAATAGAAATCCAGTAAATGGCTCTGCCTGTGTGTCCCATTTTATTAATGAAAAGCTGGGAAATTTATGAGTCCTTCCTCTATGCTGATATTTCTTATTCCTCTTGCTCCTCAGCCCCAACCGTCTCTCCATATGGTTTGTCTTCCATAGGGCGGGTCCCTTTATATTCTCTGCTTACTTAGACTCTTTCTTTCTTTCTCCCCCCCCCCCACTTCCTGATTTTATTTATTTATTTTTGTCTTCAACTTGGACTTTCTTACCCCTTTCCTTGTCTAATATTTGGCTAATACAAATCACCTGGACAACTCCCTTTCTTCTGTTTTTAACTTAGTTTCCTTCTAATCCTTTTATATTCCTTTATTTTATGTAAAGTCTTTAATTATTCAGTTCCCATCACAAAACTGCATAGTTCTGCAGAAGTCTCTGTAGTAGCCTTCCTCAGCATGTCTGCCTGCTAAAGAGTGATCCGAGAACCAGAAGCAATGGGCATCACCTGGGAGAGGGTTGGAAAGGCAGCCACTCAGGCCCCACCTTGGGTCTGCTGCATCTGAACCTTTATTTATTTATTTATTTATTTATTTATTTATTTATTTAATTTTATTTTTTTAAATAATATTTATTTTGTTATATTAGTCTCTGGGACTATGGACTTTGGGATAGGCCAGTGGTGAATCTACATTTAAATGAGATTTCTAGGTGGTTTGTTCGAACTCGATGATTTGAGAAGCCCTGTCCTAGAATATTAATGTTGAGTGAGGTGTTACCAGGTAGAAAAGGTGGACCATGTTTATATATACATGTTTGGAAAGCTATGAGTCAAAGTGAAAGAGATAGTTTTAACTGTACAGCCCTTCCCAGTATTTTATATGCTCATGTGTATTTTGAATTTTCACATGGGGAATGTAGTGTGTGGCATTCTTTAAACTATTGGGCCAATTATCCTTTTTTTAAAAGGAGAGATGCCTGTCAAATTGGAATTTTGAGAACTCGGTGAGGGTAGTGCTACTAACAAGTGGAGAAGGGAACTACTTATGTACGCTATTTGCTTTGGCTCTTGTGTGTTACGGTCCACACATTAAATTCCGTTTTTTATAATAAAAGTTAAAATTTCAGTAATTATGAATAATTATCTGATTTACGTAGTAAACTTGATCTGTCAAAGTCAAGGTGGAGAGTAAACCACGTCTTGCCTTTCCTCTGATTAGTCTGATTTAGATTCTGCTAAGAAGTTTGAGCCTCAGAGAAAGCTATTTTTTCCCCAAAGTCTGTGTATCTAATTTTTGCTATTAAATTTTCCAAGTCATTAAATATTGTTACATTGTATTAGAAAAAGCCCCACTTGAGTAGTTTTACTGTGTGAATTGCGACAAGAGAGGCTGAGAGTTTTAACAGTTTGGTTTGTTTTCCACCCTCAGAACAAGTATGGATTGACTTAGTTTCAAATATGGTATTTCACAAAGGTAGTAAAATAAGATGTATTGATTAATATGATTTTGTAATTGTTTTATAATATATAATATTCCACATATCTTAACAAAAGGAATGATTGAATGTTGAAATATATTGAATAAGTAATCTTGTGATTTTGATTAATATTGGTGCTGAAAAAAATTATATAATTATATAATTTATCATCTTCACCATTTTTAAGTTTATAGTTAGTTGTGGTAAGTATATTCACATTGTTGTGGAACAGATCTCTAGAACCTTTTCATCTTGCAAAACTGAAACTCTGTGCCCATTAAACATGGAGGGTGCCGTGTGTTCAGACTCCGGGTTTTATTTGATTCTGTTTTAGCAGGCCTCCTCTGTCAAGGAACTGGCAGAGAAAGGAGGGCGATGCCCGTGCCTGCCTTCCTGGGGTGGAAGTCCAGATTCCTTGGTGGGCTTCTGTTGACACCCCAGGGGTGCAGAGAACCCCTCCTTAATGCGGGCAGGGGTGCGAGTCCGCACTCTCCATAGGCCTCCTTTGATGCTCCCCTGGCTGGGAGTGGGGAGAGCTCCTCATTTACTGTGTCCCCTGCTACTATACGGTGGGAACGTGAGCCTCATTTCTGGTGGAAGGTGCTCAAGGTGCAGACTTCCACTTGCTTCTCTGCTGCCATCTTGGAAGGGAGAGGGAAAGGAATCTAGTTACTACTCTATATGGGCAGAGGCCCAGGCTCCCCACGTGGTCTCTTCCAATATCAGGGTTGGGGCTAATGGCTGTTATTGCCAGGTGGGGATGTTATTGCCAGCTCTCCACTTGCTCTTTTCTGGTATTGTCCTTGTGGGGAGGGTGTTGGCTATTGAGGGTAGGAGTCTAGGCTCCCCACTTGCTCTGAGCTGATGGGGATGGGGTCATGGTTTTTCCATGATGTTTGGCTGGAGTGGAGTGGCTATTATTTGAAAGTTTTTGATCTTTCTGGGCTGCCCCTTTCTTGGTCCTTTGGCTTGAGAGAGCTGATCTTTCTTATGTTTTGTGCCTATTGGTGTTTCTAGGCTCCTGGATTTTCCAGCACTTAATCCAGGATATCTGGGGCAAAAAAGAAAACCCAGTGAGCTCATTGCCATGTTGATGCTCAGGCCCTGAGGTTCCTACTGGTTCTGTCTTCTCTTAACCTTTCAGAGTCATCATATGTTTGTTTTATACAACGTCCAGGGTTTTTAGTTGTGTTTAGTGGGAAGAACAGGAAAGAGTGCATCTTCCTTCTCTTGTCCTTTAATTTTTAAAATGTTTCTATGAAAGGTCAATAATGTTCAGTGAACTCTCATTTAAAATGTAGGGTTCTATTTTTTATTAATTAAAAAGTATTACCATTTATTGAACATTTACTATGGGCCAGTTAGTGACTTGCTGTCCTGGGGTATTCGTGGATGAAAGTGTGTTGAGTAATTGATCAAGTTCATGGAGGATGTCCGTGCTAGAGCTAATGCTCATGCAAGACAAATGAGTACACAGAACAATTCTGGATAGTGTTGATGCTCAGAAGAACATGAAACAGAGTAATGTGGTAGAGTGTCTGCAGTAGGCAGCGTGCAAGGAGTGGAGCCATATATCATTACCTTGGGGGGGGGGCGCTGGGAAGTCAGGGAAGGCCTCTCTGAGGAGGTGTCATTCCAGCTGAGCCCTGATTGACCAGAAAGAGTTTGCCCTGTGAAGGTCCGGAGGGAAGAACTTTGTAGTTTAGCCTCCTTGAAGTGTGAGAGATCTTTGGAAGGTCTGGAAAGAGAGAAGGCCTACAGAGCTGAACCTAGTGAGCAGCGTGGGTGAGGGGGAGAGGCCCTTGGGAAGAGGCTGGGACAGGACGGAGACTTAGATTATGTAGGGTCATGATATTGGCCTTCCTCATGGGTTTTAATTTTAGTTAAAAGTGCATTTAAAAATGTATACATGTGTGTTTCGGGGGCAGGTATAGCAGCCTTCTTACTGCTAAGTTGAGCTGCTTTTCTGACTGTTGGTTGTTGACAGGTTAGAATGAGTAGAAGAGGAGAGGACCTAGGAACAAATACCAGCTTTACTCCTTCGTGTTGGACAGAAGAGCTGCATGTGTGCTTTTTGGGGAACCATGGCCTGTATATCATGATCTTTTTAGAATTGAAAATCAGTCCCCAAAAGAGGTTCATGCTATTCCTTCATATATAAAAGAAATTATTGTTTAGTGCCGAAAATGTAAAAGAAGCTCAAGAATAAGACAAAATCCGCTGTAATCGCACTCTCCAGAGATAATGACTGTTGTTAACATGTTGGTCTGTCTCGTTTAGGCTTTTGCCTGTGTGTCTATGTATTTTATGCACACATTTATAAAATTCAGATCAAAATGCGTAGGTTTATCTTTTTTTAAAATTTGAGAGAGAGAGAGTGGGAGTGCACTCATGCTTGTGTGTGTGTGGGGAAGGGGCATGGGAGGAAGGGTAGAGGGGGAAGGGAGAAGGACAAGCAGACTCCATGCCCATCAAAGAGCCCAGTGCAGGGGCTGGATCCCATGACGCTGAGATCATGACCTGAGCTGAAACCAAGAGTCAGATGCTCAACCAGCCGAGCCACCCAGATGCCCCAATGTGTAGATTTATCTTGATGGTACTTTGTCATTAAATATTCCCCAAGAACATTAAAAAGTATTATATAATTTTTCATTTTGTGGTACTACAATAATTTAATTCTTTCTCCACTATTGAACCGTTTGCTTCTCATTTTTTTATCTCCACTGGCTCTGATGCAGTGAACATCTTGTTGCATACATCTTTGTGTTCTCCGCTAATGGATTCCCACAGATGTTATCCACATTTAGAAGGCTCTGCCTAGACAGTGCTAGACTATTCTCTAGAAGGGTAGATGATGAGAGCACTAAGGACTTGAAATTTAACCAGCAATCAGTAGAGACATGCTGTCTTTCTCTTATAATAAATCGTGGGGTTTGGGATTATTAGGGGATTATTAGCAGCATACTGCATGTTTTCATAGTTATTTGCAGTTAGCAATTAACCTGACTCTCCATTTGAACTATGTAACTGTAGGCAGATTTTCCTCTTAATCTAGACTAACCAGATTATTATTCCCTGCTGAATCATGCTCATGTTTTTGAGTGCGTAGTGAGGAATTGAAGGAATTTGTTCAGGTTACTCTCTCACCTGTAGGAGCTGCTTGCATGTCAGTGCCCTTAGCTGACCAGTATCCAGCACCCATGTGCATCAGTGGTGTTTAGTTTGTTTCATGTTGTCAACTTTAAAAGGATCTCCTTTCCCATAAATGTGCTAAATGGCGGACTATTCCTTTATGCAAAAACAAGTGTTAGTTCCATACACTGGGATGTGAAAAGTGAGCGATCACAGCTGTAGTGACAGGGGACTCTCTGAGTCACAAATCATGTGTTCTGAATATTCTAGTAACTGGAGAAATTGAGCAAAGCAACAAGTGACAAGTAGTTTTCCCATTTTTTTTCCTCCCCAAATACTTAACAGGATACTTTTGAACCATTGATAGGTGGTACTTTATTATTATTTTTTTGAAGATTTTGAGAGAGAGAGTGAGAAAGAGCACGAGTAGGGTGAGGGGCAGAGGGAGAAGTAGACTGCCTGCTGAGCAGGAAGTCCCATGTGGGGCTTGATCCCAGGACTCCGGGATCATGACCTGAGCTGAAGGCAGATGCTTAACCAACTGAGCCACCCAGGCTCCCCAGTAGATGGTACTTTATATGTAATTCCTGTGTCATTGATAGAGGTTGGGAATTGATAACTTTTTCACAATTCAGATACATGAGTGGCTTATGAACAAGAGGCTTCTGGAAGATGTGACCAGGTGTAAGAGAAAAGCATGTAGGTTAGGTGTGAGTTCATTTAGTAATCCTTGCCCTAGAAACTTTTTTTGGTTTTCATTGCTGTTTTAGTTTTATTTTTGTGGTTCTTCCAAGCTGTTAATGTGTCCTACAGATATTCAGTCTTTGAGACCAGACGCTGGATTAGTTTGGGAGTTTGTAAATGTATTTCCTGCTGTTTTATTGAGGAGAAAGATGTTGGATGAGGTCATTGCAATTTCCCTTAATTATAAGAGCAAGAAACTTAAAGTTGGTAATGCTAATCTAATGTATTTTTATCAGGTTATATTTATAATTTTCATGAATTTTGTGGTTTACATGTTTAGTATAGAAAATTCAGAATGTATGGAATACAGAAGACTGAAGTGCTTACCTCCCTGAGGTAATCTCTGTAAAAATTCTAATATTCTGTCCCTTTCAAATTCATATTTGTTGTGTGTGGATACACACACACACACACACACACACACACGCATACACGCATACACATGCATTCCCATATTCCCTCCTCTCTGTTGCTACAAACACATACTGTTAGAATCTTTTTGCAGAAATTGGATCAACTATATATTGTTTGGTAATCCATATTTTTTCTATTCCATGACATGTTAGGAATGTGTGTCTAAGTCAGTGTAACTCTTCAATGTTATCTGTAAAGGGTAATGACATTCTATCACATGAAGATATCACCAGTTAGCCCAGCAGCTCACTATTGCCCATCTAAGAATTATTTTGCCATTGTTTTCCCAGGGAGAACATTCTTATGGCTAAATCCTTTTGCGTGGCCATCCTTAATTTTTCCTTTAGGATAAAACTTTTAAGTAAAATTGCTAGGTTAGTCTCATTTTTAGAAAGTTCTTTTCCCTTTCATAGTTTATAGATTAAAAAAAACCCCAGTATGGTTGTATATATGTTTGCAAATAGGCTCAGTGCCGGTAAGAAGTGTGGTAATATTGCATCCAGATTATGTATCTCACATCTGCCAAAATGTTTTGGTTTCAGGCAGTATTAAGTGCATGGCTATAATCCCATCATTCCTTTTGAGTTACTTTTCTATCTTTGAAAATTTCAGCCAGGATACTTAGAGGTCACATGGTAAATTGTCTTTTTCTTTTTTTCATAATCTCTTTTACATTCACTGAACCATAGTGAGTTATATCTGGGTTGTTGAAAGCCGTGGCTCTATTGCTTTGGTCCAGAAGTCATGCTAGTTACAAAATCTAGGTCTTGTGATGTCAGGATGTCTGGTAGAAGCTGACTGGTTATGGAATTTAGAAATCTGACCAGAATGAGAATAAACTCTTAAAAGGTGTCTGTTTTTGCCAGTATGGCTGAGTAGATACCTTACAAACTCTCTCACTATAAAAAACTTAAAAATGCTAGATATTCCTTGCAGAGACAAGACTGAATTTTCAGGAAAATAACAAAGATGCAGAAGATGAAATGAAAAGAGGGCTACTGTGAGAGTGATGGAGCCACAGCCTGGTTGTCAGGGGACTGCAGTGTGTGTTAGTGTGTGTAGCATATGTGTATGGGGTGAGGATGTGTGTGTGTGTGGGGGGTATATGTATGTGTGGGGGTATATGTACAGGGTGTGGAGTACGTGTGTGTATGCGTGCGGGGGGTGTGGGTGTGTGGTGTATGTGTGTGGGTTGTGGGTGGGGTGTGGGTGCATGCATGTGTGCGTGTGCAGGGTGTGTGTATTCAGTAAGAAGAGTGAAACCTAAAAACTTTTGCGAGAACAATGTAACTGGCCCACATATACCCATCATCCTCATCAGTTTTCAGTACATGCTGATGTCATCTCATCTCTGTTCCCTCTTCACTTGTACTTTGTTGCTACACGCTCCTTTTGCCTCTGAATTATTTTGAAGCAAAACACGGACATCATATCATTTGTAATTATTTCATCTATTTTAGTAGAAGATCAGCAATCTTTTAAAATAGATATATTCACAATGTTACTAAACACCAACCAATTAATAAGTTCTCTTGTTTCTTTTGTTTTTCGGGGTTTTTTCCTTTGTTTTTTTGTTTTGTTTTGTTTTGTGTTTTTTGAATAAGTTCTTAATACAGCCGTATATCTAGTCAGAGTTCACTTGACTGGCTTATCAGTGATTATTTTCTAGATTGTTTGAATCAGGATCAAAGCAAGGTCTGTGTATCTTCTTTCTAATTCAGGTTGATTTGTCTCTTAATTCTCTATAAATCTATAGACCCCCTTATCTTTTTTTATTATTTATTTATTTAGTCCTTGAAATGAATCTGTTATAAGGAAAACAGTCATAGTTCACAGGCCTGTCCACGTTTGGATTTTGCTGATTGAATCTCGCAAACAACGTAGACAGTGTGGTGTCCTTTAAAATGCTGCTCCTGTATTTCTTGTATAAGTTTATAGGTTTGATCAGCTCCAAATTAGATTTCTTTTTGAAGACAGTTCATTGGTGGGGTTTTTTTTTTTTTTTTTGGTAAGATTTTATTTATTTTTTTGACAGAGAGAGAGAGAGAGAGAATGAACATGGAGAGAGCACAAGCAGGGGGAGCTGCAGAGGGAGAGGGAGAAGCAGGCTCTCCGCTGAGCAGACTGTCTGCTGAGCTGGGCGATCCCAGGACCCTGAGATCATGACCTGAACCGAAGGCAGCCGCTTAACTGGGGAGCCATCCAGGTGCCCCAGTGGTGTGTGTTTTTCATAACAGAAGGCGCACACGGATGACTTGGCTCTCCCTTTTCTGATACAAAGTGTGAGCAGTGGCTTCACTTCCAGTCTATTCATTATAAATTTCCTTACCAGCTCTCCTGTAATGGTTTTAGCAGCTGTCAGTGATAACTGCTGGGGTATATTGTTTTGGTATGTGTGAAAATATCTGATATTTTAATATTATCATTCTGACTTCATGTCTTAATCAAAATTGCTTTGAGAAAAAAACTCTTTATCAATTGTGTAGTTACCCTGAGGAACAGTTTACGTAAGATTCACTTATTTACCGGCCTTTGGAATCATGAGTTGGTTTCCCTAGCAGTCTCCAAAGACTTACTTTTTAGGACTGGGACTTGAAAGGATACTTTATTTACTTCCCTTATGAAGTCACGGATTTTAATATTTTGGTATGTTTCCATTGTGGACGATGTTCTTTTTCGTACTGCTAGTGATAGTGTTGCTCAGCCAGTGGAAGCCTCCATAAGTGGCCCCCCGGGTCTTTTTGTCAGAAATCCAATAGTCTTTACTTTCTTGCCTTCTGCTGGAACAGTGTGTTTTAGGCTTCTCTCGTATGTTTTCTGCTCTGCACCTGGAACCAGTTGTTCCTCTGAAGAGCCCCAGTTCCTCTAGTGGGAAATAATATTTAGAGGCCACAGTCTGATAGGAATACTCACTGCTACTGTGTTGGTTATTGTTTCTGGGCATTCCCAGCAGATAGAGCCAGGAAATAACTCTTTTAAAATACATCTACTGTTCATACTAGTATTTCCGATTTCAGTGTTTTGCCTAATTTATTTTATATGAGTAATTCTTTCTCTCAAGTTGAAAAGCTTGTTTTCTGTTGACATTAACATCATTTCTTATTTGTTTTATAATATTTATAGAAGTCTCAGAATAATAGTGATATTATTAATCACATTATGATTTCTGAATACAACCTAGGATTTTTGTGCAATTGTTTCAGTGCTTAGGGTATGTCCAGCTAGATGTGTAGTCAAGTTAGTGTGTTGTAAATTCTTTTCAAATGATTTTTTTTTTTTTTGGGTCTTCTTAACCCACCAACATGGTATACCCTTAAGTATCATTTTCTTTTTGCTTTTTAAAAGTTTGATTTAATTTGTTTCATAATTGTGTAAAATGTTGATACGGTTTTAATGTCAGTTTACAAAGAATCAATTCAGAGGAAACAGTTTTCCATCTCTACCCTCTTCACTTGTTCCCCTTCTTTATGCATTGAATGCAAACATTTTTATTAATATCCATTTAAATCTTCTATTTAAAAAAATAATCGAATATAAGCAACTGTGTCTTTCTCCCTATATCTTTCTTTCTGTCTTTATATCCATGAATTATATCTATGTATTTATCTCTCTATATTTATCTCTAAAATTTTTATTATTGTGTTATTTATTTTATAGTTATACAATTATATCTCTCTCTTCACTTCATTTTATCTACCTGCCCCCCCACCCCACCAGTGCTCCTATATTTATCTATGGGTAAAGGGTTAAGAATTGTACTTTCAGTTAACTTTCCAGCTCTGTGTTTCTGAACCTAAGACCGACCTGTCATCCGTGAAGTTGTTAGAAAAGAGATTGGTGCCTGTGGGGTACGAAGCTTCTAAGCCAGGTGACTCCATACCCGCCCTTTTGCTCTTTTCTTACTATGCCTGGGCTGTGCTCCCCAGGCTGTGGCTAGAGCGACATCTGATGCTGCCTGGTCAGCAAGCTCTGGTTCCTGAGCAAACTGGTTGAAAACGTGATCTATGGTCCTCTTTTGCAACGGTATGTCTAGTTGACTCTAAAATGACCTCTGGTGGGCGCTGTATTATTCTCTCTCTTCTTTAGACTAAAGGACAGCATATGCCATTTTGTACCTTGTGTATGTGTGTGTGTGTTTTCTTAGTAATATATTTCAGAGATCACAGCATTGTTGTTAATAGATATGTTCTTCATGCATGCCCCCCCCCCCTAAAAATAGTGCTTCGTAATGGAGGCACCACATTTATTCAGCCGTTCTGCTTTTGAAAGATATTTGGCTGTTAGGTCTCTTTTCTTACATTATCAGACTAAAATATGAAAAGGAAAACTTGAAAAAATTTTAAAAGAAAATATAAGTGGCTATCTTTGTGACCTTGCTGTAGGGAAAGTTTTCTTAAGGCTTAGTATCCAGCACATAAAAAAATGCCTACGTATAAAAAGGAAGAGACAAGACAAAATGAACACAGGCTATGAAGAGTTGCTTCATTAAAGAAGAAGCTAGAATGGTCAGTAATGTTGGGAAAAGATGCTCACACTGAATGCTGATGAATAAAATGAAGATGAAAACGAGTTAGTTTCATAGGCTTCAGGTTGGCGTATATATAAGTCTGAAAGTAAGAGTTGTTGGTGAAGATATAGACCAGTGGGAACCCTCCGCGGTAAAGTGGTATAATCACTTTGGAGTGCAATTTCATACTCTCTAGAAGAGTTGAAGATGCACATAGCATAATATTTCCATTAGGAACGTATCCTTGTACAGCTGTGCGCAGAAACAGGGTATTTGTCTTCCAGCATTTTTACAGTGTCAGAAGATGGCAAGCAATGTAAAAGTCAATCAGCAAATTAAATTGTAATATATCCATATGAGGGAACAATACATAGCAAGTAAAAACGAATTAACCCGGCTGAAAATATATTGATATGGATAAATCTCATAAATAAAACTGAGTGAAAAAGGTGAGCTGAAAAAGATATGGACAAAAGAGTAACATACACAAAGTTGAAAATATGCAAAAATATTTGTCTGTGTTTTATGGGTACATAATTCTGTTGTAACCACCAGAGTTCTGAGAGTGCTTACCTTTCTGTAATGGAGGGCAGCAGCTTCAGCTGTGTCTCGCTAATGTGTTGTTTCTTAAAAAAAATAAAATAAAAGGAATTTGGGCTAATTTTTTTTAAATATTAGGATTTGATCAAGTTGAATGGATTTTTTGTATCCTTGAAATGTTTCATAAGTTGGATAAAAGGATTCATGTTATAGCACTCAAGTTATAATTTACATTTTCTTCACTTTTGAAGTTTCTGATGATCTCTAGGGAGCATTCAGTAGTTTTCTTCTTGAGATTGTGTGTGCGGTGATTGTGGCTATGGTGTTAGCTGTGATAGTCTGCCTATCACATGGATAATTTTACCCACACGCAGTATGGTCTGAAAGGAAAACCATGGTAACATCTCATAGATACTCATTTGTGATTTTGTTTTTTTTTTGAAGTGCAAGAACTCTTCAGAAATTCTGGTGTTAGGGCAGCTGGGCGGCTCAGTTGGTGAGCATCTCACTTCAGCTCAGGTCATGATCCCGTGGTCCTAGGATCAGCCCCACCTCCCTGCTCAGCAGGGGCGGACTGCTTCTCCCTCTCCTTCTGCCCCTCCCCCAACTCTTGCTATTTCTCTCTCGCTCTCTGTGTCTCAATAAGTAAAATTTTTAAAAACATTCTGGTATTTACTAACAATATGACTACCCAATGAAATACATAAATCTTTAGTTTACATTTATTGAGTTTTGGTATTGTTTGTGATTCTAAACTTCCTTTTGTTCTTTAAAAATGTACTTGAAGGTAGAAACACTGTAACATGTATTTTTTCTTAAATTTTTATTTAAATTCAATTTAGTTAACATATACTGTATTATTAATTTCAGGGGTAGAATTTAGTGATTCATCAGTTGCATAATACCTGGTGCTCATTCCATCAAGTGCCCTCCTTAATGCCCATCACCAAGTTACCCAGTCCCCCCCATCCACCTCCCCTCCAGCAACCCTCAGTTTCCTAGAGTTAAGAGTCTCTTATGGTTTGCCTCCCTCTCTGCTTTTGTCTGATTTTATTTTTCCTTCCCTTCCCCTATGTTCATCTGTTTTAAGTTTCACGTATGAGTGAAATCATATGGTATTTGTCTTTCTCTCACTCATTTCGCTTAGCATAATACCCTCTAGTTCCATCCATGTCATTGCAAATGGCAAAATTTCATTCTTTTTGATGGCTTAGTAATATTCCATTGTATAAATACACTGCATGTTCTTTATCTGTTCATCAGTCAATGGACATCTGGGCTCTTTCCATAGCTTGGCTATTGTGGACATTGCTGCTATGAACATTGGGGTGCAGGTGCCCCTTCGAATCACTATGTTTGTGTCCTTTGGATAAATACCTAGTAGTGCAATTGATGGGTTGTAGGGTAGTTCTATTTTTAACTTTTTGAGGAGCCTCCGCACTGTTTTCCACAGTGGCTATACCAGCTTGCATTCCCAGCAGCAGTGTAAGAGGGTTCTCCTTTCTCTGCATCCTCACCAACATCTGTTGTTTCCTTAGTTATTAATTTTAGCCATTCTAACTGGTGTGAGGTGGTATCACTGTGTGGTTTTGATGTGTCTTTCCCTGATGCTGAGTGATGTTGAGCATTTTTTCATGTGTCTGTTAGCCATTTGTATGTCTTCCTTGGAGAAATGTCTGTTCACGTCTTCTGCCCATTTCTTGACTGGACTCCCCCCCCCCCCATTTGTTCTTAAAGCTTTACAGTCTCAGAATATATAGGGTTTTAGGAACCCAATCACCTCATTGAAAATAGTATGGATTCTTAAACCAACTAACTTTGAACATTACCACCTGTGTTTAATGGAAATATTCTGGCAGGTTGGTAATGTGGTACTTTATTATAGATGAGATGGAATGGGATGTGGGGATGAGACCCCACATCACCACAAAAATAAACAAAGAAGTTATCCTGACCCCATGTATGAGCTAGATCGAGATGGAACGTGATGTAGGCTCACTCAAGGGAGCTGGGGAGTGAGTGTCTTTTCTTGTGACAAGCTGTGTTATTAGTTGGAGTATTGCTTGTTTTGGATATAAGAAAAAGTGTCTTATGCTTTTTTATTCTGTCCTAAACATCACAAAATTAGTCATCCTCTTTCAATTTGCAGGCCTTCATGGCTGACTTCAGGCATACTGGTTTAGTTAAGGGGAGAATTTGAAGTTAATTAAAAAAACATTTCCTTAAAGAAGTTTAGCTTTCAAAAATAATATTTGCCATCTAGAAGCTTACCAGATATCCCTGCGTCTTGTGATTCAAGAAGTATCATTCTATTAAATTCACATATGAAAAAGAAGTTTACATATGAATTGCACAACTTTCAGTGACAGCATTGCACTCTAGCATTGGGAAAATTAATCTATGATTGGGAAGAGTGCTCTGAGGGAAGAGGTGTATTGCTTATGTGGAATGTTTGAGGAATTTAACACTGGATCTTGTGGTACACTGATGAGATTGGGAGGTTGGCCGCAGGTTTTGTGTATGCCTTCTTGTTCCTTTGTTTTGGGTTTTTGGGCTGTGGCCCGTGTTTTCGACTAATGTTTAGTGGTATAATAAGATATATCCAATTGCTGGTCATTTTGTGCTTTTTCAGAGTGATGCCGGCCTGGTACAAGGAGTGGATTTTAAGTAAGATACATATATCTTAGTGTATACATATATACACTTAAAATATAAAATAAGTAAAATATTTACTTAAAAACATTTATATGCTTGTCCAGATATTTATATTTATATGCTGTTGGCTTGTCCAGATATTCCATATTTGAGAGTGTCGCTTTGTAATTGACTTTATAATGTTTTACTGACAAGATTATTCAAATGCAACATCATAGCCCCTTGCCTATGAATTCTGTTGAAACTGAGAAAAACTCAAAGGTACACATTATGTAATAGTGTGTTCCTGTTGGGGTAGATTTGGGGAGGAAGAATGTTGCTGCTACGCAGAATTTTTTCAGCTCCTCAGATCTCCTTATAAAGGTGTCGAGTTATTCCACACAGCCAGAATAGGAGTGAGTGCAGTGAAATTGTGACTGGCAGTGTGGGGTCAGCAGCTGTTCGGGAGGTTGCGGAGCGAAGGAGAAGGTGCATTCTGTGAATCCCGGAAACTGGGGAATCCAAGAATTTCTGGCAAGTACTCACTCTCTAACAGAAAATTCCCCACTCAAAGTGGAAAACCTGGCATGCAGTTCTTAGATTAGTCATTGAAAGTTGGGGAGACTTCATAGGTTCTAGTGTGTGGTTGAGTCCAGAAAGACTGGGGAGACCAGGGTGGGCAGGAGTAACATAAGCCCTTCCAGGTTTTCAGAAATATCCAAGAAAAACTTTCTCCTAGGAGAGCATTCCACGCTGGACAAACCAGGACTAGAATGCACATTAAACATGGCAGGAACCCTGAGAGAAAAGGTGTAGAGGATGTTGGATAAGGCAGCTCCGAGAATGTGCTGTGGAGTTCACTCCAAGAGGCCGTATGTGTGAATATTTCAGAGTCACAACAGAGGAAAGAGGCCTCATATCACAAAAATAACGAGTTATCCTGGCCTATCCTCACTGTCCACAGTAGAACTTACTTCTCAAAAGTACACGAAAATCCATTTCATTCAGACACCAACAAAGCCAAAGAGTTGTCAAAAATCCATGAAAAGATAGTGTAAAAGAGTATAGGAAGGTAAGAATAAGTAGTTTTGAATAACATCCCCCTAGACAATGGAGGATTATTAATAAAAACATGGCCACAAAGCATATGAAAACTGTCAAACCTAATATTTAAAAAAAAACTGAAATGAATTAGGAAATTTGGAATGGAAGCTGTGGAAGAACTGCACAAGTCAGAAATAGGGGAGTGGAAAACAGAACTGGGCTGTAGGAAAGTACAAAAAGGTGACGTTGTCTCAGGAAAGATTCCAAAATCAGGGGAAAAGCAGTAATGAAGACCGTTGATGATAGTTTATAAAGGAACACAAAGGGAAATAGGCACTAACACTTTTGTCTTATAAGGATAATAGGAATAGAAAGAGAAGTGAAAAAAAGAAAAAAAAAACAAGGGAAAGATGAAGAGCATCCCAGTGACAGTCTTCAATATGGAGGAGACCAAGATAATCCAGCATACAAAGAAGAAAACTAAGTCATTAAAACAGAACAGATCCTAAAAACTACAATCCAGACAATATTTTCCTGAATACAAAGAGTACTTGAATGGAAATCAAAAGGACACACAGCGTATCTAGGAAAATCATTCTACAATAGCAAGAAGATGATATTTTAAAGAAAAATCCTTTGAGCATCTAGGCAAAAGGACCTTAAATCTCAGCAAGTCACTTACAAGGAAACGACAGTTATACTGGCATCGGACATTTCCATAGTGACCCTTGATGCCACAATTCAGCTCCACTTACTGCTAAGGTATTTAAGATTTTTAAGAAAAGACATTAGCCAAGGACTTTATATTCAGTTACATTGGGTCTTTGTTATAAAAACCACAGGTGGGGGGTGCCTGGGTGGCACAGCGGTTAAGCGTCTGCCTTCGGCTCAGGGCGTGATCCCGGCGTTATGGGATCGAGCCCCACATCAGGCTCCTCCGCTATGAGCCTGCTTCTTCCTCTCCCACTCCCCCTGCTTGTGTTCCCTCTCTCGCTGGCTGTCTCTATCTCTGTCAAATAAATAAATAAAATCTTAAAAAAACACAAAAAAACCACAGTTGGATGTGTGAACATGGAAGAGATCAATTCCTGTGAGCTCTTCCTGAGGCTTCCATCAGAGAATGAACTGCAGACAACCAAACGATGTTTGACTAAGCTAAGACCAAGTAGTGAGAATCAGGTTGATAGAATAGTATGTCATTCTAAACCTGCAGTGACTGTTTCCCTCCCTCCCTCCCTCCATCTGCACACATATATGTAAATACACACCTATGTGTGTATATAAATGCATACAATGAAAAGGGGTAAGTATATGAAAGTTACAATAAACTAGTCAACTGCTTTGTAAATAAATTCCTGGTGTGACTTAAAAAAAAAAAAAGCTTATCATAAAAACTCAGTGTCTGATTGTTGATGTTAGAAAACTGAAAGCATATAAAACTCCTGAAACTCTGCTGTATTTCAGTTAACCGAGCTTCGAAAACTTATATCAACTTGTTTAAGTTACATAGATTCAAACGTCTGCCTTGGTTATGTTTTTCCTAAGGTAAGTGACCTCAAAAGTACTTTGTAGCTGGATAATCAGTAATGCATCCTTTGGACTTTATATGCTTTGGGGGGGTTAAAGACTTACACATTAATTTTTAAAGGCATATCCTATTTCATAGGTGAGTTTGTTCATGCTCACTGGTAAGAATGGTTTCCTTCTGAGTGTTATTGACTAGAAATACTGCCTTCTGAAAATTTCTTGCCTTATTAATTTTGACAATAGCTGCTATTTGTATTTTAGCAATCTAGGTTGACTGAAATCGTTGCTTCAGATTTTGTGTTTTGCCCAAGTGGCACTATAGCAATTAATAATAAACCAGAAGGGGGCGCCTGGGTGGCTCAGTTGTTAAGTGTCTGCCTTCGGCTCAGGGCGGGATCCCAGCGTTCTGGGATCGAGCCCCACATCAGGCTCCTCCGCTATGAGCCTACTTCTTCCTCTCCCACTCCCCCTGCTTGTGTTCCCTCTCTCGCTGGCTGTCTCTCTCTGTCGAATAAATAAATAAAATCTTTAAAAAAAAAAAAAAATAAACCAGAAGCTGTAGACCACTGTTACTTGGAAGTACCAAGAAAAATCACTGAGAAATTTTGTGTATGTAAAATTTAGAAAAATTTGAATGCTAAGCCTACTCAGGATTTTTTTTTTTCCGTCTTCTTACTGTCACCAGGCCTACTGACTCAATGGTTGCTAATTAAGCATTTAAAAGATGGTAATTTATTCGTATTCATCAGACCATGAGTTTGTATTGTGGTATTTTTAGTCTGTCTACATTAATAAATGTATTTTGTGAGACATTTTAGTTAGATACTTGGCTAAACTTTAAGGAAAGTGTAACCCAATACCAATTTGAGATTTAATCAGTACAGTTTTTTTTATTTCCATTGCTATTAAATGGGAAAAAAATTGTGTCAGTGATTTCTCATTGTTTTCCTTGAGGCTATTATCCGTTGATGGCCAGGCTGTACTCATTGATTTTTACCTGTGACAGTTGATTGAAGCAGATCAGTTTTCCCTCTTGAGATTTGCAGGAGATAATTTTGAAGTTCTCGACCTCATCATTATTTTTATTCATCTAATAGTTTTGTCTTTATGGAATGTAGTAGAGGGATGTTTTATCCTTTTGCTGAATTTTGATGAAGGATTCATTTTGTTTGCTCTGGAAGCTTCACATATTTGGACCAATTCCTAGCATTCTGAATATTTCATCATCTCATCTTCGTTAGGTAGATCTGTCCACCGTGAAATCACTGCCGAGTACCGTTTGATTGTTGGACATAAACTCGTCGTGTTGTGGTTTGGTTATAGACCTGCACGGCTTCTGCTTTTCTTCCCCCACATGTAATATTTAGGTATGTTGAGCTGAATGGCCAGATGAATTTAAATCAAAGCTGAATACATAGCGGACTGCAAACTGAAGTGACCCGAGGTCATTTTTGGTTCTTTAAAGGTCGTTTTGATTATTCATCCTTGGCACTGGGTCTTTGCCTGCAGCCTATAATCTTCCCTCCTCAAGTGTTACAAGACTACTATACAGTTCTAGAGGTGTGGTGCATGTTGCTTAAGATTAATTATGGAGTCCCGGGCAATTAGTTGTAGGGAATCAGACTGTTCATTCTTTTAGTTATGACTAAATGAGAATTTATTTAGGGCACAAGATGTTTTTTGGCTCCGATCCAAAATTGTAGTCTGTAATATACTGCATCTTCTCAAGGGACTCAGAGTTACTATGTTACAAACACATGTAGTATATAACTTCTTTTATTTTTAGTATTTGTTATAGTTTATCTAGTTTTTTCCCCCAATCAAAATCATAAATTATTTTAGTTTTGCAAGATTGTTAATAATGGCTGCATCCACGACATCAGGAATAAATACAATAGACCTCATTACTTACTTGTGGATGTTTCTATGTTTTAAAATTATGGCTATTACTGTACAAAATTTTTTTATGCCTGGAAAGTTTTCGTCTTCCATTATATACTCCAGCTGTAATTCACTCATCTTTCCTCTGTAACAAACTACTTCAAAACGTAGTGGCTTGCACAAGGACAGTAACTCATTTTGCTCACAAATCTGTAATTCCAGCAAGGCTGTGTTAGCTGGGAAGATTGAATGGGTTCGAAGAATAAATTTTCCAGATGGTTCATTCGTATGAGCAGCAAGTTGGTACTAGCCATTCAGTGGGCACCCAACTGGGGCTGTGGGCTGGGAACCTCATTTGCTTTCCATGTGGGCCTCTGAAGGTTGCTTGGGCTTTCCCACAGCATAATGGCTGGGTTCCACAAGTGCTCTGAGAGGGGTGCCTGGGTGGCACAGTCTGTTGACCATCCGACTCTTGGTTTTAGCTTGGGTTGTGATCTTGAGGTCATGGGATCAAGCCCCACGTTGGGCTCCATGCTCCACATTGAGTCAGCTTGAGTTTCTCCTCTCTCCCTCTGCAGTACCCGCTCCCCCCCCACTCTCTCTCTAAAATAAATAAATAAATCTTAAAAAAAAAAAAAGTATTTCCTGAGGAAAGTAGGCAGAGGCCACATGGCCTTTTCTGACCTGGCTCTGAAAGTCATGTAGTGCCCCTTATACCACCTCCACCCCCTAAGCGTGTCATTAGAGTTGACCATGAAAGAGGACAATGAAACAGGAAGTGGGGTAGATAACAGTCTTTGCTACAGTTCTGATTTACTTAACAAATCCCCTGTTTTGGAATATTAAGATTGTTGCTTGTTTTTGTTTGTCAGGTAAACAACACTATCACAAACGTTATTGTACTTAAAGCTCATTTGTTCCTCAATTTGTTAGGAGAAATTTCTTGAGCTATAACAACTGTGTCAGAAGAAAATAACATTTTTAAGGCCTTTGAGAAATAACTCACTTTCCTCTCAGCTGGAGGAAAGGTTGAACACTTTTTTTCATATGGGCCATATTTAAGATTTATCCATTTATCCATGACCATGCGAGCACTGGCTGCCATCCATTTTCATCTTTGCCGGTCTGCTTTGCAATGAAACGGAATCTTATTCTTCTGAGATTTGCATTTCTTTGCCTACTAGTGAGAGTAGATGATTTATTTCCTTGTTAGGCAGTTTAGAGTTTGTTATATCAGTTGTTTGCTAGTTCATGTGGTTTTTAACTGGAGTGTTCATAAATTTTTTATTGGTAAAAGTGACTTATACATCTTTCAAATACTTTTTCCAAGATTATGTATTTATTTTGACAGACGTGTAGTATCATAAGGTTGCTCCCCCACCCCTTATTTAAATTTAAATTTTAAAAGACATGTTTGGAGTCTTTCTAGTGTAAGTAGAAAAGTAAGAATTGCAATAAATGAATAGTTTGTTTTTTATCTTTTTTATTTGCTAAAGTCTTAAATATACCTCTGATTGTTTTCCTCTTTCTATTGTTTTATTTATGTTTCCCAAACACATTTCAAAACTTTAGTTCTTGCAGCACTTTATGATATGTTTTAGTAATTGTGTGGAAAATCCATTATTTAGTATTTTTAGGTATTTTAGTATTTTTAAGTTGGACAAAAAGCCTTCAGTCATTATACCAAGCCTGTGAAAATGTCAGTGTAATCATCTCCATTTTATTTTGAAGTTGAGGAACCGGAATCCTAGAGAGGTTGTTTTGTCAAGGAATGTGGCATTTGTAGTCAGGTTTGCCTGGTTCCCAATTCCAAGTTCTTTCCCAGTCCGTGTATTATGCTGCCACTCCAGTTGTTTAAGAGCTCTGTTATCACTCTGTCAAAAGCTGTGGTTTTCTTTGTTAAGTCATATGTTTCTCTCAAGTTTTTTCTTAAATGGTTTGTATTTTTGTTGTTCTTTATCAAAGGGATTCATCTTTTCGTAACCTAGTAGAGTGAAAACTATGGAGTTTTCTGTTTTATCTAGCTAGTTTACTAGCACTTGAAACAGAGAAAGCACCAATTATATTTTTGGCATAATGCTTTTGGACTTGAATGCGTAAATGCTAAATCTATGAGTACTTAAAAATTTAAATGTTTAAAATTTAAGATAAGATGCATTTTAATATACTTAAAAATCTTTAGCAAGATTATATTCACCATTTGTAATTGTATTTTCTTTAATACACATTTTCTTTTTCTTGATTTCTTATTTATACGAAAGTCTTATGTTGTATTCTTTGTCAAGGAGTTAAATCTATTTAAATATAGATTTCCTTGTATGGAATCTCTGTCTCTATATAGATTACCATAAATTCTTTTTAGTTCCTTATAAGTTAGAATAAGCGATGTATTATCTTGTTCATAAAACTTTGGCTTTAAAGTAATACTAGACTGTTTAGAAAGTTTCTCCTTCTAAATTGACTCATTTGTGTTCATTATATTTGCTCTAAACTCAGAGTTAGGAATTTGGATGAAATGAAAAGATGGATAACAGCAACTGTTGGGAAGGATGTGGAAATGCAGTTTTCATATATTAGTGAAGAATAAATTAGTACAACCACTTTGGAAAATCATTTGACAGCCTCTATTAAAGCTAAAGAGATGCCTACTTCTTGACTTAGCAGTTCTGCTCTCGGGTATATATCCAAGAGAAGTGGATACATACGTTATTTGTTCACAAAAAGACACATATGAGAATGTCCATAGCAGCTTTACTCATGATAGTCCCAAACTCTAAACAACACAAATATTCATTCTAGAGTAGAATGGATTCGTATATTTTTCTGTGTTCACATAAGTAGAACAGCAGCAAAATATGAACTGCTTCTGCACAGAACACGGCTGACTTTCACGTTGTTAAATCGAAGCCAGGTAATGGGAATTTTTTAACTTTAAAAAAAAATATATTTGCTCTCTCCCCCTTTTCTTGATTAATTTAGCGCTTTATTTTGTTATTTTTCAAAAAAACAGCATTTTGACTTATCATTTACCTTTTTTTTCTATTTTCTGTAACTACCTTTTGCCTGCATCTTTATTTTATTCATTTTTATTGCTTTTTCCCCCCAGTTTTTTGTGTTGGGAATTTAGTTCTCATATTTTTGTTCTTACATTTTTATTTACAAATGTGTTTACATGTTGTATTTTCTTCTGACTGATGTTCTAAATGTATCCCATAGGTTCTGATACATGGTGTTCTTACTGTATTTTTAAGTTTTTCAATTTTGGCTTGTATAGAGCTTTTTATAAAAGTAGTGTTTAAAAAATTTCCAGGTATGAGGATCTTTTGGATTATTGGTGCTTTTATTAATTTCTAGTTTTATTGCATCATGCTAATAAAAATTATTTTTTCTTCTCAAACTATTCCAAAAAATAAAAGAGGAAGGAAACTTCCAAATTCACTCTCTGAGTTTCAATATTACCCTTATAACAAAACCAGATAAAGACATTACAAAAAAAAGAGAACTATAGGCCAATGTATCTGATGAACACAGATGTAGAAATCTCAACAAAATATTAGCAAAGTGAATCTAGCAATACATTAAAAAAATCATTCACTACAACCAAGTGGGATTTATTCCAGTGATGTAAGGATGGTTCATTATTCACAACTCAATCAGTAAGATACATCACATCAACAGGAAAAAGGATAAAACCATGTGATCAACACAATAGACACAGAAAAAGCATTTGACAGACTACAACATTCATTCATGATTAAAAACCCTCAACAAAGTAGGTTTAGAGGGAACATAGCTCAACATAATAAAGGCCATATATGAAAAACTCACAGCTAACAGCAATGCTGAGAAGCCAAGAGCTTTTCCTTTAAGAACAGGAACAAGACAAGGATGTCACTCTTACCGCTTATATTGAACATAGTACTGGAAATCCTAGCAACAGCAGTCAGACCAGAAAAAGAAATAAAAGGCATCCAGATTGGTAAGGAAGAAGTAAAACTTGCACTATTTGCAGATAATGTATTACTGTATATAAAAAAACTCCTAAAGATTCTACTAAGAAAGTACTAGAACTGATAAATGAATTCAGTAAGGTCACTGGATACAAAACCAATGCACAGAAATCCATTGCATTTCTATGCGCTAATAATGAAATAGCAGAGAAATTAAGAAAAATCCCATTTTCAGGTACACACAAAATAATAAAATACCTAGGAATAACTTAACTAAGGAGATAAAAGACTGGTACTCCATACTATAAAACACAAAGAAATGGAAAGACATTCCATGCTTATGGATTAGAAGAATTAATATTTTTAAAAAGTGCCCATATACCCAAAGCAGTCTACAGATTTCCTGCAATCATATCAAAATACCAACAACATTTTTCACAAAACTGGAACAAAAATTTGTATGGAACCACAGAAGACCCCAAAAAGCCCAAACCAATCTTGAAAAAGAACAAAGCTGGAGGTATCACAATCCCAGATTTCAAGATATAGTACAAAGCTGTAGTAATCAAAACAGTATGGTACTGACATAAAAATAGACACACAGATCAATGGAACAGAATAGGGAGTCCAGAAATAAACCTGTGCTTTTATGGTTAATCAATCTACAACAATGGAGGCAAGAATATACAAGGGGAAAAGACACAATGGTGCTGGGAAAACTGGAGCACTTTCTTACACCATACACAAAAATAAATTCAAAATGGATTAAGGACCTAACTGTGAGACTTGAAGCCATAAGATTCCTAAGAAAAAAACCATAGTAATTTCCATGACATCAGCTGTAGAAACATTTTTTTAAGATATGTCTCCTCAGGCAAGAGAAACAAAGGCAAAATAAATTATTGGGAATACATCAAAATGAAAAGCTTTTCACAGCAAAAGATACCATCAACGAAGCAAAAAGTAACCTACTGAATGAGAGAAGATATTTGCAGATGATGTAGTCAATAAGGGGTTAATATCTAAAATATATAAAGAACTTATGTAACTCAGTGCCCCCCCCCAAAAAACAAACACCAATGCAAATCTAATTAAAAATGGGCAGAGAACCTAAAAAGACATTTTTCCAAAGAAGTCATACAGATGGCTAACAGACCCATGAAAAGATGGCTGAACATCACTCATCATCAGGGAAATGCAAATCAAAACCATAATGAGATATTGTCATATTCCTGTCAGAATGACTAGAATCAAAAAGACAAGAGATAACAAATGTTGGTGGGAATGTGAAGAGAAGGGAATCCTCGTGCAATGTTGGTGGGAATGCAAACTGGAACAGCCACTGTGGAAAACAGTATAGAGGTTCCTCAAAAAATTAAAAATAGAATTACCATATGATCTCATAATGGGTATTTACCCAAAGAAAATGAAAACATTAATTCAAAAAGATAGTGCATCTTTGTTTATTGCAGCATTATTTACTCTAGCCAAGATGTGGAAGCAGCCCAAGCATCCATTGGTAGATGAATGAATAAAGATGATGACACACACACACGCGCGCGCGTGCACACACACACACACACACACAGAAATATTACTCAGCCATAAAAAGAATGAGATCTTGCCATTTGCAACAACACGGATGGACTTCAGAGGGTATGATGATAAGTGAAATAAGTCAGACAAAGACAAATACCATCTGATTTCACTCATGTGGAATTTAAGAGACAAAACAAACGAATGAAAAACCAAAACAAGAGACAAAAAAGACAAACACAGAGAACAAACTGGTGGTTGTCAGAGGGGAGGTGGGTGGGTGGGGGGAGAGATGAAATCTAAAAAAACTATTTTATGGATTACATTAAGGTTTTCTTTGTGACCTTTTATATGGTCAGTTGGGAAACAAACTGAGGGCTTCAGAGGGGAGGGCGGTGGGGGATTGGGATAGGCCGGTGATGGGTATTGGGGAGGGCACATGTTGCATGGTGCACTGGGTGTTGTACGCGAGTAATGAGTCATGGCTCATTGTTTTGCATCAAGGGCTGGGGATGTACTGTATGGTGACTAATATAACAAAATAAAAATTATAAAAAAAATATATACTTTTATGTTTAATAAAGTTCACTTTTAACAATTAAAAAAGGAACATTTTATGTTGAAGAAAAAGGTACATTTTCTGTTATCTAAGTGTAAAGTTGGATATATAACATCTTATCTGTTTATAACATTTGGTCTTTTGTATTCTCCCTTATTTTTGTTGTCTTGGCAGTCTTGGGCTGAGAGTGGTATGATAAAGTCTGTCGCTTCTTGCATCTTCTATAGTTTCCACTTTATAGAAGTGGTTACTATGCTATTTAGAGCATATCATTCATTACTGTATTCATGACTGTTAAGTGTTTGTTTTGAATGGTGGCCTTCAGCATTAAAACGTGTTCCTCATCTTGTTTACTTCTTTTTGGCCTAAATTCTGCCTTGTATGAGGGGAAGAGTCATTATGTAATTCTTTGTATATTAGGAACAGAAACACGGTTCCTGCTTTCTATTCCTGTTTGCTGCCCCCCCCTCACTTTATATCACTTCTAACATTTATATACAGTGCAATTTACTTTTGGAATACAGTTCTGTGACACATGCGCAGACCCTGTCACTACCACCACAAGAAGGATAGAGAACAGTTGCAGCATCCCGAAGAATGACATTGTGCTGCTCGGTTTTTAGGCAGACCACCTCCCACCCCATTCGCTGGGAATTACTGATGTCTTCTTTCCCCCAAAGTTTTACCTTTTCTAAAATGTTATGTAAATGGAACTATGTTGTATGTAATCTTTGAGACTTTTTTTTTTTACTTAATGCAGTTGAGATTCATCCATGTTGTATCAATAGTTCATTTCTTTTTATTGCTGAGTGCTATTCCATCATGTAGATACACCACAGTTTATATACCCATGTACCCATTCAAAGGGTCGTTTCCATTTCTTGACTGCTAATGAAAAGTGTTGCTGTCAGCTTTTGTGTGTAGGTTTTTCTGTGAACATACATTTTTATTTCACTGGAATAGATACCTAGAAATGCAATGGCTGCATCTAGTATATGGTAGGTGTGTGTTTAGTATTTCTTTTATGAAACTGCCAAGCTATTTTCTAGAGTACCATTTTGCAGTCCTACCAGCAATGCATATAGAATTCTAGTTGTTCCACATACTAGTCATTTTTCAGTTGGTCATTCTAATAATTGCATAGTGTCTCATTGTGATCTCAATTTACATTATTTTAATGATTGTGATAATGAGCATCCTCTTGTGTTTATGTGAATATCCACATATGTTCTTTGGTGAAATGTCTGTTTAAATATTTTGCCCATTAAAGATGCTTTTTTCTTAGTATTGAGTTTTGAGAGTTCTTTGTATATTCTGGATACAAATACTTTATGCTAGTATCGGGCTTGTCTTTTCTTATTTGTTTTCCACAGAGGATAATTTTAATAGTCATGAAGTTCAGTTCATCATTTATTTCTTTTATGGATTGTGCTTTTGGTGTTATATCTAAAAACATCCTAACCTAAGGTCATGAAGATTTTCTGTTCTGTTTTCTTGTAAGAACTTTATAGTTCTACCTTTTTTATTCAGTTGTATGATTCATTTTGTATGATTGCAATTTTTGTATATGATGCACAGTATGGAATGAAGTAAATTTTTTTTTTTTGCATGTGGATATCCATAATAAGCACTACTTATTGAAAAGACTGTCCTTTAATCACTAAGTTTCCTTTGCAACTTTGTCCTAAACTAATTGACTCCATTTCTGAACTCTATTTCCTTGGTCTCTGTATCTGTCATTTTGTCAGTACCACATTATTTTGATTACTGTAGGGTTGGGTTTTTTTTTTTTATGTTTTAAAATAATTGTGTGATTCTCTCATCTTCCCACCCTAAATTGTTTTGTTTATGGGTTCCTTTGCCTTTCCGTATAATTTTTATGATTAGCTTGTTTATATCTACAAAAAAATCCTGCTGGGATTTTTTTTTTAATTGGAATTGCATTAAATCTGTAAGTCATTTTGGGGGGAAATTGTCATATGAACTATCTCGAGTTTTTTAATGGATAAACATGAAATGTCTCCATTTATTTATGTCTTTAACAGTTTTTCTTTCATAATTGTTGTATAGTTTTCAGCTTACTGAGTCTCCACAAATTTTGTTAGGTTTATACCTGTATTTCTGTTGTTATTGTTAGAGTTATTGAAAAATGATACTTTAAAAATTTGTTTTCTAATCATTCATTACTGGTGTATAGAAATACACCAGATCTTGCTAAACTCATTTATAAGGTGTAGAAGCCTTTCTGTAGATTCCTTGGTATTTTCTACATAGATAATCATAACCTCTGAGAATATTGCTTCCATAACAGTGTGAACGACTTTTATTTATTTTTCTTTCCTTATCACACTGGCAATGACTTTCAGTAAAATATTGAATTATGAGTGATGGGATTGGACATGCTTGTTTAATTCCGAGTCTCAGTGGGGAAGCATCAAGTTTCCCCTCTAAGTATGATGTTAGCTGCAGTTTTTCTCTAATACTTTTTTACAGATTGAGGAAGTTCCTTTCTACTCCTTGTTTGGTGGGTCTTTATCATGAATGGATGTTGAATTTTGTCAAATGTTTTTACATTATCTATTGATATGATCATGTGATTTTGCTTATTTAATCTGCTGAATTACATTGATTGATACTCAAATATTGAACCAGTCTTGGATTTCTGAGATAAACTCTACTTGATTGTGATCTTTTTATTTATACTTTTTATGTATTGTTGGATTCAACTTGCATGTATTTGTTGAGGATTTTTGCATCTCTATTCCTAAGGTATGTTTTTCACGTATCATTAACTGTCTTGGATCTTTTTCATGCCTATAAATGCTTGTGTAAGTGTGTGTGTGTGTGTGCGCGCGTGCGTGTGTGTGTAAATGTATATACATCTGATATATTTATCTCCTGTGGCCTCTTCTAGACATTTTCATTCTTTTTTATTTTTTAAATCTTAAATTTGTCTGGAGTTTACTTTCAGCGTGCACTCAGTCTATTAATTTTGGTTAGCTCAATATTCAGCAGACTTTTATTACATTACTTTCTGTTTTTAGATTGCATTTCAATGCCTCATGTGTTCTGTGCAATTTTTTTCTCCTTAAAGAGATCTCTCCTGGAGACTTCTGACCAACTCCAATATGGTTAAGCTGCCCTCTGTGCCTCATTATAGCTGTCACCTGGAATCATCTTGGGATTCCCCTTTTCTCTTTCCTGTGTTCAGTATTCTCTATTTTCTTGCTTTATTTCCCCAGGGTGAGTGTTGGGGGTTATATAGAGGAATGGTGGTGTGATAAGTGATTTTGGAAAGATAATAAAAAGCCAGATCATGATAAGGGTTCATCTCAAGGGTTGCAGCAACTATTGAGAATATTTTATAGGTGAATAACATAATCATATTTGCTGTTGGAGAAGATCACTGTGGCTATGACTTGTGAAATAGATGGAAGAAAGCAAAGTTATAGTAATTCAGGAAAAATATGGTGCACTGAAATATAAGGAAATGTTAATGGGGGTATCACTCTCACAGTAATTGGGGATCAATTGGACATGGGAGGAAGGAGGAGTCAAGGAAGATGCTCATGTTTTTAAGTTTGGTCTTGATGATCCTCAGAGGACAGGTATCATGTTTAGGGTAGATTCTTTTTTTTTTTTAAAGATTTTATTTATTTATTTGACAGAGAGAGACAGCCAGCGAGAGAGGGAACACAAGCAGGGGGAGTGGGAGAGGAAGAAGCAGGCTCCCAGCAGAGGAGCCTGATGTGGGGCTCGATCCCGTAACGCCGGGATCACGCCCTGAGCCGAAGGCAGACGCTTAACCACTGTGCCACCCAGGCGCCCCATGTTTAGGGTAGATTCTGAGTTTAGTGTTGGATGTGCAGTTCAAAGGATTGCAATATACCCTTTACCCACGTTTAGTAAATGTTAACATTTTACCATGTTTGATTTATAGTTTCTTTTACCGTGTGTGTATGCATGTACGTGGCCAGTATGAGAAGAGGTTGCAGACCTGGTGCTCCTTTACTTGTTTTTGTTTTGTTTTGTTTTTTGATGCTCGTTTACCTTTAATTACTTCACTGAATATTCCCTAAAAACAAGCCATGGATTTAAAAAGACGTTAGCTTTTATTTAACATTATTAACTCATCTACAGACCTATTCAGATTTTGCAGTTGTCCCAGTAATGTTCTTTTATGTGAAACGAAGTTGTCAGATCTTGAATTGCAGTCAGTTATCACGACTTTTTAGTCTTCCGTAATCAGAACAGTTTTTCAGTCTAAGGCTAGTGGATCTTTGAGTGGTTTTGTAATTATGTGTTTGTATGTGTGGTGGGTTGTGTTAATGTGGGAAACAGATTTGTAATTATGGTCCTTGGGCCCAGGGTACAAATTAGAATGGGAATTGACTGTGGAGAAATGGGCTTTCTGCTGTCTACCTGCTGGAAAGGTGGAAACGGATCTATTACTCAAAGATCCCTTAGTGCTGACTTGTTTTTTAACCCCAGGTGCTGAATTAGCTTGATTATTTCATTCAGAACCTAGGTGAGACTCATGCATAGGTATAGATACATAGGTATATCTCCATCCTTAAATAAAAACATATGCCTATGTAAATTCTTCCTGCTTGGTAACATAGCACCCAGTGTAAAAGGACTGTGGCATGGCCAAAAAATCTAACTGCTTGCATTTGCCTTGGACATACCAGTGTCACTGTTACATGTTTACTTCGCTTCAGGACCGTTGGGAACTTCCACTCTTGCTCTGTGTAGCCACCTTACTAACAATACAATCCTATATTCCTGCATGCTTACATTCGTTACCTCTGTGTGTGTATGTGTGTCTGTATTTCCTTTTTGCATATCAATAGGCACCTGAAGCCATGTACATCTGTTAGAAGGGAAAATAATGTTAATATTAGTATGTATTTCTCTTTTTGTATTATGCCTTTAGTTACAGAATGTTATAGGAATATAGGTTTTTCTTTTGGGTATTCTTATATCTGTAGCACCTTAGCTGTGTAGACTAGAGATGTGTTTTCTATAGACACAGGTTTGTGCAGATGTTCACGTGTACATGCAGTCGTGACTTCCACTTTTTCTAGTTATTTATTGCCACACTTCCTGTTGGGTGGTTGAGTGGTTAAGAGGCAGGCTTTGTTGTCCTACTGGCCTTCATTTCAATCCAACTTTTTGAATTTGTTAACTTTTCAAGATTCATTTTCTTCTTTAAAATAGGGATAACACTGGCGCGCCTGGGTGGCTCAGTCAGTTAAGCGTCTACCTTCTGCTCAGGTCATGATCCTGGCATCCTGGGATTGAGCCCTGCAGTGAGCCCCGAATCAGGCTCCCAGCTCAGCCTGCTTGTCCCTCTTCCTCTCCCCGCCCCCCAGTCATGCGTGCACGCTCTCTCTCTCTCTCTCAAATAGATGAATAAACTCTTCAAAAAAATAGGGATAATAGTGTCAACTTGTTACGGCTAGTTTTCAGGTCTAAATGAGATAGTACATATTAAAATTTTAATATAGAGTCCGGCACAAATTAAGAATGCAAAAACAGTAGCTGATATTTTATTTTTTGCTATCTGTTTAGTTATTGTGCACTACTGACCATGATAGTTGACTGCTCTATTCATTTCATGTTTTCTCAAAAAATATTTTAATATCTTCCACAGGATTTTGTCTCTACAATTATCCGTTTACTTGACAGCCCCTCAACTTCCATTAGAGCAAAAGCCTTCCTCGTTCTCTTATATATTTTGATTCATAACCACGAGATGCTGCTGCTTAGCTGCCAAGCAAGGTATGATTTTCTCTGATATGGTTTCATCAATAACATCAATTTAGAACCTGTTTTATTATAGTATTTCTTGGCTTCTGTGTACCTGATACTGAAATATTTTTTCTAGACTTTTCTAAGGGTTTAATTTTTCACATACAGCCTTAGCTGGGAAATACAGAGGACCGAGAGAAGACCTCTGGAGCTGAAGCTGGGTGGTGGGAAACAGCCAGAGTTCCTAGATGTGAGGGCAGTCCAGGGCAGGGTTTTAAAGCTGGTTCTGGTTTGCATCTTTGGGAGGCATTCTTGACTGTTGGTTTGGTCATAGTTTTCACTTTTGTAAGATTCTGGAATGACAGCTGGAAGCCCAGTGGAACCAGTCTGATGAAGTGTAGAGGAAGAGGCAGAGCAGGGAGAAGTTTCTGGACTGGTCCTCGGCTGGGCAGATCTCACTCTCTCTGGGTTCCACAAACTTCCTCTAAGAGGAGAAGCTGTCCTGACACACCTCAGGTTCCCTTCATGCTCTGATGCTTCCTGATTAGCATCTGGACTGTCTGTTCTGTGCGAAATTACAGCCCAGAGGAACCTTGAATATATGGTTGCATGTATTTCTTAATCTAGCTTTTTACTCATTATAGAATGCTGAGGAGACCCTCGAATTGATGAGATTGAGCTAGATTAGAAATTGGAAAACTTCTTCCTGTAAACAGAGAGTAAATATTTTAGGATTTATGGGTTAAAAGGCAAAATTGTGGCTATTTGTATTTATGTAACGAGAAAAAACAAATTTCCACAAATTTTTTATTGATGAATGTATTTCTATAACAAGAGAGAAAACAAATATCCACAGATTTTTAAATTGATATAGTAAAAGTATACTAATAAATGAGTACAATTTTTTTTTTTTTTGTAATGCAGGTCTACAAATGAGAAGAACAGAATTCTTTTTCTGAGGGAGAGATAACATTTTGCTTAATTAGGGATCAAAGTTAGTGTCTTCCTCATCAAATCAGTTGTAAATGTCTATTTTATTTTTGACTGGTAGCTTAATTTTGTGTATTTTGTCTTTGAAAATGTCTTTTCTTATAGACAGGTAAAGTCACATACCAGTATTAGTTCATGAGTATGTGATTTTAATTGAGCATATTAATCGCTTGGAAAGCATTTGTAGGGTTCTATTAGATTCTTCCTTGGTATTTGCCTTTTAGCATGCCCTTATATTGCGGGTTAATCAGAACTAAATGAAGGATATGTAGAAACTCTTACAGAGCCTCCTTTCTTTCCATGCCTCAGGGTTTGTCGTCCAGCTTTGTTTTATGTCCAGTGTCTTGAAAACTGGTGTTTCACATATTTTGTCTATTTTGTAGTTGTGTTTTTTTAAAACTTTTTATTTAAATTCAATTAGTGAACATATACTGTATTATTAGTCTCCGGGGTAGAATTTAGTGTTTTATCAGTTGCATGTAACACTCAGTGCTCTTTACATCATGTGTCCTTAATGCCCATCACCTGGTTACCCCATTCCCCAACCCACCTCCCCTCCAGCAACCCTCAGTTTGTTCCCTAGAGTTAAGAGTCTCTTATGGTTTGTCTCCCTCTCTGTTTTTATCTTATTTTTCCTTCCCTTCCCTTATGTTCTGTGCTTTGTTCTTAAATTCCACATGAGTGAGATCAGGTGGTATTTGTCTTTCTCTGATTCCACTTAGCATAATACCCTCTAGTTCCATCCATCCGTTGTTGCAAATGGCAAGATTTCATTCTTTTTGATGGCTAATATTCCATTGTATATATATTTACCACATCTTCTTTATCCATTCATCTGTCAGTGGACCTCTGGGCTCTTTCCATATTTTGGCTGTTGTGGACATTGGTGCTATAAACATCGGGGTGCATGTGCCCCTTTGAATCCCTATGCTTGTATCCTTTGGATAAATACCTAGCAGTGCAGTTGCTGGGTCACAGGGTAGCTCTGTTTTTAACTTTTTGAGAAACCTCCATACTGCTTTCCACAATGGCTGTCACAGCTTGCATTCCCACCAACAGTGTAAAGAGAGTTCCCCTCTCACCACATCCTTGCCAACATCTGTCATTTCTTCAGTTGTTAATTTTAGCCATTCTGACAGGTGTGAGGTGGTATCTCATTGTGGTTTTGATTTGTATTTCCCTGATGTTGAGCATTTTTTCATGTCTGTTGGCCATTTGCATGTCTTCTTTGGAGAAATGTCTGTTCATGTCTTCTGCCCATTTCTTGACTGGATTTTTGTTTTTGGCTGTTGAGTTTGATAAGTCCTTTATAGATTTTGGATACTAGCCCTTTATCTGATAAGACATTTACAGATATCTTCTCCCATTTCGTAGGTGTCTTTTAGTTTTGTCAACTGTTTCCTTTGCTGTGCAAAAGCTTTTTATCCTGATAAAGCCCCAGTAGTTCATTTTTGCCTTTGTTTCCCTTGCCTTTGGAGATGTGTCTAGTGAGAAGTTGCTGTGGCCGAGGTCACAGAGGTTGCTGCCTATGTTCTCCTCTAGGATTTTGATGGATTCCTGTCTCACATTTAGGTCTTTCATTCATTTTGAGTTTATTTTTGCGTATGGTGTAAGAAAGTGGTCCAGTTTCATTCTTCTGCATGTGGCTGTTGTTTTCCTAACACCATTTGTTGAAGAGACTGTCTTTTTTTCATTGGATATTCTTTCCTGCTTTGTCGAAAATTAGTTGACCATATTGTTGAGAGTCCATTTCTGGGTTCTCTATGCTGTTCCATTGATCTGTGTGTCTGTTTCTGTGCCAGTACCATACTGTCCTGATGACTGCATATTTTATAGTTGTTTCAAATGGGAGCATGCATCCTGTCCCTTAGTCCATTAGAACCAGAAGCAGAAGTTCTAGTCTATTTGTAAAGGCCTCTCACCACTCGCTTTGCTGCCTCTACTCCGTGTGTCTACCATCATTTTCACCAGGGCAAATAATATAGTTTCTCAACAGATGTTCTAACATCATTTCTTGGACTCATAGTCTGGTCTCCATGTAGCAACCAGAGAATCTCTTACACAGTGTGAGTTGGCTTTTGTTTCTTCCTCGCTCAGACTCTTCTAATAATATTCTGTCATGCTGAAATGATAGCCTTGGCCTCCCCTGCCCTACTGCACCTAGTCCCTGCCTACCTCTCAGCCTGTGTTATGACTCTTCTTGGCTCTTGCTCCATTCCAGCCACATACTTTTTCTTACTGCTTTTCGAACACAGTAAACCTACTAGACTCACCTCATGGCCTTTCCCAGGTGCTGTTCCTTGTGCCCATAATGCTCTTTCCCCAGAAGTTTCCATGGCTGGCTTCCTCAGGTCATTCAGGTTTCTGGTCAGTGTAAGGGTCTCGTCTTCTGAGAGCCACTCTGATCATGTCTCAAATACCCCTCTCAACCCCAACTGCAGAAACCTTTTAACTGGAAGGAACTGAAACATTCAGACCATCAGAGCCAGGGCATGATCTATTTGGTCCCCCCCAGGAAATTGCTGTGATTTCTGTGTGTCTGAATGAATATTTAGAAACTTTAGCAGTGGCGGGAAGATGGTGGCCTGAATGCATGCATACCCTGGCCCCAGCTTCCACCCTGCCGACTCTCTGGAGCACCACAGTGAGCAGGATGTGTGTTGAGAAGGAGCCTGGAAGATGAGACTCAGCATTGCTGGAGAGGTAAGGACAGGCTCCATTCTACTTGTGCTGTGTGGCAGAGTTGACTTGCTATCTCCTAAACCTTGGTAAATAGCAATTCTTGGGGCGTCCACAGGGTCCAAAATGCAGATGCTTTCTATGTGCGGTTGTTGGGGCCAGCATGCCTGTTCCTAGGACATCGGGAGCGGGACTGAATGGGGGCCAATCTGTCCCTGGTCAGTGGGAGGCTGCAGGCAAATGACCTCATTTCCTTGCACTTGAAGAGAACCGCTCCCTCTCACCACCTGCTTCTTTGCCACAACCTGTCCTGGTCAGGTGCTGAGTAGATGAAGTCATGAGTAAGCAGATTTGTCAATTTGTCATAGTCCATTGACAGAGACTTGGTACTTGAAGGAGGAGGAAGAAGAACAGGCAGCTCTTACTGGGCCAGAACGAATGCGATGGACAGAATTTTAACAAACAAGTAATGAAAACTCTGCGGAGAGGCAGTTTTTTGAAATTCAGCAGAGGAACTCAAAGAGCTTGGCTTCTGCTGAGGAGGGTGTTAGGGCCGTGAAAGGCAGTATGAAAGAACACACTGAACCACACTGAGCTGATGACAGAGACCTGAGCAGTTTGTGTGGAAACAATAGGAAAGACGGAGTGAAGTTCTAGACCTCACACGCCCTGAATGCCAGGGGGAAGAAAGGAACCGACAACTGAAGAAATGTTAGCAGTCGTCTTCTGCTTGAACGTGCTATCTTCTGATACTGTACAGAGCTGCAAGTCAAGGAATGAGAAAGTCACCAAAAGCCGGTGAGCATCGCCACCTCATCTTTGGATTTTGGAAGCTGGAAAGCTGACAGATGATGCTTGCTCATTCAGCAGAATGAAGATTGCCAAGATGCCTTTTTGTCCAAGGGGAAAGCTGTGAGGAGACCTGATGACTGCGTGACAGAACTCTGGAAAGGTTGGAAATTAGGGGTGCCTGCTACATTTGATGGTGGTGGTGAGGGGGAGGGGAGGTTCAAGACAGAATTGATGGGGAATCTGTAGGGAGAGTTGATCCCCACTCCCCTTCCTCCAACACAAACATCCAGGAGACTCTGCCTCTTTTGCCGTAGCAGGAGACTTGAAATGCATTCTGGATGGTGTGAATTGGAAATGCTGCCAATTTGAGTATTTTCACATATAGATAAGAGGGAGATGAAGTAGTTGCCTTGTGAGAAATCTGAAGACTGTACACAAGTCTACTTTGAAGGGTGAGGCCTTCCACCCCCTATTCTACTGCGCTTGCAGACTGTTGACAGCCTGGCTGATGTACTGTTGGCCAGAATTTGGAGATTCATCTCCAGGAAGCTGACCAAATCCTGATAAAAGCCCCACAGGGGCTGCCATTTGGATGTCCCCTTCTGCAGCTAGTGACCCGAATATTGGAGCCCCTCAGCCTTAGGCCCTGCTCCTGCACATACACCTCCCAACAACACTTCAGTGCATTATTTAAAAATATAAATGGATCTTAAGAATGACCAGATATTTAAGGGAAGCCTCTAACATGGGATGTGGAAGTGCAAACTCGCCAACAAGATAAAAGGGCTGTGGCAGAAACAGAGATGAAAGTTATGAACAGACACTTCACGGAGAAAGGAATGAGGAGTACCTTTAAACGTATGAGTAACTGCCTTGTTGTAAGAGGAATGCACTTTACTCTTCCTCCTTCTAAGGGAAACCAGCAGAGATAATGTTTCTCACTCAGTGCCCTGGCAGGTTCTGAAAATGTATTTTCTTGGTGAGGCTGTGGGGAAACCAGCCTTCTCCTTTGGGTATATTTTAATTAACTGTTTTAGATGTAAGTCACATTTGTCTTTTGCTTAGGTTTCTTTTTTTTAAAATTTAATTTCAATTAGCCAACATATAGTACATCATTAGTTTTTGGTATAGTGTTCAGTGATTCATTAGTTGTGTGTAACACCCAGTGCTCATCACATCATGTGCCCTCCTTAATGCCCATCACCCAGTTATCCCATCCCCCCCACCTACCTCCCCTTCTGCACCCCTCAGTTTGTTTCCCAGTCTGTAATGGTTTGTCTCCCTCTGTGATTTCTTCTCATTCAGTTTTCCCTCCCTTCCCCTATGATCCTTTGTGCTATTTCTTATGTTCCACATATGAGTGAAACCAAATGATAATTGTCTTTCTCTGCTTGACTTATTTCACTTAGCATAATCCCCTCCAGTTCCATCCATGTTGATGCAAACGGTAGGTATTCATCCTTTCTGATGGCTGAGTAAGATTCCATTGTATATATGGACCACATCTTCTTTATCCATTCATCTGTTGAAGGACATCTCAGCTCTTTTCACGGTTTGGCTGTTGTGGACATTGCTGCTATGAACATTGGGGTGCAGGTGCCCCTTCTTTTCACTACATCTGTAACAATTTTTACTTCATGTATTTGGAAGCTCCATTGTTTAGCACATACATATTTAGGGTTATTATGTCTTCCTGGATAGATGCTTTTATCATTATTTAAGTTTCTCTTTGTCTCTGAGAGTTTTATTTTCTGTGACATCTACTTCATTTAGTGTCAAGATAGCCACTTCTGTCTGCCTTATTTTAGGTTAATGTAGGTTAGCCTATTACAAATACCCCTAGTTTTACCCATTCTGATGTTCTTCTTTACTTTTTTGATATTCTTAGTCTGATGAAGTTTCCTTTATGTTTAGAGAACTTTCTTAAGCCATTCTTTTTTTTTTTAAAGCCATAACTCCTTTTATTTTTATTTTTTATTTTTTTAAGATTTTTATTTATTTATTTGACAGAGATAGAGACAGCCAGCGAGAGAGGGAACACAAGCATGGGTAGTGGGAGAGGAAGAGGCAGGCTTCCAGCGGAGGAGCCTGATGTGGGGCTCGATCCCAGAACGCCGGGATCACGCCCTGAGCCAAAGGCAGACGCTTAACGACTGAGCCACCCAGGCACCCCCTTAAGCCATTCTTTAAAGATAGATTTGTTATAAAGGAACTATTACTTTTCCTTTTTCTGAGAAATCTTTATTTCTCTTGCATTCCCAAAGCATATTTCTCTGCAGTTAAAACTCTGGTTGACAATTTTTTTTTAAAGTCCCCCCAAATATTACACTTTCTTTTGGTCCTCATAGTTTCATATGAAAAAATCTGTTATTATAATTGATGTTCTTTATAAGTGCTGGGCCATTCCTCTCTGGTTGTTTTAAAGACATTTTCTTTGTCTTTTAGAATTTAGAAGCTTAATTGTAATTTATCTGTGGTGTCAGTTTCTTTCTTTCTTCTTCTTTTTTTAAAGATTATATTTATTTATTTGACAGAGAGACAGCCAGTGAGAAAGGGAACACAAGCAGGGGGAGTGGGAGAGGAAGAAGCAGGCTCCCAGCGGAGGAGCCTGATGCGGGGCTTGATCTCAGAACACTGGGATCACGCCCTGAGCCGAAGGCAGACACTTAACGACTGCGCCACCCAGGCGCCCCTGTGGTGTCAGTTTCTTTGAGTTTCTTTTATTCTGAGTTTGTTCAGCTCCTTAAATCTGTAGATTTATTTTTTCTGCTAAATGTGGGTATTTTCCAGGCATTGTTTCTTCAAATACTTGTTCACTCTTTCTTTCCTTTCTTGGGACTCTGAGGATGCAAATACAGGCATACCTTAAAGGTATTGCAGGTTCAGTTCCAGACTACCACAATAAGGTGAGTATTACGATAAAGTACGTTTTGATTTCCCAGTGCATGTAAAAGTTATGTTTAAACTGCACTGTGGTCTGTTAAGTGTGAAGTGGCATTATGTCTAAAAAATGAATGTACATACCTTAATTAAAAAAATACCTTATTGCAAAAAAAAAAATGCTAACCCTCATTTGAGCTTTCAGTGAGCTGTAATTTTTTTCCTCATGGAGGGGGATTCTTACCTCAGTGTTGATGGCTAGTGACTGATCACGGTGGTATTTGCTGAAGGGTGAGGTAGCTATAGCAATTTCCCAAAATAATCCAACAATGAAATTTGCCTCACTGATTGACTCGTCCTTTCATGAATGATTTCTCTGTAGCATGTGATGTTGTTTGATAGCATTTTACCCAAGTAGAACTTCTTTCAAAATTAGAGTCAGTTTTCTCAAACCCTGCTGTGACTTTATCAACTAAGTTCATGTAATATTCTAAATGATTTGCTGTCATTTCAACAATCTTCACAGCATTTTTACCAGAAGTAGATTCCTTCTCAAGAAATTGCTTTGTTTGCTCATCCATAAGAATCAACTCCTCATTCATTAAAGTTTTATCATGAGATTGCCGCCATTCGAATATAATAAATAATATGAAAAAAGTTTGAAATATTGTGAGAATTACCAAAATGTGACAGAGACCTAAGTGAGCAAATGCTGTTGGAAAAATAGCACCAATAGACTTGATCCATGGAGAGTTGCCACAGACCTTCAGTTTGTAAAAAAATGCAATATCTGCAATGCTCAATAAAATGAGGTGTCCCTGTATAAAGTATTTTGTGATTATTCTATAGCTCATGAGACTCTGCTTTTTTTTTTTTTCCTGTAGAGAGAGATGGGGGGAGGAGTAGGGGGTGAGGGAAAGAGAGAATCTTAAGCAGTCTCCACATCCAATGTGGGGCTTGATCTCACAGCCCTGAGATCCTGACCTGAGCTGAAATCAAGAGTTGTATGCTTAACTGACTGAGCCACCCAGGAGTCCTGCTGCTTTTCTTTTTTTTTTTTTTAAGGTCTTTTTTAAAATCAGTTTTTCAGATTTTGCAAATATAATTAATCTGTTCGTAATTCACTGATTATGTTCTCTCCCACCTGCGTTCTATTATTGAGCCCATCCAGTGAGTTTTCTGTATTGGTTATTGTATTTTTCAGCTCCTATTTTACATTTTTTAAAACCTTTATTTTCCCTGAAATTTTCAGTTCTTTCATTGGATTTGAAATATTTTTATTATGGCGGTTGTAAAATTCTTATGAGGTCATTCTAGCATCTGATTCATATTGGTGTTAGAATCCGGTGACTGTCTTTTTGATTCCAGTTGTGATATTCCTGGTTCTTGATACCATTAATGATATTTGATTGTATCTTGGACATTTTGCCTCTTAGGAGACTGTGTGTCTTCACCTAAGCTCTGTGTCATAAAGTCTTGTTAAGAAATGGAGGTTGAGCTAATCACTGGACCCCACTGACACTAACCTCATGGGGGAATCAGGTTGCTGCTTGCATCTGCTGGTTGGGGAGTGGGAGAACAGTTTCCTGTTCAGGTATGCTGACAGGGTCCTCTCTGGAAAGCTGGAGAGTGCCTTGCTTTGTTTGGGCAGGGAGTGGAGGATCAGTTGTCTGCTCCTCTCCCGGATGCTATCCCCGGGGTGAGGCGGTGGTGGTGTGATCAGATCATTGCTGCCTCCTCCCACCAGGCAGAGGATGGAAGATTAGCTCTCTGTTGGCCTAGTTCACACCTCCCAGTTGGGGAATCAGAGTGGGCCAGCTGCTGCTGGGGGTGGCCTACTACCTGGCTCCACTGAACTGTAGAGAAGGGAGAGGGCTGTATGCAGTTTTCTGTTGATGTTTTTCCATAGCAGGGCTGGTGTTCTCACAAAAATTTCCCCTTAGGCTATCTTTTTACCAGTGCTTTGGCTAAGGGAAGCAGGCCTTTTCTTTTTGGAGATAGCTGTGGGTTGGCAGCTTCTGCAGCACCCTTTTCTGAATACATGAACGGGCAGTAAGGAAACCGAGGAGACTCATGGCTGTGTTTTTCCTCAAGTCCTGTATTCTCCAGGCAGCTCGCCTCCTTTTTTCCATATTTTAGAGTCATCTTATGCTTGTTCTTTATGTTATGTCCAGGCATTTTTAGTTATAAGAGGGAAGATCTGGGAGGAATGGGGGCATAACTCCCTCTTAGCATAATTGGAAATCCAAAGTCACTTTTAAGTGCTGCTCATGGAAATACAAATTGGTGCAACTTTTTGGAAAGTAATTTAAAAACATCTATGACTGTTAACAATACACATCACTTTGGTTTTAACAGACCTGCATTTGGTGTTAGAAATAGAAGCATGAATTATTCAGGATGTATGCCTGCGGGTGTCCAATGTAGTAGCATTGTTTCTAGTGGTTAATATCTGGAAATACAGTTACTATCCATTGATATTGAAATGATGGTAAAGCTATAAGATAAGTAAGTGATTCATTTCATTAACTTGGAGGTATGTTTATTATATATACATAAGTGGCAAAATGAAAGGGCAGAGCCACATATAATGAAGTTGTTTTTATAAAACAAATAAAAATGGCAAAAACTCTTTGTATAAAAATTTATTTTAAAAAAAGCTAGTGAAGGATAATACCAACTTGGTATTATCAGAGGAGGGTGGGATAGGAAGATTGTTTTGTTTGTTATTTTTATTCATTTTTATTTTAGCCTTATTATAATAAGAATGTTTCACTCCTGTAATTAAAATCTAATGAAGAAAAAAAATGTTAGCAATAGACACTAGGTGATTTTGAAAGATTAAGGGAATCCTTAAGGCAGTCAAAGCTCAAATTTGTTTTGACTTTATAGATTAAATTTATGAATATGTGACTCTCAGAAACACAGAGGTAGCCAGTCCAGAGTATGGAAAATGGTTGGTACTTGTTGCTTTGCAGCCCAGGTATTATATTAGGGTGTCTATACAATGCGAGGTTGAGTATAAAAGAATGCAAAAGGAAGGCAGACTTCAGGTTAGAGAGAGATTAAGATTCTCTGTGATGTGTTTATGTGCAAAATTGTTTCTCCTTCCTTACCTGTCCCCTGGAATTCCACTAGCAGCTGGAATTCTGAACTACCCACGATGCTGTCCATCTGCCTGAGAACTTGAAACCTCACATCAAGAGCGCACGATAACCTTTGCTACATTATGTAGATATTTTTTCCTGGTTACTGTCATCACCATTGGCCTTTTATGGATTAAATATCAGCACATTTTCTATGATGTCAGCTTTCAAATCTATCTTGCATGACAGGCAGTGAAATTGAGCTGTCAGGATCAGATAAAAATTATATGATGGTCCCAAAATGTCCACCTATTTTTTCAAGTGGTTTCATACTCATATTGAATATGACAGGTGATAAAATAGGGTCTTAGTTGTCTCTAGAAATGATAACCCTTTCAGAGGATGAATAGTCTCGTAAGCTCATTGTATAGATTTGCTCTGTGAGCCTGAAATTCAGTGACTCCTGATGGATCACGTTTTCTTCAAGGTTTTTTTTTTCCCTCCTCCCCATAACATTACTATTAATATGGTAATTAGTGAAATAAAGAGAAAGTCTACTTTGATCTTGGAGGATTTTTTTTTAAAGAAACATTTATTCTGTATAATTGGCTGTGTGGGAAAACATTTTCTCAGCTTACACCATACAAAAGCCAATTCCAGATGGATTAAAGAATTATATACCAAAAAGTAACCATAAACAGCTGGAAGAAAATATGTTTTAATATGAGTAACAAAAGCTTTTTTGAGTAGAAAAGCAATGAAAGAAACCATAAAAGGGAATACCGATGGTTTGGCTATATATAGATTAGAAACCTTTTTTTCATTTATTTTTTAAATTTAAATTCAATTAATTAACATATAATGCATTATTGGTTTCAGAGGTAGAAGTCAGTGATTCATCAGTCTTAAATAATACCCATTGCTCATTACATCCCATGCCCTCCTTAATGCCCATCACCCAGTTACCCCTTTTCCCCACCCCTTCCCCTCCAGCAACCCTCAATTTGTTTCCTATGATTAAGAGTCTCTTATGGTTTGTCTCCCTCTCTGGTTTTGTCTTGTTTCATTTCTTCCTCTCTTCCCCTATGATCTTCTGTATTGTTTCTTAAATTCCATATATCAGTGAGATCATATGATAATTGTCTTTCTCTGAGTAACTTACTTCGCTTAGCCTAATACCCTCTAGTTCCATCCATGTCATTGCAAATGGCAAGATTTCATTTTTTCGATGGCTGAGTAATAGCCCATTGTGTGTGTGTGTGTGTGTGTTTGTGTGTGTGTGTGTGTGTGTACTACATCTTCTCTATCCATTCATCTGTCAGTGGACATCTGGGCTCTTTCTGTAGTTTGGCTATTGTGGACAATGCTGCTATAAACATTGGGGTACAGGTGTCCCTTCAGATCACTACATTTGTCTCTTTGGGGTAAATAGTAGTACAATTGCTAGGTCATAGGGTATAGGTTAGAAACTTTTATATGCCCCCCAAATTATAAATAAAATTTCATGCTAACAAAATCTGTAAATTTTTGCATCATATATAACAAAGAGTTAGCCCATATACTATAAAGAGATTCATAAAGATATGAACAAATATTTGACCTTAAGCAATCAAAGAAATTGCAAAAAAACTAAGATGATAACCAAGTACTATTTCTACCTATCATAATGTCATATTAAGGAAAAAAACCACCACTATTTTATATTGAAAGTACAGATTAAAGGACAACTTTTAACCGGTAGGCGAAGCTACCTTTTTGAGGGCATTTAAAAATGTGTATCAGGAATCCCTATGAATCAGTAGTTCCACTGTTATAGATAAACTTGAATCACAGGTTTGTACTTTTCTAAACATGTCAGCTACCTGAAAGATATGAATGAATCCTCAGTGAGTCTACCTTTTCTTGCTTGCTGAGATTTTCATTAACTTTAACTGTTACGGAAGTGCCTAGAGGCTCTTTACACAATCCCCTGGTTCTAGTTGCCCCTGTCCACAATGTAATCATGACCACTCACTCTTAACCAGTAGAGTAACCCTCTTTATTCCCTAAAATGGAATTGCCGTTGTGTCCTCTGGTGGGAGCTTTCCTTCCTTGAAACCAGTCGAGCAGAGCCTCGGGGTCGTAGAGATCGGAAGTAAAAACCGTGTGAGTGCTGTAAGACAGAACACGATTTTTCATTGTGTTTCTTCCCGGCTGGCACCGTGACTGAGCTGTCAGTAGGTAGGCCATTCCTCCTTTCAGTCAAGCCAGGTGCTTCTGGGGAAGGGGGTGCTTGCTGAGATGAGTGCATCGCACGGGCTTGAACACATTACCACACTCCTTTTGGTGTTAATAAGATCCTGGGTCAGATATAGTATTATATTGATTACCATGATGATAAATAAGGCATTTCTTAAATCCACACTTAGTGGCACAGGCAGACGCTTACAGGCAGGGAAAGCAAATCTGTATCCAAGATGTGTCACTGTTAGACCGAGGAGAGTTTACTGTCTCTTCCATAAACCTACTTGTTGCCAGATGACTTGGCCGGTCTCCCCAGGAAATGGGGCCACATGGGGGCTCAGCATTGGCTTCCCCTGTTGGCTGAAGTGGCACTATCCAGGTCATGGTTGATGAGCATTCCTTTTGTTGCCATAGCCTCCATTGTTGCCACCTGGGCCACTTTGCACGTGGGCCTACTGAGCAAGTCCTGGGGTGTCTGGAGAGAGTCATGACTGATGTTTGCAGAACATGTCATTTGTGTACCCGGTTATTGAGAACCTCCTCGGATGTTGATGCCCGCTACAGGTCATCCACCTGGTACAGAAATGTCTTCACGCTTTGTGCCCATTCAGAGACGTCTACCTACATACCCACATCCCAACATTTCTTGTCATCAGTCTTTATATCTTGTTCTAAGTCCCTGACCATCCTCCTAAGCTGTTAGCCAGTGCCTGTGAATCAGCATGCATCTGTACTGGTAGCTATATCTCAACGTAAACACAGGGTACAACGAAATGTATTTGAAGCTCTGCCAACTGGGAGGATTTCCTTTTCAGGAACGCTCGCGGTTCGGTTTGTAAACTGCAGCAGTGCACTTGGGTTTGGTGGCAGCATATTGCACCGAACCCCTCAGTAACCAGGCTCAGTGCTTCTCCTCTTCAGTCAGTTGGTCAGAAATAATTCTTAATCAGGATCAAGGGGTGGGGGGCAATGCAGAAGAGTGTGTGTCAGAGGAATCCCAGCCACCTACTTATACAACTTACTAGTACATTCCGGACCTGTTCCAGCTCAGTCTCTTTTGAGCAGTCTACCTGGTGGGTGACTGCTCTGCATGCCCAACCTAGTGGCTTGGTGTGTCAGGTGAATAATATAGGTAACAAACAGTAACTCAGATGATGTGATCATTTGATGTCCGTAGTCATGCATTCGTTCTCTATCAGGAGCTGTTTCTCAAAAGAGTAGTGATCTGCCGATGAGTATGTGGCTTTACTCTAAAACCCCTTGGTCTGTTTGGGCTGCTATAACTAGATGCCAGAGACTGGGTAGCTTATAAACAAGAGGGACACAGTTCCAGAGGCTGGAAGTGTGACATCAGGGTGCTAGCATGGTTGGATAAAGGCCCTCATCCAGCTACAGACTTCTCCTTGTATCCTTGCATGGAGGAAGGAACTAGGGAGCTCTTTGGGATCTCTTTTATAAGGGCACTAATTCCATTCGTGAGGCCTCTCCCTTCATGTTCTAAACACCTCCCAGAGGTGCCTAGTCACTTTCTAATACCATCACATTGGGTATTAGGATTCCAACTTGTGGATTTTGGGGTAGATACCACAGCAGACCATAACAACCCTAAAGATCTGTGCTGTGATTCACTTCTCGGTGCTTCCCTGGGGCTTCCTCTGTCAACCCTGTTTTCCACAGATACTCAGAGTATCAGTTGCTGTGCTGGGTCATGAGGCCCGAGACGCAGAACAGCTCACACTGCAGGCAGGACGTGCAGCGGAGCCTTTATTCACACCAACTCTGTTAAAAACTAGCAAGTTTTTAAAGGGGTTCCTCAGAAAATGAGTTAAGAAGACATTCAAAGGTGGTATATATTGCTTCCTAAGTTCGCAAGAGCCCACTTTTTTGGTCATAGTCGGTAGAAGAGGAAATAACTTGTTTTGGACCTGGAGGGATGCCCCAGCATGCTGTAGACCAGTGAGCCCCAGAAACTTCACTGAGCACTATTAGGTCCATGGATTTTTATGGGACTTCTCTATCTCTCATGTGTCTTCCCAAGCCAACTGAAGTACCCGCTCCTAACTGTTCCTCAGGTCCAGTCAGCTTAACGTCAACAGCGTAGCGTACAAGGCTGGTGTTGGGTAGACATCAAGATGATCTAGGTCTTTGCAAACTGCTTTACGGCTGAGAGCAGGATCGTTGGCATAACTCAAAGGCAAGGCAGTGACCATTTACTGTTTACCCTGATGAATAAAAGCAAACGTATGCTGCCAGTTCTTCCAGACTGGTAAAAGAGTAAAGAGCCTTTGTCAGGTCAATAGCAACTACAATTCCATGCAGTGTTGATTTGCTCCAGGAGGGATCCTAGATCTTAAATCACAGCTGCAGCTAGAGTCACAGCCTGTTCCTATTTTGGATAACCTACAGTCGCTCAAGATCTGTCATAGTCATTTTCTAAGATTCTGCACTGGCCAAGTTAGACAGTTTAAATGGGGACATAATAGATTTTATCACCACTGTACCTTTCAATTTTTGCTATTGGTGTAATTTCTGTGATTTGGTTTTCTGCTGGTGTGGGTTACTGTCTTATTAGGGGACATGCCAGACACTGCCATTTATCCCTTCTCATCATAATAGCCCTCACCACACAGATCAGATAGCCAATGGATGGATTCTGCCAGTTGCTAAGTATGCCTGTTCCAGTTATAAATTTAGGAACTGAAGAAATAATCACTGACTAGGTTTGTAGCTATGCTCGGTGAATGCAATTTGAATTGGGGCCAAAACTCCATTTGTCACCTGACTACCCTAAGCGGAGAGACAGTAGCTTTAATTACAAACAGAAGTTTTAAATTGGATGATTAATTTGCCGAGGATTCTGACAAGGAGGTGGAAGAAAAATGCATCTCCTATTTAAAGTACAGATTTTGCTGTATGGGGGAAAACACTAGTTATGAGATAAAGAATGTATAGTAGATAGATAAAAATGGGCTTAGTGTGTAGTGAAGCAAAGACAAGTGTGGTGTTTTGGCTCTCTGGAAATGGTACATGGCCACAGCAAAGGACCGGTTGCGAAGTTGTGTAGGATGCATCCGAATGAGATGGATATCCCCCAGTTTGCATCGTATTGCAGTAGCGTGGGAAGATCTGCAGTAGAAACAGACAGTGGAGCAGTGCCTTCGATGGGCACAGGGAGCTCAGCAGAACTTGAAGGGAGTAGAGGTGTCTTGGGGCTAGGGTATTTTATCGTGGGGGGCAGAGGTGAAGACATCTTCCAGGAAGGGCATGGATTAAGTTAAAGCAAGGTGTGTGGCTTCAGCATTTTAAAAAACCTATCTAATTGCCTTCCCACAGTGCTCAGTGTCATTCTCTAAGTAATAGACTATGGGAATCTTGTCTCCTATTCACACCATTTCCAGGCAGTCTGTTCTATTCTTGAATTCCTTTCTGTTTCTCCTCCACCTGTACACGTGTAACTCCTAATTGCCTGTGTGGCTTACTCCCGTTATCATCCTTCCTGCCACTACTGGATTAATATTCTATAATATGCCACTTTTCATCAAGTCATCCCTTTGCTCTAAAAAATTTCCTTCCTGCAGTTCTCTTGTGCTCCCTCTCCTTTTAGTTAGCATGGCCGTTTTGCCAGGTTTGCTGGTTTGTGGTTCCTTTAAGAATTGTTCCTGATAAACAGTATCCAAAATACATAAGGAACTGATACAACTCAATACCCAAAAAACAAATAATCCAATTAAAAAAAATGGGTGAAAGACATGAACAGACATTTCTCCAAAGAAGACATCCAAATGGCCAACGGACACAAGAAAAAGATGCTCACCATCACTCATCAGGGAAATGCAAATCAAAACCAAAATGAACAAAAACAAAAAACCACAATGAGCTGTGACCTCACTCCTGTCAGAATGCCTAACATCTAAAACACAAGAAACAACAGGTGTGCAGAAAAAGGAACCCTCATGCACTGTTGGTGGGAATACAAACTGGTGCAGCCACTGTGGGAAATGGTATGGAGATTCCTCAAAAAATTAAAAACAGAGCTACCCTATGATCCAGTAATCACACTACCAGGTATTTACCCCTCAAATACAAAAGCACTAGTTCAAATGGATATATGCACCCCCTTGTTTATTGCAGCATTATTTACAATAGCCAAACTATGGAAGCAGCCGAAGTGTCCTTTGATACAAGATGGATAAAGAAGATGTGGTATATATTATACCATGCAATATTATTCAGCCACAAAAAGAATGACATTTTGTCATTTGCAGCAGTGTAAATAGAGCTAGAAAGTATAATGCTGAGCCAAATAAGTCAGCCAGAGAAAGACAGATACCACATGATCTCACTCATATGGAATTTAAGAAACAAAACACAGGAGCAAATTTAAAAAAGAGACAAACCAAGAAATAGTTCTCGAACTATAGAGAACAAGCTGATGGTTGCCAGAGGGGAAGGCAGTGGGGGGATGTGGAAAATAGGTGATGGGGATTAAGGGGTACACTTACCTTGATGGAAAAAAAAATGATAAAAGATTCCTTCCTGTAATCCCTCTGTGCTCCTTCTCCTTTTAGTTAGTACGGCCTTTGTGCCAAGTTGGCTGGTTTGCAGTTCGTTTAAGAGTTGTTTATAGGGTTGAGAAACTTCCCTCCCCCTTATCAGCCCCTACGTCTATAAACCTGTCTTGTTCCCCTGCCATTTAGAGCTTTGCGTGCTGCTGGGTTCTCCCCACTTCCCAGGCAGGTTTTCCATCCTGGGCACTTGGGCCTTCCCTTAGTGCGCTTATATCTGCACCATCATCTTTAGGAAATCATTTCAAGGTTCTGGCTGTGAATGGCATAGTTTCCTGTTTGTAGGGCTAAGGTGGATTTCCTGTGGGAAGATGCAAAAATGGGAAGTAAGAATTTACCTTTGTAGTTACAGAACTCACAGTAGGAACTCAACCGACAGTCCTTGCTTTCTTTCCACCTCCAGGCTCTCTTAGCTGGTTCTCCCTCTTCTGCTTCATCCTGGGCCCTCCTTGTTTCCCTATCATTACTGTCCTTAAGTGATTTCATCTAATCCAGTGGCTTCAAAACCTTTTATCTGCTGATTGGCACCTAAATGACCTCTCCCCTCTCCAGACTTATATGATCGCCACGTGTTCAATGTTCAGTGGCATGCCTAAGAGGAATCTTCAAGTTAACCTATACCAGCCAGATCTGCTTTCCACCTCCATCTCCACTCCCACACTCCACCATCTCAGTAACACTCAACAAGCTCAGTAGTATTCTTTATCTAGTTATTTGATCCCAAACCTCTGAGTAACCCATGTTTTTGTTGTTGTTTTCATCACTCAGTCCGTTTCATCAGCAAATCATATTGATTCTTCCTCCAAAAGATGCTTACCTCCCCATTTATCTACTTCTTTCCATCCAGACCACTCCTACTCCTAGTCCAAGCGAACAGCATCTCTCTTTGGCTGTGACACTAGCCTAACTGATCTCTCTGCTTCTAGTCTTGCATCCCACCCCCCACCCTCCCATGATTTATTTTCCATATGAAAGCTAGAATAATCTGGTAAGAACATCTTGGAGTTAGTTGAATTCAAGGCAATTCTGATTATAACACAAACACCCAGTTTTTCAATGGTAGGTTCAAAAAGGCTTGGTGGGATCATGGTGAACATATATATAGATATACATATAGATATATGTATGTATCTATATATATATAGATAGATAAATTTTTTTAAGGAATTTGACGAAATAGACATATCTACCTGTAACTCTAAATATTTAACTTATTGCGGTTACACATATGTATTTACAATTATGTAAAAGAACGTACTGGTTTAGAAATTTTTTCCATTCTTGCATTTCATAAAACGGATTTATTTCCACACTCCACGTGCATCTTCTTAAGTTGTTTTATTGAAGTGTTACCACAGCATGATTGACGTCAGTTCCTTGAGTTTCTTCTGCAACATCTGATACTGTATTCCAGAGAGTATCATCTTCTCTTCTGTTTAAATTGTTTGAGACAAGACTTTTTGCACCCAAGTATGACATTGTCACTGAAAGTTCTATATGAACCACGCTGTTCTTGTATAACAGTAGACAGTTGCTTAGGCATTTTTCCTGTGCTTATTTGTACTCTACATAATTCGATGTGATTATTAAATGAATATATATTTTATTCAGGATGTTTCTTTTTTGGTTTGTTTATAGTGGGAAGGTTTGTCTGAAAAACCTGACTTGCCTTTACCGGAAACTTAGAAGTCTACTGTCTTCTTCCCCTTTGCTTCTGAAGTACTTCTGTGTGGCATCCAGGATACTTTTCATGGTTTTCTTCCTCCTTCACTAGTCAACTCTTGCTCGTTTCCTTTGCTGGTCCTTCCTGATGATCCTGTCTCAGTACTAGTCCCATGGCTCAGCCCTTGGACATTCCCTTCCCAGGTGATCTCATTTAGCTTAATGGTCTTACATACCATCTGTGCATGGATCACTGTCAGATTAGCGTCATCAGCCTAGACCTTACCTCTGAACTCAGACTCAAATGTCAACTGCTAACATGATATCTACACTTACTTGTCTAATATCAGATTTTCTACCCCAGATTTACTATTCCATATTGCTTTCAGTAAATGGCAGCTCTGTTCGTCTAGTTGTTTAGTTACACAGAGTTATTCTTGGCTTTTCTCTTTCACATCTTGTATCTGATTGATAGCAAGTCTAATTATTTGTACCTTAAAAAGATATCTAGAATCTCATCAATTGACACCATTTACACACTACCATCCCTGCCAAAGCCATGATAATTTCTCACTTGAACTATGACTGTTGCCTCTTCACTGGTATTTATTCTTACGTTTGTATAATCTGTCCTTTTCACAGTATCCAGAGTGCTTTTTTTTTTTTTTTAAGACTATTTACTTATTTTCGAGAGAGAAAGAGCAGGGGGGAGGGTGGGGAGAGGGACCCTGGGCAGGGAGCCTGATGTGGGGCTCAATCATGGGACCCCGGGATCATGACCTGAGCCGAAGGCTGAGCGCTGTTTTTAACTCACAAGTCAGATCATGCCATTCTTTTCATTGAGAGTGAAATTCAATTACCGTGGCCTGTAACATCTTATAAGATCTGGAGCCTGTCTCTCTGATCTTTTCTTTCACTATGCTCCAGCCAGACAAGAACACACCAGCACGTGCTAGCCTTTGGTATATTGTGTGTGCCTTCCCAACTGCCTGGAACGTTTTGCTCTGGCCTCCACATTGCTCATTCCTTCACTCCTTCTGCTCTCTGCTTAAATGTTATCCTGTCAGAGATGCCTTCTCTGACAAGTGACTAATTGTCTTCCTCTTCTTTAACTTTGTTTTAGAACTTATCACCATGTAAACTGTTTTGTAGTTATTTGTTAATTGTCTATCTTCTTCCCACTCGAACCTACATTTCATGACCCATGTCCCCATCATCTAGAAATATGCTTAGCGCATAGGGGACACTGTAAATATTGAATGAATAAATGAATATCATTATTCTTGTACTCATCGAGCTCATTTTACTAAAGGCACTGCACTGATTCAAGTACTAGAGATGTAAAAAATTTTAGGACATGAAAGTTTGGCCGCAGAAGCATGGTGGTAGGAGGCAGATGAGGGAAGCATAAAGGTGGATGTGTGTGGAATGAGCATAAAGATTCCTTAGGAGATGGGAGTAAGAAAATTGTGGTCAGATTGGGATTGGTGGAAATGAATCATAGAGATTCACGGAAGGAAATGGGGGGCAGGCAGTAGATTGGGAAGCATACATGTCCTGGGCAGAAATAATTCTATTACAGGTAATGGGGGAGGGCAAGAGGAGTGGATCTTATTTATTTGTGGTTTACTTGGATTACGGTTCAGATTGTTGGTCTTTTTAGCTTGATCTCTTTATAGAATGCTAAGAAATATCATTTACAGTTTTGTTGTAGAGCAATGTAAAGTGTTTATGGACACTACACTCAAATGTTCCCACATTTTATTTTCTTCATAGAACGTGAATTCTTTTAGGAGCTAATGTTCCCTTGTCAGTAAAGGCAGTCTATCCTACGATAGCCTGTGTAAACACATCCTGTTATGGGCAGACACTGGGGAGAGCACAAAGAAATGGAGCGTCATTCTAGAGTTAGTTTGATATTGTTATGGGTCCCATCAGTCTTTTATTTCTCCCAGCAGAGCTAATGGATATTTTCTTATGTGTTAAAAGTCTCTGCTTATTGTTTGGAAACTATTTGAGTAGTTTTTGCCTTAAAAAAGGTATTTCAAGCTATGGTAGTTAGGTAGCACATTATTACATTTTGTAACAGATAATTTAAATACTAAGGAAAAATCAGTTCCTTATGGACAAGTGTTAATTTGCTTTTTTTATACTCTTGTGAATTTTTGGTAGGATTTCTTTTGGATCCCCTGATTTCCAATAGATAAACATTGCCAGCTTCTCTGTTTTCTGTTTCTGGACTACCTATGATTTATATAAAGGATTTCCTGGAACAAGGAGAGAAGCCCACTTCTGAATCATCTCAATCTCTGAGTGGATTCAGGTGATCCAGGCTCCTTGACACCGTAGCTGCCTTCCAGAAGCAAATGTAAATCCTGTCTGGACAAGTCTAATCCTAGACCTCAAAATATTCTTCCAGTTTTCATGTATAGAATCTAACCCTCAATAGAAAGTAATCAGGCCTATGAAGAGATAAGATGATATGACAAAAAAAAAAAAATAAAAACCAAACAAGATAACAGTATCCACAGAGGATACAAACAATGGACTTATCAGATGTTGACTTTAAAATAACCAGATCAGTATATTCAAGGAATTTGAAAGATGGGGCATTTCAATAGAGAGCTAGAGCTAAAAAAAAAACAAACAAAATGGAGATTCCAGAATTGAAAAATATAATAACTGAAAGTAGGAGTTCAGTGGATTAGACACAGCTGAATAGAGAATTAATCTACTGGAGTAAGGTGGGGTCAGGATGGAGAGCTACAAAGATGGAAAACATGGAGAAAAGCAGAAGAGATAGGGGAGGACAGTGGGAAATGGTGGTGCTGGATTTTTTTTTACAATAGGTGGTGCTGGATTACTTTGGATACCAGTATAGAGAGACTGTATTAAGTTACACTGTACAAAAAAGTCAGTTCTTGTAGATTGCATGTTTAAATTTAAAAATGTTAATTAAATAATAAAGCTTCCAGTAGGTAGCAAATAAAAATATGTTTGTGACCCTGAAGTTGACCCCAGCATTTTTTAAGAGGACACAAAAGCACTGTCAGAAAGGAAAATATTGATAGATTGGATTACCTTAAAATTAGGAACTTCTGTCCATCAAAAACCATCATTAAGAGAATAATGAAATAAGACATCGGGTACAGGGAGGTATTTGTTACACACATAATAAATGTGGGCTCTTAATTACGATATCTAAAGAACTGAAAGGGGATAACCCAATAGGAAAATGAGCACAAGACTTGAACAGGCAGTTTATAAAAGTTATCTCCATGTGGCCATTTAACACACAAAAAGATGCATAGTCTTATTAGTCATCAGGAAAATTCAGGTTGATTGTGATGATGTACCAGTGGATACCCACCAGAATGGCTATAATTAAAAAGGCTGATAATGTAGATTTTGGCAAAAATGTAGAGCAACTGGAATTCTTATATCTGCCTGTTGGAATGTACATTGTCTTAATAATCACTTTGGAAAACTGATCATCAGCAGTGTCTACTAAACTGAATCTAAGAATGCTTCATGATCTAGCAATTTCACTTGCAGGTATATACCCAACAGAAATGTTTACATGTGCCAAGCATAAGATATTCTTAGCACTATTTATAAATTGAAACAGCCCCAGCATCCATCAATAATGAATAAATTGTGGTATAGCCACACAGTGGAATACTATACAGCAATGAAAAAGAACATGGATGAATAGCAGCAAATATAATGTCAAGCAAAACCATGGCTGTAGATAAGTGGTAATGTTTGGTCATGATTAAGAGTTGAAGAAATGACAGCCAGTTTTAGAAGTTCTCAGTGCATGGATGAATTTTCTTGACTTTTGAGTTTCACACTAAGATCATCTGTATAGGCATTTTTTATTTGAACTTCAACATTAATATCTCTAATATGTCTGTCTTGGGCTAGTTCTGCTAAAGAGCATGAAGAGCATTCTAGTCGTCAGCTGGAAGGTGGGGACCTGGCTGCCAGAGTTCTGGCAGCCTGCTAGAGAAGGGGGCTGGAAGCCCCAGTGGGAATTCACTTAGTCTCTCCCTATTTGCACTTTGGTAGTGGTCTCTTTGATTTGGTCTATTTTCTCCCAGTGTAGAAACTTTCTGTTTTACTTTCTGTAGAGAATAAACCTCCAGACTTCAGTGTCTGCCTGGGTGCAAGTTCAGTGGCAGTCGCCTGGGGTCATTGGGTACAGGAGCTAATCTAGGGATCAACTGCTTTTTAATCAGACTTTGCCATGTATTTGTTATTTTACCCTTCCTCTTTCACACGTAGTTTTGGAAGTACCTTTTTAGTTGGTAGTACCAGGCAAGTGGTTATCTACCTGGAAGAATAATGGATTTGGATTCCTTCCCAATCCATATGATACATCAGTTTCCAATGAATTGAGGACTTCAGTGGGAAAAACCAAAAGAAGGAGAAGAAAGAGAAAGAAGGGAAAAGAAGGGGAAGAGGAAGGATCTAGCTCATATAAATAATGCCTACAAGTCCATAACAGAAGATTGAAAACCCAGTGGGAGAATGAGCAAAACACCTGAACAGGTATTTCACAAAATAGGAAATATGAACAAAGAGATACAAAAATATGCTTACCATGTTAATAACGATAACAATTCAAATGAAGGCCACAAGATGTAGATGGGTAAAGATGAAATCTGACACCAGTAGATATCGATGAGCTTGTAACTCAGAGGCAAGTCCTACCTGGCTATCGAGAGTACACTGGGACAGCCACTTTGGGAAATAGTGGGGGCAGTGCAATGATGTAGAACTTTCGTGGTTCTGTTCCTATATATGTACCCCAGCCACTCTCGCCCCTGGACCTCAGGAGATGGATGCAGCAGCGTTCACAGCAGAATGGTCTGTAAGAATGAAAGCTGACAGCAGCCATAATGTCTCTTAGTAGAAGATTGGGTAAATAAATGGCAGTACGTTCTGCATGTTCATTTAAAACAAAACTGACCTGATAGCTATTTTATTTCCTTACAGGAAATGTTTACATTTTTCTTACATCAAAAGGAGTAGTAAAGTTTTAATGACCTGTATTTCCACATCATCTACTGAAAGACGGCGTACTCCCTCTTACTCTAATCACTTGAGGCAGGGCTCCAAATGCAGGGGAAGCTGGAGGCAAGATTTTTGACCATGATGATTTATGAATAAGAGAGTAGGATGAAGAATAGTTTGTCCTCTGGGATCTTTCTCTTACGACCTGTGCACTCAAGAAAGCAGTTCGTTGAGTTTGGTGGTAGGGGTAATAATAATTATTAATAATAACAATAATTAGCAGGACTAGCTACCATTTCTTGAGAGTTAACTGTGTGTCCTACCCCAGGCTAGTAGCTCGTTGAATTCTCATAGCAGTATCCTATAAGCTGGGCATTGTTATCTCATTTATAATTAGAAAACTGATGCTTTTTAAGAGTTTAAGAAATTTGTTCAGGATCATAGTTTTAGATAGTGCTGTGGGGAATTATATACACGTTTGGGTGACAGTTCCATCTTAATATTGGTAGGTGAAATGACTCTGCTGAAGGAAAGGAGAAAAAAATATCTAAAAATCCTATTGGGCCACAGACCATAACAAACTTTTGGGGTACTGCTGTGGTACTGTTGTTGGCTTACTGTTTTTTAAAAGTCATCCTGACACTTGGCACTGTGAGAAAGCATAACTCTATAGATCTTACAGAGAGAGAGAGTCTGTTTGCCTGCACTCAGCATTTATCATTTGGTAGAGTATCTTGTGCTATTGAGCATTACACCACCTAAACAATTTCATTTCATTTCTCTTTTCTTTTCCTTTTTTTCTTTTTCTTTTCTTTCTTTCTTTCTTTCTTTCTTTCTTTCTTTCTTTCTTTCTTTCTTTCTTTCCGCCAACACACGATGTTCCATTATTTTCAGGTGTACAACATAGTGATTCAGTAACCCTGAACATTATCCTGTGCTCACCACAAGCGTAGCTCCCATTGGTGGCCATACAGTGCTCTTCCCGCCAGTGGCTATATTCCCTATGCTGTGCCTTTTATTCCTGTGACTTAAAAAAAATGGACTCTGTAGGGCAATGATAATTACTTCATGTTTTGAGTAGATAACTTGTATTCATGGTTCAAAAACCAAAGAAAATTCAAAAGTGTTCCATAGCCCCAGAGCACCATCATGCAGAATTAAGCATTATTATTTTTTTGCTGATGGATTGTGCATCCTTCCAGAGACTTTTTTATCCAAGCAAATGTGAATATAGGTCCTATTTGTCTCTTTACACACAAAAAATACTGTCTCAGACTTTGCTTATTTTACTTAACAGTGTCTCCTATACATTGTTCTTTCCCTATAGTATATAGAGAGCTTCCTTGTTTTTTTTTTTTTCCAATAGTTTCAGTGTAATGATGGACCATATTTTATTCAACCAACCCTCTTTTGCTGAGCACTTTCCTCAATATCTTACTGTTATAAGTAGGAGAACATGAATGTGTCACATGTATACAAGTATATATGGAATAATTTCTTCCTAGAGGTAGATTTGCTAGATTTTTTTAAGTTTTGAAGGTACTGCCAACCTGCTCTCTCTGGGATTTGTGCCACTTCCACCAGCAGCACCATGGTGTTGGTATCCTCCAGAGTCTTGATGGCCATCTTTGCTATCAAACTTACTGCGTTTGGCCATTTGAAGGCTAAAAAGAGTTATTTTAATATACAGTTGACCCTTGACCAACATGGGTTTGAACTGTATGTGTCCACTTATATGCAGATTTTTTCAATACTTTGGAAGATTTTTTGGAGATTTGTGACAATTTGAAAAAAACTTACAGATGTAGCATATAGCATAGAAACATTGAAAAAATTAAGGAAAATTTGGGTATGCCATGAATGCATAAAACGTATGTAGATACTAGTCTCTTTTATCATTTACTGCCATAAAATACATATAAATCTATTATAAAAAGTTAAAACTTGGGGCACCTGGATGGCTCAGTCAGTTAAGCGTCCAACTCTTGGTTTTGGCTCAGGTTGTGATCTCCGCCCTGGGAATGAGCCCCACACAGGGCTGTGAGCTCAGCAGGGAGTCTGCTTCCACCTTCTCTCTCCCTCTGCCCCTCCCCCTTCTCGTGGGTGCGTTTTTTTCCTCTCTCTAAAATAAGTAGATAAACTTTTTTAAAAAATGTTAAAATTTATCACAACTTAAGCATACAGACTATACCGGGTGCCCTTTGTAGTGGAGAGAGATAGAAACAAATGTAAAGATGCAGTATTAAATCACAGCTACTAAAACTCACTGTAGCGCATGCTGTACTACTGCAAGAATTTTGTAGCTACTTCCTATAGCAGTTGCAGTGAGCTCAAGTGTTGGGAGTATCCGCTTAAAACATCATGTGACCCCAGTGGTCTGTGCTTGAGCAGCAGTTCGTCTCTGTAGGAAATTGCATATCACAGTAAGAAGTGATCCGTTGTGGCTCCAATCTTGTCCATCAAGTTGCTCCTGTGCTTAAAACCTTTCAGTGGAATCCATTGGGTAGTTAGGATTTTTCAGATGAGACGGTCAAATGTTATATGTGGATTTTCAACTGTGCCAGGGGCTCAGCACCCTCAACCCCCACGTTGTTCAAGGGCCAACTGTACATTTCTCTTATTATGGGCAAAGTGGGGCATCTTCTTGCTTGGGCCACTTATATTATCTTCTCTGTATACTGCCTTTTCCTATCCTCCATATTTTCTCTTGGCTTCTAAGTTGTATTCTAATTGATATCTGGGAGGCATAAATATGTATGTATGTATTTGTGTGTGTGTGTGTATACATATAAAATAGTTTTTTGTGATATGAATTGGAAATATTGCCGAGTTTGTCTTTTTAAAAAAAAAATCAGCTTTATTGAGGTATAATTGACATATAAAATTGTGAGATATTTAAAGCGTAGATTGTGGTGATTTGATGACATTGTGAAACGACTCCCCGATCTAGCTAATTAATACATTCACCACTCACAGATTTATCTTTTTTTTTTTGACAACCTTTAAATTCTACTCTCTTAGTAAATTTCAATTATACATTAAAGGTTCTCAACTATAGTCACCATGTTTTACATTAGATCCTCTAGATCTTATTGCTCTTATAGAGGAAAGTTGGTACTGTCTTACCTACCTCTCCTTATTCCCCCATCCCCAGCATCTGGCAACTACTTTTTTACTCTCAGTTTCTATGAGTTTGACTTTTTTTTTTTTTTTTTTTTTTAGATTCCACATAGAAATGATACCATGTAGTATTTATCTTCTCTGTCTGGCTTGTTTCACTTATAGCACAGTGACCTCAAAATCTATCCATGTTGTCTCAAATGGCAGGATTTCCTTTGTCTTGCTGCATAATATTCCATTGTATTTGTATACCAAATCTTTATCCAGTTATCCCTTGAGGAACCAAATGGAGAGTATTTTTTCCCTCATTTGTCTTTTGATTTTACTTACGGTATCTCTTCCCGAGAAAAAGCTTTTCTTAAAAATTTTCTCCCTCCTTCCCTCACTTCTCCTCCCTCCCTCCCTTCCCCGCCCTCCCGCCCTCCCTTCCCCTCCCTTCCTCCCTTCTTTCCTTCCTTCCTTCCTTCCTTCCTTCCTTCCTTCCTTCCTTCCTTCCTTCCTTCCTTCCTATATAACCCAGCAATATAAATGCCAAACCTGTCAAACAGTGAAATTAAGAAGAAGGCGTTGGGAAAAGTCAGGACCAAGGAATTGCTTCAGAGAACTAGGTGAAGTCTTAGGGCAGTTTCAAGAGCGATATGTGTCTAGTCAGCTAATATTTATTGGGCACTTATTTTATGTCAGGAACTATGCTCACAAGTGGAAAGATGTGGCGAGCAAAATCACGTAGAGTTCTTGCCCTATGGTATTTTTAAATTTCCTGGGATGACAAACATTATCAGATAATTAAAATTACATTATAAAACGGTACTTAGGTAAAGGCCTTCATGTATTCTGTGCTATGAGACTATATCATTGAGAGATTTAATTTAAGGAAGTCTTCGAATGAGGAAGAATGTGTAGGAGTTCACTGGCCAGGAGAGAAGAGAAGAGCCATGTAGGCAGAGAGGCAATACCTTGTTGCTGGGAAGGTGAGAGGGGCTGGAAGAGGAACAGTGTAATGGAGGGGAGGAAAGTAAACAAAGCTGGAGGTGCAGTTGGGGGCCAGACCCTGTAGTCCTTGAAGGTCATGTTAGGGAGTTTTAAGAACTCCCATGTTAAGGACAGTGGGATTCCACTGAAAGGTTTTAAGCACAAGAGCAACTTGATAGACAAGATCCACATAGATGTAGGGTGTATAAAGGTTAAAATGACAGGGTAGAAGAACATACACTAGCTAGGAGGTTATCATAGTTGTCCGGGAGAAGGCAGTATGGAAGCTTGCACTTGATTGGAAGTGGAAATGTGTAAGGGTTTGGGGAGCGCTTAATGATTGACATGGAATGGGAAGTAAGAGAAAGGAAGGTGATGAGGATAACTCTTAGGTTTCTGGTTTGTATTAATAGGGTAGAGAGTGATGCCTTAAAATGGGATGTTATATTCTGAAAGAGAACCAGGTTTATTGGGATAATAATCATGTTTATCTAGGATATGTAGATTTTGAAATGCCTTTGAGACAAACAAAAGCAGAAGTCAAATCAGCAGTGGAATATATCGGTCTGAAGCTTAGAGACCAGCCTTGGGCTGCAGCTATGTAATTGGAAAACATCTGTGTATATAGTGGAAATCAAATCATTGATGGGGCTGAGATTGCTTGGGTAAAATGGTAGTAAGAAAAGAGCAGTAGATCTAGAACTGAGTCTTGATAAACTTGAGCATTGAGGAGCACGAGTCAACAAAAGACACAGAGAAGGACCAACTAAAGAAACTGAAGAAAAAAACTAGGAATGTATGGTGTCACGATATATAGAGGAGTAGGAGGGGTGGCAACAGTGTTGAATGCTGCTGACAGGTGCCTGCTGGATTTGATGTCATGGAGATTGTCAGTGACCTTCAAGCGAGTGATGAGCTTGAATCAGACTGGGGTGGGTTGAGGAACATGTAGGAGGAACTGTGGGGGTGCTAGGTATAGATTTCTCTTTTAAGAGGTTTGATGAGAAGGGGCCGAGAGAGGCAATGAGGAAGTTGCTACAAGAACATGAAAATTATTTTGTTAACTGGGAGAAAGTAAATATATAAAAGGGAAAATGAGTAATTGGCAGTTTTAAGGTTCTGAGAAGGGGGGCGAGATTGAGATCTAAAGCAGAGTGAAGGAGAGATAGGTCCACTGTTGGGATGGGAGGAAAGGGGGGTAGGATGGGGTGCACAGTAGGTGTGCATGTTAAGAATTAGGAGGGAGAGTTCCTTCATGATGCTTTCTATTTTCTCTGTACAGTAGGAGGCAAAATCACTCACTGAGAGTCTCATGACAGGGTGGACTCTTGGGGGTTTGAAGAGAAGAAGAATTTGAAAATAGACTGGGCATACATTGACCAATGAAATATAGTCAGATTGCTGGTGTTTCTCTGGGCCATTCAGTAGCGGTGCCACACGTTTATGGTGGAGTTTGGCTTCAGCAGCCTGCTCTGCAGGCATCCAGAAAGCAGACCATTGTACACATCCAGAGTTCGTTTGGCTAGATGGGTGCAAAGAAAAGACAGGGGACAAGAAGGTATTGAAATGGTAGACGATGGGATATAATCGAAGCAGGAAGTAAGTGAAGAAGAGAGAAGGCTGATGGATTGGAGAAAATGTCATGGATTCAATTAGAAGTTTCCCCGAAGTTGAAGATCGGTCACAGTGGAAGAACGTGCAAGTAGGATCAAGAGCAGATTATGGTTAGAGGGTGTGTTTGAAATACTCATCTTGGAGGAGATGCCATATTCTCTCACTTCAGAAAAGCTGTTGGGCAGATGGTGAGGCTGAGCAGGGAGATGTCAGGCAACCCTGCTTAGGGAACAGTAAGGGAAGATGAGTTTCCCTGGCCTTGGTATTTTCAGGTCCCACTCCTTGGATTGGGCTGAAGGAACAGGGCCACCTAATCAAGAGGTTCTTGAAGTCGCTACTCTTTGTCTCAGAAGCTCCCAGTCATAACGATGGTGTGTGGTGCTGCATGTTCTGGGAGCTCCAGGCTGACTGGCTGAGCAGCCTGCCCCCATGCATTGTCTCACATCTGCTGAAGCTCTTAGATTCCACTTATCGTGAAGTCTCAGGGTCTCATTTCTGTGGTTTACTCACCATCAAGAAGTTTGGTGCTATGAATTCCTCAAGTAGTATCAATACATTTCTGCCGATTCATGGGTATTTTCCTTGCATTTTGACGAATGCCATGTATTTTGTTAAGAGTGTGGCCAGCGCTGTAATCAGAGGATACTAACTGGTTGATCGAAACAAACTTTTGATTCGGTGTCGCCCGTGTGTGTTCATGTAGAGCTCCAGGTAATAGTAAGCAACAGCGACAAAAAGCATGACCAGATCTATGAAGAGAGCCACGTGACTGCTAAGTGTTATGATTTCAGTATACTTTATGCATATCTGTGTTATGTACAAAACCACCTCTTTCCACTTGACGGTAGGAGTTGATTGGAAGTTTTCTCTTGGAAGTAGACGTTGGGTGATATGAGTGAGGACAAGGGAGTTGAGAAGAAGAATGATGAGGGATGATGACACAGGAGATGTAAAGGGGCTTTCATGTGACATCAGTGAACTCACTGCCCTTTCAAGAATCAAGAGAAATGGGCATTTGGGAAGGTGCCTGGTGGGTTCAGCAAAAGGGACGAAACATGAGCCTGAATGTTCTCAACCACACCCTCGGTATCTGGAGTGATGGTCCAGTATGTTCCTTGGGGCTGGGCACAGTTGGTCAGAGATTGATATACTGAATGCCAGTGGGTTGAAGAAGTCATATGTTTGTTAAAGGGCAGAGATCATAAAACTAGGGGACAAAGGGACATGTGAAATCCAGATGTTTCGATAGAGTGTCTGCTATCCGTATCGCCCGGTGTGGAAATGAAACGATTTCTTTGAATTTATGTACACAATTTACTGAGGGAGTCGGAATTCATGTGACTTGCCTGAGGTTCCAAGCAAGTTTAGTACTGATGACCAGCAGAAGTGCAGACAACTTGTGGTTCTTCTTTGAACCTTTGAAACTCCAAGAGCACTCTTCTGCCCAGATGCCTTTTTCTGCTTTTCATCTGTCATCTGAAGAATGCGGTTTCTTTTCACGGGCCAAGGCTAAGTGAAATCAGGGCATTATTTTGTAATACGTTGGCAGATATGTTCAAAGTTGCCTTATTTTCTTACCGCATAAACGTGTAGATTTTTCTAAGGCAAAAATAGAGTGTGCCTGACAAATTGCTACAAATCCAAATGTCGGCATGATTGGGCCTGTGCCCCCTGGAAACACTTGCCTTGGTGGCATTTTCAGACAGATGCTATCAACTGTTTTATCATGAGAGGTAATCTTTTGTACTTTCCCGTATGTAGACTGGTGATGTACATCGAGAGAGACAGCAGAAAGACCACTCCAGGCAAGGAGCAGCAAAGCAGCAATGAATACCTGTCCAAATGCCTGGACCTTCTCATCCGTCACATCGTGCAGGAACTGCCACGGATCCTGGGTAAATCGGAGGCTCGTGCGCAGGCCCCTTGCTGAGGCCCTTTCTGCGCGTGGGCTTTCAGGCTTCGCCTCTTTTTTACTCTTGCCTCTCCCTTATCACAGGCAAGCGCAGTGACACCTCTTCTTGATCGTGTAGTTCCCAGATTTCAATTCAAGATTTGCTTTATCTGTTTTTACAGTTATTTTGCATCAGTGGCGTGACTGAGGCAATGAGCAGGCTACAGGTTACACTGAGGTGTTATATGCGGTGAACTGGCATAGAACTCTATTTCTATGGAAAATAAACACAAGGAAAGCATCTTAAGAGCTTAAAATTGAACTTATGCTTTTTATTTTGGGTGACTCAAGATTTCTCTCTGCCTAATTCTGAAGAAAAAAATTTTCCTTCAGGTTATAGCCACTCATTTATTTACTGTTTAAAGAATTGAACAAGGCATAGGCATCAGCGCTTAAATATTAAAGAATTTTGATATTAAAGTTCAAAGTTTAGAACTCTCTTGAGTTTGAAAAAAATTAAAAATATCTAATAATGATTTGCAAAAGATGTCTATTCCAGCTAATCTCTTATTTCATTGTTATTTGGAGACATTAAAATAATCTAAGGAATGTGTACATTTTGTTTAAATCCCATTCCATACTTTTCCAGCAGATGTAGCTATAAACCAGAAATGTTTAAAATGTTAAATTTGATCTAATCTCTTATGGTGAAATATGCTTAGACTCAGAAATTTAGAGTATTAAATCAGAATAATGAAAATGTCTTCATGACTGATTGACAGTATCTTTTTGTCTTTTTGCTCCTTACTAATACTTTGAGAGATTTTTTTTTTTTTTTGCCTGTTAATGACTGAAAATAGAACATTTCAATCTTTTTTTTTTTTTTGGGATTGTAACCTTTTATAAAATTTCAGCTTGAAGGCTATAGTCTGGTCAATTGGTAGTTGAGTTTCTTAGTGCCACACTCATCCTGTTTTAGGATGTGATGCTAAGATTCAGATGTCCACAGCACAAGTTTTATTTATGATTGGACTTATCATCTGATGGGAAGTTTTAGGAATTGATCTTTTTTTTTCCTTCCATCCAATTATTTAAAAATTGCAGTCTGTAATCTGTTCACTTATGTATTTTTTAAGTAGGGTGGGCGTGGAGCCTAACATGGGGCTTGAACTCATGACCCTGAGATCAAGATCTGAACTGAGATGGAGAGTTGGATTGCTTAACTGACTGAGCCACCCAGGCACCCCTCACTATTAATTTTTTTTTTTTAAAGATTTTATTTATTTATTTGACAGAGAGAGAGACAGCCAGCGAGAGAGCGAACACAAGCAGGGGGAGTAGGAGAGGAAGAAGCAGGCTTATAGCGGAAGAGCCTGATGTGGGGCTCGATCCCATAACGCCGGGATCACGCCCTGAGCCGAAGGCAGACGCCCAACCGCTGTGCCACCCAGGCACCCCCCCTCACTATTAATTTTTTACTTAAGTTTTTCCTGTTTACAGAAGTGAAAAGTGCTTGTGGTTAAAATTTGGAAAAGACAAAAAAAAAAAAAAGGAAGAACAATCATATCGAAAACCACTACTATAAACTATTTAAAATTGCTAGATGAAAGATCAAGCTTATATCCATTCTGTCCCCAGAGGCCACAGCTTTCTATTATAATCTCAATATTTGTGAATAAAATAACACAGCCCCTACCCACTTCTTTTATTTGGAGAGTAATTACTGCAGCAGCCCCACGAGTGTTCAAGCAGTGACTAGTGGTCCCCAAGTGTTTGTGATCTGTAACCTTTGTGTGTGCTCTGGGATGTGCTTTGCAGGTGACATTCTTAACGCCTTGGCCAATGTTTCCGGTCGTAAACACCCATCAACAATCCAAGCGAAGCAGCTGAAGATGTGTCTACCCCTGATGCCTATAGTGCTTCACCTCGTAACTTCCCAGGTACTATCTTATTAGCAAAAAAATAATATAAAGGTGACTCCCGTTCTGGTAAACTGAATCTTAGAGATATCAACTCAGACAAAACATTTTCATTTTGTTTTCATGTATGTGGCTTTCAGGATTTAATCTATGGAAACTCTCATCACACAGGTATTTCGACCTCAAGTTGTAACGGAAGAATTCCTTTTCAGTTATGGAACTCTTCTTGTGAGTAACGCTGAATTTTTCACGTTCCTAATAAAAATGTGGCTGTCTCTACTGTGTGTGGAATTTGGTTTCAGAATGAAGTAATTTTAAAATCCTTGTGGTATTTATTTGTCTCTAGGGACGTGACCTTTTTATATTTTTATCTGTTGACTGTAATAAAATTTGACATTTGGAAAAAAATACATTCTCTCCTGATAATGTATTTTGTTCAGATACCGCCCAAGTAGGGTAAATAAGTCCATAGAAAAGACTTTCATAGATTTTGGTATTAAACATCGTGAAAAAATTTAAAATAATCAACCTGGTGAGAATGGAATGCTAGGAATATATTATCATCATTATTTACTTTGGCTTATGTTGTCCGGTTACATGCAGTGTCTCTTTTTATGATGGCATTTCTCTAAGTTAAGCTCAGTTTAACTTTTTCTGTAATTTTGATGAGATGGGTAGCAATGAAAAGCAAATCATTGTCCTATCTTTCACTTCATTTTTGCTCACAAAAAACAGTCTTTTTGTTTATATTGTGGCTCATGAATTATGTTATCTTTTTTCCTCTCCTGGAGTAGTTATAGTATATATCATTGATAAAATGGGGAGCTACACAAAGAGGAGGCTGAGACATTTGTCTCACGGCATCTCCAGTCTTACTTTGATATTAATAATGCTCAACAGAGATTTTCAAAACGCCATAGAGATTTCTAGTTAAAATGAAGTAAACATCTCCACGTTATTTTAAGTTTGGAATACAAAAAAATGATTGTCCTCAATCATTGAGAGTGTAGGACAAATGATTGTCCTCAATCAGGGAGAGTGTAGTTTTCTAGAAGGTTTATCATAGAGTAAAATATGAAGTTTTGAAGTACAAATGTTGAGTGGAGATCACTGATTTTTTAAGAAGTGTGTTCAGGCAATGCAGTTAGGGTCCCTTTATACCTAATTTCAAATCTTTATCATCCTACGTGCCTTGAATCCCAAATTCTGCAAAGTATGTAATTTTCGTTGTTGGACATTCATGGATTTGCAAATTATTAGAATTTCACTTACTACCTTCTTTAATTTGCCTTTTAATCTGTTTTTAAGTAGTATATAGGTATCATTTTGGCATGACCATAATTCTCTGATCCCACTGCACCGAGCTGTCATTGCCTGGAAATGGTAATTTTGCCCTTGTAGCTATCTTGGAATCTTTAGGCCCAGTGTTTATTTATTTGGGATGCAGATAATTGTTCTTATTTGTTCTCTTATTTTTTTCTCCTGTGGAATACTTTTCTCTGCCTACGTTAACGGAGTACACTCTAGGTTTTCAAGGAACCAGCACGTGTCTCCAACTAAAAGTCTTTATGGACTTTCAGGAATTACGTGTGTGTATTTTAGGGAGAGCACATCTGCTCCATGTAATGCTATGCTCCGGACAAGGAGGAAGCCACACCAAGGAGGGATCTCCTCATCTTCTCCCAAGATTGGACGAACTCTGTGTGGATTGGGAGGTAGTCTGTAGGGTCTTCTTAATATAGGCCCTTTTAGGGAATGGAAAATAACTTGCCTGGTTGAAAGGTAATTAGGATTTTGGAAAATCTTTAGCAGTTTTTTCCCTAGATAATGTCACTCAGGTAGAGTTTAGGCAAATAAAATGGAAAAGGTCTTTTGTCTTTCTTCAGGCTGTTTTCCTAGTTTGGATCATGGCCAGTCCCAGAATTTTTTCATTATTTTTCTCATCACATCTGTTATTTGGCCTTAGCTGTGTGTTCATCGTTCTTATGCTTAGTGTTGATGGCTTTGATGAAAAACTAGTAAAGGGAAAGAGGTATTGACTAAAATGAAGGACCTGGATTTAGTTATCTACAGAGTTCTTGTGCATTTATTATGAACTGTTGAGAGTCGGTTGTTACTTCTGCAAATTGATTCGTAATTTATCCAGAAGATGTCAAAGGTGTTATTGAGGTTACGGTGCCCTACTGATGCCACCAGGCAAAGTCAACTCATCCAACATCTTCCAGCTTCTTAGATTAGCATATGAAAGCCTCTTGAGTTTTGTGCTTTGAAATAATTCTTTTAAATTTTGCTTCGGCAAAGGTTTCCTGAACTTATTTGAGAGGTTTTATTTGTTGGTTTTGTTTTGTGAGGAGAGAAGGGGTTGCACAGTGTTCAGTAGAGCAGTCCTGTAGAAAGTGTCCAGAGCACGGGTCACCCTCTGTCCTGGTGGCCTGAGGGGGCAGGTCATTCTTGTGTATTTAGCACTGTGTTTTGAAAGCCTTATTGTTCTATCTGGAAATAAATGTTATTTTTAGTATTTTTCGAAATATATCTGGTAGAGTAGCTTGATTTGCCTTAATTTGAGATATTCTAGTGTGGTTCATCTTTAGTGGTTGTATCCAGTGGCAATTTGCTGTCCAGAACCTCTTGTGCTTCCTTGAAAGCAGCTCTCCAGGAGCTGCTGGCCTGCCTTCCACTGCTATGGAAACAGCAGTCAGGCTGGTGTGGTGGCCACTCGTGAGAAGGGTCCTGAAGGAGCTGGCGGGAGGGAGCGGTGGAATTGTGCTTCCTGTTGGTCTCACTTCTCACGCTGGCACCAGGCATGGTTTGCCTATTTGACCCGTAGACCTCTTTTATTTTATTTTTATTTTTTGGTAGAAAAAATTCGGGATACTTCTTACATGTGGACACATGAGTATAAGAATTAACATTTTGTAAACATAGTTTTCCCAACTAAAATGAAGTTTTGGTCATCTTATATTTTGAAGAGGTGGATATTTGGAAACTATTTAGCAGGGCACCTTTAAACCATGATTAAGCTTTCAAAGGGTCCAGGCAAAAGAGGACTACATAGCTGGTAATTGCTATTTTCCCTTCTGATTAACAGAAGCAGTGTGTCATCATACCCACCTCTCTCTCCAGTTTTTAAAAAAAGTATCTAGGGATAGTGTGAGCCGCTGGGCAAGTGTTATGGGGAAATCCTGTGGTGAATACCATAGTTCTGTGGGACCTCCAATGAATTGGGCTGGGAAATAGGAAGCAATGGCATTAAGGAAATGCGCTCGGGAACTCGTGTTGTGTATTAACCTAATGTTCACTGTGTTTCTTGTGTCCTTTTGAAAATGCTCTTGATTAATGAGCTGAGGAAGAGGATTTTGTTGTGGTTTTTTTCCTTAAGTCCTGGCCTCGTTAGTTTTTAAAAGTGCAATAATGACAGTGTGGTGGCTAAAGTTTTCTACAAAAAAGACTTCACAATTCTAACTTTCAAATATAAGAAATGATAAAATTATTCTGATAGGTTTTTATACAAAAGTATAATTATAATCTCCATTATTAGTCAATCTTTACTTATCCTGGGCATTGAGACACTTATTTGAAAGGAGACACACTTCCTGCCTTCTGCAGATTTTTATTTTTTATTTATTTATTATTATTATTTTTTAAAGATTTTATTTATTTATTCGACAGAGATAGAGACAGCCAGTGAGAGAGGGAACACAAACAGGGGGAGTGGGAGAGGAAGAAGCAGGCTCATAGCGGAGGAGCCTGATGTGGGGCTCGATCCCATAACGCCGGGATCACGCCCTGAGCCGAAGGCAAACGCTTAACCGCTGTGCCACCCAGGCACCCCTGCAGATTTTTATTTTAAGTGGGAGTTGGTTTGTTGATAGGTATTGACTTCAGTTGTAGTAGATACAGCAGAGCAGGGCGCTCTTAACATTTTAAAAAATATGATACTATGTACTTGTTCACTGCCACACAGATGTTCTTACTATGACACCCCCCCCCCCCCCGCCTTCTATGAACCATGAGTGAATTCATATGCATAGTTTGCTGTAGGAGCTCCTTCCCAGCTTCTTTGAAGTGGTACTGAGTGATATGGCTGAGCGCTGGCCTGCCCGCGAGGCGCAGCTTTTCCCTGTAGATGGCGCCATTTTCTGCCCACACTCCTCCATCCAGGGAGCCTGGCTGTGGGGCAGGTGTCCGTCCTTTCTGTTCCTCTGCTAAGACTCCCAGCTTTGAAGCTCATGCCCTCAGAAGATGGCCTGTGTTACGCCCTGTGCTGTGCTCATACAGATTCCTGGATCATTGCCCCTCATTCCTCAGAATCTCCCAGGACTGCTCACTGCCAGTGTCTCCGTGCTGCGTCTGTCCGCATTCTTGGAAAAACAGATTTCACCATGGACTTCCAACTCCTCAGCCTCTCAGCCTCTCCACCACCTCTTCCCTCAGGAGCTTGTCTTCCCTCTCTCAGCTGCCTGCACCCATGACATTTCCAGCGCCACACTGCCTGGCCACCACCCCTGATTTTCACCTCACTTCCTCTGCTCCCCATGTCCAGCAGCCCTTCGAGTCCTCTGAGACTTGGATTGGTCTTAGCACTTTCCGCTTACCATCCTGTCCTCCCAAGGGCTGACGACTTCACTTTTCTCTTCACTCAGCTTCGAGTCCCTTGCTAAGCCCCCTTTATTGCCTTATGCAAACCTGTTACTCCCTTTTTTTTCTTCCTCCAGTGTCCTGCTCTGGCAAACCCTAATTCTGGTTCAGTGTAATTCTCCACCTCCTGCTTTGAGTGGCTAAATACGGCTAGAGAAAAACTCAATGAAATAACTGGTCTCACTTTCGTTTTTTCTTTTTCTTTATTTTTTTGCAACTGGTCTCACTTTAAATTCCTGACTGCTCATCTCAAGTGAGCCCTCTCTCAGCACATCTAGCTGATTTTCCTAATTTTACACCTTCATGCTTACTAGAAGAAATGTATCAAAAGACATTAAAATCGATAAATCAATGAAACACTCGGAGGGATTTTTTAAATTAAATAGGAAGTATAAGGAAGAAAAAAAGTTAAAAGAAGCCCATAATTTCACTATCTAGATAACCCTTCTTGACATTAAAAAAGAAAAAAAATTAATATACATATATGGCTAGAAAATTCCAGCTCTGCAGAAGGGCAGAAAATGAAACGTGAAAGCCCACCTCCCAGGCCAGCATTCTGTCTTCCTAAAGGAAACCTCTGCTGGTGGTTTCCTGTGAGTCTTCCTCAGAAATTTTTGTCCTCCTCTGTGTTTGTGTATTATCTATATTTAAAAATATATACACAGGAAAGATCATAGTATAAACACTGTGCTATGCCTTCTTTCTTAGTAATCCATAGACCTTTAAATAGAATTATTTAAGTCAAAAGACATCTTTTTCTGAATATTTTATTCAACATCAAATCCATATTTACTCGGCAAAAGTGATGTGCCCATTTTGGAATTTTGTGAAATTATTTCAACCAAATTATCATGACAGGCTTACGTTGCCTTTTTCTTAATATTTACTATGTTATTTCTTTTTTTTTTTTTTTTAAGATTTTATTTATTTATTCGACAGAGATAGAGACAGCCAGCGAGAGAGGGAACACAAGCAGGGGGAGTGGGAGAGGAAGAAGCAGGCTTCTAGCAGAGGAGCCTGATGTGGGGCTCAATCCCATAACGCCGGGATCACGCCCTGAGCTGAAGGCAGACGCTTAACCGCTGTGCCACCCAGGCACCCCTACTATGTTATTTCTTTTTTAGTCTTTTTGTTTTGTAGTCATAGACTGAAAAAACAATATATAAGTGTCTCATATGTTCAGCTTTCAAAGAGCATATGTCTTTGAGATTTTGTCTTAAATATTTATTTAACTTATAAAATATATGCTTATTCAAGAAAACGCAGAAAATTATAGGGAGATTTGAAGGAAAAAATCACCCATAACTCCACCATTCTCAGCAACAACCCTGTTGTTAACATACTGTTGTTTAGAGTGTTTTCAATTCACTTATATGCATCTCTGTGTAGAAAACTGTATGTGTGTAACATATATATATATATATGCCTTACACTGACACATGTGGTTGAAATTATGCTGTGAGTATATGTATGTATATAGATTTGTATTCTGTCTTTTTTCTATTTAACTTTTTAAAGATTTATTAGAGTGAGAGAGCAAGCAGGGGCAGGGGCAAAGGGAGAGGGGAAGTAGACCCCCTGCTGAGCTCGGGGAGCCCAATGCAGGGATGTGGGGCTCCTGAGATCATGACCTGAGCCGAAACCTAGTCAGATACTTAACTGACTGAGCCACCCAGGTGCCCCAGTTTTTTTCTACTTAATTTTGACTCTTAAGCATTTTCCCATAACTTATAAAAATTTCTTCCCCCCCACATTTTAATGGCTGTATACTGTCCTATTTTTATAAACTATGTACAGTTTGATACCATTTCAGTGAAGTTCAAAAGTACCCAAATAGTATACTGTTTAGGGACACATGTCTATCTAGTAAAACTATTAAAAATGCCAAGAAAATGATAAATTCATGACAGTGGTTATCTGCAAATACATGACATGGGGTAGAGGAAGCTCATGCAAAGAATTGGGAATGTCTAAGTTCTTTTTTTCTTTTTCTTAAAGTAGGCTCCATGCTATGCATGGAGCCCAGCACAAGGCTTGAACTCACAACCCTGAGATCAAGACCTGAGCTGAGATCGAGTCAGATGCTCAACTGACTGAGCGACCCAGGTGCCCCTGGGCTGTCTTAGTTCTTAACTAATATGGGTTTAAGGATTTTCTTTATTTTTTATAGCCCAGAAACCTACGCATATGTTCTTTTATGTATGTTATATATAGTTGTTTATATTTACAAGTATTTTAGGAAGAACCATTGGACCAGAGTAAACTCATTTTCCCTCCAGACTAATTGCTTATTTGTTTTTTTATACCAGGGTAATCTTATACTTTACTTGTTATTTGTTATTACATATAAAATATTAGATATGTATTCTTTTGTGAGCCAGGGGCCAGAACCCAGTTGTAGTGCTTCCGCACGTCACTATCACGGCCACACTGCTTATTATTACTGTTTCATTCAGATCGTGTTCACAGAGTACCTCTTCTGTGCGGTGCATTCAGCTGGGGACTGGGAGTACATGCAGGGAGCTCAAAGCCGAGCTGCTCAGGCCTGCTTCTAGAACAGTGTTGGGGGTCTTCCTGCACAGAGGCACGGGGCAGGGGTTAGGGTTGGGGTAGGATGTATATAAGCGGGACTAACACCAGTGGTGAACTTTGAAGGCAGTCCTTGAGCTGCTGCATCTCGATGCAATGTGCACTCAGGGTAGATAAGACTTGATCTTCCTTCGAGAGGATTGTTTCGCCTGATTCGGTGCATCCATACCCACTTCCAAGGTAGTGAGTGAATAAGTGTAGCATATTGGAAATGGTTATGTATCAACTGGATCGTCCTCACTTTTATAGATTGACCTTTCTGTGCTTTTATTGCTATTGAGTTTATTCCAACATTAAATCTTATGGATAGTGATCTGCGTGTTTAAAAATGACTATGGTTTATTATATATATATATATATATATATATATATATATATATATATAACTTCATATCATATTTTAAGACTATGATTATCGTGTTTATAAATTGTATATGGTATTTAATGCCTTCCAGGAATTATTTCAGTAAGAATGATAGGTGCAGTTTTGGGGAAAACATTAAATTTTCTTTCAGAGTTATTTTGAAATCCTCACTTATGAATTTTTATTTTTTACAGAGTCATATTAAATCTGTAGACTCAGGAGAAACTAACATAGATGGAGCGATAGGTGAGTAGACTATGGGACATTTTACATCTTTGTTTGAGGTACTTTGATACAGTGATTTTGCACATGGAAATAAGCACCTGTAATAATTAACTGTATTCCTAGGACTGATGGCATCAGAAGAATTTATCAAGATCACGTTGTCGGCTTTTGAAGCAATAATACAATATCCTATTTTGTTGAAAGACTATTGCTCTACGGTCAGTTCCGGTAGCTTGTGAGAAAGATTTCTTTTTTTTTTCTCTTGGTAGTTCTGTATGTAAAGAGACTAATTTACATATATCTGGTTCATATATGTTCCTCACATGAAATAACCATTCAGAAAATCTGCCCCCCTGACAAGATGAACATAGAAGTGTCTTCCCTCCTTGTTGACTTCTTTGGGATTTCCTATGCTCGTTATTGGGTTTTCCTTCTGGTCCACACCTTACCCCCAGCTTGGTTCTTCTTGTTTCTTTCCTGGTTATTTGTTGTACCCAATTGCATAAACTCTTAGAGCAGAGTTTCTCAGTCTTGGCACTATGGGCATGTGGGGATGGACCGTTCCTTGTGGTGACTGTCCTGGGCATTGTAGGATGTTTAGCAATGTCCCTGGCCTCTACCCACTAGATGTGGGTAGCACCCATTCCTTTCCCCTTCAGAGACCAACGGAAAGGTCTTTACAAATTGCCAGATGTCTTCTGGGCAGCGAAATTGCACACATTTCAGAACCTCTGCCTCAGAGGCTCCTTAGGTGAGTCACGCGCTGACTTTTGAGGAGGGAGGAGAGGCTCTGTGATTTCATTCTCAGCTGCAGAAAGCCTCAAGAAAAGAAGGCAGGTAAGACGAGTACTCTAGTTATCATTTTCCTGTTTTCTCTAATGGTTCTAGGGGTTGATGAACTCAATAAGGCAGTTCTAACTTGGGGTCTTTCAAGTGCTTGTGGTCAGCGGTTCCTGGGACTGGAATCATCTGAAGGCTCATTCACTCACATGTCTGCCTCCAGCTGGGACTCTTCAGGCACCTCTCTCCATTCTCTATGTGGTCTCTCCAGCAGAGTGACTTCAGGGTGGCCTGACTTCTTACATGGCAGTGGGGACTCTGAGGACATGTTTCAAGAGAGAGGGAATAATAATTTTCTGAGGGTAGAAAATTTCTACCCAATTTATGGTTGTTTTCTTCTCCTCTTCCTCCTCCTCCTCTTTAAAAGTGTCTTAAAATGTGTGTAGTGTAACAAATAGTTGCAAAGCTAGTGCTCAAGAAATTGCCACTCAGTTAAAAAACCATGACCACAGCCCTGAATTCCCGTCAATCATGATTCCTTTCCTCCCGGGAGAGGGGCCGCCATTCTGACATTCCTAGTCATCACTCCCATGTATTCCTCTGTAGGCCTGTGTGTGCAGTCCTAAACAAGAGAGGGTTTTGCCTGCTTTTGCACTTTGGATCAATACTCTATGTGTTCATCTGTGACTCACTTTTTTCGCTCCGTTTGTAGGATATCTGTGTTGTTAAGTATATTTATGGTTTAATTTTTCATCAGTGTGTTATATCCCAATGTTGAAATCTGAGTATATGCAGATATCACAGTTTACTTATTTTTTTCTTTTTTAAAATAGATTTTATGTATTTATTTGACACAGAGAGACAGCCAACGAGAGAGGGAACACAGCAGGAGGAGTGGGAGAGAAAGAAGCAGGCTCCCAGCAGAGCAGAGAGCCCAATGCGGGCCTCGATCCCAGGACTCCGGGATCACGCCCTGAGCCGAAGGCAGACGCTTAACTACTGAGCCACCCACGCGCCCCTACTTATTTTTTTCTTGATAGGCATTAAGTTCTTTCTGGTTTTTGGCATTTACAAAAACCTGCTGTGGAGACTCTTGTTTTTGTATTTTGCACCACATAAGCATGCAGTATTTCTAGGATACATGCTTAGGAATGGAACTAGTGGTTATAGAATATTTACAAACTCATTTTGTCTAGAAGATGCCATAGTGTTTTCCAAAGAGGCGGTGCTAGTTTATATTCACACCAGCAGTGCAGTACCTGATCCCTACATCCTTCTCAACTCCTGTTGTTTCAGGCTTTTTAATGAATGAATACTTAGTGATATTTCACCATAGTTTTAAATGGTAGGATCAAGACTACTAATGAGGCTGAATTATTTTTCAAATGTTTGTTGGCTATTTGAGAATATTCGTTTATGAAATGCTTGTCCGGGTATTTCTGTGATTTTGATTTGACTTCTGTGTCATTTTTCTATAACTTACTGAGAGAGGGTGTGTGTAAGTCTCCTTTAAGGCTATTTATTTATTTATTTCTCCTTGTGTAATTCTGTTTTTATTTTGTGTTTTGAGGCCATGTTATTAGGTGCATGAAAATTTAAAACTCTGTGTCATTTGATGAAATTGACCTTTGTTTCATTGTGAAGTGACCTTTATTTCTAGTAATGCTTTTTGCCTTAAGGCCTGTTTTGTCTCATTTAATATAATCACACATACTTTATTTTACTTCATATTTGCTGATCTAGCTCTTTCATTTTTTCCCCTTCCAACAGCTCTCTATCCTTATATTTTAGATCTGTGTCATGTGAATATTGTATAGTATTTTTAAAAAGTCTAATTTGATCAATATTTAACTTTTCACTGGAGCATGTACTCCATTTACAGTTACTGTAATTGTTAGTATATTGGGCTTCACTGTACCATCTTCTTTCAGACTTTGTCATTCATATTTTCTCTTTTCTCACCTCTAATTTATCTTTCTTCCTAATGACTTACTTTTTTTCCCTTTGCATTACTGTTTTCTCTGTAGAAGGTTAGTATGTAGGTACTCCCTGTTCTTCTACCACTTACCCTAAAATTTACAGTATGCATGTTAACTTATTGAAAGCTGGACTTAAAAAGAAGCTGTCTTTTCTTTAAAGAAAATACAGACCTTTAAGTAAAATACAGACGATAGGTCTGAGATCATAACTTCCCAGGGCAGTCTCCTCAGCAGTTCCCAGGAGTGTGAATGTGTATGGAGGGGCTGGTGACTAGATCTGATTTCTCCATTACTCTGAAAGTGTAATTCCCCCTCCTCAGTGCCCAGCTCAGGGTAGGAGATGACACAAAACTGCGTATGCTGGGAAGTCCTGGACTCACACCTTTCTCCCTGGCCCTGGTGGCCCCCCCTGGAGCGTGCACTTGTGTTATTACTGGTAGGCACCTCCGTGGCACAATCAGATATGTGCTCACATGGTCTACTCCACTCTCTAGTTAAGGCTTTCATTGAAGAAATTGCTCTGAAAGTTTCCCCAGTCTTTTGCAGATCTCAAATACTTTTAAGATTGTGTTCTTTTATATTTTGTCTGGCATCTTGGACTGTTTTCAGTGAGAGAGTTAATCTAAATAATCATACCCACTATTACCAGAAACTCTGTGATGGTCACTTTCTCAGCAATGATTTCTCAGTCTTTCATTGAGCTCTTACCTGCTCCAGTGTTGCTTATTGATTCTTTGTCCTAGTGAACAGTAACCCCATGGAGAATTTGTTAAGATCCAGTATTTATAAGTATCTGTACTTATATGTATGTAGGCATTTAATTAGTTTATTTATAAAACATGAAATGCCATCGTAATAACTACAGCCCGTATTATGGTAGGAAAGGTACCATTGCAACCTACGGGCTTCATAAAAAAATAGTTTTTAATGCTATAACCCATGGGAAAACTTCTAATTATCTCTTCTTGAGCATGACTGGAATACATGAAATTGAAGATCCAGCACTCCAAGGAGCATAACATTGTTTGAGATGTTAGCACAAACTGTGTTCAAGGCTGCTGATCAATACTTTGTTCTATGGAAGTGATTACATGCATTTAGTTCTCGATGAGCACAATTGCTTAACTCAGATTCTTTCCAGAGTTTAGACCACTTAGTTCCTCAGAGTTGGAAATCAACAGTGTGGTCTACAGGGCAGTCAGAAATACACAACGATTGGGATTGTACAGAGAATTTGTTCCCATTCATGGTGATTTCAAAAAAATATTACCAATAGCAAAGGGAAAAATAAAGGTGATTCTTTATTAGAAAATTCTGGCAATAATATACGTAAGTTGCCTAACATGTATTTCAGTTTTGTTGAACACTACATCAAATACTAATGAAGTACTATATGTTGGCTAACTAAACATAATAAAAAATATATTTCAGTTTCTTTAGCTAAAAAAACCAAGTCATAATCCTTTTTTTAAAAAATGAAATCCTGCCTTTTTGTAAATTTTTAAGCTATAGCCTGGAGGCTAATAAATATTGAATAATCTGTCTTTAATTAAACCAGATTTTTGAATTAAGAGTTGGTGAGGATGTAGAGCAAGGAACTTTCAAAAACTTCTAGTGGGAATGTAAGTTGGCACAGATACTTTGGAAAACAGGTAGTAGCTATTGAAGCTGAACATAGTATATACCATGAGTCAGCAATTTGACCTCTAAATATACATTCAATAGAAATGTGAACAAATGTTCACTAAAATACATATGGAAGGAAGCTCATAGCTCCAAACAGGGAGCTATCCAAATGTCCGTCATCAACAATCTGATGGATAAACAAATTATGGTTTAGTCCTATGATGGAATACTGTGTAGCAAAGAAAATGGATGATTTATAGTTATACTTAAGAACGTGGATAAATCTCACAACGTTAATACTGAGACAAAGATGGCAAATACAAAATATCATAAGAAAGTTGCATTAAATTTAAAAACAGGTTTGTGTATTGCAAGTTAGGGTAGTGGTTATTCCTGGGGCAGGTGGTGACTGGAGGGGGCTGGTAAAGTGTTTTTTTGATCCAGGTGCTAGTTACATGAGTCTATTCATCTTGTGAAAGTTAACTGAGACATATGGCTAGGATTAGTATACCTTTATATATGTATGTATGTTATATTGAATTAAAAAGTTACATAAATATAAAAATATTTTTCATAAATTAAGTTAAAAAGTGTTTAGATCTTGGTAAGTATAAGCCTTTTTTCTTTTTTTGCGAAGTAACTGGTATGAATTAGCATATCTATTAATCAGTCACTGGTATGGACTTATATTCTGTATTAAGTTCCTGTGACTTCTGTAACAAATTATCAAAACTGTAGTGGCTTAACACAACACAAATTTATTATGTTAGGGTTTTGGAGTTCAGAAGTACAAAATGGGTCTGTGGGGTTAAAATCAAGGTGTCAGCATACCTGTGTTCCTTTTGGAAGCAGTAAGGGAAAAATTCTTTTTTCTTGCCTTGTCCAGCTTCCAGGGGCTGCCTGTATTCCTTGGCTTATGGCCCCTTCTTCCGTCTTCAAGGATGGCCATGTAGCATCTTCAAATCTCTCTCTCTCTCTCTCTCTGACTTCTGCTTTTTTTTTTCTCCCCCCAGAGAGAATCTTTAGCAGGCTCTATGCCTAGTGCGGAGCCTGACGCAGGGCTTGATCTCACAACCCTGAGATCATGACCTGAGCCAAAACCAAGAGTCAGACACTTAACCCACTGAGCCACCCAGGTGCCCCACTGACCTCTGCTTTTGTTGACACATCTCTTTCTCTGACTCTGACCCTCCTTTCTCCCTCTTCTAAGGGGGTCTTGTTATTACATTCGGCTAACCTGTCTAATCCAGGATGAACACCTCATCTCAAGATCCTTGACACAATCACATCTACAAAATCACTTTTGGTGTGTAAAATAAGGAATTATCAGGTTTCAGGGATAAGGATCTTTCTGTCTGCCGTCATTCTGTGTACTGCAGATTCCAGTTTTTAGCAATGGCTTCATTACTAGTAGGTGCTCAAAGTATACGAGCCTTGGCCAGTGTAAAGCCTTTCAAGTTGACTCCTGTGTCCTTGTGCCATATCCCATCATTTTTTGAGTGATATTTTTTCTTTTTTTAAGTTTTTGGCACAACAAGATCTTCTTGCTTCAGCTTCTAGCTTCCAGCTTCCCTACCCTGGCCCAGTCATTTCCCAGTCAATTCTCTGAGGAGCCCTGGCTCCTTTTCATGGGAGGTGACATTAGTTAGTTAGGGCCCTAAGTGTCCTCCTTCTTCCTAGGATGTCTTAGCCTCTACGAAATGTAGACGACACACTTATATGCGTGCTTGCATATACTTGTATGTACACACACACACACATATATGTATTTTGAAATCATAAATTCACATTAATACCTTCAAATCCAGTCCTTGTCCACATGGTTCTTTCTTGCCTTCCCCCATTTCATATTTGTGTGTCCTTTCTTCCTTTGTAAAAATTCTGGCTTCCAACAACATCACATTCTCTCATTTGCTTAATTGTATAATGCATCTGAAATTGTTGCAGAATTGCTTTACTCTCACCAGTACAAAAACAAACCTAACAAAATCAGGGAATCAGGGAGGGAATTCCTCCCTCTCCTCTGC